>NC_066324.1:9851412-10476412 GCF_022539315.1 Serinus canaria | reverse complement strand
TTTAGAACTCATAGCCTGTGTTCATAGAAGTAGATGGAGATAAATCAGTTTCATACCATTTGGGAAAATGCATTCCAGGAGCTATAAACTGTTGAGCATCATGAAATACATTTGGTACATTGTAGGTAGATTTTAAGAGATTGTGTGGGGTTGTTTACTTTACAAATTTCCAGTACAGTACATTTATTGATGATCCTGAAAGACTAATCAATAACTCAATCATTCAACCTGAAACCAAGATGAAGGCAAGACTGAGACAGACAGACAGTCTGAGAAGGAACATTCTCCAAAATGTTTGTTCTGTTTTCACTCCATTAATGACCACACATTTCAATTCATTCTACTGACAGCTTAATTACATAAACAAGTCTACTGGACCTGATGAGATACATCCCAAGGTACTGAAATAATTGGCTGGTGTAGTTGAGAAGAATTTCTCCATCATATTTGAAGTCAAGGCCATCAGGCAAAGTGCCAGTAAAAGTGGGACTATCTCACCCATTTTAAAAGAGGGTAATAAGGATCACCATGGGAACTACCAGCCAGCCAGCCTCATCTCAGTGCCCAGACACAATTGTTGGTACTATTGGCTTTTAACATCAATGCTGCTCCTTCCCTTTTACACATAACCCCAGGTATTCTACTGCTGGATTGGAGTGTCCTATCAAATTGTGTTACTGCCATGTTAGTACTGCTGCTGAAGTTCTTGGACATATTTGTAAATCTGCATCATAAGTAAGGAGGCAAATTATCTCCAAATTTTGTTAATATGAAATAATTTACTTATATTAAGAGGGGAAAATAATTACTTGCCCACAATATTTATTTTCTCATGTTCTAGGTGCCTGGCCTGAGCCATGGATGAGTAGCATTCATTTTAACTAATTCTCATAATCTTTTAGATGCAGATTCTGAAAAATGGTCAAGTACTTTCATCAGAAGAAAAAACATTTTCACAATGTGTTTCAGCTCTCACATGTCAGGCTTTCTTCAGGAGAAGAATTTTCTTCTAGGGAGATAGTCATTTTTCTGCAAAACAAAAAAAACAACTGCACACTGAGAAATTATACAAGAAAAAACAGTATTCAATGAGCATTGTTCATTGGAAAGAACAGCAGTACGCAAATATAAGACTGTTACAACACAAATGTCCTGATAGTAACTATGTCATACCAAACTTTTGGAAATTTTAACATTGAATGCATCCCTTGTGTCTCCCCTCCAAAAAGGATGTCTAATATCACACCAACAGTATTGTGAAAGCAACTTCTTTTGGGAATAATCCTTCAGAAGGACTATCCCAAACACATGGATAGACTGATTCTGAGAGGAAATCCTTAAGCATTCACTTTTATAGAAGACTACTCAACCACTTTAAAATGAAATCTACTGAAATCATTCTGCTTCACAAGTAAAAAAATGGAACACATGAACTATGAAGGAAAGACACAGATGTTATGGGCTTGGGGGTTTTCAGTTGTTCAGGGTTTTTAAAAAATTATTCTTATATTGGGCAAGATTTGTTCTCAATTTCTCCCAAGACAAATGAATAAGACCTTCTTACAACATCACCACATCCTGTATATCATTGCAAAACCTAACTTCTGAGTTGCCATTGATGTATGTAATAAAATAGGTAGAGAAAGTAAAATTTTGTTTATTCCAAAAATAATTTAGCCTTTTTAAATGGTCTAATGCTACAGATTCCATGTGCAATGACTAGATTTCATAGGTAGTGAAAGTTACTGTCATTTTTCTGTTAGTATTGGAATGAAATTATGCTAAAACAAAAAAAATAACTTGCTATCTTTTTCATTACAAATTCAATGGAAGGTAACAGAAAGCAAAATAGGGAGTGGGATTAATTTTCTTCCAATGCATTATTTTATTCAAGGTGCAAAGGACACAGATTACATAGTTTTTAAAGTTACATACCTTGCTGAAAACACCTTTTGGCTAAAGGAGCTGACACCCAGAAGTAGTTTGAGATATAGCAAGATTACAGGATTATGAACAATAAAACACCAAGAAGCTCTACTTCTTCTCCATGTTCCTACAAGTAACAATGTTTTTTCTCCATTCTTAATTTGCACTACTTGCATCTTTTAATGTAAATATTTTACTTTCTGGAAGTAGTGATCAACATGAGAGTTCATCTTTATTTCATGTTAGCAGGGACTCCAGATCTTATCCAGGGTTACATCAATACATGTGTGTACACCCCTCCAATTTAAATGTACTTTCACTGACCTGGTGAGCTAATTTGCCTATAAATCATCATTAGTAGAGGTGTTCCTTTCCCCAAGAATCAAGCACCTCATATGAAACAGCTTTTCCAACAAAAATCATACAAGATTAAGACCAATAACATCAGTACATAAATAAAAATATTTTCATGAAGTCTTAGGACTTGAAAGCACTCAAGACAATCTAGACCATTTTCTGCCCCAAGATAGTATCAAGTCTATATATAAAATTGCTGGAAATGTCAAGAACTATGGACTCTAGGAAATATCTTAGGAAATGTATTCCACTTCCCTCTATCTTAATTTGCCAAGAATCTAGTTGAATTTATCAGCATTTATACATCTTCACAAGAGACATCCATCTATTTTTGGTTTGCAACAGCCTTTGACATGTCAAAGAACTAATATCAAAGTTTCAGTGAAGAAAGCCCAGTTCCACTTGTCTTTCCTTGTAAGTCATATTTCCTAAGCACTTACTCTTCTCCTTCACCTTGGTGAATAATTCTCTTCATCTGGTCCACACCTTCCCTTAAATGTGACAACCAAGCCTGGTCATACTAATGGTAGGACACCATAAGGTGGCTCCCTTCCCTATAACTTCACAGCACTGTCAAGTGACATTGAGTCTCAGTGTAACATCAAGATCTTTTTCTACAGAACTGTTACTTACCCAGTTGCTGCTATCACAGTGTTAAGGCAGCAGCTATCTCCTAAATTCTATGTGTGGGAGTTTGCCGTCGTGCCAGTTACTTGTATTCTTTTTCCCTTCTCAGAGCATCTCAAAACTTGCATAAGTAACTTTCAATTTAAATCTTATCCTAGAATAAAACCTCTGTACTCTTCAACTTCATCTCAAATGCAAATTCAGTGATTGAGTCTTTATTTCATCATCCAGATCGTTAATGAAAACATTAAGGAGCACCTAACCCAGGACTGACTCCTGCCAATCCTCTCTCAGTACTTAACTTTCCAGTTAAAGACACCTACCTCCAAATACTCCTACAAAACACACTAGTACCCACCTGACAGAAGATGCATCAAGACTAAGTTTTACCAGCCTGATTATATGAACCTCAGAGTTGAGATGTATGTCCCACTGTTTCTCCTCTAGTCACAGAGGAGAAGGGCTAATACCATAGCAGACAGAAATTAAACCAAATTAAACCAGATTGGTAGAATTTCCCCAAGAAAAATTTGTTCTGATTGTTAATCACCTTGGTTTGGATTTTCTTTTTGTGGTTTTTTGGGGTTTTTTACAAGTATTTCTTTTTATGGGAACTAAATAAGTGAGCTAAAGTTCACTTATAGATAACACTGTATCTGCTTTCTCTCCCCTCCCAAAGACAGAAGCTGACTTTTTTTTCCCCTTCCATTCTTTCACATCATGAATAGTCTTCAAAAGAAATTCCAATGGATAGTCCTGAATGTTTCATTAACTGGCAGTAATAAACCCCCACCACAGCTCCATTAGGCATATTACTTTGCTATCAAATGGATTGCTTGAATGTCTCTTGTATATGGCAGCACAGAGTAAGAAAACAGTGTCAATGAGCCAGATTAGATGTCAGAAAGTGCTCAGCATGTGAAGTAGATGACAATCAATCCTCGCTATTGCAATCACTTCCTAGTCAGTTAATGTTAATGTGCCATTGAGAAAATATATTTTTCTATGCATATAAAAAACTTTTCTAAAAAAGAGAAGCCACTGGTAAAGCAAAAGTGTTAAAGTCATTGGTTTTCTTCTTCACCTAACCTGACAGCTGTTTTGATCACTGGCAAAAGTCTTCTGTTGTAAAAATAAAGAGCTTACTGACATTTGAGGTTTTAGCTTTACTCATCCATCCTCTTCCTGCAGCCTGAGACGTTGACGTGACATTAATCCTGAGCAGCTGCTTAATACCACAAAAGGAATTTGTTATGGAATTATTTTAAAAGTGCAAGTAGCCAATTAATAACCAAATGTATAATTTCAGAAAAACTTTACCAAACACTTGAATTTTTTCCTTATATAGTCACATTAATTTTGATGAAAATTTTAATCTGCAGAAAGGGCCAAGTGATTTATCTGATTTTATTTCTTACATGTGAAGATACTTTACAAAATAAACAGCTGAAAAAAGTGGGTTTTTTCCTGTCAATGTTTCAGATTTCTGTCACTACAAGAACAACTCAGTATCTCTATTGTTCCCTTAAGTAAATTATCAATACACTAGTGGTGTTCTGCATAGTCCTCAATAATCCTGAGGATAAATGTGACTTACTGACATACATATTCCTTACAGATGTTATGTTTCCCATAATATTCTTAATAAGAAAAAGCATAAGAGATCTTACTCAGCTGGGTTTTACTAATTTCTTTAAATATGAACAAAGAGGGGAAAAAAATAAATAACTATGTCTTCTTTAGAGTAAATAGTGTTTAACACTAGCAGATCAGATGCTTTTCACCCCTACATCTCACACAGGCCAAAAATGTCTCCAGTAATGTCTGTACTGTAACCATTTATCACAGAACAGGAGAAAACAGGGCAATAAAGTTATACTGTCATCAAAAAACTTTAAGAAAAATTGTCCATAACTGAATTAAGTGTTGAAGCAAGAAAATCCGAACACGATCAGCAGTTTCTTCTCTTGCACAGACCTTCAGAACAATGTGCAGCTACAATCATCAGCTAGCAGCAGAGCTTACAGAATGGCCAGTGACCCCATTTAAGCAGTTATGGGGCTCTCTCTCACTCCAGTTGATATTGCAGAGTCTTGTCCACAGCAATTATCTCTAAGTCTCTGCAAAGAGCCCTAGCCCAAGCTAGCTGCGTGATGTGAAACAGTCTGAATCAAAGATGTAAAACTAATCCCCCAGGTTCCCAAAGCTGATGTAACATATCTGCTGGCCTCAAATATTCACTCAATCAAAAGTTGCAGGTTTTCATGGATTCAAAGTCCTTAATGTTTCCTGAATAAAAATGCTAATAGAGCAAGCATTAAAAAAAAGTAACAAACCTAGGTAGTCTCTAAAAAAGCACAAGATATCAAGACAGCTCTTTAGTAGAATTACAGAATTACTTACTGGATATCTTCTGTGGTAGATGCAGTTTAGATAGGGGCAGTAATTTTGTCATGGCTTATCTGCACACCCCTAGCAACCACACAGACAATCCCTGGGATTTACCATTAAAGCACAACATATGGTTCTCTTTTCTTTCTAAGCATGAGGCAGAAGTGTATAACACATGAAAACAGTATGTCTCAACAAACTGGGAAAATGAAGGAGATCATTAAGTGTAGTAACTGCAGTCAGATACATTTATGTTTTCAAAACAGAAAAAGAAAAAATAACTATTTTATTTAACTTCCAAAACACTTGTTCTCAAATATTTAGATTGCCTAACTCATTCTTCAGACTTCACTAACATGTAGGTATCTAAAGAGTACAAGTCACTGTTTTGCTCACTTATAGATTAAAAACCAGAAACAAACCTGAGAAGTCGCAGATAACAGAGCAGGAACATAGCAGTGTAAAAGCAAAATTTTTGTGGAAGAAAACATAAGAAGAACTTGCATATTTTCAAACAGGAATGCCTGCCAGGAATCTCCAAGAGCCTCTGGAGGTATTTGAACTGGGCTGTCAGTCACTGGCCAAGGCTGCTTCCATTCCTTCCTAGCCACTGATGCCAACTCCTATGTGTACACCTGCAAGCCAAGAGAGGAAACTTACTTCTACTGAACAGCTGAAAACCAGATGTCAGGGTATTAAGCTACTGCATAGACAGTTTCAGACAGTAGATATAATTACTGTCAATGGAAAGCATTATCTTAGATTTCAGGAAATTTGAAATAAGCGCTAGAAATGTTCATCAAAGTTCACATCAACACTTGACTTTGTGACTCAGTTTGTACAGTCCCTCTCATCCCACAAGGGATGGTTAAGAAGCAACCTATGCAAAATAATTTACTGCTGTGATTACTTTTTATCTAAGCCAGTGTCTCTTCCTTTCCTTACACATCCAGTTTAAATCCCCTTTGCATCGTTTCTTCCCACCAAAACAGATAAGACAATGCAACCTAACTTGATACTAATTATAACCCTTTCCAGACCTAGGTGGCCATAGCAAAACATAAAATACAACTGGTACAGAACAATCCATTCCTTGAATATTTTGTGGAGGCCTATTGTGCTATTTCTCTTGCTTTAACAATATGCTGCTGGAATTTAAGGTTCTGACAAGTTTATAGGGCAAAGCTAGTAGGAGCAAGATGAAATAATGTAAGCAAATAACTCAGGTCATCTTATATCATTTTAAGAATGCCCATCAATTAATTAGAAAGTTACACTTTACTGTATAGTCTTATGTAGCTATTGTTCTATAAAAAGGATCTGACAGTAAAATAACCAGCAGCTACAAATATTAACTGAGTGTAAATCATTTCTATGCTTAATAGTGTCTGATATTCTAATCCCACCACACTGTGCTCTTAGTATGAACATCAGTCAGCTGGGAAATTTTACAGGCTATCAAAACATAATGACTAATACAAGAGTCCCCTGCTTTCTTGAAGCATTAATTCTGAGCTGCTTGCATGCAATTAAGTGAGCCCTAATACAGGTATCTTGTGCTACATTCTGAGGGTCATGTTGCCCTGAACAGTAGAAGTTCCATCAGGTCCAGCATTGAGGTTCAACTCACAGTGGGTAAAATCCAAGCAACAAGCTTGGATTATTTTTTTATTCCTAAAACACAGGCATGAGTAAAATAAAGCCATGAAAAAAACTCCAGCTATTAGCAAAAGATGCACCATTTTTGACCCCCCAAAAAAATCTCCTAAAAGAACAAGAAAAGCTAATCTTTTAGGATGGCAGTTGGAAGGACTCAACACAGTATTCAATCAATGCATTAAAAGGATATCCAGGATAGCAGGCAAGAACTCTGCTCATATTCTCTGTTGCTACACAGGCTGTATCCTACACTAAAACAATGGGTGGTAAATAAAATGGGCAACAGCCACAGTTGTCAGCCTCTCCATTTGAGAAACACAGCAACATGTTCAAGTCATTCAGTCATAGTCCATTATTTATGTTTAATGCAAACATTTGTAACAGTAACCATACATTTTAGGAAAATAATAACCATTTTGTAGATTTTGTGGGAGCCATAATTTACCTTGTTTTTAAAATGTGACCAAAATTAAAAGAAAAACAAAACAGCATCAAGAAAAAAAACCACCCCATCAAGAGCTAGTAAACAAATAAACACATCTGAGACACAGAGACTGGAGGAAGTTGCACAAGGAATTTGGAATGATTGTCCTCTTCCTTTGCTCTTTCCTAAGCACCTGCTCTTGGTCACTGCCAAAGACAGGACCTTGGGTTAGACATTGGTTTGACTCAGTTTAAGTTCACTCCACACAAACTAATTAATTTCTTTGTCAAAGCTCCTTTCAAGTACCAAATATAAAGTTCAATCTGAGTAGTAGTACTCTTCCATAAAAGGAAGAGTAATTTTTTTAATTAAGATGCAATAGGTCTGTTATAAATACAAATTCATTAATAAATCACAATTTGTATTGACAGTTTAAATTCTAAATTTGCCCTTACTTTTGATCATGCTGATGTCATTAGCTCTATCTCCTGTTGCCAAAGTAACTTCTTTCCTGTTTCCTAATCAGCTGTTTTTAAAGGATTGACTCAACAGCCAGGATCAGTTTTAGACAGACAGTCAAGTTCAAAGAATCAGCCTCAATAGCAAGAGCCTGAAAACTTTTGGTAAGTCAGTTGGTTTTGTAACTATTACAAAACAATACGATGTTGATCACTCCTGGAATTTAACATGTAGGGTGTCTTCTTTTTTTGTAAAAAAATCAAATTTTAAGCGACAGAATCCTATTTAACATTATAAATTGTCCTCTTGTGTGTACATCAACATATATAGCATATATTATCTCAACACAAGCAAGTTTATAAAACACATTTTCTTCAGTGGTAACTGATTTCACTTTTACCTACTAAATGCCAAAAAGAAAACAACTCCCTTAACTTGGCTACTAAAGAAAAACATTCTGTTTTCCAGCTGACACTGAGAATTAAAGAGTAAACAGAGACTTACTAAATTGAACTATCAACTCAATAGGCATTTAGTACAAGAATGTGTTTCTCTGACTCAGTATTTGGAAGAATGTCCTGTTGTAACTTCTGAAGTTATCATTACATAACCTCCAGCAATCCTCTGCAGGATTTGTTTCTAATGCTACAGCTAAACACAGAGAACGTGGCCAGGAACACAAGTTCTGTAGCCCTGCATATATATCACATGACTTAATTTACCCTAAAAAGGATTACATCAAAATATCAAGAGCAAGTTTTCTGAAAGGAAAAAATAAGAAGATCAGAAGTCCTGAAACGCTGTAAATCACAGGATATGGCAGTGAAACATGAAGAAAAACACTCAGAAATGAGGAAAGCATGCATTGCAGAGTCAAGAGTCAGAACAGGCTGAGAGTAAAACTGCTATCTGTATCTTCTAATGCAGCTACATCCTCATGAATCAAGCCTAGAGCCCTGTCAAATTAAAAAAAAAATTAAAATTAAGATTTTTTGTTAGAGTTCAAACATAAAAGGAACAGAGACTTGTTCTTACAAGAGGAACCAAATTTTCCAATCAAATCAAATTGCTTTGGCACTCTCATAAAATGCTAGTGTTTAGAAAGTCCACTAAGGAGGTACCAGTGACATTAATCTGACATAGTAATGATTTTAAGCACAAGATCTGTTCTTAAGAAAAATGAGGGGAAAAGTTGTACTACATGTGCTTACTTCAACTCCAGTTAACTGGCCTTGGTCTTGTGTGGCTACTCCCACACAAGCACTGAATAGCAAATGGTACATTTTAATAGGAATGGAAAGAATAGTGTGAAACATTTATGACTACAAGACCCTCTTCAGTAAAATTCATTCTAAAAATCTGTACAGAATACTATTTTGTTTCTTTTCATTAAAAATTTAGGATTAAAGCAGTTCTGAGGAAAAAGAAAAAAAACAAAACCAAAAAAGCCACTGTCTTTCCTGAAACAGAACACACACAATGGCAGGGGGCATGGAAGTACAAGGCAGGACAAACCTACTTACCAGACCACAATCATTAACTGCTAAGGGATTTATTAAATACCAATGACAGACTTGTAACAAAATGAGTCCTGGTTTCACTTTTGCATTTTTAATTCTCAGTCACTTTGTGGAAAAGTTCTTAATTTTGTCAAAATGGGTATTTTTTTTCCTTGAAAGGAAGCCAAAGAAGAAGGCAAGGATGGAACATGGCCACTTGACAACTATTAGGTGTCATCAGAAAGTCTGTCAGCAGATTCTTCCTGCTTTTAACTTTTTTCCTTTTTTTAATTTTAGTATTAGAATTTTTTTTTGGCCTGGAATGTCTTTGGTTTTGCTTTCTAAATGTTTTGTGCAAGTTTAAAACTATGTCTGAGATAATGCTGTTCAGAAGAAATTTATTAAAACTAAAAGCTAATCTCATTGTTAGGGTGTTTGTTGTATGAATATCCTGTAATGCTCTCTAAGTAGGAAAGGAAAAAATTAGAAGTAGAAATAAGGACTGTAAAACAAGCACTGTGTAACATGAGCTTACTTGACCATCTTTTCAGCCTATTGCACTCATTTTTGCCCTGGAAGTTCTCTCTCAACACCAAGGAAACACTGCTAAGTTATTAAACCACCAACCAAAACCATACTGGCACTACTCCAAATTAAAGTGTTACTTAGAAGCCCTTCTTGGATGGAACACTATTACAGATGGGACATGCATACAGAGGAATTTTAAATAAGTGCTTTCTAAATGTCATAATTCCCATGGCATGACAGTAGCTTACAAGTGTTTTGGCATGGCACCTTTGCCAAACTACTCTGTAGGCAATAAAGTAGATTACAGCTATAGAGCACATCTGAGTGTGCTCATGCCTCCCGAGGGAGATCATCAAATTAAATCGGTATCTTTTTACCCCCCTTTGCACCTTTAATAACTATAATACTGAAATAATTAATAGGTGTTACCAGTACTCATTATTTGATTCTAGCTGGTTTTATTGTAGAAGTTATTTCTGCTTACTCTCTTAAATCTTGGTACAGATTAAAAAGAAACTACTGTCAGACTATCCAATTTATAAAAGGGCCACAACACATGGCAGATGCTATCTTCACTGATGATTTCTTGATGCTTTGTTCCAAAAATTTATACATTTTTTCAGAAGGCTGTTCAGGCAACAGTGAAAAGAATAAGCTTGCCCAAAAGCAGGCAGCAGCACCAAGGCTGAACGGGGGCAGCAGCAGTAGCCAGGATCCCCAGAGGCGCAGGCTGCGCGTTCCCGCCCCGCGGGGCCGCGGCTCCGGGAGCCCCCAGAGGCGCAGGCTGCGCGTTCCCGCCCCGCGGGGCCGCGGCTCCGGGAGCCCCCAGAGGAGCAGGCTGCGCGCTCCCGCCCCGCGGGGCCGCGGCTCCGGGAGCCCCCAGAGGCGCAGGCTGCGCGTTCCCGCCCCGTGGGGCCGGGGCTCCGGGAGCCCCCAGGTGCGGCTGCGCGCTCCGCCCCGGCCGCTCCGGGAGCCCCAGCCAGGCGGTCCGCCTCCGGCTGAGCCCCCAGGGCAGGCTGCGCTCCCGCCCCGTGGGGCCGCGGCTCCGGGAGCCCCCAGGCAGGTGCGCGTTCCCGCCCCGTGGGCCGCTGCTCCGAGCCCCAGAGCAGCTGCGCGTTCCCGCCCCGCGGGGCCGCGGCTCCGGGAGCCCCCAGAGGAGCAGGCTGCGCGTTCCCGCCCCGCGGGGCCGCGGCTCCGGGAGCCCCCAGAGGAGCAGGCTGCGCGCTCCCGCCCCGCGGGGCCGGGCCCTGCAGAGCTCGGGAGCTCCGCTGCGCGGGCGCGCCCCAGGCCCGGCGCTGCCGCTCCCGCTCGCCCCCTGCGGGCCGAGCCGGGCACTGCAGAGCGCGGGGACAGGGCCACCCGTGCGTGCGAAGGACAAGTCGGAAGAGCCTCGAGACACAACGGGCACCAAAGGAGGAAAACACATTAAAGAATGTTCACGTATTTCCAGTCCTGAATACGAGAGCTGATAAGATTGCAGTAATGGTTGCTTCAGTAATCTCAACCTAGGAAGATGCAATTTCACCAAGATGTAACATTCACTAATAACAAGTTTGAGATGGATATTTCTGCATGTAGAATCAATCTTTGTGCTAACTCTCACAGTGGAATATACTTTCAAGAGAAAAAGAATAATTTTATATTGTTCTTACCTAATTCTGAACATCTTTTTCAAAGGTGTTAAAATAGTTCAAAAGCTCCTCACAGCCAACAGCGAGTGCTTGACACTCGGAATCTACAGTAGATGCTGCAGCACCAGTCTGTACAAATCAGCCAAGACTGCCCTCCTACACCCACAGTCAGACCGGCTAGCACCAGGGCAGCAGGCAGGGCATGATGAGACAGCCGCCACAGCAACCACACAGTGAGTGCTCCTACCGCTGATAAAGACAGCACCTCAGCACCACTGCTGCTAGGGAAGCTGCATTCACACTAGCCCCAAAATAAGGCTTCATCACCCCTCACATTTTGATTTTCTTTTGCAATAAGTGAGGTGGACTCCTAGAGATACAAGCTTATAAAAAAAGGCCACAATTCACTTGTGGAAAAAGCCACAGCCTTGTGGAATTGTCCTATCCTTCAGAATTCATACTTCAAGCATATTGCAAACAAAACTTGTATACAAGTAATTACATACCTTATTCAGAAAGAGGTAGAACACAAACTTCATTTAAGCAATGACAAAGGCTTGCAGAATAATCTGCAATTACAACACTTCACATTGCTGTTTCGTGGCCAAGTTAATTATGTTTTCCTTGCCATAAGCCCCAAGATAATTTTGAGCTTTAGTTAACACCTAGAAAAATAAGGATATAATTAGATAAAATTGGCCAGTACACATATACATATAATTTACTGTCAAATTACAGGACTTCCAAATATATTAATAAACAGATGTGACTGTGATTTTCATTTTTTGTGATATCCTAAAAATTTATGCCCATTTAGCTGCACTGGGTAAAGTCCTAAGAAAGACTACTGGACTCAAAAACTTCAGGTAACTTATTTCTTGAGTATCAATCTTAGTATCTGTGGTGGCATTCAAATTTTGTGCTTTTACTGTACTCCAGTACGAGGCATTTTTATTAAGTAAAACATACTAAGGTACTTATAACTTGAAATTTAAGTGAGTAAATGTCTCTGAAGTGCAAAGATCATGAGGAGTTTCATTGCTAAAAGGGAAAGAATGTTTTTCCAGAAATGTTTTTCATCTTAAAGACACATCAATAGAACAGGCTCTTGTATGCTTTACCACTAACAAAGTATCTTGATTTTTCCATAAATTCTGGTATATGATATTACAATGAAAAGAACATTAAAAATTAATGAATTACAGAAAGTTTTGTAACTGTATGAATAAAGCATTAAGTAAAAATTCTACTTGTTTGGGGAAAAGATGTGCAGAAATGTGAGGGGGACAAGCAGAATAAAGGGAGAGGAGAAGAGAGAAAAAGAAGAGACACTGACTCTGAAGTCACAGGTGCAACCTGACAGAAAGAGGTTGAAGGAACACAACTTGCCAGCATCATCATCTAATTCAGTGTGTGAGTGCTGTACTGCACACTGGAGTTTCAGCCACAGCAATAGCTTGTTCCCTTACCCAGACAGCAGCTCTACCCTGGCCACACACAAAAACTTAACCTCACAGAGGAAGAATGAAAACTCAAGGTTTTATCATCTAAGGCAATGTTAAAAAAAAAAAAAATCAGATGCTTATGATTCCAACTTTGTTTTCATATAAAACATGTTGGCCTTCTGGAAAAGATTAGAAGAAAGCCAAGAAAGCTCTATTACAGAGAGAAAAACAAGAGTTGTGTTTGTAACCCATATTGAATATATGTTATGATGGTTTTGTTATGTCAGACATATTTTAAAAATCATGGAATGGTTTGTATTAGGCATGGACACTTACAGAGAACATGAATTCTTAAAGCAAGAAAGGAAAACTAGGTAAAATTCTTATTTAAGTTCACATTAGGGTAGACCCCTGAAAACAAGCAGAGAGCCTACTTATTTTAAAATAACATTAAACTGTATTTGTAGTCACATTCATAGACTTTCACAGATTTTAAGCTAGGAATTCTGAGCTATGGATTACTTGCACAATGTAGATATTAAGTGTTTTAAATATTAGCATAAAACCTCAGAACCCATACTATTTCAGTAGATTTAGCTCTAATCAGAATTTGGATTTCCTACCTTCACAGCAAAACATTCTAGTTCTGATTCAACAAGTCCTCCTGCATTTATGCATATCTTTACATTAAGAAGAACATTCAAACCACATGATATTTTAAAGCTCTGTTTCAAGCTGAATATGCTGACTGCTTAATGAGTTGTTGAATCAGTATCCCCAGGAGCACTTACACCAAAGCAGTTGGATGTACCCCATTGCTGAATGAAGCTGTTCAAACACTGTGCTATCTGTCCCTTTACAACAAAACTTTATCTGATCATTGGGATTTCTAAACAAAAAAGACAAGAATTTAAAACAAAACCCCCTGTTTGTTAGCCATTGTTATTGGGTTTTTTAAAGGTTGCTTCATCTCCCAGGTCTAATTGCATTTTTATTTGACATACCAATTTTAAAAACAGCTATTACACAGAAATAGCCCAAGTGTATTTTTTAACTCCACTGACTTTGGGGCTTCCTAGCTCAGTTTTAAATTATTACATCAGGTGCCAAATTTGACTCCTGGGAGTACCTCCTAGGCTCCTTGCATTGGTTGGCTCAGAGAAGATAGCCCTAGACACCACAAAAACAACTCTAATTAAATGCACAGAAAATTTTAATAAAGATTACACATAGCAAAGAACAAATCTCATTCTTCAGAGCTCAGTTTCCAGATTCACCTGATGATGGTTTAATCCCTAGAGAAACATCACTGTTCATCTCTCACAAAAACTAAACCTGCTGCTCTCACAATAACTAAAAACCTGCTGCTTAAGCTCCTCTTAGGATTAAATGGACAGCATTAAGACTGAAATTATACTACCAGTCCTTTGAGATATCTACTTATCAAGCATTTCTCTAAAACCTTTTCAGAGTGAAAGAAATATTCTTATTTTCAAGAAAATAGAAGGAAATGAATTCTTTAAAACTTCCCATTTCTAGTGTTCTCCCTCTGATCAAGCTCTAAATTCTGTTGTGTTACAAAGTCAGGCTGCATTTTCAGAGCCTAAATAGTAGAACAGTTCTTATTTCTCTAAGTGTTTTGGCAAAAATAGATATCATCCCCTAGATAAATGCTGTATACTGCAGACAGAAAACTAAGGCTCAAAACAAGTACAGTACATGAAACAGCTTGTGTTTATTTAAAGAATATTGGAATGCCAGTGATTCTTTTCAGCTGTCCCATTACATTTTCCCTCCTCAACTTTTGTTTAATTTTTTCCATGGTCCTAATTAGTTAACACTCAGATCTGGAAAAACCAGCAAACCTATAGTCCTCTGCAGCAGATGGCAAGATATTCTAAAGACACACCACAAACAGTAACTTGGACATCCTTTGATGCAAGACAAAAGCAAACACTTATAGAAGCCAACTGGAATCAATTCTTTACAGTGACAGAGATGGTTTCCTACAGCTCGTAGGAGGAACAGAGAAAGGAGTGTGAAATCACTGGCCACCCACATATATAGAGGTGACATAAATTAAGTACCTCAAGCTTGGTCGCTGGTTCCAAATTAACAAATCATTTCTCCTTAATTCACATAACCTAAATTTTGAGAGTATAAGGCAATATAAAGTGTCAAAATTCAACTGTACTGGTTAACACCAAGTTAACCAATTGCTAAAGTTCATAGCTCAATTCAATTTGCAATAATTGCCTGTTACACAATACCAAGCACATTTGGTTTCACACATCCCTCAAAGTATGTGTTTAATTTTGATAGATAGAAATTCTTTTATATTAAAAATAACTGGCAGATTTTGTTTTCACTTTTCACCTTTTCCACAGTCAAAACTCTTCTATCATGAACTACAAATTTTGTGTTATAGGTACATCACTGCTTACTTATATTCCTTATTACTACTGTCCATGTTTTAAAGCTGATACTTCGATGAATAAATAGAAAATTCACATAACTGTTTATTAAATATGAGTGAAACTTAAAAAAAATCAGATCATCCTGTTAAAAGTTTTAATTCTATGTATACCACACTTATCACTCAAATCTGAATATAAAACATAAGCTTTAGAATTTTAGTTTCAGGCTCTATCCAACATCATTCAATTTTAGACATCTGCATTGTCTGGCTAAATCAGATTTTAAAGATAGAGGAGTTACAGGCTCTTTCTTCACAACCACTGTAATTCCTCTGGAGAACTACATTCAGAGATGGTGTTTAAGCTGTGTGCACTGAACAGCTTTTTGGAAGAGTCTTAATTTTTTTAACCAGAAGAACAATCTATGGAGACAAAGAGAAATCTGAAAAACACGAACATGCTACTTTGACTATCATTTCCCTATTTGCCTGCACTAAGTAAACCTGTTCATATATGACTATTTCTCTCATCTATTTAAATTTACACTGGCTAATTAGTGTAAAGATAAAGCCCAATGGTTATAAAAGTTTCACTGAGCTACTGCTGGACAAGACTGAGCAGCTGACTCCTCAGCAAAGCTAATTTCAGTAGTCACACTAAAATTTCAGTTTTGTCTCACTAAAAAAAGAACCTTAAGTAAATGCTATTTAGTATACAAAAGTCTCAGCTATTCAGTGGTTCTTTTTACACCAGCATTATGTCAAAACAAGTAATTTGAGGTCTCAACTCTAGAAGACTGTATAGTACAGCAGAATAAGTGTAATGGGGTTGTCCACAGCTACAACGGGCTGACTGCAAGCTAGAATTCCTAAATTGCATCCTTGTTCCTTTGAAGTGTTACACAAATAACTTACTATACCTTTTTTTACTCTAAATTATTCACTTATAAAAGTGGGGGCTTTTAGATATAGCCCAAAAGACATTGCTTATAAGGTAAATGCTTCCATCATGGGAAAGCAAAGAATTAACTAAGAACTCTGGCAGGTTAGGGAACATGACAGTAACAAAGAGTAACTTATCCAATCTCATCCTTGTCACTTAAAAGAGCACAAAACTCCTCAGTGACTGGTGATAATAGGCAGGGATGATGACACAATAGTGGGATTCACAAGTAATATCTTGCAGAAGTCCCACTTGAGTTTGCCTTCCCTATGGTTTCTTTAAAAAAAAGGATTTGAGTCTGAAGTTTTTTATGTCAGTTCTTCATTTTGCAAACTTCTTTAAACGAAGAAAAACATAAATACACTTCCAGCCATGTATGGTGTCAGGAGAATTAAGTAGTAAACCATGGATATTTCACTAGGCAGATCACAGAATCACAAGGTGCTCAGTTGGAAGGGACCCACAAGGATCATCAAGTCCAACTCCTGGCCCTGCACAACACCATTCCCAAGTGTCACACCATGTGCCCAAGGGTATTGTTCAAACACTTTTTGAACTCTGTCAGGCTTGGAGCTGTTTATTTTTCTCCTTTTCCATTTCATAAATTGTCAAAATGACCACATGGTATTGGATGTTTCCTTGTAAAGGACTCCTAAACCTTTTGCTAGTATAGAATTTAGTATTAACAGTCATGAAAATATGTAAACTTGCCATAAGTTACATAAAACAGATCACAACAACAGTCAAAAATCAGACTGCTAGACAAGACTGTATTAAATGCACAATGGCATATACTGTACTTTCATACAGAAATAGTACCCAAGTATGTGAAGCTTCTGATATTTTTAGATTTCCCTTACTTGGTAACTTGTAATGCCTATAAAATTCTAAAAAGAGACTAAAGAAATTAACTCCAGTTCAGTATAAATATTTGTTCCACTGTTAAAACTATCTGCACAAGCTTAACAGTTGTATGTTATTTCAGAAAAATTACACTTTCTTTTTCTAGATCAACAACTGAGATTTATTCAATATAGCAATCTCATATTTTCATTATTATTAAAAGGTTGTAAATATACCATTACAAAAAACCCTTTGTACTGGCCAGCATTGACTTAGATCAGTAAATTTTAAAAACAAACCTTACAGGTTTGGGGACTAATAATTTAATATTCTTCCTGCAAAATTTGTTTGTGAACTCATTCATGAGTTTATAAGTCAAGCACTTATTTCACTGGCATCCTTATCTACCTAGCCAAAAAATACACCTGCAACTTCCTGACCCCTTCCTTAGGAAATTCCAGGATAACTTTTCATTTGCCAGCTACTAATAAGAAGCAGTATTTCAGAGGGTGACAGACAGAAAAATTACATTTCTGAGTCAATCTTATGATAATCTGTTGTACTGGGATCCCATTCTTGGTCTCTTTAAAATGTATTTCACAAGTTAAAGAAACTTCAGTGCAGCCAAAGTGTAAAAAACCAGGAAAATTAACAGGAGTACTAGAAAGAGACTCATAGGAAATTACCAGCCAATAAAAACTATCATTAAAGTCTACCTTTTGCATTTCACAGTTACAATCAGACATGTTCTTGAGAACGATTGCAGCAGGGCCTAGCAAATAATTGCCATGGTCAGAGTAGTAGTGCAAAGGCTGTAAACAGAACTAGGAACACATTACAGTTAAAACTGAACACTTAGCTTCCTATTTCTTGTCAGAGCCAGAGAGTTAAAGCTCAAGATGGTTTTGAGTCAGGGAAAGGTTGCTTTAGATCATTAATGAAAAACAAATGGGGGGATTAAGGCAGAGGACATTAGAAAGGAATAAAATGTGTAAAACTCCTCATTTTTATTATCATCCAGTGTTAATGTTGAAAGCAATCCCTTCTTCGGGTGAACCTACTTGAGAGTATTGCCCAAAAGCAAAAAAAAAAAAAAAAACAAAAAAAAAAAAAAAAAAAAAAAAAAAAAAAAAAAAAAAACTCTTTTAATATCTCAAATCATTTATCCCTTCACTGAGACCAATAAAAAAACAACACAGAAGGAAAACCAAAAGGAAAGCAAAGAAAAATAAGGTGAAAATGCTGTCAGTAAACAAATACTTGCCTAGAGTAAAGTTGTGGCCAAAACCTCGCATCTTTGATGCCAATTTATCAAGACACCCTGATTTTGTGACAAATATGACTGCTACATTTGTGAGCAGACCTGTAGTCTCTCTCACCTGTTTGTGGTAGATCTGCACAAAATAGCAAGTTCTCTACACATTTCTACACATCCATGTAACACTTTCAAGACTTTAAATTACCTAGATCATATGGTGTTTGATTTTTTTTGGAAAAAGCACTAATTCATATATAGATGTTTAAGGATGTTACCCTTCCTTTCCTCCTTTTTCATTCTGTAATTATGTAAAAGAAAGCCCTTTCAATTACTAGTGCTTGAAGTCACTAGATAGTTATTTAAACTTACAGTAGTACAGAAATCTAGTGCTAAAGTACCAAATGGGTGCTTAAGATCCTCTACAGACATCAGCACTGTGCGCATTTATTAACAGCCTTCTTTAAAAAAAGGTATGAAATTTCATGTTCTTTTATTGGTGACATAAGTGTTTAACTTCTTCCACAAGATTATTCAGTGATTCATACAGACTAAAACAGTCTTTGACAAACCACTGCATGCATGAGCACAGAGCAAAAATAGTGGTTGACAGAGAAAGGAAATTAAAACAAGCAAAGCAATGTGAAAGATGTAGATAAATGATATGAAAGCAGAAATGAGACAACAGTCTTTTTCACTTCCTTGAAAAATATTTCCTGTTGCCAGTATTTGCAATGATCTTATTGGTATTTGTTATAATGGAGGAAAGACCTGCTCATTGCTAAATATCACTTTAAGAACTGAAAAAAAGTGGAAGCCTATTGACATTTTTACCTAAAGGCACAGTGAGTGTAACAATGCAGCTTTGAGGGGCTCTTTAATGTCAAATAGAGGAGCGTGTCACATATCTTGTTTCCTGGAATCATTCAGTTAGTAGCATGCTTCCCTCTAACAATAATATGGCAGCTACTGGAATCAATTTCAGAACAAAAATACTTAAGGCAGACAGTTTTCCTTTACTTTTAGCCTAAATTCTAATTGACTTGTTTTATAGACTGAAAAAAACCCGGTTTAGGTATTTATAGAACTGTGAAACATGCTCTGCACTATCAATGCACTAGGTCATTTGGCTTAGACATGCACAATACTTCCCTTTAATACTGATCCAAGTACATGTTGTTCTGGAAACAGTTCAATAGCAGCATTTTCATCGAGAGCCAGAATGCACTCATTTTCCATTTCTATTGTCTTCTGCACTTTATCTTAAGTGGGGAAATGTATATTAGTCACAGCATATTTAACTTAATTTTATTTAGTTTTACAGGTGTTCTAATGCATTTGGATAATCTTTAAAGAAACAGCTGTAGGAAATGTAATTATCTTCAGTATTATTTCTTCAGATAATTTGTAGAACAAAGCTCAGTCAAGAGAAGTTTCAAGATGGAAGTTTTAATCTTTACTAGTGATCTAAATGGAATCTCAGATCCAGAGCCTTCAGTTTTATATCCCAAACAAATGCTATATATCTTAGCTCACGCAGATCTAGATGACACTGCCTTGACAATCTACTATTCATCTATTATGTATGAAATCAACAATTAAAACAAGTGTTTGGCTACCAAATTGTGCTCAATACAGAAATTAAGCACAATCCTATTGCAGTCCTGTAGGGAGACACTGAATTGTGGACTGCCTTCCTTTGAAGAAACACCATGAAACCTGACAGACAACATTCAGAAAGAATCAATAAGCACAATAAAACCCCAGGTCTCCCCTAGCAACAGGTATCCATGAGATCCTGTAAAACAGAGCCAGAGAACTCAAAGTCACAGATGGTTAATTTGGTACTCAAATTATTTGGTACTCAAATTATTTTCTTATTTTCCAGATGGAAAAGGAGAGACCTCTTAAGCAGTGGAAGTGTCTGGCTTCACAAAAAATTACTTGTAAACAGAAACACATCACTGTGGTTTACAAAGCCTTGCATTTAGTTTATAAAGACTCTAGCTTGAGGAAGACAAAAAAAATTAATGTACTAGCAAGCCAGACTCTTCTTCAGATAAACACAATGCTAAAACTTTTTACTGTGACTTGCCACCTGTGAAAGAGCTTTTTCCTTCAAGGCCTTTTACACTAACAGTGGAAGAAGTCAACACAAAGCCTTTACATGCACAGGTTCAGATTAACAACTGTAAGGGGCAAATGTTCATGCTCACTCAAAAAGCAAGTCCAACTCTGAAATTTACTATGAAAAACACTTCATAGTAAATTTGCCCTTTTTAACATAAAATTCCACAGGAGGGTCAGGCTAGACAGTGCTGCATTGCTGAAACATCCACATTGACTGAGAAAAGTTAGACACAGCAGCTTAAGTAAGTAGAAAATCAGTATTCCTACAGGTGAAATACCAAATATTTTGAGTTTTTCCACACAGGAAATTATTAGGCTCCTGAATAAGACATTCATAGCTCGACACAAGCCATCCATTCCTTTTTGTGAGAGGCAGAACAAAACAGTGCTGAGTAGAGATATTCTAATGAACTGCTTCTGTACTGATCCACATTTAGAAGCAGTAAAGTTTAATTTCTGGAATGGCCTGCACAGGTTGCTTAGCCTATCCACAGTGCTGTATGCAGGTACCCCTCATCACAGCATCTGAAGATTCATTTTCCTCATCTGGTATGATTTTCAAAGCTTCAAAAGATCCTTTACACCTCCCACCCCTGGAAACACTTTCTAAGCGGTTGGTTTTCAGTAAGCATTTTTTAGACCATGTTCCTTTAAATCAATAAGAAATATTTTATATAAGCTGGACATCTACAGATAACCTTTAGAAATTTACCTAAACAGTGAGACCTCTGACTATGAAAGCCTTTTATTCATAGTAAAGCTACCAGTTTTCCCTTGGTTAGTTTTGCAAACTCATTGATAACCTTTTGCAACACAATATTTGGACTCCTTTGCACTTCTGATCCTGGGGCTCTAACCATATCCAAAAGACTTTTTTGTCACTCTGCTCCATTCCTAAATGGAATGGACTCAAAACTGGGTAAAAGCACTTCCTCATCTACAGAACTTACACTATATGCTCAAATAAGTTCTATAAATCATAATTCATTCCAATATTTTTATGGCTTTTAACTAGCTGTATACCTATTAAATATATGCAGCAGACCAGTTCTTAAATCTTTGATCTGTTTATAGCCCAAATGACACTCCTGTTTATTCCAGCCAAACTTCTACCAGAAAGTCACAATAAGCAAAATACAGTTTCATGAATGCTCATAAAATTATAATGTTCCAGCACATAAAAGAAAATTAAAAGTATACAGAAACATCTTTCATTCCTTTTCTGGTAAAAATTATAAAAAGGCCACATGCACTTTAAATCAGTCTATTTTAATTTACGTTACAAATGCAATTCCTCCTATAGCTCTGAGCAAACCTACTTTAGTGCAGCAAGAGAGGATTCAAATTTACAAGAGAAGGCATCCCTTTCATACAATAAAACAGCTTTCTCCTAAGTTTCCAAGACAGGCTATATTTTCTGTGTTTTATTATTAATTCCCCAAAGATATCTGGGGCCCATCAACCTCCTACAAACCATTGAAATAGGTCCTCCATTCCAAAAGAAACAGGAAAAGCAGTAGGAGACAGTACCAGTGATATTCTGTCCATGATAAAACTGTTATTTTCATTCCTCCTATAGCATAACCAGACAGTCTAAAGCTGTCAGGGAGTTGGAGTGAAAACATAACAGTTGATGTGAAAATGAAAAATAAGTGTTGATGTCTCATGAGCTAAGAATTTGGATCAAAGAAAATCCAAAAGTATCAGCAAAGCTGTCTGTATATCATCAAGATTCCAATGAGCAAATCCTCAGCTGGAGATCTGCCCCCTACACTTCATCCTGTGTACCAAGCACATTTGGACAAGGATTCTGTCTCTTTCCAAATCACAGTCTTCCCTACAGCCACAGAGGAGAAAAAAGGCAACCCATTGACCTATGCAAACCCAAGCAAACTTTGGTCAAGCTAAATGCCTCACTATGTAAATGCCAGACAAAACAGTACTGGTGCTATCAGGCACCCCAGCCCTACTAACTCAAGAATGAGGAATTGAATGTTTCTGCAGAATGGCAATACTTAAGGGCAGCTGAACAACTTGGAGCTCTTAGCATGAAACAGGACAAGTCAGAAAGGTGTTGGCATCTGGTATTGGTATGATAGAACCTATTCTGGGCACACTGAGTCCCAGAGTCCAGCACTCTGGAGATCTGGAACAAGTCATGTATGAGACATGAAAAAATCTACAGTGATTACAAAATAGAAGTGGAATAAAATACTTCAGTTTTAAACAGAAATAAAGTTTTACCAGTTCAGTATCCAATTACAGACTGAATCCTCTCACCTTTCCTTATTCCCTTCTGATGTCAGGTGCCCTTTAACAGGCACAAAGTTTCCAGCTTTGAGACATCAAGAGGACAGTACTTCAGCTTTCCTTTTTTGACCATACTTTAGGAGTCAGAAGAGTGAGCCATAAGTTTTGAATATTTGCGGTTTAAGTCAAGATAACTTAAAAAATTATGAACAGCCTATCAGAAGAGCAATGGGAGATGATTACAGGAATATACTCGAAACTGTTAATATTATTTACCTTTTGGAGAAAAACTTTTATCTCGTATACAAAGTAATCAAGGATGGCAATTTTCAGTTATGCTGTGTTTGTAAAAGAACCTCTCCCTTCAAGAACAAAAATTTAATGCTAGAAAAAGTATTCAAAAACTGCAACATAATCAAACCTGTTAATATTTTAGGGTTCTTAATTGAGAGAAAGCCGACAAAAAAAAAAAGTCTTCAAGGTATTTAAATTCTTTTTTGTGGTTTAATTCATTATTTAAAAAAAAAAAAAAAAGGCATTTGAGAAAACTAATATGAATAACCCTTCATTCAACATATGCCCTCAGTATGAGGATTTTTAGGCAAGTCCAAAGGAGGCTTTGCCCAGTTACTTGAGTGAATTCTTTCCCCATGTTGAGCATATTAGGGTGAAGTGAACCAGGCACCAACACAGGTCACTCTCCAAAGAAAATTTTGGAAACAAAAAGATCTGAGGAAGATTCTGAAAAACTCTCAAGTGTAGCATATGTACAAATGTACAAGATCTTGCAGTGAGACTAGTGAGTTAAAAATGAAAATCACTAGTTTTAAAGTTAATCTTTAAGTGATTGTACACCACTACAGCCAAGAAATAAATCCCATGTAGTCAAAATTATTTTAGGTGGTATCGAGTCCTCCATGTGAACAGAAACTGCTGAACCACTTTTCCAGACACAAAACTGTCTCTGTGCATCTCTTAAATTATGATGCCTTGTAAAAATGTGCATGACCTCCTGCAGGCTCTTCTCCAATTGCAAAGGATGCATAATCCCAGGTATTGCCAGTGATGCATTTTTATTTACTTAATTCCTTTCTGATTACAAAGGAGCTCAGTCTTACGACAGATATTGATGCAATCATTGAATGAGACAGTATTGTACATAAAATACTGCAGCAGAAGAACAGTTTCATGTGAAATCTAATGTCCAAGTGAAGTGAAAGGATCTTGGTTCTCCAAAAAAGAGCATTTTTTTCTGGCACTGTTTCTAGGTACTCTAAAATTAAAATTTCTAAGACACTTAGATTAAAAACTAAAGATGACCTAAAACCAATAATACTGAACATCTGAAATCATAATCTTAAATCGATTCCCACTCTATAAAGAAAAAAATTGTATTTTGAACTTTAGTGGGCATATAAATTGAAGTACTATTTCTCTAAGTCCGTGATCAGTCACCTTGTTGGCATTACACAAAACATTGTAAGACATCAGCAATTCCGCTTTGGTTCAACCTTTCTGAATCCCAGAGACTCCTCCACCAGTAAGGCACTAAAAACACATTGCCATGTATAAAGCTGTTCAAACCCCATGGAAGAACACAGACGGCCAGGACGACACAAAGAAATCTACTCATTGTAACAGCCAAGCATCAGTTCAGCTTTCACACAGATACATCTCCTCACTAGAGGAGAACCACTCACCAGAAAGGGAGCCAGTCTCAGGTAATCACACATCTGTCATAATACTGAGATGGATACCAAAATGATGAGAACAGTTAAAATTAACAAAATGAGAAACTATTATCTTAGTGCTCTGAATAAGAGGAGAGTTAGATGGAAAAAATTCCGTCTTGACTGGGCAGATGCACTTACCACAAATGCATGTGGACAGATGTTCAAATACACTCACATATAAAACTGCTTTTGAAGATTGAGAACTGCCCTCATCATTCGCTATATAAGGACAGTGGATCTAAGCTCTGTATTATTCAATTTTCAAACTATTTAATAAGAGAATCTGTTGCTAATGAAAAAGTGAGTGTGTTGCTATTTCTGTCAAATCCATTAGACAAGATGTTTGAGAAACATTAAAAAAGAAAGAAAAGTACAGGAATAGAAACTGCCCGTAATATTCATCCCAGTAAGGATCCTATTTATTCCAATTTCACTTGTATGATGCAAAGAATATAATTGCAATCATGACAGCATGCAAAATTCAAAATTGATTGGACTGCTTTTTATTACTGCTCAGTGTGTGACTTGCATGTGTCAATAATAACAGCAGCATGATTTTAATACAGTATGCTGGGCAAAATGTTTTAAGAGAAGATTTGAACAAGAAACACCAACATCTGTTTATAAGCAAAAGTTTTGCAAATAAAGCAGAGATGAAGTCAAGAATTTTGATCTCACTTATCTGGTTATGACTAACTGCATTGATGGATGCTTTGTCTGCTGCATGTGGTGCACAAGTGGTGAAAGATTAAGGGCAAGACATCAGAGAGACAAGAAAAATTGCTGCACATCAAGCAGTCCATCTGCTTTGGCCATACAACAGTTACTATCAAGTGACTAAGAGGCCAAATCTTAGTCTGCTTCTGAAACTGGGCCATCTAAAAACCAGCTTCAAATTCTACTCACTAATACACATTTAAGACTCCTGTGAATTCTCTGTGGATACATTGTTTCACATAAATCACTGCCACACAAAAGCAGTTATTTTGGTTTATGTATAAACTCGGGTTTCTTAAATATCATTTAAGATGGGGTATGTTGTTTTATTTTTATATCTGACTTAAGGAATAAAAATAAAGACTTCAATGACTACAAATTTAATACCATGGACTGCAATGCTGAGTGTTAACCTCCTCTATTTAAAAAAGTGTATATATAAAACCCACACAAATATGATTCACTATTACACATGTAAGGCACTAAAAATCAAGGACAGCCGAAAAAGGACTGGTCATACCTCTCTCAAGAAGTTTGCTGCACAGCTTTTAGAAGTTGCCCCTGTTCAAAGCACACTGAAATACCCAAGTTTCATTATATAAAAATTCCCAGGTGCACATATAAAATGTCTGGTTAGATGAGAACTGTCACAGGAGCAGCAAGATGTGAATTAGCTGCCAAACTGCAATCCCATTTCTTTTTTACCATTGCATTGCACTTGCTAAGGTGGACATTGTACCACTCTCATCCTGTTTGTGACTCATTTTTATAGGAATGCATTAACTGCCTTAAAAATTTATATAAAAGGAGAATTAAACATGGAAAGCCAAGCGCTACCAGCTACACTGCTGTATATATTGAAAAAACAATTTGGATGGTTTTATCTTTTGGAAGAGAATATGGCAGGGTTATACACAGCACAGAAAAATAAAGTAGCTCCACAGCACCACATAAATAATACACAATGATAATGAGAGGTGCCTTAGGCACTCTGCTGAAGTGTGGTAGTATCACAGAGACAACTGAAAAAAATAAAATATCTTGGATTTTAATCACCTAAAGTTAGTTCTCAGCACAATTGTTTTCTAAACTTGTTCAAAATTCAAACTGAGAAAGCATCATTTGAAATGTCAAAGGTATAACTCAACAGTATAAAATGCAAATAAATAGTTATTAGACTTGTAAAATAAACTTACAGGTAAAAATTAGTAATTAGCTGCAATATTGCCACCAATGAACACTTCAGATTTTTAGCTGTTCACCTGGTTATCAATTTATGGCAAAATTGCAACACTAATCATGAAGATAAGTGAGCACGAGCATAAGAAAAATATTTCACCAAGATGTAGCACTTCCATTAAAGACAAAAAATCCCATCCTATGAGATGAAGTTCATTCTGAATGTAAAGTTAAGGACATGAAGTATTCTATAAAATTACTTATTTTTTAGATCATCAAAAGCACCTCTCATTTAATTAACCTACAACCAAGTGTTTGGAACACAACTTAGGTTTGCTCTGAAAAACACACCACATTTTCCAAACTAATTTACTACTATTATTTTAAAAATCTTGACATTTCTCAGAAGCAGTTTTTCAATCATCATGCGGCCCAGTTACAGGTTAAAGGGCTAAATCCTGTAATTATTCAGGCTATAAGCCTGTTTTTGAATAATTATACTGCGGCTTATAAGTTTGAAGAAGCCTGTCCAGCATTCTTTGAACTTTGGCTACAGTAGGCTTTTCCCATTTTTAACATGCATGTTGTCAATACTTTAATTTAAAAATAATAATTCTCAGCCCAACATCCAATAACCATTACATTTTTATTACTTTTTTGAAGCTGGCACACACAAAATAACTTTTTTGAGAAACCATTCGCTAAAACAAGTTTTTCCTCCCCAAGTAATCTACTACTATCATGTAGAGATACATTTCCATTACACATTAACAAAATGGAAAGCAACCCACCTTTTCAAATCAGTTGTCTTCCTTTAAAAAAAATACAAAGAAAAAGGCTTTGTCTAATTTATTGAGTTATTTTCAATTAAATATCTCTATCAAAACTAATGGCTCAAATTCCCCTCAAATACTTTAAATGTGTTGTGTCAGAAAACTTGGTTTTGACATGATTCTTACCAGAATGTTACTTTACAGTTCTCAGGTGAAACACTTTACTGTGACTTTAAACAAAGCCTTGACCTGGAAGTTCACCAGCTGCAGTATTTCTTTCAGGACACAGCATTCAGAAGGATGCTCTGTGGTGGGATTAGCATTTGTGGTGCTTTGCAACACTAACACAGCATCTTCACAGATGGCAGAGATGAACCAGCATCAGTATTTCCATGTATTTATTTTTCCTCCCTCCTGCACAAGAAACAATGCTACTGTTTCCACCTATCCAGGGCATCCCAGCATACACATTAAAAGGTCCTGTGGGAAGTTTACATTACAAATTCAATTCAATATTTAAGTTTTGCACTGAAATAATCATGCTGGATTTATTCAACTCTATGATGGTGAGCTTCATAACGCAAGATAAGTACACTAATAACTAATCCCACAGCAACTGCAACTGCAACAAAGGGAGCTTGTTTGAGTTTCCTGCCAAATTAAATGTTCTAATCCAACATAATTTTATTGAGTTAGGCACTGTTAGTGTAAAGCTCTGTTAATGTAGCTATGGGAGCCGAATTCCTAAACTGAACACTAAATTTCCTAAAAGCTTGGCTGTGGAGACTAGGTGGCTTCTCATGAAATTCATGTGCACCTATACTGCCTGTGTGTAGCAGCACAGAGAATGGTTTCTGGCTTTCACAGGGCTCTATCCTGCCACAGCAAATCTGATACTTTTACATATTTTGTCAAAGATCAAAACTCATTTGTGCTGTTCACCTTGGAGACCCCAACTCCTAACTACCTGTCTTGCTGCCAAGAGCAATTACTTTGTCTCTCACCATGGGCACAATGGATTTTCCCACACTGAAGAGAAACAACAAATTCTCTATAACCTGGGAGGAATGGACAAAAGACTTTTTTCTTTCCCCTAATATATTAAATGTCTGATTTTTCTTACGTCTTACTGGGTTTTGTTATATATTTTTATTGGTTTTCAGAGGCATTCACAAGAAAACATGGGGAAAATCAATCTCAGTTGTTAAAAATCTCAAGCACTTTTAAAAATTGGAGCGAGTTAGAGCTATCTGTTTATATAAAGTCCAGAAAGCTCCATTATGATCACATAATGTAGGCATGGCCAATTTGCGGGTCTTGAGCCACATGTAACCTTCAGGCAGTTCAAGGGAAGCTCTAATGGGGCTAAATCACGCAACAAACACATGTCTGCCCTGAGCTGCTGAACAATCCAGACCTGAAGTTCTGGGCTAGCATTCATGGTCATGCTCCTCATCTCTTTCATCACACAGAAATATCTGCAAAGCTCCAACAGCAGCAGATAAAAGCAGGCATATTCAAAGTATTTTCATAGTGTTACCTCATGGCATTCATAACTATCTTCTTCTGCAGCACATCCTCCTTTAAAGTATCCATTTTCACTATTTAAAATACCACCATAATTGCATCAGGTTACTTGAAGACAGAGAGCACTCAAATTCTTGTCTCCATCTCAGCACACTGCCTGCCTACCAAACACGGCATTTTTCACTTTTTCATTTCTGAAATCCTCCTTAAAAAAAAAAAAAGAAAGAAAGAAAGAAAGAGGTCTCCTCTACATCACTCAGATTTTTCCCGACTTGTCAAATAATTTTGGTGTTAATTTGGCACAGGTACCACCACATAACAGAAAGATTCAGAGTCTATTCAGTCATCTATAAACTACCTTTGAAAACCTACTTACACCTGAACACAAAAGATTTTTGTTTAAAGCACTGTGTTAAAGCTACAGATATAAAACAGTTCAAAATTGATTAAGAAATATCAAAACATTTTAGAAAAAAAAGGGGGTTACATCAACTGCAAATTTGAGGGGGGAAGCATTTCTTTGATACATATATGAGTATGGCAATTAAAATATTTTAAGTAGTAAGAATAGTTTTATGTGTACTTTATAATTATTCCTTAATATGTCAACTAATATATATGGCTGTATATAAGAAATCAAAAAACTGCCATGAAAACTGATTTGAGTTTCATTTAAAATTTAGTATTGGAATTTTCCATATTACTTACATCTCTTTATAATACCAGATCCTTGCATAGGGAAATAGACACATGTGTGGAAAAATTATACTTACATTTAAATTCAGATTAACTCTCTTTCCAAACTGTTGTAATTACAATAATGGCTTCCTGCTTTTCCCAGCAGATGTCACTGCAAGGTAGGTGCAGAGAAGGCACACATGTAGAAAGAATTACAAAGTGCAGCATAAACTTGCCCACACAAAAACACACTTTATGAATCATTTAAAGTCATTCTAAAGTTTTTGCAAGATAAATTTAGTTTAACTGCTGCAACAGCTATAAATTCCAATTTTAAAGTTTTCTTTTCAACTGTCTCATCTTTTCTATTTCTTTTCAGGACATTTGATTTATCTTACAATTTTACTATGCATTATCTTCTAATTTCAGACTCCTGTAATTTCATTTTTTTCCAAGTGCCCCGTCAGGTGTCCAATGGGAATCTGAAGCTGAGAGGCTATTAATCCACTCACTTTATCAAACCTGGGTGCAACAAAAACATGAGCATATATCTGGGTAGGCAGTCCTGCAAAAGCTTTGTACCAACAATCTACTTACCCCCACTCCTACATTCAGTGTCATTCTAGAGAGAGATGTCAGATGACTGAGCAGGTCCTCAGATCCTCTTTAAAAACAAGTACATGAAAATACTTTAGTCACTTCAATTTCCTGGCTTGCACTTTCTTCAAGATTATTTTCTTTTGTAAAACAAAGGCAATATTTCAGAAAAAATAAACCAAAGCAAGAGAACACCTTTACAGAAATCTAAAAGGAAAACTGTGATTACTAGTGGCTTAACAAGCTGGAAGCATTGTAGCTTTCAAATCTCAGACTAGAACAGAGCCTTCAGCAAGGCAAATAATTTAAAAAGCATTCTTAAAGTGAAAAAAAATTTCAGCAGATCAGTAGATATTTGAGGAACAATTGCATACAGCCATTTTTTCAGATTCTCCCACAGAAGAACTCCACAAGCTTCACATGAATATACTTTGAACAGTTACATTCTGTTCTGTGCAAAGTACAGCTTTTCTAAACTGGCTGTCAGGGCTCCATCCAACTCCCACAGTACTTAGTGGGATTTTTCAAATTAACTCCCTAGGAGATAACTGATCCCCTATTGAGCTAATTCTAAGAAAAATGTTGTCTACGCACAATGGAGCAAACAGAGTCCTACAAATTTGGACTTTAATTCCTGACCTCCTACCTCTGTAAAGGTAAAACAGCCAAGGGTTGGTTCCAATCTACAAGCAAGCTATTATTGAGCCTCTTATTTTCATTAAATTTGTAGGAAACAGCTATGGCTTATGCAGCTTTGGGCTTCAACAAAGTGAATTTAGAGCTTTGATGAGATCCAGCCTGATCTCTAGCTTTCTTAATTGAAAGTGAAGATCTTAAAAATGACACAATCTCTAACAGGTTTGAAAAAGGGCTGACAAAATAAAAAAGCTAAGAATCAAAGCACTGTGTGTAAAACAAACTGCAGGACTTGAGGAAAGGTGTTTCTACTGAGATGTTTCATTTCGTAACAGATTGGAGAAATGAAAATAGAATCTTCAGTTTTATGAAAGCATTTGTTCAAGAAGCAGATCTGCACAAAACATTCAGAGTGAAAGAATCAATCTTTAAATGTCTTTCAGTCTGGTAGATCTATGGGAGAGAACTGTCACACATGTCTCATTCCCTAGTCACAATTCACATGACTTAACATGCTCTAAGGATACTTCCTGGACATCTGCACTAGAAATTACTAAGTGTACTCAGCTATAAATGATTACATCATCTTGCTTCATCAGATGACTCCTCTAGTCTCTAAAATGTGGTTCATGTTAAAGTTAAGTTTAATTTCTAATTTATTTCAGAAGTTCTGATTTCTTAGAATTCCCAAAATGAGAAAAATTTAAGTTTCCTTAGAGAATAATTGAGATATTGTATAGTTTCTTTCTTCAAATTGCAGACCAACAAAAATTTCCTAACTAAAGAATCCAACTTATTGAAGATAGACAGCAAAGATGGTTTAATTGATGCATTAGCAATTTCAGTAGTCCTGCTTTTCAGGCTGCACCATTATGAAAAATGAACTAAATTTTACCCAACTGCATTTTAGAAAGGAAAATATTCATATTCTGCTAATCATCAACTACAACAAGGGCATTTGAAGTCATAATTCAATTTGCTGGGACTGGATGCAGCTGCACCAACCTCAACAGGTTAATTATTTCACTGATATTGCTTCACAGACCTACATTCACCACAATAACAAACAGCTGTTTACTATTAACAAGAGTCAATTTGACAAGTCGCTTTATTATTTTTTAATTATTCACTTTGATCTTTCACAAATTTTAATCATCATTTTCAATTACAATGAAGTAATACTTGACAAGATTCTCCTTTGGGAAAACATTCTGGAAAAACAACGTTTCCTTCAGGCTACTGATGTTCATGGTGCTTTTCAAGCTATCCCATCATTTTGGGTGATGTAACAAACTATGCCTATGGTCACGTTGTTGGCTTGATAGATTGCAATACAAAAATCAGTCTCTATTTCTGTTTGCACAAGCAGTGCAAGTTTTTACTGTCAATGATCTAGGTAACATGAATTTGGAAGAGCATTCTTAAGCTCTTAATTTGATATTTCAATAGGTCTACTCATTGCACAGTTTAAAAGGTTTAAACCTTTGCAGAATAAGGTACTTCTATTGCAAATACTTCCAGCCTTCCCCTTTTTCAGTTCTGCTAACTCCATGCCTACCTGAACACACAGGTTGAAATTTTAAAACAACATAAGTAACAGAATCAAATCATCTTTTGCACAGTTTTAGGCAGCCAGCTCCCTAAAGCACAAGGCAAGGTCCCCAAACTGATGCCATCAGTAGAGCGTTGCTTAGTTACTTCAATGAAAAAAGCTTCTTGAGTTAAGATCAAAGTCTAATTACAACATCTGCATCACAGCACAAAGTTGATCTCATTATAAGCAGAACGAGCTTGTAATTCTTATACCAGGAAAAACTGAAGGAAAAGAATACTTCCTTATTAGGAAAAAGAAATCCTCATTGCAGTTTTTCAAACTAATACATTGCTACACTTCTTACAAAAGAACAGGGGTGGCCCTTGGTACCACCTGAACACTGATATAAATTCAAAGTAATTGCAAACTTCATGCCTTAAAATCATCAATGCTTTCAAGTTATTCATGTAGGCAGTAGCTCATTTGTTCTTGAGAACATCCCTCTCCAAGGTCAGCTTTGCCCTCTTGAATGCCAGAAAAAACACACACAGAATTCATGTTATTCCCAATGCCTTAAATACATTTTCTGTATCCACTGAAAATGTTGATTTACAAACCTAAACATTTGTTTCCATTTCTTTGGTAGCTAAGAAATTCAATTTCCACAACAATAGCTAAGGTAACAGGGAATTAATTTTAAGCAATATAACCAAAGTACTGAGGAATTTTGAAAGAGAAGAAATGGGAAAAAAGACCTTAAAGATGAAGCAGCATGAGCAATAATTAAACCCTTTTCCATTCAGGCCCACTCTAAGGAATTTTATATCACACCTAGGAATCTAGAATTATGACTTAGTCATTATTTCTGTGTGAATCTTCAATTTCTTCTTGTTAGAAGAAATATCTTCCAACTTCCAAAGTCCAAAGCTAAGGAAATCAGTCACTGAAAATTCTTGCTATGGTTTTCTTCCATTTTTGTTCATGACAGCATTTGGGTGACATTACTTAACCACCAGCCCCTGAAAGTCAGTATATTACAAGAGAAAATCTCATTCTCTGAAATATTTTGCATTGTAAAGTTTTCTGAGGTATGGAACTCCTCTAACGACATAGAAATCATTCCTATTCCCTTTGTCAAGTTGTAGCAGTCTCACATCAGTAAGATAAATTATAAAAGATTGGAGTGGGAAGTACAAAGAGCAACTCATTCCAGTAGCCTTAAATATCTTAAAAACTTAATAGACAAGGCATCTTAAACATAGAAATGCAAAAATCCAGACAGTGAAGTGAAAATTCATACAAGTTTAGAATAATTAATCTAATTAAGGGATGATGACAAGGGAAGACATGTCACTATTGGGACATGACTATGTTCCAAGATATTTGTTTTAGCAGAGAGGAATACTGAAGGCCTAGGATCTCTCCCAAAGACAGAGACTAAAATTATTATACTCCTCACAGACAATTCCTCCTACCAACAACTGGACTGTCTCTCTCAAGTTTCAAAAACACCTCTCCAGCTAAAGTATAAGAGATGGGCATAAAAATGTATAAGCCACCCAGCTATTCCAACATATAACATCTCAAAAAATCTGTAGAATTATTTCACATTCCCAAAAGGAAAACATGCATCCCTGTAAAGACAGAGAAATTGCAGGTTTCAGGTCTAAGAATGCCTGCTTTTCCCTTCATACTGCCTTTCCTACTTTTTACTACCCTCATGGAGCCTATTCCAAGGTTCCCAAGTCACTGAACTTCTTTTTGCTGTCTTAGTCCCTTTCTACTTTGTCATTTTCTCCTCTCAAAGAGCACAGATGACTTCTATAAATGCTGCAGCATATTTGATGCTTTAAAGACAATTTCTTTAGCAGAAAAAACAAATACATTGCACTTAGTTGAGAACACAATGGTTTAACAGAATTCAAGACTTCCCACTGCATGGGCCATGACTGTTTGAAATTACTGGTGCTAAGGTGAAGTCAGATTTTGCCAAATTCATCAGCACTTCTCAGATAATACCAAGACCTCAAATATCTCAGAAAATTGAAGGTGCTCATATACTTTTCCATAGAAAGAGAACTGGCTAATAGGTAAAGAATAGTTCTATTCAGTTTAATCAAAGTTATAATCTAGATGCAACTGCTAACTATGACCCTTGCATAACAAAATTCCTTCCCAGTAAAGAAATATCATACCAATCCTTTCTTGTACTCTCCCTCACCCTTTGTATAAAAGCATAAATAAAAGACTAAAGAATTGCTATGACAAGTATTAACATGCTTTGTAAGGACTCTACAATAGGGAAATGACACAAGTTTCAGGGTGTCTCCAAAAATAGTAATAATAACATTTAATTACAAGTACTTCTTAGAATGTATTTGTTTCCTTATTTTTAAAATGGAATAAAATATTCAACATTCCACTAGATAATTAAACTGTAAATAAAAGTAGGCAAACAGGACTCCACAACAATAAGTTACAAAAGATGACAATATGAGGTAACTACTCAAATAGTTTCAGAAACCCACACCAACTGACAGTGGTTTATGGAGAACTTGGCTAGGATGAAGTAAAACATAAAACCTTACAAGGAAACAGTTCCCAAACAAGGAAGACCATCCATGTAAAGAAAAGTTCTAATGTACGCATTGTTATATACTATCAACACATCAGCAACGCTACAAAACAGATCTGGAGAACAACAAGGAACAGTGGCTCTGGAAGAGTTCAGAAACCAACAATCCAAATTGATAAGAAGGATAGCAAGGCACACCCAAAGAAGCCTAAGCCCAAACAATAGAGGCCTAGGAACAATGCCCAAAGCCCAGCCCACCAGACAAAACTGTACCAACAAGAACAGGTCCATAAACAAACCAATCACTCCAGAGATTGCTGTAAAGACTCAAACCACCCCAGAAGAAAACCCCAGGTCTGAGCTTAAATAGAGCTTGGGGCTCATGGGCAGAGGTGTGGGTGGGGAGCCCAGGTATATGTGGTCAGGGTAGTTCAGGCCCATTGGACTCCTGAGACGGTTGGGAACAAAAAGGGTGAAACAAAAGGAAGCGAAAACAAATGCATCAAAGGCTTTCTAAAGTAATTTAATAAGCACTGAGCTCCCCTCCTAAAAGCTGATTGTTTCCCATGATAACCCAAATGGATTAATTGCTAATGCATTTACCTAATTTTACAGTCTCCGAAGGGAAGGGATTTCAAATTTCACAAAAATACTTTAAATAAGGGCATTGAACCTAACCATAAAAAACAATTATTAGGAACCAAAGCCAAGCGGAGCAAGCAAAACAAGTATCTGAGAAAAATAATAACCTGTGTGCAGGTAATGCTGGCCAGGGTAATACAGATGTTTCACATACATGTTATTCCTAATTACTCTAATTAGCAACTGATTTAGTATTTAGTCTTTGTGCTACCTCTATATTAAAATATTTGTTCAGAGATCAATGTATTTAATTGACTCCTATCAATAGAAATTGTAAATTATCTGATCTTGCAGGAGTTTTTCAGTTAAGATTCAATGACATATACATTCCTGCTCTAAAAATCAGTGTAAGCAATAGTCTAACATGAATACTCTGTGACTGTGCAAGGAAGTGATAACAGCTGTTCTGAAGAAAGTAACATGGCCTATGACAAATCTTGGAAAAGATATAAAAGAAAATCTACCCATCTGAATTGGAGGAAAGGAGAGAAAAAAAGTACAACACATAGCTGTGGTGTGGAGGAAGGGAAGTGTAAAAAAAATGGTTAAACATTTTTCAAGCTAAGTTCTCGGTAGGAAAACAGACCTACTGGATAACCAGCTTCAGGCATAAAGCCTTTAAGTTCTGCTCCTGCTCAAAAAGTTGGCACTGCAAGGATCCCTAGAGTGCCTGGGTAGAATCTTTAGACAGTTCTGGGTAGATTCTTGGAATGTAGAAATGTTCCTACAAAGTAGAGAGAATTCCTACAAAATCATCTACAAAGACTTTCTAGAAGGCACGGACAGGATTCCTGGATGCACCTGGAAAATTCCTAGAAAACATGGGGCAAACACCAGACCAACTCCTAGGAAACACTCAGAAAATACCTAGAAAGCAGAAGAGAAAATAGAACGTTTCTAGGAACCATTGGCAGAAACTTTCAGAAAGCACCATAAAATTTTCTATCAAGCCTAAGAAGAAATTGTGAAAATTCTTCAATAGCACAAGGGAAATTCCTAGACACTACAGTGGGAATTCCTTGAAAACATTTGGGAAAATTCCTAAGAAGCACTGGCAAAAGTCCTAGAAAGCTGCAAATCCCTCAGGTTTGTATGGCCCTTCTCTAATTCTCAGCCAATCCACTCTGCTTCCTATACTGAACACTACACAGGGATCTCAATATTACATATCCAAAAGAAGATTTAGTGGACCATTGGATTATTCATTTTGCTGAAACAGATAACCAAGCATCCCTAAGTAGTAATCAAAATGTGTTATAGACAAATACTGACAAATTGAAAAATGTATCCTGTTAAATTATCTGCAGCTGTCCATCCTCCCTTCTTTGAAAAGCTTTCACCCCAAAGTTTCAAGAGACGGCAATGTGCAGTTGGGAGTCCAGTCACTCCCAAAGAAATGTAGAACCTGAGCATAAAATCCTTTCCTTGGCAACATAAGACAAGTGAGTTCCCACTGGCAGGCTCCAGGTGCAAGCACACGTCTTTCCTGATGCATCTGCCATGATGACAATGACTTCTGGTAGAGATGCAGCATCAATGGTATCCACCTAAGGTGCAGTGATTTCACCAAAACAACTGTCAGCAGGCAGAGATTTTCCACACTGTAAGGCCTGGGCCTAACCCATCCCCTGGGCCTTACCCATCCAGAATTCCTTACTGCAATGGAACTTTTTCCACGTAAAGATACAAGACTGGATGCTCATTAGAAAATTAGGTAAACACATTGAGGGTGGCCCTCCCTGAAAGACATGCAGACATACAAAAGGTCTTTCCATTCCATTTTTAAGTATGTCTTTACTATTTATTTATGAACTTTTGTTAGAACAAAGCCTGGTGTTTGAAATGTGCAATATCTAGCCTAAGTGTAATAGAGCATTTATTCTTAGTCAAAAAAACTCCACAAATACTAAAATCTTGCCCTAAAGCATATACATGCCAGCTACTCACTTTGGACTATCCTTATTTGCTTAATAAACAATCAGATCCCACTTCAAAACCATCTCCCACAAAAAAAGACTATGTTAAAAACATAGTTAACTTGTCAATTTAAAATGAAAATTTCCATTCCAGTAATAGGGTAAAACCTACTAAAAAAAGAATCAGTTTAATATTTTATTTACTTTGTATGCAGGGAATTATTGTAACAAGACAATTATTTTATTTCTTGAGTTATAATAATTGGGAATTTTGAACATTAGCCCACCAAAACCCACTACATATATTAAGGGGGATAAAAAGAACAATGAAATATTGTTCTTTCTTTTTAGAACCTTTAATACTTGTACTCCTTTAAAAGAAGTTAGTCTGGTGCAATAAATATGAAAAAAAAACCAAAAAAAAAAAAGGAACATGATTCCCTAGAAATAGAAAGCAACAAGCCCAACAAGAAAAAGTAATGAAGCTGAAAATTATCTGAACATTCACTGTGCCAGTTTTTCAGTTTCATGTTAGAAATGAAGACAATGCTGGATAATACCTGATTTCTCCAAGAACTGATAACTACTCCCTCCAATTTACCAGATCTGAAAGGAGAAATACGGCCATTCTTGAACATCAGCTGCCATCTAGTGAACAGTGAGAAAACTGTTTAAAGAATTACTCCCAGGTTTTTGTCAACTTTAACTAGATTCTTGGAGGAATATTGTTTGCCACTTTGTAAATTTTGGGGTCTGTAAGTTATTCAGGAGCATAGCTACTAAAAGGCATGCATTTGACATGAGAGCAATGTCACTCAGCAAAGTTTTCTAAGAAAATACATAAATAATATACAGGTGATTCCACAATTTGTTCAAAATAAGCCAATCCTCTGCTCTTTCAATAGGACATATTCGTTTTTTGGGCACTTCACTATACTAAAAAGAACTGAACTCTCAGCGTCTTAAAGTAAAATGATCAGTATTACAGCAATAAAATACACTAAAAACTTAAAGAATTTTAAGTAAAAATTTACTGAAGTGGGCTCATCAAACAACAATAGCAGAGTTTTTACATTGGACACTAATTTTTGTTTCTCTTTTATTCAAGATTAGATTTGCAGGTGTTTTCCTTCTCATAAGAAGTCAGATTTTCCAGATGTTACAATAAATCCGTTAGAGGGAACCACTATATATGAATATAAACCACAGAGCTCATTGCAAATATTCAGTTTTCCATACTTTCTTTTCCTAAACCCTTTCTAAAACCAAGCAGAGGGTCTACCACTTACAGTTTGAAACTCTGAAACACAAATCTGCCATTTTAAACAGAGTGTGGTTTTTGTTTAATCGAGTACGTACTTGAGGGCACTCATGTTTATGAGAACCTTTGGTGAAAAGAAATAAAACAAGAGATTATGTTTATAAGACATTGGCTTGAAAATACATTTGCCTTCTTAGAATGAAAGCTCCTTATAATCTTTTGTCTGTACATTCTCTGGACAGACATTAGTATGTCCTTCACCAAATACCTGGTAAGTCTACATATTCCATATGAGCCTATTCCATATAAACATGTGCATATGTGTGCAGTACAGAACCATGCCATGAAAAGAAAGATTAGGTAGATATCCAGGAGTAGAGGAATAGAAAATAAACACGGAAATGAAAAAATTTGGTCATGAATTGAAAGGAAATCTATTAAAGGCCCTTTTGCATATAATTAGGCTTAAAGAGAAGGCTTGCTGTTTTTCACACTCTGCAGCCCTACAAAACTTTGTAGGTTCCTATTCAGCATTTAGAATTATTATGAACTTGTTCTCTTAACACTGCCTGCTTTTATTCATATGGCTTACTGAAATATTTTGTGTAGAGCCTTGGTTTAGTAAGGAATGTGATTAACCAGGACACCATCACAAAGGTTTACTTACACTGCCCCTCCTGACACCTTCAGAATACAATGCAGGACAGGTTGTAGTTGCACTGTAAACCATCTTCTCTGGGTTTTCTGTGAATTTAACTGTGTCAGACTAGCATCAAGCATTTGAGATCCCAGTTCTTGCATATCTGTGGTCTTAAAGTGTGTGTGTATTCAGCACATGTGACTTTATTTAAAACAAAGTTACTTTCAAGAATAAAGCTATGCACATACTAAATTTTATCTTGTAGCCCACAACACTGACAGACCTTCTGGAAAGTTTTTATAAAAGCACCACACAATTCATAGCACGATCTAAGAAAGTGGGGGACTAAATCTTTTCTTAAATGCTGACTAAGCATTTGTCAGATGCTTACAACAGGTTTTACAAACTGCAACAGGTTTTCCAAATGTTGAATCTGTGTCTTAACTACTTGTATCAGCAGTTTCTCAAGCCGATCATGTCGCCCCCCACATTTTTTTAACCAGCGCCCACAGCTGAGTCAATGGTGACCGCTCGTGACAAAGGAGCAGTGGGAAGCACTGGCAGGGGCACAGGAATGGGGACGTCCAACATTTGGGAATGTGTTTCAGAAGCACCGAACAAATGGGCAGTGCTGAGGAGACAAAAAGAGGGCAAAGAAACGAGGGTGGCAAACAAGCCCTGTTGTGACCAGCTCTGCGGAGAACAAGCCAGATGACAATTAGAAAGGGGGTCAGTGTATTTGTCTGTGGGATGAGGGTATAAGAAGTCTCCAGGGCACAGCACTCACCTCACAGGCATCGCTTTGACAGCCCTTCAAAAGGGAAGGCCCAGGGCAGTGGCTGAGGGAGGGCATGAGCGAGGTGTTGGACATCAAGTACTGTGGCCATTTCTGAGCCCCTCAGTTCAGGAAGGACATTGAGGGACCAGAGCAGGTCCAGAGAATGCCAAGGAAGATGGTGAAGGGCCTGGAGCACAAGTCGCATGAGGAATGGCTGAGGGAGCACAGAGGGCTGAGCCTGGAGATAAAGAGGCTCAGGCAGGACCGTATTGGTCTCCACAACGTCCTGAAAGGAGGCTGAAGCCAGATGGGGCTTGGCCTCTTCTCCCAGACAGGACAAAAGGCCACAGTCTCAAGCTGCACCAGGAGAGGCTTAGGTTGAACATTAGGGAAAAATCCTTCACAGGAAGGGCGACTAGATATGGAATGAACTGCCCAGGAATCACCGTCCCTGGCTATGTTTAAGTAGAGACTGGACATGGCACTGAGTGGCACGGTCAGCCTGACACGGTGGTGTTGGACACGGGCAGCATTCGAAGATACCCGCGCTCCACGCCTGCCGAATTCATTCCGTGATTCTGAGGGGGGTGAGGCGGGGCGCAGTGCGCTTGCTCCACTGTGGCGCATGCGCGGGCCCGCCTATCAGCGCGCGAGCGACTCGGCTGCGCTCCGGCCCGTCCGCTCCCTGCGCGGGGTCCCGTCCCGCCCGCCGCGGGTCGGCAGTGCTGGCGGCCGCGCTGCGCCGGGCGGCGGCGGAACGGGAGTCCCGCGGGAGGGCCAGACGCGGTGAGTAAGGAACCGACGGGCCCGCGCAGAGCAGGGGTGTTGCTGCCCTCCCTCTCGGAGGCAGCGATGGAGGCGGCAGTCTTAAAGCTGCTCCGTCTGGACCCGCGAGATGAGGGCACACAGCGGTGCCGCTTGGGACCTGCCGCGCTCTCCTTCCTGGGAGCCAGGATCGGCGCCCCGCTGAGGATCTCATTGCCCGGCGGCTGCTGTGTGTGCACGGCGTGGCCCCGGCACGACCTAGCGGACGGGTACCTGCAGGCCGACCTGACGTGCAGCACGGCGGGGCTGCCGGCCCGGGACCTGCGCGGGCTCTCGCTGAGCGTGGGCCGGCTGCAGCTGCTGCCCTACGGACAGCTGCGAGCGGCGGCCCTCAGAGTGGTCCTCAAGAGCGCCGCGCTGAAAAAGTCGACTCCCAGAGCGGTGTTGCAGGAGACAATCCGAGAGCTGCTAAGAAATGTGTATGTTTCGCCTCGTTATGTTGTTACTGTTGCCCCAAGTCCCGAAAATCCCGTGGTGTATGTTGAAATACTGTCTGCGTCTCCTTTGGAGGAGGGAGCTGGATTGATAACTCCCCAAACAAGTATAAAAATTAAGGAGGTGGTCACTTTAGAATGGTACAGACATCTATCAGAAGACAGTGCAAAAACTCCAATTGCAGGACTGGATGATGTGGGGAAGTCTTTGAAAGAAATGATTGATCTGCCTTTCCGCTTTCCAAAAACTTTCAAGAAGCTGGGTCTTTCTGTCCCGAATGGAGTGCTGTTAATTGGGCCCCCAGGTGTAGGGAAAACTCTGATGGTAAAGGCAGTAGCAAAAGAGCTGGGTGCGTATCTGTTTGGCATCAGTGGCCCAGCCCTCCATGGTTCAAGACCAGGAGAAGGTGAAGAGAATTTGCGAAGAGTCTTTGAAAAGGGCAGAGAGATGTCAAACGAGGGCCCAACCATTCTGTTTTTTGACGAGATTGATTCTCTATGCCCGAAGCGAGGCAGTTCAAACAATGCTCCTGAAGATCGTATTGTTGCTCAGTTGCTGACGCTGCTGGATGGTGTAGGGAGTGAGGGCAAGATGGTCATTGTGGCAGCCACAAACAGGCCTGATGCCTTAGACCCTGCACTGAGGAGACCTGGCAGATTTGACAGAGAGGTAAATACACCCTCCTGCTCATACATTCGCACTTTTCTTTACTTATTGAGGTGGAAGGGGGCTGTTAATAGTTTTCTTTAATGTCTTCTAGTCATGTTTCTTAGGGGGTTTCTGCAGGTTGGGACAGGTGTCTTGTTTCTGTGTGTAGTTTGCTGCAACTTGGGTATGGTTGTTTTGGGATTTTTTACTCAGAACACTGAGAGCTCCATATAATTGAAAATGGATAGGAGGAGTCTTTTTGTTTCTTTATCATAGAGACATTGACCTGATCTTCAGGTTTGTTTGCTTACAGATGCTTAGCTTTACAGGATTGGATTTTTTCTGTTTAAATCCTGGATTGAAGATTTGTGCATTTCTCCTTAAAAATTTATTGTGACAGAGAACTAGTAACCTATTGTTTCAAAACTTCTATTCAGGTTTCAGTAACAGAGGTTGGGTCTACTCTGGAAAATTTCCATTAGCCTAGTAGTCCAAAGAAGAAAAACACATGCAGTTATACAACACACAGTGCTTGGGCTTGTATTGTTTATTTTCCTGGCTAACTCACTCCTAGGTCACCAGTTTAATCAAGTTCTTTAATTTTCTGGGATTTATAGATTGTTGAGATGTATTTTTATGATGTTTCCCATAATGTATGAATGTATATCTATTTTATTGTTTTCCTATCATATTAGTCTAATTTAGTGCTTGTGATGTAAGGAAATTATTATTTCAGTGTTACAGGACTTGATAAATGGTATCTGACAGTCTTATCAAAAACTCTCTATGCAAACACTGTTCCCTTGGAAAGTAAATGGCATTTTAAATACTTGTCATTTGTATAGTGCTGGCAATGGGTTTCCTGTAAAGCTCTTTAGTTGGAATATAAGTATATATAAATTTTCAGTAGCCAATGTAGCGGAGATAAAATTGCTTGCTTAGGTCTGTAAAATAAAGGAGTATGGCAAATTATCTACTTAAAATTTTGTTTATTCTGCTTGGTTTAGGTTATTATTGGGACCCCAACAGTTACACAGAGAAGATCCATCCTGCAGTTGCTTACATCTGACATGCCCATTTCTGCTGAGGTTGATTTGGCTAAGCTGGCAGAAATGACGACTGGGTATGTTGGAGCAGACCTTACAGCACTCTGCAGAGAAGCTGCCATGCAGGCTGTGTCCCACAGCTCTTGGGTATGGTTGTAAATCAGTCAAGAACAATGTTAGTAATATTGGTACTACCCTTTCCTCATTAATACTTTACTTGAAAAAGCTCAAAACATTGAAGACTCACACCAAGCTAAATATAAATAATATAAATATAAATATAAATATAAATATGTTAGTTTTGCTTATCCTTTCAGTTCTCACCTTAGTTCTGTTACTGCATCTGTGGTTTAATAGTGGCATTTTATAGCCTGTGTGAGATAAAATGTGTTACATTTTGCAGTGTGTGTTGAAAATGGATTTTGCAACTTTTTTATTTCTATTCATAAGATTGTAGGATGTGATGTATGTTAACTCTGAAAGCAACTATTTGACTTAGCAGGTCACTGTCTAATGGAGCTATAATTTAGGGAATAGTAGTTTTCTCTGAAACATTAATTTCTGTTAAAATTGTTTTGTTTCTGTGTAAAAACTTGCTATTAAAAAGGGTATATTTTACTTTATATTTCATTTTTGTTTCTGCAGTGTTTAGGCTCATTAGGTCAGGAATTTACTTCCTTATTAGTTATACTTAGCCTTATGTGAAGCATTTTGCATATTAATGCAGCTTTTAAGTATTGCATTAAAATGTTGTTAATATGCTCTCTCTGGGCTTATTTTTCAGGATTCAACTGAACATGAAAACATGATTAACATGGGAGATTTCCAAGAAGCTTTTAAAACAATTCAGCCATCCTCTTTTCGAAGTGCAGTTGGACTAACAGAGTGTAAACCTGTGACTTGGGAGCAAATTGGTGGTCTTGAAGATGTGAAATTAAAGTTAAAACAGGTAATGCATTAAACTAATTTAGATAAACATCTAATTTCTAATAGGTACTCCAAGGTATTCTGTACCCTGCATTATGAACATTATTTCTTTTGCAAATTACCAGATTATAAATTGTATTTTAAACATTAATTCAGTGTTATCTTGTAATCTCAAGATACCACCACCAAGCATAATAATATGGGAAAATAGGCATGTTTTTGTAGCTGAAAAACTTGTAGCCAGATTATTTGTCCATTCCTGAATATTTATCCAGGGCTGGCTCTTGGGTGTTATCTCTTCAGGTTTGCTTTTAGTTCTGTTTCAAAGACAAAATTTAAGCGGGGGCAATATATGAAAAAAGACTAAATCAGTATTCTCTCATTTCCGATTAATATTTGTACCAAGGAAAGGAAATTATGTACTTGGCAGTTTTATAGATTGCTTGTTACTAAGAATTTAATCTCTTTTTTATGTACTGCCAGAGTATTGAGTGGCCTATGAAATTTCCTGAGGCATTTGCCAGGATGGGCCTGTCTCATCCCAAGGGGATTCTTCTCTATGGGCCATCGGGGTGTGCCAAAACCACACTGGTGAAGGCTGTGGCCACGAGTTGTCACTGTTCCTTTCTCTCTGTAAGTGGTGCTGACCTGTTCTCACCTTACGTTGGAGATTCAGAGAAAATTTTGTCTCAGGTACGGTGTTTAATTTGTGTAAGGTTCTGTAGTCTATTTTTACTTGATTTTTGTAAAGTATTAGTTAGACCTAAATTTTGTTGTTGAGAAGATGATAGAGCTCTCATCTGATTATAAAATAGAAATGGCTGAGAGATTCACATGTAGATAAAGTGAGAGTCTATCCCTAAAATTATACCAGTGTTAAACTTCAGATTTTTAGCCTTTTGTTTTCAGTTCATTTAGGAATATATAAAAAAGAAGGAGAATTTGCCAAAAGTAAATGTAAGCCAGAACAATTCTTAAGAATCATTACAAATGTACCTTCGAAGTTAAGTGGAAAACAGAGTATATGTAAGTGGGATTCTTTTTTGAGGCATTAATGTTTTATTTTATTACCATTTGTTAAAAAGGTTTTTCGCCAAGCAAGAGCAAATACTCCAGCAATAATATTCCTAGATGAGATTGATTCTATCTTGGGATCTCGGGCACTCTGCAGAACTGGCCATGGTGTCTCAGAGCGGGTTCTCTCTGTTCTTCTCAATGAATTGGATGGGGTTGGGCTGAAAGTTACAGAAAGAAGAGGAGGCAAGCTACAGCTTGAGGCTCAGTGCCAAGAACAAAGTGATGAGGAAAGAAAGGTATTCATGCTCCCTTTTTTGTATAGAAAAATGAGAAGTGCTGTCTGGTTGTTTCAAAAATTTTAGTTGCTGGCATTTGCATTTTAATCTTCAAATCCTTGGACTTAAAAACATGCAAGAAGCTGTTTTACTCTGTCATAATTACTAGTTTTTAGAAGATACTGTGTATAGGCTCTTGATTGTTTTTACGTACTCTGTTCCTCAATGAGGCTTTTTTTGAGTAATGCTCATTAGCCTGTGTGGGTATTTTTGTTTGACCAAAATACCCACACAGGCTAATGAGCATTACTTGTTGAGCGTTCATCTTCTGTCACAAAAATCCTTTTCTTGACACTAAAGTAAATTTTTAGATTGATTGTGTGATTTCTACTCTTACAGAAGTTCCCCCCTGAGCTTACTTTTTCTAAGTACTTCCCCTACTTCATTTGCAGCTCTTTCTCACACATAATGCGTACAAAAGCAGCACAGTTATGATCAGTTAGTTATTTAAACACAAACTTGTACCTTACTTGTCAGTGAATTGTTCACAACATTTAATATTTACCTTTTTTGTATATAAATTTTTCTTATTATGATACTCTCTGGGGGAATAATGAAGAAAACAGTTCCAGAATTGTAGGATACTGGATTTTTAAGCTCTTCATTCCAATGAAGAGCTTTTTATATGCAATCTGGTCAAAGGAAAGTCTTTGTTGCCAAGGCAGATAGAAACTATATTTCTTCTTTGTTGTGTAATCTGCCCTGCACCAAGGCATTTTTTTACCTCAAGAAAGATAAAATACTAGTATTGAAGGGAAAGTAACAACATGTAAAATTACAATATCTTTTTGCCATTCCCCTCTTCTCATTAGTCATTAACTATTATCTTTTGATAATATCTATCTCAACCATGTTGCACTAATTTGTTTACATGATCTCTTTCTCAGCTAGAGTTCCAGGAAACTTTGAACAAAGATTTCATGGTAGTTGCTGCAACAAATAGACCAGATATGTTGGATGATGCCTTGCTTCGTCCTGGGAGGCTGGACAAGATGATCTATATTCCACCTCCAGATCTGAAGGTATTACACATCCATACATGGCTTTAAAGGGAGAGATATTAATTTCCAGCATACTTAAAGAGCACAGGGGCCGTATTCCTGTAACATACTTAACAAGTGACGGGTGTTACACTGGAGATCAGTCAACAAATTCATAGTACAATAAAGAAATTTTAAAAGTAATAAAGATATTTATATTTTAAACACCAGTAACATTTTAACTGGTGTAGGTAGTTATCATATTGCATATGGAAAATAGAGAAAATGTGTATTTACAAAATCAAGCTACAATTCAGGAAATACCAAAATAAGTTGTCTGTCCTTACTTCTAATAATTTTTGTGTACTGTTCCCAAGGCTAGTGTAGCTATTTGTCCTGAGCTTCACAAAAAAAAGTTGTCCCAAAGCATGCCAAATCAGGCCTGTTCAGCCTAAAATACTGTGTTTTCATGAAGCAATCAGTGACTGTGAATAATAGACCTTAAATATATGAGACAACCAGAAGTGCATTTATCTCCATTAATAGCATTTTATTCTTCCACCAAAAGCAGGTAGTTTTGGTGTTTTTCTGGGTTTTCCTTTGCTCTAATTTCAAGTTTGGTACTGCTTTGGAGAAAGATTAATTTTTGGTTTGTTTGGTTTTGTTTTCTTGCATAATATGGACCGATATACAGGGAAGACTTTCCATTTTGAAAATCTGCACCGAAAAAATTCCATTAGATACTGATGTGTCATTAGAAGATATGGCAGTCCTAACAGACCTCTTTTCTGGAGCTGATATTGAAAACCTATGCAAGGAGGTAAGAGATAGTCCTGGCTCATCTGTGCAATAAACTCTAAATAACAACTTTGAATGAAAAAAGAGAGCTAACTCAAATAACTGTAAGTTATGCAATGCTGTTTTCAGATGCTTTAACTAATGCTTTTTTCCTTGTAAAATATTTTAGAATACTTACAGTATTCTTTACAATTTAAAATATGATAAAGACTAAGTTGTTTTTTTTCTTTTAAAGGCTGCTTTGTTGGCATTGCAAGAGAATGGACTTGAAGCAACTGCTGTAAAACAGGAACATTTTGTGAAATCATTGCAGACTGTAAAACCATCTTTAAACATAAAAGACTTGGAATTTTATGAAAAATTCTCTAATCAAGAATTAGCCTCTTGAATCTATAAAGGAGTGGCATAAGTATTTTTATATATATTACAAAGATTTTGAAAAGATTTGCATCTTTCCGCTTTTTAAAACTGCTCTTACTGTAGTTTTCAGGGAATGTGAAATACAGTAAAGTGTCACTTTTGAAAAGTTCTGTAATTTAAATAATGAATAATAAATTATAATCTTGTTTGCTTTGGGTAGGTTTACATTTGATGAAACTAATAATTGAAATACTTGGATAAAACACTATGGAACAGGTTAGTGTTACTGTAGATTTCCTACTTTTAAGTACAAAAATGGCATAATAAGAAAATGTAAAATGTGTTGTGAAATCTCCAAAAGACAGTAAATACGTAAGAAATAGAAAAGCTTTCAGGAAATTAAATAGGAAGAAGTCCCACTCTATATAAAATGTAAGGTGTTTTATGTGTGCCTGTCTAGGCTTACATTCTTACAAGCAGATTCCAAAATAGAGTGGCAGTGAAAGGGTTGCCAGTGCTTAACTCCTTGGTGTGGGTTTGGAAGTCAGGGGTTTTGGGAGTAATTTTGGATTAGTTACTGCTTACTGTACAAACATTTGTATTGAGTAAGCAGATACCAAGTATGTAATCAACTCAAACTATAATTTCTTCTTTAGAAAAGGGAGTTTGCATAATGACAATTTCTACAGAATTATTTTCCCCACCCAGCCAGCCCTTCCTTGTCAATACATTTTTGTGTGGTGCCTTCTAAAATACACTGATACTTCTAAAGAAATTGGTGTTACATGTATGCAAGTGTGCATTTTAACTTACTAGAGTAGGAAGATTTTTATTCTTTTTTATTACCTTTTCTTTTTCCCAGTGAAAATGTCTGGGAACAAAATACGCCACTCTCAAAGACAGTTCCTTATTTTAGCTGAAGTTCAGAAATTATAAGCCCATTAACAATTACCTCTCTCTCATAACAGGCACACTAGGGACTGCACTGAGTGTGGTTTATAGTGAGATGGATCACAAAAGGAAGTTCCAAGGCAGTTGGTGGCTGAGGAAGGCAAAAGGCAGTAGTAGAAGGTGTTGTAACCTAGGAAAGGGCTCAGATAAAGCAACTACCCTACAGATTGGTGGCTTTCATCACCAATTTATGGAAAGAACCATCCTGTAGCTTTATTGGTAGCAACAAATGGACAGTGCTCATGACCTTCCCAAATACACAAAGGTTTCTCAGCAGTAGTGCTGAGAAAAAATATGAAAACTGTCTGTTTTGCTTTCCAGTGTTTGAGAGTCTCCTTTGGAATTGCTGGATTTCAAAGTTGTTACAGTAAGATGCTGCCAGCTCCTCAAAGATGCTGCTGCTTCATTTCCACACTTGCTCCCTAGGAGGACGAGCTGAGCTGCTTGCGCCCTGTCATGTGTGTTCCTTGCTGCAGGGAGTAGCAGAACATGCAGTACAGGCAGTGTCTCCCTCTCGCTGCTTTCCAGTGGGAAGGGGAGAAACCAATGGATGGGAGTCACCTGCTCTCACCTCCAGCCTGCTCCTGGTAGTTTTTCTCAGAGAGGGATATTGGGAAGTGATAGGAGCTGTGGAACACACAAGATAGTGATGAGAACCTGGGCCTGGGCTGAGCTTTTGCTGCAGCACAAGGGGACACGGTGACACCGGCTCCTCTTTTGGTCACTAGAGGCACCTCTCTGAGCTCGGAAGAGGCAGGCCCTGTCATCAGTGGGGCGTTTGCCTAGGCACCCTGTTCTTTGGGCACTGCCTGGAGCAGGGGACAGCCAGGAGGCCAAAGGAGAAGAGGAGAGGCGAGGCTGGGGTGCTGCAGTCACGGAGAGAGAAAGGTTGGCGCGGGAAGGTCTCCGGCCGCGCCCCGCTCTGTCCGGCCGCTCCCTCTGGCACCTGCAGGGGGCGCTGCCGGCCCGCGGGCCCGCTCCGCTCCGGCCGCTGGGGGGCGCGCGGTTCCCCCCCCCTCAGGGCGCGGGGCTCAAAAAGCGCAGGGCGGGCCCCGCCGGCGCCTCCTGCCGCAGCCGGGGAGCGCTGAGAGCCGCCGCCGGTGCTCTCCGCAGCCGCTGCCAGCATGAACAAGGGCATCTTACGCACGCTTAGAACGAAGAGAGAAGTGAGTTCGCCTGAGGGGTCGGGGCTGTGGTTACCCGCCCTTGGGGAGGGATGCGGGGGGCTCGGGCGGCTGCACCAGGATTGCCACTTGATGTCCCGAGGAAATGGGATCCGCGTAAAGTTCATGTGTTAAAAGTGAGCTGGGAGAGAAGGGTAATGTAGAAGTAAAAGTGAAATTCACATATTAAAAGTGAAGAGGTGTAAAGAGTAATATAAAGGCAATATACAGGAACAGGTAATCCCTGCCTAGTTCTGTGTAACCCTTGCTCCCCCTACTCGTGGGTCTGTAGCTGGGACTTCAGATCAGCTCTTATCTCTGTTTTATCTTTCAGCTCATTCCCCTGGCCGGAATATTGTCCTTTGCAGCAGTTGGGGCGTTCTCTTTTTGTGTCTATTCCCTGTTCTGCAAATCTGATGTGATGTAAGCAAAATCTTATTTCTTGGAGCTTCCCTTAACTTGTTTTATTCAACCAAATATTTGACCATCATGTTTTACACACAGAAAAAAAAAAAAATTGTGCCAGGCACATGTTCCAGAGTACTGGTAATATCTGCAGATTATAAATAATTAGGAAATTAATTAATTTGGAGTGTAGTCCAAGTTATTTCCTAACTTTTGATTTAATAATTATGGGGTTTTGCTCTAGGTAAAAGAAGTTTTAAATGTTATCATTAAGAATTTCATATAATCACACAGGTAGATGAGATGCACATATATTGCAGGCCATCAACTTCTATATAAAGAACAGTGTTTGATAGTATTCCAATTGCTTGGCTGATAATTGGAAAGGTTTTGGGAATTTATTTGTTTATTTTAAAGTTTTTAGAATAGGCATTTTAACTGTCAGGGTAAAAGTCCCCTTACTTAGTGTCTCTATTCAGTTTTGATTTTTCAGCTTGCTTCTCTCACAAAGATATGTGAACAGTGCTGGCTTACTTGGTGCTTTGGAAGCTGCAAATAAAGCAAGCTGCCATTGATTCCTATCCAGATTTTAAAATACAGTGCCTAAACCTGTAAACTTGTGTTTTAGGGAACTCCTTACTAAAGTGAATAGCTCTACTGACAATAGGCTGCTCATATGAAAATGTGTTCATGGACACACCTTAAAACATAATACCTGTTTTATCTTCTTTTAAAGCATTCACAAGACTGGCAGTTCAGAACCATGGGAAAATATTGATCCTGCCAAGCCTCAGAAGGTAATTTGTACATATAATATATGTATAAATAGCATAAATTTCCAACACAGTGAATCACTTCTTTTAATGTGTAAGAACCAGCAAAATGTGAACAAGAGAAAAAGTGTAAAGTTGATGTGTATCTAGTTAAAAGTGGAAACAAATGCTTCTTTCATTACTTTATGTCTTCATCCTATTAGGTAATTATAGGGATTCAGCTCTTACACTGTAGGTCTGATCTTAAATTCATACTGCACTTCTGGTTGTTGTCCTCTGTCCATTCCCACCCCAAACATCCATTTACTCAATTGCATTGATAACAGTGGAAACTTGGAGTATAGAGGAAGTGCTGTTTACCCTCATCTTGTTCCTGAATTACAGAATTGAGTAAGAATGTTTGCGTACCGTAGCCTGAAGGAAAAATATCTTAATTTATTAGAGCACTTAGGATAAGGAAAAGTAAAATTATTTGGCGTGATTAATTAATATCCAGGTGATTTTGTTCAACAAATTATTGTGTCATCTGTTCATATTTCTGAAAGGAAAATGTAAAGCCACTAGAACTTCTTCAGCAATAAGCTGATGTTTGATATGGGGAGGTGTGGGAGTGCAGTAAATGCTCACTGGGATTTTACTAACTTTCATCTTTTCCATTTCTTCCAGCTGGTAACAATCAATCAGCAGTGGCAACCTATAAAAGAGCTGGAAGAGGTCAAAAAGCTGACGAAGTGAGAAGTTTCTGTTGCCTCAAAAAGGTACCCTATGAATCTAGTGGAATCACTTCTGCACAAACTTGACTACTGAAATCAGTGTGCGGAAATGCTTCTGCTACATTTTTAGGGTCTCCCTGCATTTTTTTGGCCTCTGGATAAGGAGTTTCATGTTGCTTTAGAAGCTGGCATACAGCATCCACATAGTCCAAAAATCTAAACAAAAATACTCATTTTCAATAAGCATTTGATGTAAATTTCTGAGTATTCAGATGGCAATTATGGACCAAAAAAGCCTTCATAGCATTTGTAGAATTTCAGGATTTGTTTCAAAATACATTATTTTTGCAATTTTATTCATTTTAATAAAATAAATTCTAAATTTGTACATTTCATATAAATTCAAAAGCCTTTCTACATTGGAAATCCTGGTCTCCTTTCAGAGATACAGAACTTTCAATGTTTCAGAACAATTTCAATGTTGTTTAGAGACCAAAGTAATAGCCAGAGGATGTCTCTGTATGGCAGCATATGTGGTCATACAGTACACTTGCACTCCTTGTCTGTGTTAGATGTGGGGACAGATTAAGTCAAAACTAATGTTGTGCTGCAAATACTGAAACTTCCCCACTGAAGAATCCAATAGGTTATTTAAGGGTGTATTTGAGACTCCAGATTTAGAACCTCAAATCCTAAGAGTTAAGCATGACTAGAAGGGAAATGAAAATCAGATCACTTATTTTGTATTTAAATATGGTTCATGATTAATTTTTTTAAATTTACTAGAATTAGAAAATCTGCATCATCCAAGACTACAAAATGTTAATTTCTTCTTTTTGTGCAAGGTTGTTCAAGTGCGATCTGCAATGTACTGCACAATTAACAATATTTTTAAAGATTTCTACACACTATTAGGAATATCTCTTTTATCAACTAGAAACTAGCTGATTAAAACTAGGAATGAGTCTATGAAGAGACAGTTCCTCTTTAAGCTTCTGTGTGTTTAATTATGGGTTGGCCAGGGAAAGAATGTAATGGGCAGGGTCCTGGTAAAATCACGAGACAATAAGTGCATCCAATGGCAGAACAGTCCTTTTGTAGATATTTTCTGTATGTGCCCTCTTCCAAGCAGTTTCTCAATTTATTCCACAGTTTATTTTACAATGGATGGTCAGAATTCATAATCCTTTCTGTGATGAAGAAAGCAAAAGTGAAACAGCTGCTAATTGGGAAAAGTCCCCTTAAATGAGTAATAGTCAAGTGCTTTAGGTTATTCAGCTGCAGCAAAGACAAACTTCATTAAGAAAAGCTGTCTCCTGAATTCCAAGGTGGCTTGGCTTCAGAAGCTGTTTTCTTTAGCTGAGAAAAAAAAGTAATCTAAATGTTGCATAAATATTTGTTTATCTAGTAAGGATGACTCAGCAGCATTTATGTTTTCGAGTGAGAGGAACTACTACTCTTCAGAATAAGTTCTTAGCTTGCATTTAAGGAATGACATTACAAGAAGATTGAATATCATAGAACCACAAAAATACAGAGCTTTGAGGAATATAAGTTTTAAGTATTTTAAAGCAGAAAATATTTTAAAGTCTTTCTCTGTAATTCCATATTTCTGCTGGACTGTAGCAAAAACAAAGCGCCATGCTCCAAGTTGGTGCATTAATTGTTCTTCAGTAAGTCACTTTTTTTGGCTGCAAATACTATGACCTAAGTATCTGTCAACATTGGGAAAATAAGTGTAAGTAAATTTTAGTTAATTTTTGTACTTAGCCACATTTCAGTGATGTTTCTAGTGGCACATTAAGCAGTGTGACTGCTGTCACACTGTGTGACTGCTGTCAGTCATAGGTTGTTGCTGATTTTATCATGTCCTGAAGCATAACAGCTGTGGTAATAAATCTGTTTTCCTTTGTAAGCTGTTCTGTTTTTCTTTATTAATATGGATTTTTGGGGAGGGTTTTCACACAATATAAGAAATCTTTTTTTTTTTTTTGCAGTTCAAAAAGATTATGAATATTGTTAAAGCTTTTAGGGTCTTGTTTTTTTTTCTGACTGTTCCTGAAAATCTGTCTCCTGCATAGAAAATTTTTTTCTTATAAATGGCATACACGAAGAACAATTACTGTGTCTCCCCAATCAACTACTCAACATAAATCCATAAAGCAATGTACAAGTTATTCCTTGTTCTACAAACAGTAAAGATTCCACTGGTTGAATTTTGTGAGCTGATGTTAATGAGAACAGTAAGGCTTCCCCGATCTGTGTCATGCAAACCCATGAGTTTTAATTCCATGAACAATTTGAAGGCTATTGAAATAATTTAACAACTTTGTTATTTCTCTCTATTTCCTTTGCTGTCTTTAATCTCCTGCTCCATTCTGCTCTTGGTATTGGTTTGGTTGATGTTGGCCTTTTTTAACAATCCACTATCTTTGCTCACCCTAGCTAGTACATTTACATGGAACTATAACGCTTTCAAATTTCATATTAATTATGAAGTTTAATAAAAATGGTCACTAGTTTGTTAGAGTTTCCAGTATAAGTTGGAAACCATTAGAAATGTGTTTTAGAAGTTCTAATCACTATTAGAAATCCATCATTAGAATCTATGGTCAGGCTTCTCTAAATTTTTCTATGTAGTCTATATGTAAATAGCTTTCTGGAAGAACAGAAGAATAGAAGACTGCCTTTTGCAGTGTATATAAAATGAATTGATATTTTTTGTTATTACAGTAGTACTTCAAGGCCTTAAATCTGCAGATCTTGTGGTGGTGTGGCTATCAGAGAGCTGTGTTGGGGTTTTTTGTTTCTTTGCATGTGATAGTCCTGGTGTCAGCATTTCTCCTTCCAACCCCCTGCATTTCTGTGCCACAAGGTGCTATTAGTGTAGTTCTGCACTGTCTGGTTACTTAAGTGGTGGCTTTCTGCAGAAAATAGTAACTTACAGAGGGGGCTGATGCAATTGTTGAAGGAAGTGGTTCATCCTGCAGTTGTTGTCTGCCTTAGTGGAGAGGGTGGCTGTCCCTAGGACTAGCTGTGGAAAACAAGCAAGAGTAATGGGAATGATTCACTGAATCCAGCCAATATTTAGTGTTGGACACTTCTGAAAAAGTTTTCAGGTTAAACAAACATGGCACAGTTTTCCTTTGCTGTCTGAAGCCATTGCTGTCCGGGACATCCGCGTGCCGGATGGGAGCACACAGACAATGAAAGCCATAAAAAGTGTAACTGCAATAGAAATAAAAGCACTACTGCTGGCTTGGCCTGGGGCACTGGGGTTGGTGAGTGTTGCCCCTCAGGTGCTGATGTGAACAGGGAGCAGGCAGCTTGTCTGCCCAAAGCTCTCTCCATCGGGAAGCAGCCGTCGCTGTAAGGGCCCCTGCGAAGCCGTGAGCTGACGCAACATCCAAAGCACTTCGCCTGTGCGCCTTGCCCTGGCCAAAGATCACACACCCTCACCGAGGCTGTGCCAGCCCTGTTTATGCTGGACCTTGTCCAGATGAACATTTGTTTAATTAGTGTTTACTTTTAGATAATTTTGTTGTGCGTACATTCTGGCCTGAGTCATTACTGGGGAGGTGTTGCCCTTCAGGGCTTGCCCAGGAGGTGGGAGAGCCCCTCAGAGTGTGGGGAGGCTGGGGCCTGGGACCGATTTCACCCTAACAAGTGAGAGCTGTCCTGCAGCATCACCAGGGTGCCTGTGTGGGGACTGAGGGCCATGTGAGCAAGGTGTAAGAGTGGGGATGGCAGAGCACTGGTTGGGAGCCCTAGAGGCAGTTTGTCTGGGTATCAGGATATAGACCAGTGCTGGCCTTCACTGCCAGGTTACCAAATTAGTTTAAATAAACCCTCATCTCTTAGCAACAGGGGCATGACAAAGGCTTTGGTTTGATGTTGGTTTTCACATTTAAGACTTCCAAGGTTTGGCCTGGTGTGCCACACCGGCTCTGTGGCCTCTCTTCAGGGGTTGTGACACTGCACGGCTCTGTCCGGAGTCCCTGGGGGTGTCCGTGCTGGTGGCTCTGTGTGTGGAGCCCCATGAACAGGCCTGGCAGTGCAGCAGCAGCAGTGACAGCCAGGGCTAGGGTGCTGGGCTGGCAGATGTGCTCCTGTCCTGGCTGTCAATACCATTTCTGCTGCTCCTGGCCAAGATCTGAATGTGTGTAACATTCCCTAAAAGGTCCGTGTAAATAACTGACTTCATCATGCTGCATTCTTAAGATAAAGCAAGTCATTTTTGTGAACATCTCTCTATAAGGTTTAAAAAGTACTTGGGAACATCTGTTAAAATGCAGATAGATGTACTTCCAGTTTTACTGGCTGTCAAGCAGTAGAAAAATAACTCACTTCAACTTGAAATATTCGATATAAAGTATTTCTATACTCTGGTATTACTTGCTTGCTGCCTTTCAAACCCTTCTCCCTATTGTCTGTTGAGACTTACTTCCTTACTTCTTTTTCCACTTGTTGGCACATTTTCTTCTTGCCAGATCTCTGTCTCACCCATCAAAACAAACACATCAGAAAAATTTTTCTTAGCCTAGTTTATTTCTCTGTTACTACTGTTTATTGGTAGACCTGCACTGTGTTCTAGAGTAGATCAGAATATAGTTAGGCTGGTGGTTTAAACTAAGAAATAAGCAGAAGAGGCCTTGTTTTTAAAGTTTGCCTTCTTTCTCCCTCTCTCCTCTTCTGCTTTGCTTTACTTATGCTAATGGATTGTAATAAATGCATCATGGGTGGAAAAAAGGCAAAGCCTTACTAATAACAGTAAGGACACATAGACTGTAAACATTTCATGAAGTCATTATATGCATTAATAACAAAAGTACCTTAAATTGTCTTTCCATTTTTAAAAAGAGGAAGCACAAATTTGAGCTGTAAACATAAGCATGCGTTATCTTTCAACAGACTCACATAAAAACATTTGTAGTTTTTCTTTGAATTTATTAGCAAATTAACATTATGTTGGTAGGTAGGGTTCATTCCACTGAAAGCTCTCTAAATTATGCTGCTGCATAAAAATAAGGGCCATATCTGCTAATAATATTATGGGAGGCTCTTGCTCACCCACTTCTATCAGGATATCTTTTGTTTTGAGTGAGGGCTGTTCTGTTACTGAAATTCTGTTTATCTGGCTGTTTCTATGCAAGTAAATGGTAAAACAATTTGTTCATGTTCTGTGACTCCAAACTTGAAGTGGTCTGGCAGTTTTTAATCCTAAGCACTATAAATCACAGTGATACCTGTGGCCTGGCAGACTGTGATAATGCCAGTCCAGGCAGAAGCTGTGAAACAGCTTTTTTTCATTTGTGTATTTTTTTAGTAATTAGAAGACATAATTTCTGTAAGTTCAAACTCCCTTAGCTCTCCCTCATCCAGATTTCCTGACTTCACTGATCCCAAGTGTTGCTGATGCAGGGGGAGGAGATGATACCTCTTGAACTTGGGACTTCTATTACAGACATTGATTTTATAATCAGATTTCCCTGCTGAAGCGCTTGGGAATTCTGCACAGACATTGCTGTTACCAGATGATGGTAAACTGAGAATCTAGAGACTCTAGAGGATAAATCATTAGGATACAGCACCAAAAATAGACTATGGGGACCAGAACTCTGTAGCAATCCTGTCAAAATCCTAAATCATTAAATCATGCAGTCCCAAGGCAGAGCCACCTGCATCCCACTTTGTGGTTCCAGTTCTGTAGAACTCTTTGGTTTTCTATCATTTTACTCATTTTTACAGACTTTGGCATGAGACCAGTCTGGTCTGGTACTCCAGAGGTAGACTATCATATTCTTCATCTCCTGTTGGTTGTCACTTCTTCAATTGAATTAAATGTGTTTCCAATAGGCAGGTAACTAATAAATACCATCTTTTATCTGATGCTGCTGCTGCACAAACAAAGAAGTAAATGCAGAAAGTCCTGATCCCTGGTAGTAACAGAAAAATCTTATCAGTTTGCCAAAGAAAAGCAGTCATCTACTGCTAATAAATCACCAACTCACTACATTAAAAGAAAGGGAAGCATGGGGTTTTTATTCAAGCTGTTAAAACTGTTTCATTTAATGATGCATCTCTCCCTTCTGCTGTGACTTTTATAATTCAATAAAGCCTAAATGTTTTTTGAAGACTGTTAGCACTGTGCTGCCCATGCCGTTAGCTTTATTAAATGTTAGCATTGTGCTGCCATTACTGTGTTTAGTTTTCCTCTTGGCAAATACTTGGAATGAAACATGCTATGGTCAGAACAAATTAATTCATCTTCAAGACTGCAGTATCCACCTTACTCTCCCTAAAGCAGAAATGCTCAGCACAATCCCAGTCCCAATGACTTGCAGTTCTAGTCATTGCCTCATTGCCAAAACTCTTGCCCATATTTTCCATGTTACAATAGCATGTTTTACAAAGTAGATGAAAAAACATCAGTTTGAAGTTAGGTGAATGTTTTATACTCATTTCAGGGAGGCATGGAATTAATACAGTAAAGTTTGCAGTGGTTGTGTATTTGTACTAGTATGTGTTTTTTGAAAATTCTCTCTCAAGAAAAATTAAAGCATTTAAGAATTAGGCATGTCTGTGCTCAAGTTCCTGTATTTTTATTAGTTCACAGAGGAGGCGTTTCCACTACACAAAACAGGGTGTTACAGGGAAGTTGGTGTTTGAGGATTTACTGTTGAGAGTGTCACTTCTCAGTAAGTGTAAAGGGCACAGGTTTACACCCTCTGCAGTAAACAGAATCACCACCAAAGTCATAGATGGATTCCCTCAATAAAGAACCAAAGTGTTTGACCTTCCTATCTGCTTTTAGAAATCCCCACAGGCTGGCAGTGCCACAGGTATAACCTGCATTCCTTAAGGAATAGTACAGCACAGGGTATTGCTGTAGCTACAGTACATTTGTTGAAAGGAAGAGTAATCAGTTACAAAAAGCAAAAGCTAAGTGAAGTTCTTTATCTACTGGGCTTTTTTCTTCTTCACTAAACAGATAAAAGAAAGTATGGCAACCCAACAAAGAAGGGAGATGGGGGCAACACTCCAATATTCTTTTTTTCATACAGTAATGAAAGTTTTTGGTGTGCGCTAGGTAAAATGTACCTTGTTTAGGAGAAAAGTGACTATAAAACCATCAGATGTCTTAGTTGAACTGCACAACAGATCAATTTATGCTGCAGTCTGTAAAGGAAATTGGTATTGATTTAATTTCTGACCACCACAATTTGTTCCAGGTACAGTAGTATGTTCCATACTTGGTTGCATGGTAATGTTTCCCAGTTGCTATCTGCACTATCCACATGACCCGGCTTTATATTTTCTTCCCTCCTTCCTTTTTTTTGTACACAAAAAAACCTTGTATCGTAAACAAAATATGAACTCTTAAAAAAATAAAAAGAAATTTTAAAAAGCCATGCAAACAACCCTGCAGTACTAATACCCCTACTTAGCTATAGCAGGGAGTGGGCTGATTAGTAGAGTTTAATTTTGTTATTACTCCAACTCCATGAGCAGCTTCCTTCTAGCTCTGACAGCTAAAATTATGAATTAGCTCTTCTCTTGATCCTCCTCTCAGAGCAATCTCAGATATAGTAAGTCTGGGGAAGAAAAATATTCTGCTTTCATTGCTTCTTTACAAAGACAGTTAATAGAGTTAATATAATGAGATATCCTGCATAGCTATTCACATCTAAAACATATCTTCATTTACAGGTAACTGCCCATGAACCTTTAACATTTGATAAGCAGAGAGTTACTGTCCTTTGATTTTTCTATTGTATGACTTGAACTTGGCTCTGTGGCAAGTTGAGGAAGCTAAGTTGCTTGAAAACCATCCTCATTTATTCCATCTAGGTTCTGTTTCAAGCAAATAGAAAGAAACCAGTATGTAACTGGTTGGGCAATTTCTATTTCCAGTTTAAGGTGTGGCTCTTCTGCAGTAGCTTAGAAAATACAGAATTGCTTAATAGCTTCAAGAAATGAAAGAAGACTTTACTGGAAGGATGTTGAGGTCTGAGTTCATCAGCCTCCCTTATCTGTATTTTCTCTCTCTGAAGTCTGTTCCACTAAATCCAAAACCACCTTAATACTAGCAATTACAGAATGTAAACACAACAATATTTGTCGTTTATAATTGTACCTGCCTAGTTTGAAACAAAAATTGTTTCCCTCAGTTTATGTTTTTGATTGAAAGTGTCCTCTGATTCTTCAGAAAAAAGCAGTCAGGAATGTTTCAGATAGAAGCATCTGTTGTCCTGGAAACATGAATTCAGCACCCCAAAGAAGGAATACTTATTTTCATAGAAACAAAGGGCTTGCATGATAACTTACCTTGTTAAGTATTAATATTAATTACTATAACTAATTACATTTCAGATACCTGTAGCCTCAACTAATTTCTACTCATTTGATTTTTTTTTTCTTAGATGTTTGTAACTGGAGGAAAGTACTGGAGCTTGCATTCCGTGGTATTTACCCATATATGCCTTCAAGAAGTGTCTAAACTCCTTCCCAGTAATTGATTAGGCAGTCTGTGCTAGGTTTGTGCTTTTCCTTATTGCGTCCATTAAAAAGTTTAATCTCCTGTGGGTTTTTAGGAAAAAATAAGAGAGTTTGGTGGGGTTTATTTTAGGGGGAGCGGGAGTATTTTGGAGTTGTGTTGCTATTTCTTTACTGACTAATATGACGTTTCTAGGAGGTGTAATAGAATCCATTCCCTTGGCAGCGGGAAGTGTCCGTGGCTCTCCGCAGCACTCGGCTGTTGGTGAGCGCCGGGAGCGCTGCGCCATCGTCTGGAAAAGCCGGGAACGCCCTGCAAGGCTCCCGGTGAGGAGAACCTTTGTCCATCCAGGTGTGTCAGACTTGTTCTCCCAGGGGAAACAGGAGCACGAGAAATCTCTAAAAAAATGCAGAATACTTGTATGCTACGTTGAACTATAGAGCACCATCTTAACTATCAAAGTGTTTGTTTACAGTGTTTTTCTCAAAAATTCTGTTTAACAATTAAAAGGCCAGATACTAGACTTAGGTAACTGGTTTTTTAAGTTCATGTTTCATCAGTTCATTTAGGGATTTATTAAATAATTTCTTTGTGTGTGCTTTGGGAAAAGAAATAGAAAGATTGCAGGGACTTGGGAGCTCTTAATGTACCTGGGATAAATGCAAATTTTTAGTCTGCTTGCCATCTGGGTTCTTTTGTTTATTCATCAGCTGAACTAAAAATCCCTGTGTGTATCACTACTTAGTTTACTATGTAAAACAATGCAGAACACACTCTATACAGACAACACTGATGATTTATGTGCCCTCAAGTACTGGCTGATAATGGTCCTGGAGAAACAACTTATCTTTTTACCGTGTATAATAATAAGGCAATCATGAAACAGTCATCTTAAGGATAAAATTGTACTTTTGCTTATGAAATGGCTTTTTTTCTCCCTATATAAATTGATGCCATAAAAGGTGTAAATGCTTCATTGCTGTGATAAATGCAGTTATTTTATCCTGCATATTTAGCACCAGTTGCTTTCAAACTGTGAAATACTGAGAGAAAACAGAGATAAAAGAGCAAAACTACTCAAAAGAGCAAATATAATGATGAGGATACCATCATGTTACAGCTTTACACACAGAAGGCAGCTACACGTGTGTTTTAAGAGCAGATTGCTGTGATGGCTGCAAAACAGAAAATGGAAAGGATCCATATTTATTCCAGTAGCTTCCAAAGTTGTGTCAGGTATTTCAGAGAATGAAAGAGCATATAGGGTCCTTCCTAGAGCAGTCAGCTGTGGAAAATGGAATAAGAGTAGACCAGTAGGGGATTTTCCAGCTCCAGAGCACAGACACTGTCAGTGCCCAGCACGCTTTGTTATAGAGGGGAGGAGAGAGTGAAACTGGAAAGGAAATTAAGGGGGGAATGTGGAGGACATTTTTTTTTTTTTTTTTATGGTAGAAAGGAAATCTAGAGGCTTTCAGATTAGGTCTTTCCTGTGAATTAACAACTTGGTTAGAAGGATTTTTTTTTTTTAATTGATGAAAGAAGAAATGATCTTCGGGCAAAGGCGGCCTGTGTTTGAACAGCACAGTTCCTGGGGTGTGTTCCACCCCTGGTGCAGTGAGAGAAGCTCCTGGTGACCCTGTAAGCAGCAGGTGCCCAGAGTGTGAGCTAGACATTATTAATGAAACTGTGGAGAGGACAGAATATGGGAAGAAAACAGAGAGGGGAAACTGAGAGCAGTGGCATAATGCAAAGAGCTGTTGAAACATGACATTTGAGATATGTGTGCTCACTCCTGGAAAAACTGAATGTGTTTGGAGCAGCCAGCAAGAAAAAAGACCTTGGCAGTGCCCTTTTGGATAGAGGGAAATGAGCTGGATACTTCCAGGGGATTGTCCCCCTCTCTTGAGATCCCAAGGGAACTTCTTCTCTGGCAATGGATTAGTTTATTGGACTAGGAAGCTGCTGCAGAATGTACCATGTCTTTTACCCAACTACTCATCTTTGTTTGTTACACTTACAGTTATTTGTAGGGAGAAATAATGTTTAACAACCCTGCCCTGTGCAGCTTCAGTGCAGTGTCCTCATGAGATCCCACCAAAATACCTGAACAGAATCCTTGCCAGTCATGATTTGATGGGTTTCTTCTGGGGCTTTTGCTTCTGTGTCAGAAAATTACTTTTAAATGCCAGCCTTCTGCTTTTCTGAGTCACTCTGCCACTTGGGAGTGATTCTGCAAGAAATAGCAGATATGTACAGTAGTGAGATAATTGAAGACCAGATTCAAGTATGACATTTTAAATGGTAATTCTGCTGGTGAAGAAAGAAATGCTGCTGGTATTGAAAAGACAAAATGTCAACACAATTAAAAACAAAAACCAAACCACATAATTAAGCAAGGAAAACATTCAGAAACAAAATATGTTTCTGATAATTTTCTTCTTAGGATAAGAACACTTCAGAAGGGAAGAGTAGGATGTGAGGGTTTGCAGTCTACTCATATGGAAATGTTTTATTGACTCATATGAGTAGGTTGTCATCAAAACTGTATCTGTGCAGAAGAGGATGGGTGACAATCACCAATTTAAAAAGGAAAAACCTTCTCCCAGTGTGGACTTTCAGAAATGGCAGAATTTTCTCAGGGTTTCATCTGTTCAGTCAGCAAGAGTATTCCAGCACAGCTCTGGAAACCAGGGATACTGATTGTGGAAACCTGCTTGGATCTTGGAAGTTTTTTGTTTAGAAAGAAGTTCTGTCAAGTATATGCATTTTCATTTCAGGCAGAGGATTTGCTAGAAGGAAAAGAATAGTGTAAGAGTGTGTAAACTATCTTAGCCACATTAAAGAATCTGGCTTGGAAAAACATGAGACCATATTTATAATAATGCCCCTTTTCTCTAAATTGATACTGAAAACAATCTTGAAGTATCTATAAAAACTTACTGATTCTTTTATTCTTTATTCTCATTCCATCTTCTGTTGCCTTTTCTCTGAACTTCTAGTCTACAGACCTTGGTAGCAAGGGCCCCTCAAGGGTGAATGTAGGGTTTCAGGAATATTTTGCCAGTTGCTTTATGATGATCCTTCACCATACTTTGTCAGCTTATACTTTCTGAAGTGCAATTATTGCATGTGAAATCACAAGTCTTAAATTGTTCTGAATAAGAGACTTAATTAATTCTATGTATAGCATCTGCAAACTGAGTTAAAGCTCAGAGTGTTCAGATATTTCAAAACACAGCTGCCCTAAGAATCAGATTGCTGTAAGAATGCGAAGATGATGAAAGAGAGAAATACAAATAAATATTTTATAAGACAATGTGAAGTTTAATAATCGATTTAATAAAACCCACAATAAAACAACACACCTTTTTTTTTCAATTAAACAAATGTATAGTAAATTATTAAAAACCTGCAAATACAATACATGTCTACTGTACTTCAACATCTAATTACATCAACTGTAAACCCCAATTTAATTAAAACCCATTTGAGCATTAGTATGTGCAAAATAACTGTTGTTTGTGGGTTTTTCCAGTAAATTTGAAAGGATGGGATGCACATTTTTCATGAACTGTGATATGGCTTAATTAATGATAGTGTTTGTATTGCAGCATTACCTTACCAAGCACAGTGCTGCTTTTCAGCTGCACACACTCCCATGCTGTACACCAGTGTTCCTGTTTCTTGCCCAAACAGATACAAACACAATCCGCTGTTATGTGCATTCTGTCCAGATTCCTAATGCGCTGTCAGCTTTCATCAATAAAAATTCATCATGTGATTCCTACCTCCAAAAAGGGAAGAAAAGAAGCCAAAATTGTTACCACCAAATCAGCCTTATGAAAATGTGAAACCCTAGCAAGTTTCAAAACAGAAAATAGATGAAGTATTCACAGCTGAATATCACAGTAACCATAACTGGGCAAAAGCTTTCCTTTCTGATCCACACAGAGAACTACTTTTCATGTCAGTGGAAGTTCTGCATAAAGTGAAAGTACAGAATAAACAAAAAATATTTGAAGCCAAGATCTTGGCATCTTCTGAACTTTGTAGATCATGTTCTTGCTGCCCTTAGCTTCTTGAATGCCACTGACGTCAGAAGCAGGTTAATTCTGGGCTTGTAGGTGTATGGTAGCTTAGTGTAAAGATTTCTTATCCTGGGCACATTCAGAATACAGGGGTTCCACAATGAGGCCAAACAGTTCCACTTTGTGGACTCTGAGCTGTCCAGATGAATACAGTCTTTCCACATTGCCTCCTCTCTGTAAATACAAAAGGGCCTTTCTGCCACTGTAGGTTGTTACCATATTGTTGTCCAACACCTTTAGGTTACGGAGCTTGCTTGGATTTTGCTTTATCCATAAGCTAAGTAGTGGGAACTGCAATCACACTGGCATTCCTGTCAGGATGCTGCCACACTGTGCTTAAAGCAAAGATGAAAGGTCAGAGATTGTGATGGATGGAATTGTGCATGTCTAAAACTTCTGCTCCCCACTTTCCTGTTAGATGCACATATCTGTAGATTGCATTTGAGAGTATTTCCAAGTCAAATAGCACTTCTATCATTTGACTTTTCTTATAAAACAAAACAATCATGGAAAAAATTATCGATTACAGGACACTTATTAATTACAATTAGCATGCATGCTAATCAACTGGCCTTTTAATGTGAATCAAATGATAGTTTAGACATTCAAGATCATTAATAATAAATTCCTCTTACAAGTCAAAACTTTATAAAATAAATAACCTGTTTCTAATGTATAAATCCTATTCTAAAACACATTAAAGATAACTGATCACTTAAAACACTTTGGGTCCAGTGTTGGGTCTCTAGATAAATACCAGAAGTCTGGGCAAGGATCTTCCTGTCTGGATCTCTGAATGCCCAGATTAAAGCTAACTTTCTGGTCTGGGTACAGGAAATTCTGTATTTTGCACTGTCTCCAAAGAGACAGCTTCCATGAGAATTCAATTTAATGTATGTGTTAATAGTTTGAGATACTGTCTGAAAATTACTATTGCAAAAATACTGAATAATGAATTTGGGGATCATGATACATTGTGCAACCCTGGTATGATCAGCTTTAGAGACTTTTGACTGAAATACTGAATATCTGATGCTCCTTTTGGAGCGCAGGTACTTTGTGGTACGTAATGTTTAAAGGACAATATTGGACTGTAATTCGTGAGGTATCTGCAGAGCCAAGTTCCAGTTTGTAAACAATAATCCAAAACCAGCTTTGTCTAAAAACCATAATAAATTGAATGAACCAGTACAACAGAGAGAGTGAAATACATGTTCTGTAGGGCAACCACTGCACTTTTTGCAGCACCAGTTCTCCCTGCTGCATGTCCCATGGTACAAATCCACATATTAATGGTTACTATTGGATAATTTTCATTTTGCATTTATTGCTCTCAGTCTTTGACTACACAAGGTAAAGAATAAGGCAGCAGTTCCCAAAACATATGAAATTAGGCACTGGAACTCTGACAATTCGCGCAGGTTTTGCTCATCTCCTGTTTGTAACTCTGAAGCTGGACAGAGCACTTGTACATTCCAAACGTGTTCAGCAGCAGCTGCCGGGCCTTGGACTGAACATCCTCCCATTTAGAAGAACTACCAGGAACTGCAAAATTAAGAAAATTATGAATAAATTCACTCCTTAAGAAACCTGAGCAATGCAAATGTACTCAAACTTATCACAGTGTCACCAAAGAGAATAATTTTTGCTCACACTTTATTAATTTAATATTGTTCTTGTGGTCACTGTGTACTCTCTAGTCATCATTTTATACCTCTCTTGATAGAACTCTATGTGTGTCTGATACTTTTCCCCAAAAAACTTGAGCTTTGTTACTAAGAACTGATATTCATAGTATAGTTAGATGTCTGAATCAGCACGTTTTGGCAAAACATTTATTTTTCATATGTTAGACTGTTTCCCATTAGAACTTCGCTCTTTCTTTCCCTAAACATGTAAGAAAATTTCTGAGGAGAAATTCTGTGGTGTTTTTTTTTCCCTACCCAAAGAATCTGTACTGGACAGTTTGGTATGAACATATTTTATTTGCAGTTTTCATTTACACTATGAATTTCTTGGCCAAGGTGTTCTATTCCTTGCTGTACAAAACCAGAGTTAGTAGATTTTCCTTCCCCAGAATAATATTTCGTGGTTCAATTTAAATAACAATATGAAGAGGAAGTGGTGGGGTCTTTCCTAAACTTGGATTTAATTTAGAATTATGCTATCCAGGAGCTTACCTAGTTGCAAGTGGACTATGGCAGTTGTTTTTCCTGCAGTGAGAGACCAAACATTTAAATCTTCTATAGAATAAACATCCTCAATTTTCATCAAGTCTTCCTTGATGCGATCCACATTTAAGTGTCTTGGAACTCCTGTGATACCAAACACAAGATAAAATTAATTCTGTCTTCTGTAGTCTCAGTAGCCTTTAAAATGTCACAACAGATCTCAATGTCAAAGAAATTAGAATTTGTGTTGTTGGAGGTGATTAGTAACTTCCATGTTATCAACAGAAAATAATAGGAAATGGGCCTGTTAAGTCCAGTATGGATACAGAAGTTGTACAGGAATTGCAGAGCTGTCTCAATGGAATCTGTCCTGTCCAGAATCCACACTTTGGCAACAGCCAACATTTGATCCTTTGCAATGATGTACTTTTGTTGGCAACTTCACTGCGGCTTCTAACCCTTAGTAACTGCTTAGGCTGGACTCTAGGGTCAAAATCTGTTAAAAAAAAAAAAAAAAAAAAAGCAAGGGCTTGTCTCCTGAAACTGCTTTTCAGGTACCTGGAATCATGTCCACAGGCTACAGTAATCCATGTGCAGTGGTCAACACAGAGGACTGTGTTTTACAGAGTGTCCTCTCTGCAAATCAGAGATCAAGTCCTTTTGGTATTTTCAGCAGCACAGCTCTACCTTACCACCACATCCTTTTTCTGTACAAAGGGCAAAATCAAAATTTTAGACTATCAACTTGGGTCAAAAACTAATGCAAGCACTGAATAAAGTCTTTCTGACTAGTTTTGATGCTTCAGTAGCTTTTATTGCTTATCTGCTAGTTTTTTGGAGTTTCTTTATGTATACTATGAGGAGTTCAGCCACTCACTTCTCAAATGTCTTCAAACTTTTTACATGACTTCTTTGAACCTGATGTCTTACTGTCTCTTAAATTACATTATTTCCAGTATTATTTTGAAAGCTCAGTTTCTAGGACTGTCTCATGAAACAAAATTTTCCTTCTAGTGGAAACCATCAAAAATTATTTAGCTGATAAATAACTAGCTAACTGTCTGGTATTTGTACAGCTTTCTTTTTCCCAGGAAAAATGGACTCAGATTCTCGTATCTACATCATACTTGTGATGGGCTTCCATTCTGCCCTATAAATCTATATATTAAAAGCTAGAATCTCATTGCTTGTTTTGGATAACTATTTAATTTTTTAATTTAGCATTCTTAGTATAATGAGGAAACTAAAGCTAATAGCTAAAGTTGATACAACTTCAAGGGCCTTGATAGTTTCCAGTATAAACACAAGTCCGTTCTCTGGAAATTCTGAATTTGAGTTGGAAAAGTACCCTAGTATGCATAAAGCCAACATACCATCACTTTTAATGACATCATTATTATGGAGATTTTTATGGCAATGGGGATACCTATGCAAACAGCTACAACACAAAATATCTGCAATCTGATACTTCATTAGTTTGTCTTGTCTGTTTTCTTCAGCATTAGTTTGTCTTATCTGTTTTCTTAAGCTAAATCTGTTGCCTTGGAGCTAATTGAGGATGCTGTAAATTTCATCATTTTTGCCTTTTCACTGAACTTCTACTTTGTTGGATTTTTTTTTTAATCTTATGCCACAGCAAAAGCACTTGACTGAAGATTCTGAGGTTTCTGATTTAACCTTGTAACATAATAAAAGTGAAGTTGATGGTAATTCACATGAGCTAGGAATGTGCAGCTAAAACCTAGGATTTTTCTCCCAACTCTAACATCTCCACTTTATAAAGTAATAGTACTAGATCAAGCAGTAATAGTTGCCATGTAAGCTGTGATAAAGCAAAGGATGTTGCTGGTATGCTTCTCTTTATGTCACATAAGATAAGATCCTTCAGCCCACGTTCAGATTTTTCTCCCCTTTTTTTTTCTGCATTTTACACCACTCTTAATTTGCAGCTTCCCCTATGGGAACAGTAGATACACACAAGTAATACAAAGGCACTTGTGGGAAAGGGGAAGACAGGACTGGCATGAACCACATGTCCAGCCATTTGCCTATGCTTGGTACCTCCTTTTACCTGCATTCACACTCACTTTAACTGTACAAGTAACAAAAGTGAGAGTGTAGAACTGAGTCTGGGCAAATGTTCACTTGATTCAGCTGAGAGTCACTGCAGACACAAAAGAAAGTTCTGTACATTTCACATCTACATCTCTGATGGTAAAGAGTGTACAGATATAGGACTTGTGTTGTTCTGGCCACAGTCAAAGACACTTTAAAACTGCTGCAATTTAGAGGAGCCATAAAGAACCACCAAACTAGCAAGACAGACAGGTCTCCAGGTACAATCCATATGGAGATGAGGATCATAATGTCAAGAAAACTGGTATTTTCCATGTAAAGTACTGCAGATTGGGCACAGATCTTACCTTCCAGAATAATAACTCCCGTGTCACACAGAATTCGAATTGTTGTAAAAACCACCAGTATGGAAAATACATATGTACATATAGGATCAGCAATCTTGTATTCTGGCTGCAAAGGGAAATTTCACAATGTCAAAGGATGTATGAAAACAAGATCACTTACAAAAATGTGACTCAGAAGACACACTTACTTCTAGTTCCAAGTTTCCAAGTTTGAATAGTTACAGTATATATAATATATAGCAAATAAGTTTTGCTTATTTTGCATGATGTATGAAGCTTATAATAAAATATCATTAAAAAGCTATTTTTAATAACTTATAAAAACAGGCCTCTTTTGACTTTAATCACCAGAGCTGAACTGTCAAGATTCCCCGTGCCTCCAGGAGAGGCCCTTCCTTACCTTAAAGCGGATGATGTAGGCAGCTACGAGCACCCCAATGCTCTGTACCAGGTCACCCAGGGCGTGCACAAACGCTGCTCTCACAGCCAGGCTGCTGTGCCCGTGGCTGCTGTGCCCGTGGCTGCTGCCCTGCGCTGCGCTCGGAGAGCTCGGCTGAGGTGCGTGAGAGTGAGGGTGGGAATGGGAGTGGGAGTGAAGGTGGCCAGACTGATTCAGCAAAAACCCCATTCTGAAAGTGAAAGAAGAGAAATGCTTCAAGAAATGGGCTTTAAGGTTTGTTGGGTGGGTAGGATTTGTCAGGGTTTTTTCATTTTAAACCAAATAATTGAAAAATAATACTCGGTGTAAGTTCTCGTCTTATTTGGGAAAATTAAGATGTCCAGCAAAATTACATCCCATGACAAAGTTAGAGGCCATGAATGAATTAGCAGCTTATTGAGCAATACATTGATGAGTGTTAATGGAGAGAAAGACCTTACATTAAGTTAACTGCAACACCGACGGCTGCTGTGATGAGCATGATATCACCATTTATTTCATAGTCCATATGGATGGTTCTCTGAACAGCCTCATACAACAGGAATGCCATAAGGATATAGACCAGCAGTACACTAATGATGGCTGACAGTACTTCTGCAAACAGAAAGGAAAAAACATTATAAAAACATGTCTCAGATCCATTTCTGTTTCCAAATTAGAATGTGGACAGGGCCTTGTTTTAACTACTTTTATCCATATCATAGCTAATATAAACAAACAAGTTGTGTGATAAATAAAACTTGTAAAATAGGATTAACAATGGAGTTTGTTCTAATAAACTCCTTCACATGTCCCTGTCATCAGTATATACCTCAAATTATGTTTTCTCTGAAAACTTCTGCCCAAGTGATGATCCTGACTTCTTCAGATAACCATAACATTTGCCTGAGAATTCACAGGCAAAGGCCTTGTCCAGGGATGAGGAGGACAGGTGTCTCAAACATTACCAGCCTACCCACAAATAAGGGAAACCTTGATTTTAATTGTCCAGAGTATTAAGTTGGGTTTAGAAATTATTGTTATATATCCTTTTTTATTTAGGATGGAGAAGAAATTACAAAAAGTTAAAGAAATCTTTAAGTTAAACAGTACAAACTTGTCACACATTACAGTCTAAGCTCCTTGACATATATGTTCATAAATGTTATCTGAGGCAGATTTGAGCTACAAAGCCTTGCTTAATGTGTTTCTGTATTGCTGTGATACGCTGTTCTAACATTATCTAATATTTACCAAATATTATTATTTCACAAAAAGCAAAAGCATTATGACTATTATTTTGGCATAGGAATTTTATCTGATCAGCAGGGACTTTCAAAAGGAAACATATATCTAAATAAAGATAAAAATTAGAAAACTAATAAAAACTAGTATTTCATTGTCCTATGTTTTCTGCTGCCATTTACATCTGTGGAAAGTGGTTCCAGTTCTCTACAAGCTTCCTGCTGTTCAGATGGGAGGTAAATAGGGCTAAATATTTTATAGGTCGGGACTTTTGTGTTGCCCCAGTAGTCAAGTCATGAAATTGTGCTGGTAATAGCACACAAACCTGAGAAGGATGAGTCTACACTACAGTTTTAAGGTCCTATTATAAAGAAAATATGTATTTCCAAATGGGCCACTAGATTGCTTTTATCATAAATGTACTTTTATCCTCTAACTTCGTATTCTGAAAACTATCACCTGCAGCAGCTAAAACTTAAAAAAAGAAAGGCAACACAGCTGACAGAGAAAACATTAGCCCAGTTAAAGACTGTCTCAGTTATAATCAAGTTAATACAGGGCTTTACAAAAAGCCCTGGGAAAACCTTAATGCTTGCTCCATTGTATTGCATATAAATCTGCAGCCATGCCTGAGTAATCTGTAATCATTATGCATAATGCTCATTACTGTCACTTGCCAGATGGATCACTGGGATCTCAGCCTTCCTCTGTGAACTCAAAGATCAGAGGTGGAATTAATTTACTTGGAATTGCAATGGTTGTTCTTCCCCCTAGTTCCACACATGTTGCCCTGATTTATTCCCCAGTAAGGGCAAAATTCTGCCCTTGGCTGTACCATAGCTCTAAGAATACTCATCTGAGAATTGCCTCTCTTCTTCCTCTGCTTTCCATCTGTCAGCCTGAAGTACAACTTGGGTTACTGCAGATGTCTTCTCTAACACAGAAGTGTTTTAATTTTATTTATTGAGAATTACAGAAAAAAAACCCAAGCAGCTATATCAGCATTTTAATGTCACCAAGATCAGTTGATCCATGCACTGAATTATTAACATCATTATGGGAGAAGAAACTCACACCAACACATTCAGCTGCTGGGTAGTGTGTCAATGCCTGGATGAGGAACAGCATTACCGGGCAGTAACAAGACTCTGAAAGTCAACTGTCATAATCTGAGATGATTTTAGAGCAACTTGAAAATCCTGGAAATATCCACAGAAATGGAAATTATCTTTACAAAGCTGGCAGATTATTCAGGGCAACAGTCCTAAAAATACACAATACGTTGCTTAGAAAGTTTTCCAGAATGCTTTTTTAAAAACTTGTGAAGCCATAGCACATTAGCATTTACCAGAGAAATAATACAGTGTGCTTTTACAATCTAAACCCATGTTTTCTGCAATGGAAACCAGTGTTTTCCTTGCAGTTTCTTCCAGAGTCACTGTCATGCCAGCATTGTAGATTTGTGCTGAGATCTCTCCCTTCTTGTGAAATGAACTGTGCACAGTCTCAGTGGACTGGCTGATTCTGTCATTACTAACATTGTCTCTGCAGCAATGGATGAGTGCCAGGTTCCATATCTATGCTTAAATCTGCTCAGTGTTTTTGCTGAAAAGGAGGTATCTGCACTTGGTGGGGAAACTGAACTATTCTTGGCTTCAGGAATTTAATTCTTCTTTAACATTACTGCAGTTTCCATTATTTTGTCTTCACTTTTCTAACTTATTCCTGAATCTGTCAGCTTCCTTTTCACTACTGAAAAGGGAATAAAACTGAAGATGGAACTTATATATTATGTATTCAAAGAGAATTCAAATAAATGAAAATTAGTGCTAAGTTCCTTCTGGAATTTGACTAGACAACTAACAGGTCTGTTGCTTTTACAAAGTGATATTTATGGGAATAATTGGAAATTCATCATTCTGCAAACAAAAATGATAACAAATACCAGAAACATTGTTCATTAGAACGTTTTCATGCCTACTGAATGTATGGATTATCTTAAAACTTAATGCAGAGCAGGTCAGTCATGAGACAGTTCTTGCACATATTCCCAGCTTTAAACAAATAATCCACATATTTTTCTGTGACAGATGCCCAATCTGTACCCTACTTTTAACATCCTGGCATGTTTTAACATCTCTCTTGTGAAGTTTAAACTATTGTTGAACTGATATTATTTGCTGACAAGCTTCTTACATATAGGTTACTTGAAAAAGTGTGTTACAACAAGGATATACCCTAGAAACTGCTTTGTTCTATTGCCAGCACTCACTGATGTGTGAAACTGGGCCCTCAGGCCACAGCATTCAGACTGGGTGCCTAAAATCAGGCAAATAAATTTCACAAATGTGATTTTTAAAAATACTGTCTATAGTAATTTTGAACCATCCCATCTTCTGTACTTTGGGGGTCCCTGGCAAAGCTTTGACTCACTTCCTCTTCCTTCCTGCAGCAGAGAAACTTCTGCCCAGCCCCAGGCTCTCCTGCTCATCCAGAGAGCTGCACTGCTGCTACTCATGCAGGATGGTTGAAGTGAAAAGGAACCCCTGGAAATTGTAGTCCTGCTCAAAGGAGGGTCAGCCACAGTGGGTTCATTGCTCAGGGCTGCTTCCAGGTGGGTTTCATGTATTTCCACTCCACAACCTGTTCCACTCCACAACCTGCTGGCACTGGGAGCAGAAAAGGAGGAGCAATTGTTGCAGAAGTGAGAGGCTGCTCCTAGAGAGAAGGGCAGTACAGATTAATTTTATGGGCCTCATCTGGCCCATGGACCACCACTGGATCAGTCAGGCTAGTATATGACTAGTATTTTTCCTGGCAGTAAACTGGAAAGAAAAAAATATACAGAAAATGAGGTGGCAGGAATCCTCAGGGATTTCTTCTTTCGCATTAATTGAAAAGCCAGCAAAAATTTACAGAACTGAATAATATTTTAATGATTAAGTAAGGTCCTTTTATTTTTTTTAAGATAAACCCCTGTTTTAAGCTAGGCACGTTCAAGGTATGTGCTATTTGATTTTAGAAAAGTTACAAAGACATGTAAACTACCCAAATTATTTTGAAATAGGGTTAAAGTATGTATAAATGCTAACATCCTTCTGGAGAGTATGAGCAAATGCCAGGGGCATACCTGCAAGGTCAGGTTTCAGTATGAGAGGAGCTCCTATCACAAAATTAAAACTTCATGAAAGAAAAGTTTGTAATGGGAAATGCTGGCATTGCTAATGCTTTCTTGCTAGAGCCCCAAAGAGCTTAGCTAGTGTACAGAGTTATGCATTCATGCACTAGTGACTAACTGATGACAAATGACAAGGAGTGATGGAGTTGTTGAATTCTACTGCTGTTCTAGCAGCCAAAATAAGAACTGCAAATAGTGACTACACAAGAATGAAATTCCTTGAAAAATGTATGCTGTAGAGTGTTATAGAAAACAGGTAGAAAACTGGGACACTAGAAATTATCTATTTCATGAAAAAGAAACTTTGAAGTTTTTGCTAAAATGTCTACAGACCTGCAGTTGTATATTATATCCAGTTAGCAACCACATGAAAACACTCTTTATGATCATTACATTTCCAAACATGAAGTAATAAATCCTGAAAATATTCTTCCAAGGGTTAGTCCATAATTCTGTTTATACTTCTTTTTAGAGAAACCTAAACTGGACAGAGGTTAAGTAACTTGCTGTATTTTGCAAACCATGGGGCATTTTGACCTCGGCTTTCTGTGGTTTGGGGAATGCAAGAGGAATACTGATTTATACAAGTTCTGGCAGGGCAGAGCTCTCTAATAATATGTTCTACATAACTTCTTAGTTGTGGATTAAAATGTAATTTTTCACATTGAATAGGACCTTTTTCCAGTATCACAATTCTGCTGAAGTCAACAAGATTTTTTAACTCCGGGGCACTGGCAATAATCTGTTGTGAACAACCACGGGCTGACATGCACAGCTCCTGCACCAACAATGTCATCATGAATTCAATTCCCCAGCCTTCCTCTTCAAAAAGGAAGATGAATCAAGCATTCAGAATTTAACTCCGAATCTGCTAAGTGCCAGTTCCACAGAAATGGAGGGACTTGCCTTGCTCCCAGGGAATGAATTCTGCTGTCAAACTTTTGGCCAAGTTTGGTTTTTTGGTTTTTTTAATCTATTCACTTGTGGCAATACAACTAAACAGTGTATCCCCAATAGCCAGTGAAAGGACACTGAGATTCAGTTAAAGCAACTCTTAGGTTTGTGCTACTTTCTTTCTAGCTACCTGTTCTTCCAGAATTAGGTGCTCTTTACAGTTTTTGCTTAAAATACTCTTTAATAGCATAATCTGATAGCTACATACCTAAGCGATGAAATCCAAAAGTGAACCTCTTTGTTGGAGATTTTGCAGACAGCCAGAGAGCAAGGAGGGTCAAAATAATACCACTAAGGTCAGTTAGCATGTGAAGTGCATCTGTCATAATTGCTAGACTGTTAGCAACATAGCCACCTGAAAACATAATAGGAAAAGTCAGGACACATGAAATTTTTAATTATTTTATATAATATCCTCTTTCACAGCTTACAGTTATTTCTTTTCAGAATAGTATATGAGAGCCCTTCTTATACCCACTAAACATGGATGGCTGTTTGCCTTCACAAGCAAACTGCCATGCTATAATTTAAAGCTACCATAGTTAAAAGTGCAGTCAAGTGTGCTTTCTATTAAGAGTAACATAGAAAGGATTCACTCCTGTTATTCTAACAGAGACTACTTGCATCATAATGTTTGCAAGATCAGGTCCAAAACAGTTTTGTATCTTTTCTCTACACATTACTGCACATGTGTTTAATCAACTGATTCTTTTGTTAAACTACATCTGTTAAACACTCTGACATAACAGAACAGGAACAGAACTCCATAGATTCAATGACCATGAAATTTACCCTTGTCCTCTTTTTATTTTTATTATTTTATCACTTAACGTTAATTATTCCCCATCCTGCCAGAAGTGTGTAAGTTCTTGCAATATCTATTGCAGACAATGACTTTCACTTGTACAGCATTTTTCTTTGTTATTGATTACCATAATTTTTTCTTGTAATATTGAGCAGCATTGAGACAACCTGAGATCAAAGGTTAATATCTTTGTTCCAATTCAATTGCTAGTGCTGCTGCTGGATGAGTGAGAGATTTAAACAATGCACCTCTTGCTTAAGTATCCCTTATACAGACGGGAATCAAGGACAGGCTGTGTTGTCTCCCATATGCTTGAAGGTAAGCCCATTATCTCAGAAAAGATCAAATCTTCAGTGTCAGCTCAGCTAGTATTTGGTTTCTCTTTTTACCTTGAGATTGTCATGCAGCCTGTAAATTGTACTGTGCAAAGTGGGCAGCTGGTGTGCCATTTGGCAGGCTTCAGGCTCCAACTAACATTTCAAATAAAGAAATCTTCATATACAATTAAAATTGTCTTAGTGAAGAGGCTGACCAGAGGAAATAGCAAAGGGGAATTCACAACTGGCTGATAGCTTTTAAGACTGGTCAAAAAACCTTTGTGTGTGTGTGGCTGTGAGTGCTCTTATGTACACACCTGCAGACAGAGCTACCCTCTCCTCCCCAGCCAAACACGGAGCACAGCTGTACTGCAGTTCTCTTTGTGCTGTGGCCACCTACCAAATGCACTACATTTCAAACACCTCCTTTCCTCCAGCCCCTTTTTTCAATTGTTCAGAACTTTCTATGGCAAATTCTTCTGAGGCTGAAATTCTCCAAAAGGCCATCGCAGCTCAAAAACAATGACTTTTTAAGATTTAGCAATTCAGCAGCTTTTTGATTAAAATGAGTTAGGCCTTTTCTTTCTGAATTAATTTGTGTTTTCCCATAATTTAAAAACAAAAAATTTAGACAGTGCAACTCAACCTCTTTTATCGTCAACAGAAAAGAAACAATAATTTATATGTAAGGACATTTAGTTCAGCACTTTACATATATCATTATTTACAGTATATATGTTGATTCATATGTATTATTTTGAGAATCACTTCATCCAAGAAGATTCAATTCCACTTCAGCTAGCCTCTCACTTCTAAAGATTTTCAAAATAAAAGTATAAGGAAGGAATTCAGATACTGAAGCTAAACGTAATGCAGCATGTAGATTAAGAAAACATTAATTGCCATTTACGAAATCTCAAATCAAAGTTCTCTGTTTCTAAAGGTATTGGTTCATTACGTGGTTAAAGGTACTGCCTAGGGGCTGTTTAGATACAATTGGCAACTTGGAAAAAAAGACATCTATAACCTTTACAAATAGCTTGATGGCTCACCACTGTTTTCAGTGACCCATGAAGGATAGCAGTTCTCCTCATGGATGATCAATCAGAAATCTCTAAGCATAACTGAAAACATCAAAACCCTGTGAGAAAAGCTAATTAGGACTTGCAATATGTTTTTCATTTCTTGATGCACAATGATTTCCCCAAAGTGTAAATTGTTATCTAACTGGTCATCAAATGAAGCAACAAACACTGAGATAGGCTGAAGTAATGAGTTTGGAAAAAATATGCCAATCAAGATCTTACAAAAAAAAGCTGCTGAAACAAGATTTCCTTCATCTTGACATTGTTGGTAACAGACACCAGAAAGATTTTACTGAAAAAATTAGTTGTCTGATAGAATCTTCTGCCTTTCTTTTAGAAACTCAAATCTGTCAAAGATCACAGAAGGAAGTCAGTTAAAATATCCTACACGATCAGAACTTCCCAAATACCTGAGCTTCAGAACAATTTATAAAGTTTGGAAATTTGAAACCAACCAAAGACAACAGTACAGGGCTGGAGTGAAATAAATTAAACAGGTGGGACACTGACCCAGGACTTGGGGGCTGTATCTCTAAATTACTCTTCTGCTGATTATTACTTGCCCTGTGACAAGTCATTCAGGTCAAGATCCACAGAATTACAGAGATATCCAAAGCCTCTATTTATGCTCTGTGGAAGATGGATGCCTGAATATTTCATGGGTCTGATTCTGTGTCCAAAGAACGAAATATGGCTGGAAACAGCACACCCAGAACTGAGGAGGACGAGTCCACAGTACAGCACTAACACCCTGTACGGACAAATCCAGCCTGCTCAAGCCCTGACTGAGCGGGAAGAACAAAGAGGATGTGACAGTGATCAGAGTATTTTTACTCTCAACATCTATTATTTCTAGAGCTCTCACTGCACTAGCTATGGAGAGATCTCCAACAGCATGAACTGGATCCACAGCCCCAAGCAAAAATGGTCCCAGTGACTTGAGCATCAACCTGCCAGCAGCTCAGACATTATTCAGTAAGATGCCCTTCAGATGAACTAAATTCAGTGTACATCAGAACTCTGATACAATCAACTAACATCACTCTCCTGTTAAAGGATGTCTAAGCCTAAAATACAAGACTATTGCTTATCAAATTTACCTGAGCTCATGCTGAACCAAAATCTCAGCCAGAGAAAAAACATGGAGCCAGGGGGCATATGGAGGCATTCAGCCAAATCCCCAGAGGTTTGACACATAGTGCCTTAGCCATAATCTGATGTATTGAGGTCTGTTATTAATGACCAGCCACACACTGAGACATGCTGAAAGGCAAAACCACTTTTTTCCATTAACCCACATTCCTGAAATAAGGCCCCAAATAAAACTGATGCAGACACAGTCAATATTCTGGTCTCTCTCTAAAAAAATTGAACATTTCTTTTAGGGGTTTTTCCCCCTACATCTGTGGGTCAAACTGCAATAGTTATCCTCTAGCAATTATTTTGTTCCCGATCCATCTTGCACAAGTTTGTCTTAAGAACACAGTTCACAGTAGTCCTAGCAAAAGCATCCAAGAGCATGAGCTCACTTCACACAAGTATTCAATTGATTCAATTTGCAGAAGTCAGGACAAGGATGTAGATCCCATGCTGCTGATCTTCACTTCCAGAAAGTTATTATGAGTTGATTTTTTTGTGTATGTTTGAATTATGGCAAGTAATTAATCTGATTAGCTCTGATTCAGACTTGAATGTTGAAATTTAAGAAATTTAAAAGCAATTAATTGCTATGGAGAGACCTGGCTCAACATTCATATCAAGGTACTGGCACTGTGCAGTGCTCCCCACAACTCACAATTGGGACAGTGGGTGAGAACATTAAAGCATTTTTCAGGAGGCTAAGTCACACCCAAGAGACACTTGCACTGCATGGCATGGCAGTATCCAAAATACAGATAGCAACAGGACACAGTAAGTGAACAGAGATTAACAGATAAATACTGAACTTTGTAAAAATGATAAGACAATGGCAAAGGCATAACATTTAACAGCTAATCTATGCATCTCAAGGACACTCACATTTTATTTCAAGTCTATGCTGCTATAGCCTATTTGATAAAGCACAGTTGTATAATGTCGGTGTGTCATGCACAGGTTCTCCTCATCCTGCACAGTACAGCTGTTGGGAGGGAGCAATAAAAGCTGAACTTGAGCAATAGGTTCACTCTTCTGACCAACAATCAGGTGCTTATATGGGAGCTCATTTTCAGGTAAAACCCCACTATACTTCTGCAAGTACTAACAAAAGCCACAAATAATTTAATGCAACTACCTGGTATTCTTATATGTTGTAGCAGGAAGTGTTAAAATAACTGTCACTTTAAATGACTGTGCTCATATGATTTATGTCTGGATGGAGCACATGCTAGTCCAGAGCACAGTAGGACATGAAGAATCTCAAGGGAGTGATGTCTCCACTGGATTTCCGTTGATAGCTCAGGACTTGTCTCTTTAGTTCTAAGTAGCAGTGTGTATTGCTGTATCTGGTGAATAATGACAAATACCCCGAGTGTTACTTTCATTATTATGGTAAATGTCATATTTAAAACTATATTTTCCTCTTCTTCTCTTGCTGCAAGTACAGCAAGATTTTATGGCCGTTGATTAAAAAATACTGTGATTGAAATTGTTCATGTCACTTCTCCTTTGTTAAAAACAACTTAAAAACTTGTAGGAAGAAATAAAAATCCATTAGACAACGAAAAATTTGTATATCTTATGCCATTTCGGGGAATTTATGAGAGATTCAGGTAGGGAAAGTTGCAAATTCTTTCAAGGAAAATACAGGTGGACTTTATTCCCTCTCACTCTCTGCAAGTGCAGCTCATCTCTCTGGTCTCTCTAAAGGACTGATGGTTCAATGCCAAGGCCACAGCAGCCTAACAAGCAGGGAGGCACCGTGCCGGAGGGACGGCACAGAAGGCCCCCGACTCACCTATGAGCTCCCCCGTCATGAAGAGGAGGTAGAGGAGGGCAGCGAGCGTCAGCCGCTTCTTCACCTTCCTCTGCTTGGAGCGCTCCCGCCGGCTGCTGCAGCCGCTGCAGGGGTCCGGCCGGCCGGCCCGGGCGCTGCGCAGGGCGATGTCCCGGTCCAGCAGGGACTCATCGTCGGACGGCAGCCCCGGGGACGCCCCGTTCACCGGCGTCTCCGGGGCCGCCTCCGAGCCGTCGTCCGCCACCACAACGCGCAGCTTGTTAAACCTGGGGAAGTCCTCATCCCCCACCTCGTCCGAGAAGTCAAAGGCACTGGAGTCGTTCAGGAACAGAGGGTCCTCGCTCTTCCCTAGCAGGGACTTGATGCTCGCCCAGAGCCCGGCCCCAGCCATAGCGGCGGCGCTCGGGGGCCTCGCCGGGCGCGGCCGACCCGCCGCGGGCGGCTCCGCTGGCGCAGCTGTGCCCTCGCAGGCGGCGCCCCGATCGCTCGTCGTCCCGTCAGGGCATGTCCCCTACATCGCCCCGCCGGGGCCCGCGCAGGTCGGACGGAAAGAGGCGCGGGGCTCCGCGGCGGAGCGCTCCGGTACCGCCGGCCCACAGTGCCGCCTCCGCGCCGGGCACCGCGCCGCGAGGCGCTGTCACCGCCCGCGCCCCGGTCACTCCGCGCAGCGCTCAGCCGGCGCGGCCCCGGTCACGCCGCGGCCGGGCAGGCGGCGCCCGGCGCGGGGCCGCCTCCCTGCCGGCGCAGGGGGAGCGCCGCCGCCGCCGCCGCCATGCGCGTCACATCCCTCCGCTCCGCGCACCGCCGCGGGCGGGCAGCGCGCCGCCCTCGTAATCCCTGCGCGCTCCCGGGGCCGCCCCGCGACCGTGGCGGCAGCAGTTGGTGGGAGTCGCGTCCCCTGCGCTCCCGCGGACCCCGCCGGCACCGCGCCTGCGCCGCCCGCGTGGGACGGCCGCAGGTTCGAGTCCCGCTGCCGCCGGCTCGCCGCTCCGGCGCTGCCCGCGGAGCGGGGGAACCGCGCTGCAGGCGCGGGGGGCGCAGGGGCGGCATCCGCGTGTCCCTCGGGGTGGCCTGAGGGGCTGTTCCCTTCCCTCCGTGCCTTTGTGTTCCGTGGGTAAATGCCATGCGAGGTAGAGGCTAAGAATTGCCCAAGCCATGCAGTGAAGGTATGGAGGTCTGTGATAGGCAGGAAGCTGTGTTCACTACGCTGGAAGCCTGAAGTGCATAGTTCCGTGCTCTGGCTTCAGATTTGGAACGGCAGAAGTTTGCATTGTATTGCTTTTCTCTTTCTCTTCTGTCACGGCACAGCTCTTTACATTGTTTCAGTAACTCTGTTAAGGTAGAGTTGTAGGAAGTTTCTTACGGCTTTCTGAACATTCCTTAAAGGATGTAACGAGAAACAAACCTCAAGGACCCTGCTGTTGTATAATTCCTTTCATAGCTGTGCTCTAACACAAGACTAATTAGATTTTTGCCTTTATCAGTTTTTCTGAGAGGTTATTTCTGCTCCTCATGGTCTGAGTACTTGAAATTTTCTTCTGAGTTCAGCCTGCACGTGTTCTGCATCAGTTTGTAGCTATGGCCAAATTCTGTTACTGTATTCAGTCAGTTTGCTAAGCCATAACATTTCTGGGAAATCATGCCTGTCAGAGAGAAGGTTCATATCTTGCTTTGTTACTGGGTTGAAGGAAGTTACCAAGGGAAGGCTATAGAGTTGTATAGAAATGCAGGATTTTGGAGAAGGGCACTCCTTTTCTGGTCAAAGGCTGATAGCAGATTTTGGTAGGCATCAGGGCAGTGCTGCAGGACAGGGAGTGAGCCCCCTCTTGGAACTGGCCCCGTGGGAAGGGAGTCCTCTGCGGTAAACTGGCCTTGGGTGGAGGTTGCTTATTGTTGTTCTCTTAATGATGTCCAAAAATAGACAGTGTGATGTTTTATCTGAGCTCCCTTGCCACTTTACAGTGTGGCTGTTTTCCTGAGCGTGAATCTCAGGTTATTTTTCTTCAAGTGGCTAAATTGGTGCCATCTCCTGCCCTTTTACCCACCTCATGATTCCCCCAGCATTGTTACCAGCACAATTGTTCAGGGGCCAGACATGAACTGAGTTCCTGAAATGGGTCAGAATTAAACAATGCATATTGGGGGCATTTTGGATATATTTGTATGTGTAACTGAGACTGCTTGCATGATCTCAACTAGCACAGACATCCATATGACAATGAGGGGGCAGCAAACAGTGTGGGAGTCAGACTGAGCAGCCAAGGACAGGAACCAGTTAAGCTAGCCTTGCTGTCCACAAAGTGCTCCCAGCTATGTTCCAGTTCACCCATTTTTGATGTTTTTGTTCTCTCTGCGTGATTTAACTCACACGGTGTTTCAAGAGTTTCACCACTTGTACCAGCACAAAGTGAGTGAAGGACACACAGGCATGAGCAGCCAGGGCACCAAAAGAACTGCATTTAAAACTGTCTTAAAATGTTGGGTTTTACTCTGGAGCCACTCCTACAGGAACAGAAACTCCTACAGGAACAGAAACTTCCAGCACTGAGGAAGGGTACTTAGCCGGGGGGACTAACACACTAAACCAGGGCACCAAGGTTTGCCAGCTCACCTTTTACTGAATAACTGAGACCAGACATGTCATCAAGTCAAGAACCAGCTCATGCATTGGAAAGATGAGCCTCTGTTCTCTGCACAGAACTGTTTGTACCAGCTACACTCAATTTCTTCATTGTAACAGCCAAGGCTCTGCTCTTTCTATAGTCCCGTTTCCTTAATGAGGACAGAGAGTCTCTAAGAGGTTACCTATTAATGTGAAGTATTTCCTTTTCATGTTGTCATCCCTGAAGTCACATGGCACCTCCAACGCTGATGGTTTAAAACATCCTATTTTTTATACAATTCAAGCTAACTTAACTCCATTTTCACTCACATTTCTAGGGTGGGGCATGGTTACAGTAGATGTAACTGCTTAAATCAGTAGCAAATAAAATCCAAAATGCCAGTGTGACAGTGCCCATTAAAGGTTTCTGAACACAGTTGCTACAACATAAAATGAAACACAATTATGTGGTGTTAACAGTATTACAAACATAGGCACTTGGGAAACAGTGAAACAGAGGACATTTTGCAGAAGAAAAGAAACAAGAAAATTTTCTATCATTCTCTTTTTTGGAACATTTGGGTTAACAAAGAGTTAAATTTTAATTTGTCTAGAAAACCAGATAGCAGTTTTCTATTCCAATCCTTAGTCTATTTCTGCAAGACGTGGGAAGGCCTGGAACAGGCAAAGCAGGAGCAAAAATCTGAAACTCCCACATTTCAAGTGAGACTATTTCAGAGTCATTATCTCACTTGTTCTTACTAGAAATTCCATCTGGAAACTGCAAAGTCTTTCCCAGTGAAACTTTCAACAAAAATTGTGGGTTTTCCCCCCACCAAAAGAAACTTTTAAGTAAAATTGCTAACTAGTTGGAATTAGGAATTTGAGTCTGTTTGAGATAACTAACAACTTCCTCTTGTTGCTCCTTTAAAAAAGCAGAAAAATGGGTCTTTAATCTGATGATGGAATAGTGACATAATTGTGAGCAAAAAGTTAATTAGAATATGCGTAAGAAGAAAAATGCATCAGGATTTGCAACAATGTTGCTGTTAGAAATGTTACTTTTAAGGCTGACAGATCATGTCAGAAGCCCCTTTTTTTGCCTCAATTTCTGAAAAGCATTAGGGGGACTGCCTGAATTGAATTTAATCTTTAAGGCGTGGGGATACATTAAAATACTGCATTAAAATAAACTTTCTGAGTGGTACATCATTAGTTTTTCTATAGTTGCACCTGCATTTCCTGAAAAGACCTTTATAGGTAAAAGAGGGAAAAAAAACGTAAGTCCTACCATACAAAACTGATTTTCATTAAAGAATATATGTACTTGCAAGTTGGTTAGGGCAGGGTGCTGATAACACCAGGGTGGCAGTTTGATCCCCATATGGGCCACTCACTAAAGAGCTGAACTGAATGATCCCTCTGGGCCCCTTCCAACTCAGACTATTCTAAGATTCTGGGTGAAATTATTACTGCTCTTGCACACTGTTGGGGGAGACGGAGAGACAGAAACATACACAAAAGCTACAAGTAAAGTCTGCACGGTTTCTGGAGAATCCAAATCTATAAAATACAACAGCAAGGATGTCCCTAAGAAAGGGCATCTGCGGTGACTTCAGTTGTTTTCTGCGCGGCAGCAGAGCTCCCTGGGCTGCGCTGTGCCGCTCCCACCCGGCGGCCGCTGTGCCCGGGCAGGCTGGGCCGGTGCCCTCGCACCCCGCTTGCTCAGGGCCCTGCACCGCGGCGGGGTCCCCCCGGGGCTGGAGACCGCGCACGTCGAGGCCCCGGCCCCAGCGGCTGCTACCGGGGCCCGGCAGCTCCCGCTCCGGACGAGTCAGGCACGCCCGGAGAGCGAGGGGGAGCGGCGGCAAAGAGCGCCCGGCACCGCCACTGGCATCGCCCCAGCGGCCAGGCGCGGCCCCGCTGCCAGGCGCGGCCCCGCTGCCAGGCGCGGCACTCAACGTCACCATCGTCACTCGCGCGTCACTTCCGTGCCCGGCGCGCGGCCCAGGCCCGGGGCTCGGCGGTGGCAGCGGCTCTATGGTGCGGCGGCGGCGGGGCGCGGGCCGGGGGGCGCCGGGCCGGCCCACTCGGTGAGGGCAGCCGGACCCGCCTGCCGCGGGCTCGGGCGGCCCTGCCTTGCTCTGCCCTGCCGGAGGGCGCCGGGAGCGGCAGCGATGAGCGGCGCGGAGCGGCCGGAGGGGAGGGAGGCGGCGGCCGCGGGTGACCCCGGGCGCTCGCTGGGTACGTGGGGGGAGCCCGGGCCGGGCAGGGCGCGGGTGCGGGGAGAGATGAGGAGAGGCTGGAGCCGCCGCCGGGCCCGATCAGAGCGGGGCGCCCGCCGGGAGGCTCCGCCACAGCCGGTGTTACGGGCGGGCTCCCTCGGTGGCCAGGGGCTGCCTCCCGCATCGTTCTCCCCCGTGCGTGGGCCTGTGAAGGGTTTTATCTTCCAAGAGCAGACAAAAAAATAATCCTAGCGTGCCCGTACGAAACTTACAGGCTGTGAAGTTCAGTTCTTGGAGTTCAACATGGACTCTTGGTGTTTTGAGTCACAGGCGAAGACCTTTCATAGCCTGGCTTGTTCTCAGACTTTGGCAGCAAAGGTTGGGGGCTGTTAATGTTTAGATACTCTTTGATACATAGTCAGAACACTGATATCCATTTTTTTCTTTAGTCGACTGGAATAGTCTTTTTTTTTTTTTTTTTTTTTAAATATATATGGAACAGTTATATTTCCCTCTTTCTATTCTGCTGCTGTTCACATAAAAAGGTTTACCAGGAAGCTTCTGATACCGAACTGAGAATAAGGGAGGAATAAAGAAGAGGAAGACAAAAGTCCAGTTTAGTTGAAAAAGTGCAGAGAATTTTAGTGTGTTTTAATGCATTTAATTTTTTGAAAAGGAAGATATAGGTCCTCTAGGTGAAGCTTGAAGTGTGTGCTGACCTGAACAGCCTTGCTGTTCTTTGGTGTAGGTCCCAGTGATGCATCTCCAGATGAAGGAGTTGTAGAAGATCTGCCTTTAATAGATGAGAGAGCTGTGGAGCAGCTGACTGAAGGATTGATTTCCCACTACCTGCCTGATCTTCAGCGATCCAAATCAGCGCTGCAGGAACTTACGTAAGCAGATTTTGGGAACCAACTTCATACACGTGCATACTTGGTTTGCTGCTCTTTTCAATATAATTTGCTGGTTCCCTTTAACTGGAATATAGTTTATCAGCATTTCTGTATCCTGACTCAAGCAGCCTGAATAATTTGGTGATCTGTGGGAGTACCAGGGGGTGGAGAAGCTGCAGTGCAGCCTATGAGCACTATGGCTGAAGAATGTGTAACTCTAGAAAAGTAAAATCCTCTAAGCCAGACAGAACAGAAGACCTAGATTTCTTAAATGCTCACTGACTTCTGTAGTGGAAAAGTGTGCTAAAAGCTGCATTTATTTTGCTTTGAAACATGCAGTTTGTATTCAGTGCAGCTTGTAGTGAGATACATTATTTATTGTTCAGTCTCTAACCCAAACACTTGAAAAACACAAGTAAGGAGCTAAACAGATAAGAGTTCCTTGAACACTGATACCTCACTGATAACCAAGAGTAGTTGATTTCAAATGCAGATCAGATCTGCCATGGATACAGAGATACAAGAAAGAGCTTTACACAGATCCATCTCAGGTTTTGCAGGGTACCTTAGTTTGGGTTTCACTATGCATGATGTGGTTATGCTCCTGCCAAGGACAGCCTTTGTGTGGAAAGACTTGAGCTGATTTGTGTGGGATGGAGATCCTTAATAATCACCAGGAATCCACCCGAGTTCTGTGCAGAAATAACTTAGTCCTGCATCATGATGCAGAGGCACCCAAGTGGAAAGTCAAGAGCTAATTGTTCTTCCTTTCAGCCAACTACTGCAACCTGGAGAGTGCCTCTTCAGGGGTTTTGGAATATTTATCCTGGATATCCATGTGCTTTGTGATACCAGCTGAATTTGTGCAACAAATAGCAGCTTGGATTTTTCTAAAGTCATTTACTCACGTTTTTATTGAAATCGCCTAGCAATGCATAAGAGGAATGTGGTATTGAGAAGTGTGTATTGATACTGTTTTGATTAAAAGCCTGTTTAAAGGGCTGGTTGAAAAGCATATGTGGTACTTTACTTTGCATTTATGCATCTTTTTTTTGTTTTAGACAGAACCAAGTGGTACTGCTGGAAACATTAGAACAAGAAATTTCAAAATTCAAAGAGTGTAACTCCATTGTTGATATCAATGCTTTGGTAAGTATCAGAAATGCCTTTTAAATTCTAGATTAGCATAGATTTTCTTGTTGAAGCATTACTATCAGCTTGTGACTTTTCCTTTTTCTCAATGATGTACAGAAATAAAACCAGTTCAGATATTAGGGACAAACTGCTGGAGAGGGTGGGAACCGGCATGTTTCTGTTAAATAGGAGAGGCAGTGGGAAGAGAGTGCAGGCTCAGGCAGGCAGCATTGGTGGGACTGGCTGTTCAAAGCCAGCAGCCAAAGCAAGTGTACACTTTTTTTCAGTAGTATTGTGACTCCAATGGGCTCTGTGCTCCTCCCCACACTAGCAGGAATGGTGCATTAAACATTCCTCTGTGGTGCATAAAGTTGGAATATTTTTGTTCTGTTTCATGAATCTTAATTCAGTAGATTACTTTGTGTAACTGTTGAGATGTAGTAGTTTTCTATATTAATATATGTGATATGTAAATTTTATATATAAACTTGAACATGTTTGTTCCATTATCAAACTGTTCTGGTAATCACTGTTTTTGATTGCTATTTTACTGTGTAGCTTTAGAAAACAACTGTTCTAACTTGACAGTCAATGCTTTAACAGTTATGGTTTTTAAGTTTTCAGAAGCTAAACACTATCACAACAAGTTAGTGAATATTAGAAATGAAATGATGATGCTGCATGAAAAGACATCAAAGTTAAAAGTAAGTGGGATAAATATTTTTACTTTCTAATACAGATTTTTACTTATGTATTATTGACTTCCAACTTTTATTTTGGATGCATGCTGAAAATTCTGACTAAAATAGAATTTTATCTTAAAATCATATTTTCAGTAGCTCCAAGCCATGTATGTTTTTAACCTTTCACTTGCTCCTAATGGTGCTCAAGCATCTTACACATCTAAATGACTCTTTCAGTGTAATCTTCATGTTTAGGTGGTGTAAGGATCATGCCTTATTCTGTTACTTAGTCCACTCCATTCCAAGCAGTTCTCTTTGTTGTTTCAGTTTCATTTCAATGGAAAGTAGATTGTCACAAATGTAAGAATTTCTACTTCTGTTTAATGTATCATGAACAGTGGCATGAGTTCACTGGTTTCATGCTATGTAGACATCCTGGTTACATTCTGGCAAGATTAGTCAGTGTGTTCAACAAGAGAATTTTTTCTTGGAGGCAGTAAATTGCATGGTAAGAACCTTGTCAGGTGTACCCAAAGGATGACTTTTAGTGATACTGAAGGGGGTCCAGTTTTTGTTTTCCCAGTGTAGATCACAAACTTTCCATTTCTGAACAGTAAGCTGAAAGTGGGAGGGATGAAGCAAAAAGGAACAGTTTATGCTACATTCAGTCATAAGGAGGGGGTGTTGGAGAGAGGCAGAATGGGAGGGATTTTGTTTGTTGCTTCAACTTAAATATATGTATAAAACTTACAGTTATTTTCTTGTCTTTTCTGTTTAGAAAAGAGCACTTAAGCTGCAACAAAAGAGGCAGAAGGAAGAATTGGAACGAGAGCAGCAACGTGAGAAGGAACTTGAAAGAGAGAAACAGTTAACAGCAAAACCTGCAAAGAGGACCTGAAAACAGAGCATGCAACAACTTGTCTGAATTAATGATTTCTACATTCACTGGAATTAAGACAGACTTTGCTGAAATTGGGCTATAGCTGTTGCTAACAACAGTCTACTCTATGGTATTATAAATTCCAGAATGGTAATAATAGAGTTGGTAACATTCACATTTTTTAATTTCAGCCATTCAAGTTGCCTTCCTCTGTAATGCTATGCAGTTTGATATTATAATGTGAGTTAATTTTTATATATATATATGTATATAGGAGAACTAGGCATCATAGTTTTATGTACCTATCCATTTTTGTTGTCTTCTGTTCTTTTGGTGTTTAGAATTCTGAGAGATTTGATGACTGACACATGTTTTTTAGACAAAATGCAGAGAACTTTAAGCTTAAAGTTCAGTTCTCATCACCAGACTTCAGTGGCTGCATTTTCACTGAAACTGCTTTGTTTCATGCAGTTGGGATCTGTCTCTGATCATCAGTACTGATTTCTTGTGCAGCCCTAATTTGATCCATCTCTAAAGAACTGAAGAAAATAGCAGTGTATCTTCTTAAAAGTTCATTGCAGCAATCTTTTTTTTTTTTGTCATCAAATAACTTAAGAACAGCTTTAAAGTAACTTCTGAATAAGTTTCCCAGCTGAAATGATTGTCAGGGGAGAAGCAGAACACTAAAGATTGTCAAAATTGATGTGTGCACAATGCAAAGATTAATGAATTTGTGCTTCCACAAACATTTAAGTCAAACTAGGAAACTGTTGCTTCTGTAATGGTTTATTAGGAAGACTTGTATAGTCTAAGCATATTTTTGTGGGATTAGAAGTTGTAATTTCTTTATCTTATGTGACAAAATAAAACATAACCAAAACTAAAATTTTCCACTTCATGTGAAATTCAGCCACTTGTGGGAAAACTACTGGATTTAGTGTTTTTTCCTTAACAAATGAATAATTTGCACTTCAGGGCTATCTAAGAGATTTTTTTATAATGGAGTCCTCGCCAGATTGATGATTATTAGTGTGTATTGATAAGAAATTTGGAATGGAGGTTGATATCCATTTCTCTGAATGTAATTCCTATCTTGCAGCACTTGGTGTGAGCTCCCATTCAAATTAATGTACAAATTGTCTAGACTAGTGAAAGAGCTTTAAATTATTTGTTCCTACAGTTTACAAACTTGTTATTTTATAACTGTGTTTCTTTTCAAGTATATCTGTGTTTCTTTTTAAGTAATAATGTAGATTATGTGTTTTGAAGTAAGATAAAGGGTAAGCTATATAAAGTTTTCCATAAAATATGTATAGGAATGTATCACAGGGACACAGTCAATTTTACTTTTCCTTCTGTTTTAGATGACTCACACAGCGTGCACCCGCTTGGACTTTCTGTATTGTCATTTTCTGAACTCCTAATTTCCTCTTCTTAATATTTGTTATCTTCTTCTGTGAAAGACATACTCTAACAAGTACCCAAGCATCATGCAAGGTAAACTGGGATAATGTTTTGGGACAAGGAGAGCAAACTACTTAAAGCAGTCTGAAGGGACACTGAAATGCTTTTAGTGAAGCAGTATTAGATTAAAACTTTCCCCAGGTATTTTTCCCTGAAGTTGACTCATGGCTGTTAATTGCCAGTGGATTGTTGGCCTCTGCTGTGGTTTGTATGTATTTCTAAGAGAAATGTAAAGAATTTCCACAGTCCATTTTTTGGAGCAGAATGTACATAACTAAATGTTGTCTAAGTATTTTATTCTGTAATGTGATTTCACAATCAGATTCTGGGAATTAAAATCGTTCTCATTAAACTATATCATGAAACTGGATGCCTCACTATCCAAATCAGGATTGAATTCCTTTGGTATTTCTTGATTTGTATGCCCTCATGGAATCCAGTTTACTGTATCAAGTCATATTCTCTCTCTCTGTCAAGAACTGTGTGTTTTCTTTCCAAAGAACTGTGGTTTTGTGGGATTTTGTTTTGTTTCAAAAAAATCATGGTTACTTTAATTAAAACTAGAGAATTCTAAGAAATTAATAGAAATAGGTACTTTTGAAATTTGATACATTTCAGCATTTGGGATAATTTCCAGTCAAAGGAGTAAAAGCGGACAGTGCTTACTTGAGGAATCTCATGCACGTACATAAAAATAAGACTGATTAATTTTCCCATAAAAGCATGATCTGGGTTTTCTATGAATAGGGACCTAATTTTGTTAAATGACCTTTCTGTAATAAAGGAGGAAAATAAATAAAAATATATAGGATGAAGTTTGTTCCATTTACATAGCTTCTATTAATGTGTTCTTAAATTACTTCAATGAAAACTATAATTCATTATCTCCATAGGATGTTCTACCAAATACTCTTGTAAGTCTTAATGTATAAAAGTAAATGCTGCATTGGATGAAATTAACAATACTGATATCTAAAAATATGTGCTTGCATCAAGAACAGCTTGAGTGAGCAGTTCTGTTGCTGTGTACACTTAGTTGTTCTTGATTTTATAAAAAATTTATGGAGTAGATAAATGTGGTAGTACAGGGTTAGGGTTAGGCAGTGTGTGCCCAGCCCTCACACAGCAGCTCCCACCTCTCATCCTGCCTGGACGTTGGAAAGGTTAAGGCAGTGCTCCCTATGGCTGCTGGAGGCCTCTGTGCTGCAGGTGAGGAGTTTCTTCATGTTTGGTTTGTGAGTTTCTGAATTACAGAATACATGAGTAATTTTTTTAAATTTAAACTGCAGGCTACTCTGTAACCAGTCTGTGGGGAAATATGCATGGGAGCTTAAAGAAAATACTTCAATGTTTAAAGGCAGTCCTAAAATTGCATGTTAAAAAAAACAGCCCAACACTTTCTCATGAACAGAGATGAGGATCAACCTCTTAGAACAAAAAATGTGGAAAAAAGGCTGCACTCTGATTATACAAAGGCAGCTGGAAACAGGAAGTTGATAAACTCATAAAAATTACAAAAATGGGCAGTTTGGGTGTTTTAAAGAATATAACTATAAACCCTGGGGCTTTTTTCTCTTTAGAGAAGTCTCTGTATTAACAAAAAAGTCTGATCTCCATGACACACTTTAAAAAATACAGATTTGTGTCTTCTTTCAGTACATTTTCTGTCCAGTAAAACCCAGGAACTGTGGGTGTTCAGCAGCTTTGAAAAGAGAGCCTTTGCCTATTACTGGGGGATGCACTCCATCAGAGCTCATTTATTATTATTGATCTAGTAAGTGTTACTTTATTAAGCTTAATAATTTTGCTGCTTTTCTGTCTATGGAAAACGGCTCCTAGATTATAGTTTAGGGCTGGTGCTCACAGGTAACCGGAGAAAGTTCAAATATTGAGGTATCAGTGCTCCCTCCATGGCAGGTACCGCAGTGGTTGTGATTTCTGCCGTCGGGTAAGGGCGATGTGAGTGACACGTGCTGTGTGTGTCCAGCTGGGACTGGGCTGCTGCCTGGGTTGGAGGCCAATGCCGAATGCACGGCTGGCTTTCGACCAGCGATTGGCAGGAGGCCAGGTTTAGGACTGGAGTTTCAAAACTTTGGGAAGCACGGGACTGGGGCTGTGGGTGCCATCGGTACCTGCCCGTTCGGCTCAGCCCCTCGCGGGGGCTCCGCGACCACTGCCACCTGCACCACCCGGCCCGGCCCGGCCCGGCCCTTCCCGGCCGGACCGCGGCCTTTGCCCGCAGCCGGGCAGCACCCAGAGTTCCGAGCTCCGCCCCGCCGCTCCCGGCACCGTCGCCGATCGCACACGGGCCGGCGGCGCGGTCCTTGTTCGCCCTGCTCGACGCAAGGAGTGGTGAGTGCGGAGCGGGGAGCGGGCCCGGGGGCTCCGGGCTGCCGGGAGGGAGCGCGGGTGTCGGCTCGGGCCGAGCAGGGGGGCGGCGGGAGCCGTGCCGGCGGGGAGCCTGCGGGGAGCCTGCGGGGAGCCTGCGGGCCGCAGCGGCCTCGCCGAGCGCGGACCGGGGCGTGCCCCGGCCCCGGGTCAGGGCCCTGCTCCCCCCGCCGTCCGGGTACCTCGGCCTCGGGGGCGCTGAGCGGCGATGCAGCAGCGGCCGCTGTGACCGCAGCTGAGGGGCTCGCAGGCTCTGGAACCGTCCGGGGAGCTGCCCGCATGAGCACACGTGCATGGGTGGAGTGCTTCAACTGCTGATCCGGGCTAGCTGTTACGGGAACAGTTGCGATGATCTGTACGTTTTTCCAGTAGGACTTGTCTAACTTTATTTGTTCCAACTTCCTTCTATAAACTGTTCCGATAAAGTAGGCAGTCTGAGGAGCTTAGCATACGGTAGGTGCCCTGGAGAGGAAGAAACTGCAGTTGTCCTGAGCAAGAAATCTGCAAGAACTGCCCTGCTTCGCTTACGTGTTTGTTCTAGGCTCTAGTTGAGATACTGAGGTACTGAGCTCTCCTGCTCACTCTTAACTATGATTTCTCTAAAGTGTATGTTCTTCAGTATTAAACAGACTTATTCTAAAAACATGCAAACAAATCGCCTTAGAGTGAAAGGGAAAAGAGATCTATAAATGGAAGTGCACATTTTTAAATAGCTGCCTGCACAGATGATAAATGTTTGCATCATGTTTTGCATCTGCAAAACAGAATTATTACCATTTGTTTTACAGTGGATGCTTCTGAGATTTTTACCTCTCTGTCCTACATTTTAACTGTAAGGGTTAATAACAGGCCATATATTATAAAGAATTCATGGTACACAGACATGAGGGATGTCAAGATAGCACATAAAGGTGCAGAATGAGTTGCTTAACTACATCTAGTGTAGTGGAGCATTTTTGAAGCTGACACTGGGAGATTTTCTTGAAAATATTTCAGGTTTCAGGTGTAATTTTGAAATTCTGTTCTGTAAGTAATATAAATGAGTAAATAAATGAAAAAGGTGTAATTCTTGCCTGATGACTCAAGGAATTTAATATTATAATTTTTGCCTTGAAAACTAACCCAGGCATTTTAATAAATATAAATTCTGCCTCCTGTAATTGTTACTGGTGCCTTTCTTATCTCCTAGCTTCCCACTTAATAAAAGATGTCAGCAGTTGGAGCAGTGTTTTCCTGCTCCTGTCTCCGTTCTGGTGTGTGGTTGCTGAAACCAGGAATGCAGAAGATGAGCTCCTTCAGCTTACACACAGCAGCCAGGTGTGCTGCCAGGGATTATTATGAAGTACTTGTGTTGGGTGGAGGCACTGGTGGAATTGCCATGAGTGCTCGGATGAAGAGGAGAGTGGGGGCAGAAAATGTGGCTGTTGTTGAGCCAAGTAAGGTGAGTGTCCCTCTGCTGTAAAGCACTGTAAAGGATAACCATTTTACATGTGACCAGATGGGTCTGATTCTCATCCCTCTCCAGCCCCACACATTTTTAACTAACCATCTTTCAAAAGGTTTTGTATGACACTTTTGTCTGTGAGATTTGTGCATCCCTGCAGCTTTGTCATGGAAAAATATTGGTTGTTTATACAGCTTCTTTTGTTAAGAATAATATAATGTTTAGAGTACATTGCTCCTATTTGGAGTGATGTGCCTTTAAACAGTTTTGAAATGTCCATTTGAACTTTTATTTCAGACTCATTACTATCAGCCCCTGTGGACCCTGGTTGGTGCTGGTGCAAAGCATCTGGCAGCTTCTGCACGTCCAATGGGAAGTGTAATACCTTCAGGTGTTACATGGATCAAATCTCAAGTCGTAGCATTGGATCCAGATAACAGCTCTGTCTGGCTGGAGAATGATACCAGGGTAATAATGTAAAAAAAAAAAAAAAGTAAAAAAATATTTTTATTTTAAGTCATGAGTTCTGTCCTCTTCCTGCAGATTCCCTTAGAACTGCCTATTGAGCAAGGCCTCCAGCATCTAGGAGGCTGGGAAATTCCAATTAGTCTTATGTAGTTGATCTTAAAATCTTTTTGTAATAAAAATTGTGGTAGTTAACTAGGTTAGAATAACATCAACTTTAAGTACTGTTATCTTAAGCCTTTGCCCTGTTTATAGTAAACTGAACAGAAAAGAGAATATTTTGCTCCAGTTCTCTGTGTCTGTGTATAACAGAGGATGTGTGTTATACTCATAAAGCAGTTAGCATTTTAACTAGAATTCTTAGAGCTGAATTTATGCTCTGATGCTCCCTGTAACTCCTTCCTTGTGACTGTTGCTGGCAGGTAACTGAAATTTACTTTGAGGTAATGCTTTGGTTTCTTTGTCTAAAATACTTTTTGTTCCTTACACAACAGGTATTTTACAAGTATCTGATAATTGCTCTTGGAATTAGTCTGCATTATGAAAAGGTATTTGTTTTACATTAATAATATATTTACTAATTTTAATAGTATCACATACATTCATAAAAGTAAATGGCTTTTCAGAAATGTTTATACTGCAAGGTTTTGAACACTATGAATTAAAGAGCTAGAAAACAGACTAATGACTTAACTTCTTCCACAGATCTCTGTGTAATAACCCAAATTACCCTTGGGAAAGCCCTCTATGACAACTTTGTTGCATCTCTGTGGCAATATCAGTAGATGGGGCAGCAAGTTAAATCCAGAACTTTAATAAGACAGCTGTAGTAATGAGATAGTAAGGTGTGCTGACTGGAGTCTGAGGCATCTCTAATGTTAATAAATGGAAGGAGACAGGGTAGTCAGTAAAATCTGACCTGCAGAATTAATTTGAGCTATCCTCACCTTTCTTAAAGGATGCACTTCAGAAGGAGCCAGCTGAGTTATCAGGCTTGTGTTTAAATAGGCCTTGGGGCCCTTCCCTTGTGAAACGTTTCATGTACACTTCACACAGCAGCACTCTGAGGAAAATGTTGGTGCAAGAATGACCACAGTGATATGGAGGAGGAAAACACAAAAGCAAGATGTCTGAGCAATTTGACTCTTGTGGTTTTACCCTGACCTGAATATAATGTAGTACCTGACAATATATTTAAGTATCTGTTTGAAAAGCTTTCAAGATGTATGTCAAGTAAGAGCTGGTCTCAGTTAGCTACAATCACAAATAAGCTCTGGTGATTAGGTCAGTGGAATGAGGAGTTGCAGCATGTTTAGTGACCCTCCTCTCAGTCTTCATATCTATTGCTTCAGTACAAGCTGATAAAAGTAAATTCAGTGTTCACTAGTAGAAGCCATGTAACACAGTTAATCACACTCTGTAATGAAAACTCATAGTAACTTTCAAACAAAAGTGGACACTTGAAAAAAGGGGATGGTTTCTCTTTACCAGCAGTGTATTCTGGTGCAGACTGGAACATCCCAAACACATGGCAGTGCATGTAACATGACTCCATATTCTCACAGAATTTCTGCAATCCATTATTTTGAAATCAGTAGCACTTCCTTTCTCACAAGCAGATGCTCAGGACATAGTAGGAGTAATAGGGAAATAATTACTGGATGTAGATTAGTTAAAACAGAATGATCCTAGGCAAATACAGGTATCTGCAACTGACTACAGAAAAGTTTCAGTCACCTTATAAAATTTCATAATGCCTTTTTTTTATATGATTTTTACTTGTGATCATGTTTATATATTCTTACTCTGAATTTCAGTCTACAAAAACTTGGGACTGGGTCTGCACCGAAGACTTGTGCTCAGATGTTGCACACCTAAGTAATTTCACTAAATGTACATCTACAAAATCACATACTAAATTCTAAAGGAAATACCTGCTTTATTGTTAGGCCTATTTTTAAAAATACCAAGTAGCAAGTAAGTATGGACTGTCTTATTGTTAGAAACTTCTTATGTAGTTATTTCTCAGTCTGTATTTAATACTTGTCAATGATTACAAAACTTTTACCATCTGTACTTGAAACCTTAATTTCTCTTTTCCTAGATCAAAGGCTTGCCTGAAGGTTTTAATCACCCTAAAATAGGTTCCAATTATTCAGCCCAGACAGTAGAGAAAACATGGAGAGCTTTACAAGATTTTAAGGAAGGAAATGCTATCTTCACTTTTCCAAATACTCCAGTGAAGTGTGCAGGGGCTCCTCAGAAGATTATGTATTTATCAGATGCATACATGAGAAAAGTAAGTCTTTTACCCCCTCTGCCAGTGCTTTTTCTCACAGCTGTAAGGAAGGCTTGTTCTAAGGGTTTCATATTATCTTTAAAACAAATATAAAAGACAGAAGAGTGCTGTGACTCAGGATTATTAAAGTGACTGAGTTGCTTTTTCATTTTTAATGTATAAGGAATACAGGTAAGTGGATTGTATATAAATATTTAGCATATATTGTACAATTCAGAAATTCAGTTCAAAATTTCATACTGAAATAATGGCTTGCCCTGCTTCTGGTGAGCTGTAGATACAACTGTTCTCAGCCTAATTTATTACTATACATGGTGCACCAAAATAATGCTGGCTGGAACTACATCGTTCTTGTTATTTTAAGTACTTAATACCTGTTGCCATTTGTCTACTAGTCTGAAAAGTGGCTATTGCTTGCTCCTTGGGCTGCATTGTCTCAGCATCAGGAGGAGCCTTAGCCAGGTTGGTAAAGCAAGCTTAGTGGAAGCCAAAGACAATTACAGGTGGAAGCATCAGGCTTCATCTGTGTTTTAAGTTTCATGAGCTAGCTGCTGGGTGAGTACCTGAATTATGCACAGAAGTGAAGATTTCCAAAAGCTTTTTAGCACTAAACTGCTTCTAGAATTAACCTGCATACAGCAGGTCCTCAGTGCTTTGCAGCCACCTCTTCTCACGAGTTGTGTAAGGTGTCTTCAGTACCTCATGATGAAAGGGTCGATCTTCTAACATGCTGTGAAATATTAATTAAACATTCATTAATAATTGAACTGCATGAATAGTTCTATTAGCTCTTTAGTAGTGCAGCACAGTTCTTTTGTCTCTTCTTGTCACAGTTTCTTAATAGAAAAGGCTAATTGGGTCTCCTCCTGCAGACAGGAAAACGTTCCAAAGCCAACTTCATGTTCAACACCTCACTTGGTGTGATTTTTGCTGTTAAGAAATATGCTGATGCATTGCTTGAAATAATAAAGGACAGGAACCTTGATGTTAACTACAAGTGCAACCTCATAGAAGTTCGAGCAGACAAGCAAGAAGCTGTGTTTGAAAACTTGGACAAACCTGGATCGACTGAAGTTTATCAGGTCAGGAGCTTTCAGACCCCTCATTTGGTTCTATTTTTTTTTCCTTGTGTACTGCAGAGTAACTTCTACATTGTTATAACACAGTCTGCTTTGTTGTGCATTGCTGTTCCCCTGAGAGTACTGTCTCTAGCAGAATATTAAAAATTTTGAAACCAAGGTGGAGAGAAGAAAAAATGTCTCATAAATAATGACTGGAGTCCTGTATGGCATGGGAATGTCTTAGGTGTGTATAGAGGAAGGCAAATTCCTTCCAAATAGAGTTGTTTGATAAGGTTTATATTAATTAAAGGATGCACTTGAAATGTGAGAGCAGATTTTCATTCTTTATACTTGTGTTTAAAAAACCAAAACAGACTCAAACCCAAGAAACCCTCTCTCCACACTGTGCTTTTTGCCTTATACCAACAGATAGAGTTTGTTCTGATGAACTAACCGTTGAGTGCTTTTTCTTTCTGTTCAGTATGAAATGCTTCATGTCACACCCCCAATGGGGCCACCTGCTGTACTCATTAACAGTCCTGTCTCAGATGCAAATGGCTGGGTGGATGTAGATAAGGAGACTCTGCAACATAAAACGTATCCTAATGTCTTTGGTATTGGAGACTGCACCAACCTTCCAACATCTAAAACTGCTGCAGCTGTAGGTAAAGTTGCATGTCTGTTTTTGTGTGTGTAAATGACAAGAGTGGAGTCACAGTAAGCTTTCTATTTAGTTTGCTACTCCTGCGGTCAATTTTGAGCTTTCCAAAAGACCAGTCTCCTGGGCCAACTAGCTAGCTACAGACCATGTTGATGCCACTAACCCAAAAATTCTATTGTTCCAGATGCCTCACAGATTAACTAATTCTATTCTTTGTGTTCATAGAATGTCAAATAATGAACGAAGTGTTCTTGTGTTACATCATCATTCAGTAATGAACCTTTCTGCTTTAAAAGTCACTATCAAAAAATCATATGATCTGGCCTTGTAGCCACTGCTTCCACAATTAAAACACTTTTAAGTGTGTGGTCTCACAACTGATAAAAGGCAAATAAGAGTAGAAAAAACCCCAGGCTAAACAGTATGTTATTGATGTCATGAAAGGGTGGGGTACTTAACTTCAGTAAATGGGTCTACAGTTACAGCACTCAAAATGAAACACAGCTTCAATGTGCCAGAATGTCAGTGTTTGATAAGACTGAGCAAGTATAATTTATCATAGGAGAATTGGCATAGGCTAAAAATATCAGCTCAAGTTTCATTAAGCTTTAGCATGTTCAAAACAGCGAGGCCAAAGCATTAGTCCTTTTTCTTTTAATCTAGGTCAGTAAACCTACATGTAAGTTCAATTGCAACTGCATTGACCAGCAAAATGCCTGGCTACTACTGTTTGCTTGAGTAATGACAATAATTGTTGGCTGAAACAGTCTTAGTACATTTCTGTTTCTTTCTTATTTAGCTGCACAGTCTGGAGTCCTTGATAAAACCATTTCTCTGATAATGAACAAGAAGTTTCCAGTTAAAAAGGTACTTACAATTCTTAGGGAGAAATTTTCTTGAATGTTTTCTCCCTTCTTATGCAGGAAGTCTTGTAAGAAGCTGAGTGTGTGAAGCAGAAGCCAGGAAAGGCTTTGCCTCTGCAGTTACGGTGCTAATGGTTACTTGTTGCATGTCAGAGTAGTAATGGCATTGCACAGTTCACAATACTGCCATTGACAGTATTACCTCCTTGATGCCCTGACTTCTGAGTTGAGAGAATGTTAGAGGCTGATTAGTCAGGGTTTTTATCAGTGCAAATTATTTACTTACACTGTTAAGGTATTACCTGCTCCAGAAAAACTCTTGCAAACTTGCTTCTCCTGTTTAGGACATGATCTTTTAAGGAGTTAAAGTGAAGCTTTTGAACTACAGCTGTTAAGCCTAAATTATGTTCAAATTCATCCTTGAGCCTTTAATTTTACACATGGCTTCCTTGGGGGCACTAACCTGAATATCCTGCAATTCTCTGGAAATTCTCACTTAAGTTCCTGTTGGCTTGTTGAAACACAACACCAGCTCTCATCCAGGTCTGCTGGTCACCAGTTTCACTGGTTACAATGACCAGCCATTAATAACATTATGCCCTATTGTTCTAGGTTAGGTCTAATTTAAGCAATGTTAAGCAGGTCTACATTTTAAAGAGTGGCTGAGTATTATGGTTAATAAACCAGAAGGCTTAGCAGCCTTCCAGTTTCACTGATATTTACACTGGAAATGCAGAAACCTCCTAGAAAGTTATTTTGAAATGTGAATGTTAACCATGGCTTGTAAAACCTCAGCCTTTAGGCTTTGGTCAGAATAACAACTGGGTATATTTCATTGCAGTATGATGGATACACATCCTGCCCACTAGTGACAGGCTACAACAAGGTGATTCTGGCAGAGTTTGACTACAACGCTCAGCCTTTGGAGACCTTTCCCATTGACCAGAGTAAGGAGAGAAGAACCATGTACCACATGAAAGCTGATATGATGCCTCTGCTCTATTGGAATGCACTACTTAAGTAAGTATTGAAGAAAAACAGTCAGGTGTAGACACCTGTTCTGGTTTAGTTCCTTGTTAGAATAGAAGCAAAGTACATCCTCAGTTGTGATCAGAGCAACACTAATGCTCATCTCTTCACAGTACAGTATCTTAGAAGAAAAAAGCCCTTCCCCAAGCCCTACTCTAACTTTCTCTGTTTCCCCTCCCCAGGGGATACTGGGGAGGACCAGCTCCTGTCAGGAAGCTAATGCATCTGAGCTTGAAGTAACTGCTGGTTCTCAGCACTGGTTAAAACCTTCCAAAGAAGCGGACTGGTGTCACTGGATCAGTACATATCTTCCCTCTTGGAATACCTGGCAAACATTTAAATTTTTTTTAAAATCAAGTTTTGGTCATTAATTCACTTTTCCTCCTACTATGGATTAAAGCCTTTTTAGTGCTCTTTCATGTAAACTGAGGCTTTAAACTACTTCTGTATTTGCACAGGAATCTGACTTTGCCTTACCATACAGATTACTACAGGAATTGCTACAACAATAAATACTTTCAAAGCTATTGTGTATGTATGTAAAATTTTCTTCCTGAACCCAAACTGATTTGTCTGCTTCCAAAATCAATGCATGCACTGGATTTAAGTTATTCAATGGTAGTAAAATGGCCTGAAAGTCTCCAGGTCTCTCAGTTTTGAAGAACATATATCCTAATCTCTAAGCATACCTGCTGCCCAATTCTTAGAGGAATACATGCAGTATTTTGAAAGCAAAGACAAAGCAGTGTGTGTATACAGATACACACTCTCCTAGGATAGTTGGGCCACTTTGCATCAGTTCCTCTGTAATGTCTGAACCTGTGACACTAAGGACATAATGAAAAGAGTCACCTGAGAATGCATACTAAACTGAAGCACAATTTAGGATCACAGACACGGGGGAAGTGCTTTAATTATGGCCATATAGAACTCAGTTTTCAAGGGAAAGGTTGAACAAAGTTGAATTTGGGAGTTGAGTCTTCACAGAAGCTGGAACTTTTAGAGGCAGTCAGGTAGACAGCGTGGAGCAAACAGGAATTATCTTCACTCACAAGAATCAGCAGCAGCTTATTTCTAAACAAAAACAGATGTGAACATATTTTGAGTTACAGCTTCATACTTTGCCAACACAGGTTTTAAAAAGTTTGCATTTGAATTGCAACATAACCTGGACATATACCTGGGTGTTAAGCAGTTCTTCAATCTTGTTCTGGATCTGTCCATACACATCATTAAACAGCTCCTCCTTTGATTTTGTCCCATTCAAATGCACTTTAAAAAAATAAAATAAGAGAACTATAACAATGTCTCTGTAAGATTGCCAGCTCCTCATTTGAAAAGCATGCACCTTGCTGGTATCAGAGAAATATACTCCCTCCACCTGCTTCACCTCTCATGCATCTAACCAGTATGTATTGCACAGGTTTGAAAAGCAATCTAAAGACTTACCCACATCAACTCCAAGTTCTTCCATTATCTTCCTGTGCTTTATGTACATAGGCCAAACGTGGCCATCAAACAATCCAGGTGGATCCGGTACAGTGTAATTCCTTGAACTGGAAATGAAGACATTGTTACTCACAAGTACTCTAATTAACAATTCAGGGAAATGGCAGATCCTTCACTGGGCTTCTCTAGACATTAGCCTAAGCCCATTGACTCCAGTTTGGTTTCTGAGCTGATCAGAAGTTAGTAGTTAGCAAGAGCTGCAAGCATCAACTTATGCAAATAAACTGAAATTTGATGTGCAGGTCGAAAGTGATTAAAATGCAAAAAGAGTTCCCAAGACAGACTGATCTAAATATTGGTGAATAAACTCTTAAAAGCTTTAGCAGAACTTTGGGTAAATTAGCTGTCTGCTTATTCCTTTTGAAACGTAATTCAAGTTTTTATTTGCAGTAAGAACAGTGTATGTATGCAATAACACAGCCAAATGTAAAACCTCGGATAGTTTGATACCTGGGAACTGTGTAACTGGAAAACCAGCATGGGAGAAAGCCTAGTTTAAAGTGTGTGCAGAAACTGAGGTTACATACACAATGGTGTGGTGAAGGAAGCTACAGTATTCTAACTCAGCAGCTACATTTGCCTCTATACCTTTTAATCTAAAAGCTTCAGAGAAACAAAGTCTTGAATGGCTAACGACAAAGTCTTTTAAAGTCTTGGAAAAAATTACTTGAATGAGTTAGATCGTATTGGTCTAGCTAAGAACTCAAGCAAACTTACCTTCTTCTCCTTTTACACTCTTCATATGGAATGGAAAGAAAGTACCGATGGTGGAACACATCAATCAGTGGCCTGAAAGAGACACTTGCTTGGTTACACCTTGACTAATTAGTAGCAAAACCCAGAAAAGTAAAACTATATCCATTTCCTGTACTTAAAGCCACCTTTAGACTTGTGACACCAAAACTTGGCAGTAGTCAATGCCAGCTACTAACTCTTGGTTTAAAACAAGTCTTTTTATTCCCTTGGAGGTTTACCCATTACATATAATAATGTAAAAATCCAAATGTATGAAGGCACAATTGATTACCTGTAGGTGTAAAGTAGGAAGCCTTCAACAATAAGAATGTGGATTGTTTCATCTCCTCCTTCCTTATCTTCCAAGATCTGGGCATCCAGAGTGTTGTTGATCCCATGAGAACGTTCAAATTTGACTGGGTTTTTTATCCAAGCATTTATGGTACTCATCATAGCTTCCATATCTAATGCACTAATCACTAAGACAAAAGAGACAACTATTATTAAGCAGTAATTAAATATCATCTAGTGATACAGTCAGTACAAAACAGTGCGCAAAAAGAATCAAAATTCTCTAAGATTTTGAGTTATGCTTTGAAAACACTAGGAAGACTTACCATCGTACTGTTTAAACCCATCTTCAACTTCTATTTCATCTTGGGGCTGAAAAAATAACAAGAAAAAAAAAACCACACCTGCTTGGTCAGGACAACTACTGAGAAGTTCAATACCCGTTTCAAAGCAAGATTCAAGATCCAAACCCTGAAGCTACAAAGGGGTATCTTAACCCTCCACCAGGTCCCTTTGCATGCAGATAAAACGAGCAGTACGATAAAGCCGCCCGCTCCTCTATCTTCCCACGGACACGAGCACGGCGCTCCAGGGAAGTCGTGGGGACCCGCTATAGCGCAGCCTTATCCGGCCGCCGCACAGCCCCGCCAGGCAGCGCAGCAGCCGCGGGCAGGGCGGCGCAGGGCGGGCAGCGCGCCAGCAGCGCGGGCGGAAGCCCGCGGGGGTCACCCCGCGCCCTCCCGCGGCCTGCGGGCCCGCTCACCTTGAAGAAGTCATCCTGATGCACCACGCTGCAGTTGGGCAGGGCCCGCATCAGCCGGCGGGTCAGCGTGGTCTTGCCGCCGTTGGTGACCCTGCGGCGAGAGCGCGGCCGTCGGGAAGCGCCACGTGGGGCCGCGTCCACCCCCCCACCCCCACTGCGGCACCGGGAGGGGCCGGGACGAGAGACCCGTGCCCGTCCCGCAGCCCGAGCCGCTGTCCCCGCCCGGTCCCGACTCTCACCCGCCGATGCCGATGATGATGTTCATGGTGCGTCCGGCGGCCGCCCGGCCCGACTCCTACTGCCTGTTTCTGAGGGGCGGGGGGGACCCGGTGTCTCCGGTACCGGTACCGTCTAGGTGCCTGAGCCGGGACCCGGGCAGAGGGAAGGAAGGGGCCGGAGAAAGAGGAGAAGGTGGAGAGGGGAGAAGCCAAACGTCAACTACTGGGCAGCGCCATGGTCGCTCAGAGCAGCAGCAGGGCCGGTCCGCGCCGCGCCGCGCGCTCCGCAAAGGGGGGCGGTGCCCGCGCGCGCGCGCCTTCCCTCGCACTCCGCCGCGCCCATTGGGCGGCCGCCTCCGCCGTGCAGCCAATAGAAAGCGGCGTGACGCTAACGGCTCGCGGCGATTGGCTGGGATGCGCTCACTCACGTCCGGCCGTGTTACAGCGCGACCGCTCGGGGGAGCTCGACGGCCTCCGCGCTGGGGAAGGGCGGAGGCGGGAACGGTGGGTGCATGGCGCCCCCTGCTGGCTCCCGCCCAGGGCCGCGCACTCCCCTCCCGCGAGGGCGGAGTTGCAGCATTGCCGGCGCTCGGGCCTGCCGGCGGCTAGGCTGAACCCCTCTCCGTTCACCGGCTCGGTTCTGCAGTGAGGAGCCGCGCTGGGGCCGAGACCGGCAGTGGCTCCCCGTGAGGGCACGCGAGGCTTCTGAGGGAGCGGCGGGGCGGGAAGGCCGCGAGCGTGGGAGGTGCGCGAGGCGCCCCCTGGCGGTGTCCCGGGCGCGGCGCCGCAGCCCCGCGAGCATCGCTGCGGTCAAGGTCACGGCGTGTCCGCGGGACGGGCCGGGCCGGAGCCTCGGGAGGCCCGGGGAACGCCGACCCCGAAATCGACACCGAGGGATTCTCTTCTGTAGCCCTCTCTAAATGAGCGCAATTCCTGCTTTTCCTCATATGGCTTTTCCTTGGCCATCATGTTTGCTCCTCTGCTGTGCCTGTGGAACTCTACCTTTTCTCATTAAGCCTTCTTTTCCCTTCTGTAAAGGGGAATTTACTGTTACTTCTTTTAGTAACAGTAAATTTCATAATTTACAAGCCACTTGATCAGTTCAACATGTTTACATTATTGGCAGTGGGTGTGTTGCCAACCATTTCCTTGTTTTTCATTATTTTTACTGTTTTTTTTCTGGTAAGACTGCAAGCAAACCTTAGTTGATTTCTCTTGCAGTTGTTTCAACTTCCAAACAGAACACATACTTATTCTCAGCTTTCTGCAAAGCTCCAGGATGGTAGACCAATATATACATTCATGATACATAGTAGCATTATTATTGTATAGTTTGAGGAATGCATCCCTGTAATCTGTACATACACTGGTAAAATCAGGATGCTGCTTGCAAGCCCCTAAACTCACTCTACAGCAGGTTTTAGCTATTTTAGCTCCAAGGTTCTTCCAAAGTCTTAATAATTGTTTTGTACTCTTCACCTTTTTACCATGTGAGATGCACTCTCCAAGTTTCATGCTCAAAACTAATACAAGTTTTGCTGTCTTTGGCACACCTTGTCATTCAAATATGTAAACATACAACTGTTTGAGGATTTTTAACATGATGCTGATGTCAAGTGACCAAAGGAGGGATAATGAGCAAACTAGAAGCATGGTGGTTTTTAGAAAGGCACTTAGGCTGAAATACACTGCTCCTTGCATGAACTCAGTACTGACAGAGCTGGAATGAAAATGACAGCAAGTGGGCCCAGCAGTAATCCCAGTTTAATGCTGGGCTGGGGCAGGGGGTGACAGACTGTGACAATATTCACTAACTGTGCCGTCATTGTCCTGCACTAACAGCTCGAGGCAAGGATTTTGCATGATCTGACCTTGAGTCTAAAGGCCAGTTGAGAAGAATAAATATGTTTAGTGATGTTGTTTATCAACATTGCCATGTGTCTCCCTCGTCTATGCAAAGATTGAGGTTTTTGGTTCTCTTGGGTTGATTCAATATTTTCCATTGATATTTTACAAGTAAAATACAAGCAGACTTGGAACACTTCTTAATGCACAGCAGTGGTAGGACAAACTGATTGTTACACTCAGGGAAGTTTATCTCAGCATTCCCAAAGCTCTGGGGCACTTTAAGGCCCCGGGCTCCAGCAGGGCTGTGTATCCTGCCAGCGCATCCCAGGCCGTGTCTGCGCGTGCTAGCCATTCCCAGGCCCTTTGTCTCCTCGCCTGGATGATACTGCTGCCATGGTGAAAAACAGAGGGAAAGAACAACAGGATATTGTCCCGTTCTGGTCTGTGTGCCAACTGTGACAAAATGTTGTTTTCTCCTTGCTTCGGGGATTCTTGTTGGCTTTTACTTGTCTTGGGGGAGTCTGAAAACATTAAGATGTTTTTAAAATTCTTCTAGTTAGTGTGGAAACCTTGAGTCTCTGGGAGCAAGGTGTCCCATGCCCTGGCACAAACGTTCCTGTCCTGGGGGATGATTCTCTGAGTCATGCAGAGGAAAAGAAGCCTTCTGATGTAAAAGACAACAGGAAGGCGTTCAGCACGCCGTGTGCCAGCAGGACACCTGCAGAGCTGCCGCAGGGTGGAAGTGAGCCACAGGCTGCATGGGGAGCGCTGAGAAAACTGCACGGCTGCACAAATCTGACGCCAAAGCAGGGCTCTATTTTTGGTCTCCTCTCTGCGTTTCTGACACCTGTAGGGACGCGTGAAGTGCACAAGAGACTTGTGCTGCACCTCCCGGAGCGGAGGAGCCGCCGCAGGGCATGGGAGCGCAGCGGAGCGTTCTTGCTTAGCCAACAGGACTAATTATAACCCAGGAATATGAACTGTAAATGTGCTGAGGCTGCCAAGACGGGAGCTGGGTGTGTGCCAGGGCTTTGAATGAGGACACACCATCCTGTCAGGACTCTCCGGGAGCAGCAGGCAGCACCGAGGTACGCACGGAGCCGCACGGAGGGAGATGGACACAGAGGGGTACGGCAGGAGGACGGTAGGCGTTCAGCTGTTGCTTTGGGCTGGCCATGGGGTCCTAGCAGTCAGTCTGCTTTCCCGGAGGTGATCTCTGTGCGATGACACACTTCAGAAAACCTTAGCTTTGATGTGGTCTCATTAACCTGCAACAAACCTCAAAAATCCACAATTAATGTGAAGTGCTGGCAAAAGCTTTGACTTCTGCTCGTCTTTATGGTTGTGTGGACAACTGTCCCTCCCGGTGGTGATAAATACCATTGTGAGGGCATGAGGTGAAAAATGATAATTGAGGCAGATAACGAATTGTATTAAAACCACCTAGGACAAACTGGAATAATATAAGACATTCTGCAGAAATGTATCATATAGACTACTAAAAGGGGCACACCTAGCATGCTTTTAAAGATAAATCACAGAAATTTAAAAAATCTGCTTGAAGTGAGACGTGATGAAATGTTAGAAAACCACAAAAGTGAAAGAAATAGATGTGGTAGTTACATAATTGTGGGACTACATAAGAAATGCCTATGAAGGAGGAAATGCCTATGAAGCTTATGCTGGTTTGTTGTGAAAGCTTTAGTGGGGGTTCAGAAAGACTGAATTGATGAAACTATACTGTTTAACTTCTATTAAGCTGTAAGCTTCCAAAAATAACAAAACTTTCTTTAAATGAACATGTTGTGATACTGTTTTAATGATCTGGGGTATAAAAAATTTGATAGCGAAGGCTAGTCTGTAACCCAAGGCTTGCTTTGAACAAAGATACATTAAAAAAAAAAAAAAAGTCAGTAACTGCTAAAAGCTGGGCTGTCTCCTGGCCTCACGGTACTTAGAGTCAGTGAGTTTCCTGGTTGTGTCTCCAGTTCAGGATTGCTGTGTTAATATTTTTACACACTCTGAGAAGCTCTAGGCTCTCATGCATGGTTTTCTTGCTGGTATGCAAGGCTCTTCTTTTCTCTTTTAAGGGCTATTTGGAATTGTAGAAGGCTCTTTGCTTTGAGCTTTTCCCTATCTAAGTAGAGTAACCATATCATATGTAAGGCCTCAGTTTGTAAGTGTTAGCAGGTCAATCTGTTCAAGGCTGGTTTCTTACAGAACAGTAAAGTTTCATTACTTAAATTCTTCTAAAAATAATTCATAAGTAATGGTTAGCTTTGTTTACAACCAGATCACAGACTGTCTAACAAGACTTGACTTAATTCTAGCACTGATTTAATCACATTTCTATAAAGAACTTCCAGTACTCTCTGTGAGTAAATATGCAGAGTTCTTAACCCTGATTTCTGACGTGAACATAGTAACTTTAAATTGATGCTCCTCTCCTCTACAGGAATGTTTAAGAATGCAACAGTCTTGGTTTAGTCTTAGGAACTGCCTATTGCTCAATAACTGTTACAAAACTTTGGTATATTTTAATATAAATTTAAATATTAATCTCTTTGCAGGTATACTTATCAGATGCATTCTGTGGTCTCTACAAGTGAACCTGCACAAGCGTTTCCTTTCTAAGCTCACTCTAGGAACTGCACTTGTCCTTTTACTTCTCAAAGTCCCAGAGAATTACACTTAGCAAGACCTTTTTACCTACTGAGAAATATAATGACTGAGTTCCTGGTTTGTTTTAACTGGTGCAATGGAGATCAGCCCCCACCGGTAGGTAGATGCACAAATGCCACCCTTTACTGAATTCGAAATTTTGTCTTCCAATTACATGGGAAACACTTTCCTTACTGTTGTTTGGATTCATTTGGGCAAAGTAATGCAAAAGTTAAAACCAGTCCTGCTGAGCTATGTTTGAACTGTGTGTTCTCTGCCAGAAACTTAGTGTGACTGCAGTTCTCAGGCTCTGACTTTCCAGCAGTAAAGAAAGCTTTTGCTACAATTCAATTAGCAGGAATAAAAGTGACTTTCATAGTGTCCTACTGTGAGCAGTCTGAAACTTCAGCCCCCTTGCCATGAGGTGTCATTTGGGGTCAGTCCTGGCTATCTATTTTTATCTTGGCTACTTGTTTCTGGCTGAAAGCTGCTGATGTTTTCTGAATAGAGTCCTAAGATATCGTATTTTCTCATAGAAGAGGCGCCGGAGACTGGACCGGAATATGATCGGAGAGCCCATGAACTTTGTGCACACCGCGCACGTCGGGGCCAGAGAGATGAGTAGTGACTATTCCTCTGTAAGTGTGCACATCTGGGAGGGGAGAGGCACACATCTCCCCTCAGTAACCTCTAGAGCAGGTAGCTAATAAAATACTAGGTAATTATAAAAGAGAGAAAAATCTCGAGGGGTTTTTTTATCAATAGAGTAGCATCAGAACAGAACTGTCTTTTGGTTTGTAAATATGAGATACTGTGGGAGATACACTGAGAAGGAAATGCTCATTTCCTCAGTATCTTTACACGCTATAAGAACCTTTTGGATGCAGATTCTATGGATGCACTTGATTCTAGAACCAAATCACCTTGAAGTCAAAGCTGTGGAGGGTGAGGGATATAAGAATAAGTGGATTTTGTATAGCAAAATACATCTCAAACACTGACTTAAAATAGTATTTAACAGTCCTGGCTTTAGTTATTATTTCTCCCTACTGTTGGGATTCAGCACTGCAAACATATGGCCCACCTGCCCTTTAAAACTGATGCCTTTAATAATTGCTCTGGCAACCAGAATTTATAAGATGTGTCTTCTAATAAGCTTTTTTTTTTCCCCTAGGCTGTGTCAATTCAGGACCACATGAAGTCTAAAGGTGGCTACACAAATGGCACTTCTGCAACTGTTGAAATATAGGAAACTGAGAGAAGGCTGAAATCTGCTCTGTCTTATGAGAACCCCCTGGACTGTGCTTTCATATTCTCTAAAACCTTGTTATCATGGAGTAGGGAGAGTACCTGAATTAAAAATAGGTCAGTACAAGCTTTGGTGTTCTTTGCACAATATCAGGAGTTATTGTAAATTATCCTTAAAATGGTCTGTAATGGTAGTGTTGTAGTAACAACTGTAATTTGTGGATGACTTCCTAGCTTTGTCCCAAAAGCTTCTCAAAGCTGTCATATAAGGTGGGATTGGAAGTCAATATGAATTGTCTGGGATTTTGGCATCTTTTTCTCCTCTCAGGAAATGCAGAGGATATTTTAATTGGAAGGTATCGCATGATTTCACTTCTTACATGGGCTAAATTGAGTTGCTAAGTATGACCTTTTAGCTGTCAGATAACTTTGGGCCTGTTTTTTAGATGCTTTACAACCTAATGCATAAATCTTTGGTATTTTTTAATGCCTTTTGATAGTGAATGAACTCTACTAATGTAGGATAGCTAGCTGAGTCTGCAAAACACAGCGAAACTTCTGCCTCACTGAGATAACACTTTTGTATCTAAAAATGGAGCTTTTGCAAACATTCTGACTCTCAAATGAGACTTAGAGCAAGAGACGTGTCCCTCAGTGACTGGGCTGCCTCCCATCCATGCACACACCCTGCTGTGACTGGCAGCTATTACTGCAACACAGCTAATTGTACCTCCCTGTTAACTTCCAGTGGTGCTACAATATGCTCACAACTGTGTGTTAGTTGGGCTTAACTGCCACTGAATTTTAAACTAAACAGATCCCTCTCTTTGTTGCCTCTCTGTTACAGTAACCACACAGGACTTCAAGGGATATCTTGCTTGTCTTTCTGGCTCCTTAATTTCAAGATTGTCTGTTTTATATGAAATTAATATTTTCTTGCATGTGGTGTAAGTGATACAGCCATGTGAAGGAAACACATTTAAAGAAAATTGTGAAAAGTTGCAGGGGAGTATTAAATGGAAACAGCATTTTGCAGAGTTCCAGCACTTCATAAATATTTAAAAAATATCCATAAATATTTAGACATACTCAAACTACAGTTTATTACTTAGTTCTTATTCATCTTTCTATTAAGTGACATGACAAAACTGCTGAAGCAGAACTGGGTTTTTCTCTTACCCAATCACTGACAATTGTTCCCCAGCTCAAAATTCTGTATGACTATTGTAGAAACAGGAAATCTGCTTGCTCTCATGGGATTAACTAATTATAAGTGTTTAAATTGCTGCCATATCAGCACAAGTTATGCTGGAAGTCAGCAAACTCTGCCCTTGCTCTCGGCAGATCAGTTACGAACTTTTTTCCATTTAAAAAAATTTATAGCTGGCAAATCTTTGAACTTGTATGATTCTGTTTGTAGTTGTGATACTTCTTAAATCTAGGCTGCAGGCTTTGCTGAATTGTTAGGCTGCCTTTTCTGAGTATACTAGGGAACTGAAAACATGAATGGTAGCTCTGTGTTTCTGTATATATTCAAAGAAACAGCTTTTCCCCTCCCCCATATTTTATCTTTTTTTCCAAAAGGGAAGAGGGAGTATTGCTTTCTGTAACAGTCAACAGTTGATCATAACATTCTGTAACCACATAAGAGAAATCTAATATCCATGTCTTGCTAGATCCTTATTCATGAATTAGAATGCACACCAAATTTCAATGTATTTTAAAATTAGCATAGTTAACTGTGTATTTAGCTTTTCCAAGTTTTTTACATTTCTGTCTTCTAACTTGAGATTTATTTTAACAGCCTAGTTAAGAAACAGAGTTTAAAGAATCTAATTCCTGTGTAGTGTTGAGGAAGCAGAAAGTGGCCAAGTTGTTAAAAAGATTAGATTTTATACAGAGTTAATGCATTCGGTCATCTACACCTGCCCAGAAAAAGTATTTTCTTCATGACAAGTGATAGGGCACTTGTCATGAAGAAAATGGGCTGTGTTTTGTTAATGCTGTAAGAAAACATATTGAACAGGAGTTAGGGTTTCTTGAAGACCCATTCAGTAGATTTAAAATTAGTGGTGTAACTAGAAATAAAGGAGTTGGTGAATATTTCAGTTTTTTTCCTCTAAAAATAAATCAATAGAAAATTTGTTATTAAACACTTATTTAGAGAAAAATCCTAGTTTTGGTCATGTAAACCAAGGAGCACTATCTGGTGTGAAAGTAACCTATTTTCATCAGACTACATAGTATTATATAGGACCATAATATAGTGCAACATCATAAAAAAGAAATGTTTTGCTATTACATGAAAAGTGTCATTACTTTTAAAAATCTAACAAACATAACACGTCTTAGGGCTTAGATATTTTTTGTTCTATAATTAGAAACATTATGTACCTGTAATCTCATGTGACTCAGTATGAGCCTATCTTATGAGTTATAATAAATATGTTGAACTTGGCACTTGCACTCTTTTCATATTGTGGAAAATCTTGATACTTTCTCTGCACTGAAAAGCTGTTGGTTATGTGGATGGATCAGCATGGCTTCAATTTTTATTGCACAGAATGAAATTTCTCCACTAGAGAGCACAATTTTACATCAAGTCTTCTCTGTTCTATGCAAGCTCTTACTTCATTGTGGGGTTTGGTGGATTTTTGGGTTTGACTGAAATAAAATACAGAAATAGTACCAATTGATCAAACTTTTTAATCTGCATTGTAGGCTGTGAAGACCTTACATCAAGACAATCAAGAAACACTGCAGCTCTGACAGGATGCCATTTTATGGTTTCTTTTTTTAGTCAAAAGTAAAATAACTTGCAAGCAGAGCAGGATCAACTGGTTTTTATGTAGTCTAGCAGAGTCTTAGCACTGTTTGCTTCCTTGGGAAAAAGAATTTGGGAGAACTATTTTCAATTCTTGCTTTCTTATCCCTTGATGTTCCTGCTAGGCTTTACTGACTGTTCCATAATATTGTATACACCTGTGGTCAGTATATAGAAAAGGTATTTGTCTTTTTCACAGCCTAGTATGTCTTTTTTATCTCCTGCAGAGCAGCTTTATACCATTACAGGGTGTCAATGCTATGCTCCAAGTTGCCTGTGATATGATAACTGGCAACCCACACACATGGCACTATTCCTTTGTATGCTCTTGCCATATTGGACTACCAGGTGCTGTTATAGCTTCCACTCTGTAGAGACAAAAAATGTTGAGAGATTAATAAATACCCTTAATCTAACTGTGCCAGTAAGAATAAGCACAATTCAACAGTGTTAAAATCCATGTTCATGAAATTCATTATATGTTACTAAATATAGTATCACTGGAAAAAGAAACTCCAATCTGTCAGTGAAAGATAATTAAATGGCTGCTCCTGACCATGTTTGGATTTCCTTTGCTGTCAGTACTGTGACACTGCCTTGAAAAGCCAACAGTTGAAGAAAAAAAACAATCTTGTCTGCCTTTCATAATTGCTCTGGAACTATAGGAAGAAAACAGTGCTGTTTTACAGTGGTGCTAAGATATTCTCTGGTGAGTGGGTTTCTGTAAGTGTTCCAGATACTTTGTGGTTAATGCTTGAAATTCAAAATTTTAGCTGCTTACCTATAAAGGGGGAGTCCTGAGTGCCTAAAGAGATGCTGGAAGTGCTTGGTGCCCGGACTTCTACAGATAAACTGTCCTTCTTTCCTACACAGAGATTTGTCTGACACAGAAGGCCCAAGGTACTTAGACCAGTAATTTTCCTGTTAATATTTATGTGATTACACTGTATATGTTAAAGGTTTTCTCATCCTGTACAGAATAGATCCTCTCTAACAACAGGTCTGTTGGACAGTTGTTTCCTCAACAGGGCATTAAGCTGTGGAATTAAACCTTTCATCACACACACAGCTCTAAGCCAGTTTTTCTTTGCTATGTGAAAGCATAAAATCCCCTTGTTATTTCTTAACTCTTCCTACTGCAGGGAAGTTGTTGAAGAGCTAACAGGCTGGTCAGGAGCTACAGGAAAATGAGGTATGGAAGTGAGAGAGATTTAGCCACAGAGAGGCAATGTGGTGCACATTAATGAGGAAGGAGCAGAACATGCTCATGTTGACGTTTCTTATCTGCAATGCACAAGACAGCTATGATATCAGCTGGAAAATACTCATAATATGTGCATAATTGGTATATGGAGGAAATTAGGCACTTGAATGCATGACTAAGCTGGGACTTTGAGACACAAATTGCCAATATCACTTTAATGAATGGTAGTATCCTCTTCCCCCAGTGGCTTAGAAAGCTTTTTTCAGAAAGTAGAGAGCCACCCACAAAGGTAGCTCTGGTTTCAGCAGTTGCAGACTGATGTCACATTTATGCTTGAAAGACAAGAGGGATTTTTCTCTTTTTTTTTTCTGCTATATGTGAGGTTACAGATGCTCTAAATGCCAAGGCTTGCTGCATCCACTGGAACACTAGCCAAATAAAAACTAACATTAATACAAAATAGCAGTAGTAAAAGGGTATCTACCTTTGGTCCACTGCAGTGCCAAAACTTCAGGGAAATTAACTAGTTCTAGCTGATATTCAGATTCCAGGTATTGGGAGGATATGGTCAGGTTGGAGTGAAAGGTCATGAAGCATTCCTTGTGCCTGAGGAAGTTTGGGTGACAGTTTGATGGATTGCAGACTGAGATGCCAGAAGGTCACCATGGCTATACCAGACTTCCATTAATACTTTTTCTCCTACTGTTGTGTAGAGAATGGAAAGATAAAACAAAGTGGTGAAAGCGCTTTGAGTAGACAGGGATGTTACTGGTATGTGTTCTTGTGCCAAAAAAGCTCCCAGCTTGAGGTGCTTGATACTGAACCACAGCTCCTGTCTTCACCTGGGAGCTCAGAGATGGACAAGCTCAGAACTAAAAGCTGCGCCTTTTCAGGGAGGACGAGGTACAGGGCACCCATGGCACGGTCTGCTTTGGCCTCTGCACTGCCTAAACCCAGCTTATCAAGCACTGCACTATGGATACTGAACACCTTGTGGCTCTCACTTGTTCCACACATCCTGTTTATGCGCATCCCATTAGCATGACCAATATCCTAAAGTGATACCCAAAACCTTCATTTAAATGGAAGTTCTCTTAACCTAGTTTTAATGTAAGAGAGTAGTAATGGCTGGACAAGAACCACAGCTTTGAGGTGTCTGTTGAGACCTCAATGAATTACTCATGAAATTAAGGCTACAAAACTGTGTTGAAACTATTTTATTCAGTGAAACTTTTAAATTTTTTGCTGTTATTAAAACAATGTAAATGGGAAGAATATTCTAACAAATGTTAAGTTTCCTCTAATATTTGCATATAAATCCAAACTGAACAAAACCAAGGCTATTATTACTAAGGGCCCATCCTAATTCAGAGGCAAAAAAAAAAAGTTGAGTCATGTCTTTTGCTGTTTTAATATATATGTATATATTTAGACCATCTTAAGTAATGTGTAAGGAAATAAGCCATTCTTTTAAACTGAAATTAGTATGATTGCTCTGGCTTTCTGAAAATTTAAAAAATGGACTTAAAATCTACAATTAAATCACTGGAAGAGAATTGAATGTGCTTTTAAAGCTGACATTGGTCTGTACAAGTGGATGACTAATTAATTTCGTATTTCTTCATCAAAGAGCTAGAAAAAGTGGTTACAGGATTCTTTTTATTTCATATATAATAGTGTATTTACATGCATCTGATCTTGCTGGTGCTTAAGAAATAGGTGTACATTTTACATAACTTACATGAGTCTAAAGGTGAATGAAGACTGCCCTACTAACCAGTAATTAGTGAGCTGTGTGTTATTAAGGCTTCATGGATCTGACAAAACAATGGTATTTATTCTAGTCAGAAACTTATTTTTTAAAAATTGATCAAATATATTCAAGTTTGAAAGTCTAGACTCAACATGAGCTGAATCTGCAGATTAACGGTGAAAGAAATACCCTTTTAAATGCAGTTACCCACATTTACCCTTGCAGTCTCTGCCACCAGGGAATATTAAAACCTGACTCAATGCCTTTGAGGGTGTGACACAAGCTTACCAATGTAATTCAAAAGTAAGGTTTACAGTGCTTCATTAATGCATGCTAATGGGGCCTTGCTACATCATGGTGTATGAGTAAGGCTATCACTCATTTCTTTCATCTAGTTGAAACATTACCTTGAAAATACATTTCAATTAGTTATTCTCTCTGCTGCATAATATTCAGTGAACTAGGGTATCTCTTCTTTGCAGAAAATAATATTTACTGGTGTTCAGATAAGGCTGTTGGTACATGGGGAAAAGTTGCTAAACATGTGTTTGTATTAATGAATAATTCTTAAATGCTGTCCTTTGTAGGTTTTGGATCAGTCTCTTGCCAGGAGACACAGGTCTCACGGGGCTGTTGCACATGTTCCTATTGCTGCCATGTGTGCCTGTCACACAGAGACAGCAGGCTACAGCAACAACATTTCCTGTACCCATTTAATCAAGAGGTTTCATTGTGTTATTTTGCTGTTTTGTTCCAGACTCCAGCCAAAAAGCTGTGAAAATATGAGGCACTGAAAGAATTTATAGGATGGAGTAAAATGTTTTTTGGTTAAGCTATTTCCTTTTCCTCATCACATGCTTTATTCTGTCCTACTATTCTACTGCCTACCAAATTTCTTAGAAATATGTGCAGCATTTGGGTCAGTTCTTTCTCAGTTCTTAGAAATAAATACATGTTAAAAATTCCTTCATCCCTTTGAAGCTTGTGTATCGATCAATGCACCCCAAATCTCCTTGGTCCTGACACTTGTGTGACATAACTGTTTGATAAGCAGAGTCCAGTTGCTTTTGCAATCTTAATCCTCTAAAATTATGCAATGTTTGTCTAAAACACCTAATGCTGATAGCCACACTTCTGCATCTGCCAAAGAACTGTCTTGTGTTTATGGCATTTTATGCAGAATTAACAGAATTAGACAAGAATTCAAAGTTCTGCTATTGGAAGAGTGAATTTAATTGCAGAAGGAAATATAGGGAAATGAATAGAAAAAAAGCAGATTGGTTGGGATAAGTTTACTGAAAAGCCAAGAGGCTGATCATTATGGTATTTTGGATTTCTTTCCTTGTGAATGAAATTACTAGTGTTTAGAAGTGTGTGTAAGTGGTGGAAAACTGCAGAGGGAAGGAAAGGATAATTTCATTATTCTCATGAAGAAGATTTCAATATATGCATAGTATTGTTCAAGCAGTTTATTTTCTGTGCTAATTGTTATTTAGATTCAGTTTCTACTTTCTAACTAATATCCTCAATGCCTGCATTAAGCATCTCCTTTCCTTAACACTTTCAGGAATGCCTTAATTGAGTAACAGATTTTATTCTGTGCTGATGCTTTGGTTGGGAAAGGGATTTTTCTGAGAGTGGTGTTGCTCTTCTCTCTGATGGGAAGAACTATGGTGGTACAGAAAGGATACAATTCTTGGTACAGATCTTTAGTACTTTACACTATTTATGCATAGGGTTATATTGTTCATTGCAAATAAGGGACTTGAGATTTAAAACTAGAGAAAAAGAGAGAAGGATCCTTTAGGCTTTGAAGTCATTCTTCAAGCTGTGAATGTTTTTAGAGCCCAGATTTCCTCCGCCTGGCATTGGAAATCACATATGTGAACAAAATCTAGTTTTCTCAGTGTTGAAATTTAAAAAGAGATCATGTTTTTAGTTTTGGTTACATATTACAGCTAATGGCAAAGCGTGGGGACTACTGAAGTTGCCAGTAAAGATTACCTAAGAAGTTCTCACTGATATCCTAAACCCCTCTGAAATATCCTAAGCTGATATTCTAACCCCCTGCCCCCCTCTACAGCTTTTCAATGCAGGTATTTCTAACCACATAGTCCCACTGGACTGCAGAATACATGTTTAGGGTAAAAAATGTTTTCATGGTGTCTTTAACCATCAAGGCAGGGGACATCAAATCAAGCATACACTTTTGAGAGAGCATTTCCTTTTATTCAGAGGAAATTGTATTCCTTTCTCCTTGGCCCATTTTTATTTCCATCTGCAGACAGAATAAAAACTGCTGTGTTTTCCTGGGGAGCACAAGGAGAAGGATTAGTATGTGGCAGGACAGGACATGCTGCCATGGAATCTGATCCTGGGAGCAGCTACACACTTGCAATTCAAATTAACACTTCTTCCATGCCCAAAATTCAGTGTAATGTACATACATTACACTGCATTACAGATCACAGAATTGTACATACATAGCTCATTACAGATCACAGATTTGGCAGATTTACTGAAGTAAATCAGTATTCATTTGTCATCCAGATCTTGTTAGACTCAGAAGAAGAGATAGTAGTTGGCGTAAAGTGTCACAGTTACTCTGACAACAGCACCAGAATAGAAGCACACAGATGGACAACGTACTAGACTGGTTTTTTAAATACCAGTTCTGCATAGAATATTAATTATTAGCTGTGTCCTAGTGTGCCATTATCTGTTTAACTGTTTAAGCACATGAAATTGTTAAATACACTTTTGCAAGTCAGCAATTTTACGAGATGCGCAAGCCTGTTCTGTTGCTGATATAATGATGAATTGCAGATTGTCACTAAGTGAAATAAAAAGCCTGTCTGTTACCATCAAAATATCAGTACTGATTATAACACTACTTATGTACAGGTATGTAAACATTACTCAGTTTTTACAGCAACAGAACAGCTTCTTGACAATTTGCCATAATGTAGTGGGGAATGTTCTCTGGAGATGTTCTATATGCTTTTGTTTTTAAATGCACAGAGAGGGGAAAACCATGCGTGCAGGAATCTCCTTCCTCAGTAGTAATAACTAATAAACACTTAGTTTGTGAGCAACTCAAACTAAGTGAGTTACCCAATTAAGGCTTTGCTGATGCTGAGTTGGAGCTCAACTGTCACACTCTTGCGTCTCCCTTTCCCTCACACCTCCGCCGTTTCAGTCACAGCCACATTCCCTTCTTCCTATAACAATCTTTCTTATCTTCACCCCTTCCTCTTCCCTGTGCGGGCTCTTCGGCAGGACCTCCAGTGAAAAAAGGGATGTTGAACTTCCTTTGCTGGTAAATCACGGAGCTCTTTCAGCCCATCCCCTTCCTGGAAATCCTTGCCGGTTCTTACATGTGATGCATCACAGCCCTTTGAACACTTTCGAAACCTGGAACACATCTCTGAAATGCGCTTGTTGGGTTTTTTTTGTGGTTTTTTGTTTGTTTGTTTTGTTTTTAAGAGCAAACAATGCAACTTCTTCAATCTTGTGTTACAGTTCACACTATTCTGTGTCTCGTACTTGTTGCTCTCACGTACGACACCTTGCTATCCTCACCACACCTCTCCCCACTTTTCTGCGAGGGCTGGACCGAGGAGAAACACTCGGCTTGCTTTGTGTCGGGAGACGTGAGGCAAACGCAGCCGTTTCCTCCTACTTGTAGGGGCTCTGAGGAGTTTTAGTGAGCCCCTCGCTGCCTACAACATTGGGAGCTGCTGGGTGGATACAGCAACATCTGACAGCCACGGACCCCTGAGGATCGCAGCGAAGAGCGCACCGTGGGCGCAGCGGCACACAGAGAGCCGGGGGCGGGGACGCGCAGCCCGTGCCCGCCCGGCTCCCCCAGCACCGCCCCGCCGGCAGCGCCGCCCCAGCCCGCCGTACCCGCGGCGTGCCGGGACCGGCCGGCAGCGGGGGCCGCCAAAGACGGAAGAGGAAGTGGCGCCGCGCCGGGAGCCGGTGAAAGGCTCCGCGGAGGCGTGCGGAGCCCGAGCCCAGGGAGGCCCCTCCCCGAGCAGCCGGCGGAGGACGATGGGGGCGGCCGGGCTGCTGTGGGCCGCGCTGTGGGCCCTGCTGCTCCCGCTGGTAAGGACGCGGGGCCGCGCTGCTGCGCCGGCCGGGCCCGAGCGGCGCCACTCGGGCCGGCGCTGCCGGATGGCGCTGCCCGTCGCTTCTCTTCGCTGCCGGCCCAGGGGCTCCCTCTGCCCGCCTGCTCCCCCAGGCCCGTTCCCGGGAGCTCGCCGGCCGCGGCGGGCAGGGCCCGCGCAGCTCCCATCTCCCGCGGCTCGCCTGGGCTGGGCTGGGTGGGCTCCCCCTGCCGCCGAGCGCCTCGGGGTTGGGCTGCAGTGTGGCCCGGGGGGTTTGGGCCTCCTGTGCCCGACTCGGGTGGGGCCTCTCGGTTCCCCCCACGGGCCCGAGGAGCTCAGCCCTGGCCAGCTCCTGTCACGCCTTGGAAGTTGAGATAAGAAGTCTCACGGGTGCCTTCGTGGATAAACATGGTGTTTAAATTTGGATGCGGGGAAAGGGGAAACTCCTAGTGTGTGTGTGTATCCTGACTTTTGTCTCCTCCATTTTCAGTTTTGGTTTCGGTGTGGCACACATTCTCAGCTTCTCCCTCTCCACAGGTGTACATTGCCGTGGAAATCTGGCTGACCACCTTCTGCCAAATGGGGTAGTGAAATGGGGGAGCCAGAAACATCCATAATCTGCTTAGGCAGTATAAAGGACATGTATGCATTAAATGCTGTTCCATGAAATTGTTTTGTTGTTTGGTTTTTGGTGGGTTTTTTTTGTTTGTTTGTTTGTTTTTACTTAATTTTAACATAATTTATCTTGTTTTGGTAAGACAGGATACAGAATACTTCTTTCCTGTGTAGGAAGTCACCATTGGATATGTTCAGCAACTGGTGCACAACACAGTCTCTTAGTACCTTGATAATGCCTGTGGGGGTAGTAACTTGTCTCCCTGGCTTTTTCTGAGTCCCAGGTAGCTGTCACTGGCATGTTGGGGTTTTCTGAAGAGTGCCCTTTACCTCAGTGGTTTGCTGCTGCTGACAAGGGAAGGGGCTTCTGCCCTCTTAAAAGACTTCAGGCCCTTTGTCCTGCCTCCTTCTTTGCTCTACAGATGCAGTTGTAGCAGTGGTGAGCATTAGACCAGGTCATTCTGCCTCAGGAGCAGTGCCTTGACCTTAACAGCATGGGGAGTTGGGTTTGGGGAAGGATCACTGCTGCTCTCTGGGCATGGGCTCTGTCCTCCTGGGTCACAGTGCCTGGAGGGAGGGAGAAGGGCTGATTTGTGTGTGTCACATGGACACTGGCAGAACAACAAAATGATGGTTCTTCTGTTCATGGCTATTTTTTCCCCCTGCCTTTTTATGTTTCTGTGGGTTTTATGTTGTCACTTGCTACATACAGACTACCTTTTCCCTCGTACCTTTGAGATTCTGTATGTCTTATCAGGTACTAATTGTGATGGATGTTGTAAACATAGGCTTGGTTTTGTCTCTGTGTCTCCTGGTTCATCTGATTTCCTGTGTTCTGTGTGGTGGAGTTACTGGGACACTCCAAAGCTCAGCAGTCAGCCCAAGCTTACATCCCTGCAGTGACAGGGACACCTTGGGAAAAGTGTCCAAGGCATTAAGAGACAGAATGAGAGTTGTTCTCTATCAAAGATAAGGAATTATACAACAAAAATTTTAAGTGATAAGGGAAGGAAATATGATGAGAGAACAACCTGTCAGAAATAGAAAGGAATTTGTTTGGAGGTGAGGGGATATTGGGAATTGTCTGAACCTGAAGGGAAAGGAGTTGGTTATGCCCCTTAAAGTAAGGACAGCTGTCATGCCTCTTCTCCATGGGAATGCTTTTATGCCAGAACAAATCAGTCTAGGGAAGCAGGTTAATCTTTTCAAGAGATGTTATTGTGATCACACATTTAGTCTTGTTCTTAAGTAATAAAATTGAAAATGGGCTTAGTGAGAAATGTATGTGTACTGAGAGTAGGATTTGTTCAGTGGCAGAGCTGACTGCAAGGCCACCTACCCAAACCTAGCCTTTGTCAGTTGTGAAAGGATACTGAAGCCATTAGAAAGTAACAGGACTTTAGCTGGTTGCAAGAGGATTTCCCTGGAGATGTTCCAAGTGAGGCTATCATGTAGCGTTTCTTTTAATTTTTAACTTCTAAATGCTGTCTTTGGAGCTCAGCAGTGAATAGGTGTGGTTGCACGTCATGCTCAGGTCCTGCTTCCCTCCACCTGATGAGGATGAATTGTGTGCCCTGATTAATCCCCAGAAGAGGGAAGCTTGCCAAACTAAACATGCATATCATGTAAGCAAGTAATCACTCCTATGTAGAATTATCTTGTGTAGCGTTAACACTTGATTTCCTGGAACCCAGAAAACACTTCTTACTCTGTTTGGTGAAGTAGAAAGAGCTTTTAATGGATGTAAACCTCTGGGGCTTGCACCTGTTAGAAGTCTTTACTGCTTTTAATTCACCATTAGCATGTACTTCTAGGTGAAAGCATTTAAGAGGGCAGCTTGATGATTTTTGTGCTGATCATAAATCATGGACCAATTTATTTCAGCTGCCAGCTGAAGAACTGGTCTGTATTAAACAGTTAATGTGCTCAGGCCCTTTGACACAGTTCTCCCAGCAGATGTTCATGCACTGGGGCCAATATAATGGATTCCTCTGAAGAAGGTTTTTTGCTATTCAAACCAGGCAGACATAAACCTCTGAAACAATATCGTCACATGCTTTTATTTTCTCTCCAGTTCTCCCTTGCTGTAGAATACACATCTTCTAGCTTGAGAAGAAATGCCTCTCTAGCACTGTTAATGCTTAGCATTGTTTTTCTGTTTGGGCTTCTCCCCCATACCCCTGCCTGCTTCTAACTTAATATGTTAGTGGTTTTTTTATACAAATCTGAAATTTACAGCAGGATTTAAAAAAAAAAAAATTTTACTCTGATGATGCTTCTTTCTATAAAGGTCAGTTTCAAGACCAACAGTTGAAATAACATCTTCCAGTTTTTTTGTGGGTATACTTCTTTGAGAATAATGTTTATTTCTTTTCACTGCTTTACAGCTGTAGTTGCATTAATCTTTAGTCTGTTCATTTATCCACTTAGATACCTGAGCTTTACTTATACTTCGGGAGAAGTATACATTCCTAACATTATCACAAGTTTTACAATTCAGCTGTGTTTGTAAATAAAAGGAATCATATTATGTGAGGGGCTCTAATCTTAAGAAACACCAGTATCTCCTTGATTACACAAATTCTTCTTAAGGTACAATATGGTCTCTTTGTGTTTACAGATACTTGACAAAAATATTTGGGGAATTGTCAATTTGTACGTGTATATATGTATATATATATGTAATGCATACATACATGTATACATACACACACACACACACACACACACACACACACATATGTATATATATAAAAAATACATATAATCCCCTACCTTTATTAGTAGGGAAAATTCTAGTCTGTGAGGAAGGAAGACTCTAGAACTTCACCTCTTTTCCATGTACTCTTCTAATTGCTTTGCATGTAAAATTTTTCACTTTTTGGAAGGCACAAGATAGAAAATCTGAAATCATTTGCTTTGGTTTCTTGCTAGTGTTCTGCTTGGTGACATGAACTGTACATGTCATAAACACACTGTATTTGCAATGAGGATAAGCAGCATTATACAGGAACTAGGTTCTCACTAGATTTTCAACCTAGTTCTCAAGCTCCCCATCTCTCAGGGAATCAGTTATTTTGTAAAATAATGAGTTTAATAAATTCCTTTTCTCCTAACAGATCTTTCTCATGCTAAGCTTTTTAGAAGAAAGTTTGCATAACTGATATTCTGAACTTGGTGTAACTGAGCACACTGTGATCTGTTGCAGGTCGCTGCTGATGAGGGGATCCTGCACGCCTCTGGAAGTGGGGTGCCTCCAGTAACTAAGGATTACTGCATCATTTACAACTCCAATTGGGTGTCTCTTCCAAAAACCTTGGACAATGCTGTAAGTAGCTTGTAGTCATATTCGCTAACAAAACTAGAATGCAGTATGAATTTGAGTCAACTATAAATGGTCTTCAAAATTATAAGTTAAATATGTGCTACACTGAATATTTGCTGTTTTGGTTCATGTTGTCCACTTCAACCCAATCACCCAGAAAAAAAATCTATAGTGAACGTTTCTATCCTTGAAAGAGTTTACTTCTAGAATTTACAAAGGGAATACTCTGTGCTTAGAACCAGTTTTTGTATTTATGTGTTTATGTATTCATTTTATCCTGCTAATTTTTTTCCCTTTGGATGTTATCCTTATGTCTGAGTTCTATATTTGGGAGTTAAATTTGTTTATTTGTTTACAAAAATTGGTAAACTTCTGAAGCTTTTTTTATATTGGCTCATCAGTTTGATGTACTGTTTAATTGTCTTGAAATAGGTGATTTTTCTGTATAATTCGTTTCTTATATTTAAATTACAATACCAACTACTGTGAAATTGCACTTAGAAATAGCCAGGTTATTTCAGCTCCATGCTGCTCTAAATGTTCTTCACTATTGCAGGCTGCAGAAACTGCTGCTGTGATTTTTTTATTCCTGAATTATTCTTTTCTGTTACACCTCTTTCTGGCAAATCTCCAGTTAAAGAGCATAGTAATGTAGTCATCTGGATGAATTTGTTTGTAATATCAAATTTCCTACTTTAATCACATTCCATTTCTCCGTCTTTCTCTGCAGACTTTCATGGCTCTGGAAAACCTGACTTCTACAGTCCTCTGCAGTTCAGCTGAAGTTCCTCCTGGCTTAATGAAAGACAAAGCAGTTGTAGTGATGAGAGGAAACTGCACTTTCTTAGAGAAAGCAAGAATTGCACAAAGTTTGGGTGCTAAAATGCTTTTGATTGCTAGTAAATCTAGGCTGGTAAGTTACAACAAACAGTTTTCTTCTGTACTGAAATAGTGTCTTGTCTGTTTGGTCCCATGCAGTGTTGTGCAGGGTAAGCTGAGAGAAGCCCCAAATGCAGAGGACCCTGACCACAGGTGGGATTCCAGCACGAGTCATTTACCCTCCTCACAGAGCTGTGCAGGCTGGGCTGTGCAGTGCTGGCATAAATCAGCTCAGAGGAGCTACAAAGCTGGACTTTTAAATGTTCCTTATATCTTCCAACATGTTTCTGAATGCAAATACTTGTTTTTATCATTCCCTAATTTTAGTGCATTCTGAACTCCATGTAAACTTGGGTGATACTGTTTTATAGACATGTGTGATGAAAATCAGCTAGGGAGATGTAATCCAAAACTAGAAATCAAAAAAGGTCTTGTGAGATCTCGTTGCTTTTTTGTTCTCCATTGCAGCTGCAAAGTGTATGTGCAAATATGTACAGTTCTTGAATTTGTGATTACCACCAAAAGTTCATCTTGTTTTAGAAGTGTAGAAATTAAAACCAGTTTTGATTATCCGTTGTAATACTATAAAAACACAACAGCAGTTTGACTCCAGATGTGTTGGTATTATCACCTGGTTTGATTTAAGTACATCTATCTTTTTTCATCTTTTGCAAAGGGTGATGAATGAGCTTTTTGGTTTTTGCCTTCCTACAAATACACTGAAATTGAAAGGATAATCTGCTTTTAGTGATCTAACCTACTTTGTAAATAGGCTCAACATACCTACCACTTAAAATTTCTCTTTTAGTCTGCTATTTCAGATAACAAGACTGATTTTGAAGATGTGACTCTTCCAATTGCTCTTATAAGATATAGTGACATAGTTGATATGCAGCTGGTAAGTAACAGAACTTCAGCATATTATGGTTGTAGAAACTTAGGTATTTGAACAAATATTTTAATTTCAGGTCAGGTCTGGATGTCTGTCTGATTTGAATGTGCTTATATATTGCTTTGATTCCTAGAGAGGATGGACATTTAGCTGTGAAAGTACTGGTCTTCCTAATGAGGTGAACAAGAAAGAATGGTTGGTTGGTTGATTGATTAGAACACAGAATGGGAAACAGAATACCTGACTGGAGATGGGGAACCTTGAAAGTTTCCTGTTGAACAAGATAAGCTGTCTTCCAGTAGACTTGGATACAGCTGCAGGTGCCTGACACACATGAAGAGCTATAGCCTGAGAGGGCTGTTCTTTAGCGCAGAAGCTACAATAGCTGAGCTTGTAGCTGCTGGCACCAGAGCTTTCAGGCAAGCAGCACCTGGGCAGGTTGGATCCTGAGGAAAGACTGAGAATTTTTTGCCTTTGCCAGATGCTGAGCTCCCTCTGTATAATGTGGCAGCATTAGCTGAAGAGTGGTTAGGCAGTGGAGTTTTTTTGCTGGTGAGTTGATGGTGAGATGCCAAATGCATGTTATTAAAATACAGCAGTTGTACAGTTGTCCTACACTTTACAGGCAGGGGAATTTGTTTTGGGAGTATTTGTAGTTTCTTTTCCTTGGCCTGTAATATTAGGATAACAAAACATTGTACAGGGTTTCAAGGAAAACAGTTTATTTTCATCAGTGTGGCTTTTTCTGTTATTATATTGTTGTTTCTGGTTTTTTATTTAGTGCTGCATAGTTTTGCTAAACAGGAGTTGTGTTGCACGTGTTTTTCTGGGGATAGCAGAGGCTAGCACTGTGTAGTCTTAGCTTCTTGGGTTGAATTTGCAAGCTCACTTCACCATTTCTGCTCTTAATCTTCAGAGCTGCCATGGAGGTTGTCTTAGGTAAGTATGCAAGCTGAAACTGCCTGATTGGTAGGACTTTGGTTGTTTACTGTCCTCATTACAGATAGGCACTGGCATGACTGAAGGTTTGTGCTGTCTTCAGTCTGCCACAGCCTTGATAAGTACTCTAGTTGGGTTCAGGTTGTCCTCTGTCTTCAGATTTGTTTTTTCAGTCAGATAAGTGTTGTTTGCTTGCTTGAGTGATTTTAGGATGCCCTACTAACATGAAGGGGAACTAGGGCAAGTTAGGTCTGGATCTTCTCTGCACTTCTTTATTGTCCAGTTATGCTTGGAGTGGTGTGATGTGGAATCACTTCTGTGCAGCTGGAGTAACTCACCAAAGCACCTCTCCTAAAGATGGAGTGCCAGGTGATGTCTCATACTGCTGCTGAATCAAATAATAAATTCTTGTCTTAGAATGAGACTACCTTCATAAAAGTAGTGAGGAACACAGCCTAGACTACAAGTGATCTTTCCTGGTTCTGCTCTAGTTTTTTGCCAAAGCCTTCTGTCCTGTCACTGGCAGATGTTATTTTGAATTATATGCACTGTTTGGAATCCAGCAGCTATTGTACACTTCCAACTACAGTTACATTTCTTGTTTAACTCTCTTTAAAGCTTCCAGCTTCCTCCTTTTATTTAGAAAGAGAGAGACAGCACCAGTCTGAGGGAAGTAGTTTGTATAAGCATTCTTTTTACTTGATAAGTAAATCATCTCTGTTAGCCTTCACCATTAGAGCCAAGTCTGTGAAGAGTTTTGATAGCAATAGCAGAGTGTTACAAACCTTTTAGTCAGTGGACAGCTCTCTTGCAGATTTGTTACCTGATGCAGTCTGTTTCATTCTAGTGCTTCCTGTGGTGGGAGTTGAGACTTAGGAAGTTTTTAGTGAAGAGAGGAACAATAGGAACAAAAGGATACAATTGCTCTGGATTTTAATGTGAATTATACTTTAAGATTTATGAAACTTCAAGGAAAAACTGGATTAAGATATGTTGGAGCTGAATGCTATAAATGTATAAGCCTCTTAGGATTTTTGGCTTTTTTTTGGTTCTTGGTAGTGTGTGTTTGGGTTTTTGTGCGTATGTGGTTTGTTTTTTGTTTGGGTTTTTTACATAAAGGATGCTGTAATTTGAATAAGGTTTTTTTCCCCTTTAATGTTATGTTCCACTTCATACAACTACAGTGTTTCACTAGAATTTAATTTTATTCCTTGTTTTCTGAACTTCCATAACTTCAGGCAAAAGGAATGATTCTGACTTTTTTAGCCTGCAGAAAGGTTATTATCTGTAATTTAGATGTTGAAATGATTTAGCTTGCTTCATCTGTGGCCACTGTATTCCATTCTACCACTGGCCTTCCCATTCAGTCTTTCTAGTGCCAGTTTGATCTTTCTGAAGCCAAACTTGTCTGGCATGTTCTTCTCTCTCTTGCTTTTATCTCACATGCAGACTGTAAACAAATCTGGGTTTTTTTCTGCGTCTCTGAAGTCTGTTCTCACTGCGCAATTATTTTAGATGTCTGGACTTACTTTGATTGCAACAGCAAACTTGTCTTCCCTACTGCTTTCCATTTCCTGTCAAATTATCATCCTTTCTTTGTTTTTTAAATCTCACCTTTCAGTCAAATGGAAGAAACCCTGGTTTTGCTTTCAAGATTTTTGTGCAATTCAGTACCAGTTACATCTCAGTGTTCTCTCCCATTTCCTTCTGTGTACTTCAGCTGATTGTTTTTTTTCCTTAGGTCTTAAATTTTAAAAATAGTGTAAAATTGCTTTCTTTTCATTTGAATCCATCTCAACACATGTTTGTGTTAAGCTGTTGGTAAATAACTTCCTGCCCCCTGGAGCTGTCTGTGTGAAGCCTTGTGTCAGTCTCTGAACTGAGCTCTGTGGGTTTGAGAGCTAGGGGTAGATCTGCTGGTACCTCAGTGGAACTGTGAGTTGTATTTCAAGGTGATTGAGTTAGGTGTGCTTTCCTGCAGAGCAGATGTCTTTGATAGCACTTAGTGTATTTTGGGGAGGCATTTGGGCTAGAGGCACAACTTCTCAGAAGTGTGGAAAGAATGCAAAGAGGTACCATTTTCTCTTGTGGTATCTCTGTATTTGCACAGGAGTAGTAATGGATTTGTTTCCAAACCTGACAATCCTGAAAGGTAGCATGGAAAGCATTGCTTCTTGGCAAACATATGACATGTCTTGTGCAGTGAGTTGAAAGCTTCCTCTTAGCATTGTGTAGAGTCAGAGTAGGAGTTCATGATGTACATCTTGTTGGAAAATAAGCAATATAATTTCTTTGTTTCCCTTATGAACCAACATGTATGTTATATTTCAGGTGCTTGGAAATGAAGTTAACGTGACTCTGTATTCCCCCCCTTTGCCAGAGTTTGACTACAGTATGGTTGTCATCTTCCTAATTGCTGTATTTACAGTGGCACTGGGAGGCTACTGGAGTGGAGTAGCAGAACTGTAAGTTGGTTAAATGGAACTGCTTAAATTACATGGGCTGCAAAGGCTGTGAAAACTGTCACTATGATCAGTGAGAAATTATTTTCTTTTAGGTTGGTAGTTAAATAATTAGAAAACCTAAGTGCAATTAGCTGCTTTGTCATTAAATGTTTGAGCACTGTAACCTCTGAAAAATCACCAGAGGTCTTTGAGGAACCTCAAGCATAGATTGTAAAAGTTCCTGAGGGATAATGCAGCTCTCGGGAGGAGGCATGAGTTAACATTTTGACAAATTACCAAACAGTCTGTAACTAGCATTATAATTCTCCAATATCCACAATAGAAATTAGATATTTTAGTTGCACTTTCAAGTGCAGTGATTCAGGAGGTAAATACATATTGTATGTAGTGTCTGCATTGGTAGGGATCTGTAGAGCTGCTCCATCCCAGCTGGCTGTGCAGCACTCCTGTCACTAGGAGCAATGGGAAGCACAGTGTGGATGTCTGGCTGGCTCTAGATAAAGTCCAGCCTGGCTTATCTGCTTCAGCTTTTTGTTTTATCTGGTGGAGCAGCAGAGCTGGGGCAGCAGCAGCTCTAGGACTGGGCAAGGACAAGGAGGCAGCAGCAGTCCCTGTGTAGGGAAGAGGGAGAGGCAGTGCACAATGTGGCAAAGACAGAAGAAACAGGGGGTACTGGGGGTTTCTGCTCTGTCCTTGAGGGGTGTGCAGCTCTAAGTGATGCACAGAATTGTTCTTAGTCTGGGGTTAAACTGGCTGTAGCTGGCCTTTGGGAGCATGGTGTTATTCTGCAGTATTTCTTGGGGGGCTGTGTATGCTAAATGGGCCAGTGTGTGTTGCTACCTTCAGGGTCTCAGTGGTGTTCTGGTGCTTTGCTCCCCAGCACAACAAGGAGAGGATTGTATGTGATAACAACAGCTTCCTTTTTCCCACAGTTATGCAAATTAGCTATTTTAAAGAGATTAAAGAAGTAGAAGGAGGGGAGGTGTGTACGTTTCTTTTTTTAAAGGTTGGATCTGATTATGCTTCTTTTTCACCTGCAGTGCTGCAGGGTGTGGCTGTACTGAATGCTAAAATAACAAAATGTGGTGCTGTCTCCCATATTAAAAATACCTAGATGTAATTTATTAAACTAGTTAAGGTGCTCTTTCATAAATCTAGGGCGAGCTTATTTTTTTAAAAAAGCTGCTTATTCAAAGCATGTCTTCTGAGAAGGTGATTCATCTAACAAGGTGCCTTGCTCCTGTGGGTTACTCTCTTTTGAAGGTAGCTGTTTCACTGCTGAATTCAGCATTTGGCAGGTAGGTCCTGGGATTCCTCAGGAACACACTATCTGATGGGCAATTTGCACCAGGTCTGTACTAAAGAGTAGAAGGGCTCTGCTCAAAGAACAAACACAGCAATTTAGGTCTCCTTATTTTGCATGGTGAGGTATAAATGTGGAGTATGTATGCACAGGAATCTTACTCTCAGTGAAAAATCCCCAATTATACCACCTCTCTTTCACTTACTCTGTAATTATGAGGTGTCAGCGTAAAAGAACTAGTACTTAGCTGGTTTCATTCTCCAACATGAATGGAGATGAGATACTCTTAATGTCTAGATAAAGTTTTAAGAGTGTGCAATACCTATGGTTTTGATTTATTGTAGACATATTTATCAGACGGTCTGCATTTAGCCCAATAAATTTTCTAATCAGAGGTGATGCACTAATAGAGCTCATTGATCCTGAAAAGCAGTTTGAGTGCAGTACTACTTTTTTCTTCACTTGGATCAGGGTTTTGGTTGGGGATACTCCCCTAAAGTTGGCAATTACCGCACCATTGAAAGGGAGTGCAGTTAAGAATCTTTTCCTTGTGATCTGTGCTAGGTTGGAAGTGCTTATCTTCATTTAAAAAGGGAGGGAAATTCAAACAATAACCATACAGTTTTCTCTGGGTTTAAGTCTAATGATAGTATGAAGGACTAAACTGAAACCTTGTCAGGCTAAATGTTCAATAACCATCAGTTCTGGTCTTAGCAAAACATTTTTGTAATCTGTCATCTGAGGTAAATGTGTTGGTTGTTTTTTTAAAACAGTGAGAATCTGAAAGCAGCGGCAAGTCCTGGGGAGAGAGAAACCCGATGGAAAAAGGAAGAAAATATTACTTTCACCCCTGTAACAGTTATCTTGTTCGTTGTCATCTGTTGTGTCATGCTGGTCTTACTTTATTTCTTCTACAAATGGTTAGGTAAGAAACAATTAATAATCTCATTTGACTTACTTTTCTACATGATATTATGAAGTGTTTAAGTCCAAAAAGCTAGATTTCTAAACCAAAATAAATGACTTCTTAAATTATTCTCTCCATGCATGAGTTGAGGGTTGAAAGGATGCTACTTAAAGGAAAGGTTCCTTCAGCTGTCTTTCAAAGACTGCCTTGACAGTGCTTGTTCTAAATGAAGTTATGTGCAAGAGAGGTGACTAGTGGTGAGCAAAAAAAAAAAAAAAAAATTATGTCAACATTCTTGGGAGGATGGCAGTGACAACCTAGCAGTGTCTAGAGTTTGCTTGATGGGAGCATTTTTTTGCTAGTTGGGGTTTGGTGTTTGGTTTTAGTTTTTTGGTGAGGATTTTGCTAGAAAGCAATTCTGACACCTCTGAGTCAAGTTTTTGCTGGATGAGAACTTTGTCATGGCAGAGACACTCAGAATTCAGCATTTTCTATACTGTGGTCTCCAGTGACTATTGAGCACTGGTATAACTGTTAACAGTTTATATCATGGAATTGTAGAATCGTCAAGGTTGGGGGAGACATTCAAGATAACCAATCCAACTGTCTACTCAGTACTGTTACTGTAACCCTTTAGCCACATCACCAGTGCCAGTCAGACACCTCCTGAACACAAAATATCAAATGTATGTTATTGTGTTTATTTGCTGTTTTCTGTTTTTTTGGCACTGATTCCTGTCTTCATTGTTTTGATTTAGTTTATGTTATAATATCTGTCTTCTGCCTGGCATCTGCGATGAGCTTGTACAACTGTCTTGCAGCATTAATAGGAGAGATCCCATTTGGGCAGTGCAGGTATTGTGCACCTTTCACTTATTAAAAAGGACAGGCTTCCTCTGGGTATTTTCTGGTTGCTACTCAAGGCAGAAAGTACAAGAACAGTTTGACAAATTGTTTCCTGTATGGTTTTAGTGTGGGGAATAGTTACAAAAGAAAATTACAGCTGCTTTAATAAATATTAAAGGTATCTGTAGCATAATCAGCAGTTAAAATAGCTGTAGATTTGCTGCATTACCTTTATTTGAAAGCATTCTCTAATAAAATTTGAAAGGCTCTGGTTGGCTGTCTGAACTTGGTTTTACAAAATTCTGGTTCTTCTGTCATGTGTGCTTATTTTGTTCATCAAGGAACTCTGTAGGGGGAGGATCCTCCACATTTGATCCTGTTTGGAGCAAGTACTGTGCTACAGGCAGCAGAGGAGTTGGGTTGAGAACACCTTGTCAGCTTAAGGATGTGTGATAGCACAGGCATTTGTCTTGACTGTTGCAGGCCTTCTCTTTTAATTTAATTGTTTTCTTTTAGGATTACATGTTCCAACAAAACCATTGAAGTGAGGCTTATTTTTCTTGCTGTATTCTGCATAGCAGCAGCTGTTGTCTGGGCAGTATTTCGAAATGAAGATAGGTAAGTGGTGCATTCTGGCTTAAGTGTAAGGTGAATAATTAGTGTTAATGAACTTCCCAGCATACACCTAATCCTGGAGTGCAGCATCCTTCTACACTCCAGTGCCAATTTCAAAGAAGTCATGAAAGTATTTTGAAGCTTAACAAGCATGGGAGTAATAGAGAACAAAGCAATGCAAATGAGCTGTGTAGTAATTTGAAGTTATAAAAAACTATGAAGATGAGGACGAACTAGCTTGATTGCTAATGATTGCCACAGAAGAAAAGAGGTGCAGAGTAGCACAGGGAGTAGCTGTGCTCAGCAGTAGCTACAACATCCCTGTGTTATCAACACTGTTTCCAGCACAAATCCAAAACACAGCCCTTAGCAGCTATTGTGAAGGAAATGATCTCTATCCCAGCCATTACCAGCACAAACAGTTACCTATTTATGATCAGAGGCTGGTATAAACTGACCATCTTGAAACTAGGACTTTTGTGGTTTTGGTAGCAGTAATTCTGAAAAACTTATTTCTTACTATCTGAGAAATTTTCCTTGGTATTTCCAGAAAAATCTAGATTCCAGCAGCAGTTTGAACAACCTGTAAAAATGTTTTGGGTTTTTTTTCAGGTGGGCTTGGATTTTGCAAGATATTTTGGGAGTTGCTTTCTGCCTAAACTTCATTAAAACACTGAAAATGCCCAACTTTAAGGTACTGTAAGTTGCTTACCTTAAGATAATATTCTACTGCCATGAATCTGCAAGTTTACTGTCAGGAAGTAGGTTTTCAATATGCAAGAAATATATATTAAAAAACATAATCCTTACCATTTTTAATAATTAATAAAAGAAACTAATCCTGTTCTAAATGTTATGCCAGATTAAAACACATGGTACTGCAATGGTTCCAGAATCTAGCTGTGTGATACTTCAAAACCCACAGTAATATTTTCTTCTCTTTTTTTTTTTTTTTTGCCAGTCCTGTGTAATACTTCTAGGCCTCCTCCTTCTATATGATGTGTTTTTTGTCTTCATAACACCATTTATCACAAAGGTATGTCTGTGAATTTACTGTAAGAACAAAAATGTCTGGTCATTGGGAGAATATTTTTGTTTAACAGGTCAGGTTTGCAGTGTTCTCAAGGTGGAAAAGCTGATTTCCATTTTTTTTCCATGTAAGACAACAGTGGCCTCAATTTTTGTGGCAATCGCATGGTCCAAAGTAAACCATCCCCACTTAGTGTGATCATGAGAAATTACTGCCCTCCAGTTTTTGTCCTTCTTTTTCTTTATACACCCATTTATTGGAATATGCTGTAGTACCTTTTGCAGTGTGGTATGAGCTGTGTGCAAGTGTTAGCCTGCTTTTCTTTTGAAGCAGAAAGCTCATGGAGGAAAAAGCTGACATGCTTTTATCTAAAATTCCAGCTACATCTAGTGGACTTGTTGTTTGGGGTTTTTTAACATTATTTTAGGCTGGACTAGATGTTTTCATTGTCAAACAATGCAGTATAATACTGTACAATACCAGGCCATTCCCTTTGATATTCAGGATTTTTCCAAACCTGAATCGTAAGTGGAGGTACAAGCAGTTTTTGTAAATGTAGTATGAAAGTTTTGGTTCATCAAACCACTGACTTTTGAAAAATAACTTTAATTTCAGAATGGGGCAAGTATAATGGTTGAAGTTGCAGCTGGTCCCTTTGGAAACAGTGAAAAGGTATGAACAGTCATTGTAATATGTGCAGTATTAAAGTACTGACTCTGTGTAGCTAATTCATAGTGTGCTTTTCAGCATAACTTTCTCACAAAATATAGCCAGCTTCTGCTATTTTCTTATAAGTATTAAATGCCTGTTGACTTGGGTTTGATCCTAGAGTGATGGAAACTTGGTGGAAGTCCCTACTGAACGCTCAGCTCCCCATGAGAAAGTAAGGATTGTATTTCAGATACTGGATTTTTAAATTATTTCCTCTGAAAAGACTGTTCTTTTGGGGAAAACCTTACTGTCCAAATTTCTCTTTAGGGCCTGGATATCATTGATCAGTATTCTATAGTTAGGTTAATAATCAAGATTTGTTACTCCTGTTACATGGTTAAATACTGTTTTAACTTTTTTTTTTGGTGTGTGCCTATTATTTGTAAATCGGAAATTCCAGCTTACCAGTTGCCTTAAGCTTTATCTACTTTCTATGTTGGTTTCTGGTTTTTACTTCAGGTCCTACATATTTTGAAGTCTGCATTAACGATAAATTAATTATATTTAAACTGTTTATTAATTCAAGCAACCAAAAATATCCAGAACACCAGAATGCTTTAGATGAGATTTATGTGGCTTCTGAAATAATGTTTTCCAGTTACCCGTGATTATTAGAGTGCCTAGACTTGAACACTCTGCATCAACACTCTGTGACTTGCCCTTTTCATTGTTGGGTTTTGGAGACATCATTGTCCCAGGTGAGTAAATGTTTTTGTTAACTAACTTATGAATAAATATTTTGGGTTTTATTCTTAGCTGACTTGCAGTGTTTATTCACAGGGTAATTACTAAATCAAGTGTAGCAGTTTGTCTTGATCAGTTAGTGCAGAATACAACAAAAGCCATAGTAGAAGAAAGCTCACTATTTTATAGAATAATTAAATAGTGAAAGGCCTTTTTATTTTCTGTTGTACTGGATTGACTAAATGCAAGTCCCATAGGTAAATCCAGTTGTCAGTATTAACTAAATATCATTAAAATCTCACAGAAAGCAAATATTTGGTGACTTTGTAGGATTTTCATATCCTAGACTATGTAATTAGAGATGGGGCAATGTAAAATGTTTTGCCAAGTTTTTCTGTCTTTCTCAGAAGAACTGAGTTTGGCCATAATTGGAGTCTTGAGCAAATTACTTTATTCAAGAATGTGCGGGAAAAATTGCTGAATGTTAAGAGTGAGCATTAGAATCCTATTGAAGAAATTAAAAATTTCTGTATTAGAAAGCTGAAAATAGCACAATGTAATTAGGTTGCTTGAAAACCCCAAACCTCTAATTCCAAGCTTGCTTGGCTCATATTTCCATTATGGTTTTTTCTACATTTACTGTAGGATTTCTTAGACTGGCTCTTGCCTTTACAGAAAAAATATTGGAAGAAGATAAAATACCATAATGGGAAGTCTTACTATAAATTCTTTTATGCTGCTTTCATTTTGAAAACTGGGGAGAAAAAAAGTAATGACTAAACATTTTATTATTCCTTTTCCTTTTTATTTTTTTTTTCCCTTCAAGGGCTTCTGGTTGCTTATTGTCGAAGATTTGATGTTCAAACAAGATCATCTTCTATATACTACATTTCCTGCACAATAGGTAAATTGTGATATTTCAGCATGGTTGAGCTTCATGGTAGCTTTTTTTAAATGGCAGATCTAGATAGTTTTCTTCAGGTAAGGTTCAATGTTGTCAAGAATCTCTGTAGAAACTCTTTTTTTAAAGTGTTGAAGGTGACTATTCTTTATGGCAGTGAGTTGCTTTGAGAAATCTTGCAAATATAGAGCAGCCTATTGTGTCTCTTCTTCAGTTATATTAAGAAGGAAAATATTGCTAAAAAATAAATTGTCTTACTATATGATTGACCTAATCTCAAAATTCTCCTGTTCTTGATTGTGTATGTCTGAATGTCTTTTTATAGCTTATGCTGTTGGCATGGTGCTGACTTTCATTGTTCTGGCACTGATGAAGATGGGGCAGCCTGCCCTTCTCTATCTTGTACCGTGTACACTCGTCACGAGCTCCCTCGTTGCCTGGAGGCGCAAAGAGATGAAGAAGTTTTGGAAAGGAAGCAGTTACCAGGTAGGCTGGAGGCCTGGGGGATTCTGTTGGTGATTCCTTTGAGTCTATGCTTCTCTGAGAACTTGGTGATAGATTATCTGCAACCCAGTTTTTGCAAGTTTTCCTGTGATCTTCTGGAACTAATAAGGAAAAGTAATCTTTACTCTTAGAAAATCTTAGTCTAGTGGTTGACATGGCAGAACAAAGCTCAAGGGAGATGAAATAGCTGCTTCAGTACTCAGGGAGGAAAAGTAATTTGTTCTATTTACTTTGAAATGTTTTCTTGTATTTTAACATTCCCCATCTATCCTCTTGATGTGGTATGAGTCACTGAACTAAGCATGCAGACTCCAAACTTCACTAGTTCTGTATTAGAGACAGTTCCAAAAAATTGGTGATCAACTAGAACTTGAGAAACTTTCCATGCATCACTGATGGCCTACATTATCAGGATTGTATGGAGCATTCAGGAACAAAATAGCTGGGCTGTGTAACTGTTTGCTATCACAGCACACACAGTGTGGGCGCAGTGCCTTGGTATTCTGTATTACCCCCTTGGCTATGTCTAACACCACCCAGGAATTGCAGTTCTTAAAATCTCACCTGTTGACATGTACACATTTTCCCTGATGTGACTTGCTGTAGTACCTGGGTGTGCCAGTAACCCTTGTGAGCTGGCATTTATCATCAGACAGGCAGTCTCAAGATTGCTCTGTGTTTTGCTTGAGACCTAAGTTCAGTATTGCTTGAATTTACCATCACCTCTATCTAGGGCATGTTGAACTTGGAGCTTGGATAGTCTGTTCTGGGAAAAGGTGGGTGTCAAGTTCATGGTGGATAGAAGCAGCTCCCGCTTTTTCAGGATTGGAAAGTTTAAGTGGATCAGTGGAAGTCAAGAGTAATTCTTGTAAAACTACAGGCACCAGCTCCTACAGTATTGCCAGCAAAATGGTACCTTTTGTTGATCTAATACACTACACCTGCTTCAGCTGGAGGCTGGCCTATGTGTGAAATTACTCAGATTTTCAGCTTTAACTAAATACCCTGTCTTTTTGTTTACAAAATCAACTCCTCCTTTCATAGGTACAGTGAATAGAAATGTTCCTCTGTAGGTCAGAATTAATTTGGTTTACTGTGTATTTATATATAAATTGCTGACTGTTTGCTCTTCTAAAATCAAGTCACATTTATGAAGCCCAGTGACTCTGGATTTGTTGTGGGGAAAACACTTTGCAGTTTGTTTTCCTCATTTGAGTTCTGAGTAAGATTGGCCTAAGTACATTTGGCAGGTCTCCATAGCAACAAAAATTTCTTGCACTTCTTGTAGCAAAACTCATACTTGAAAGAATTATGTTGCCATAGTAGTTATTTCATGTCCTTTCAACTGGTTTCTTGAAGGATTAAAACTACTCTGAACTTCAGCTTGTTTTGAGTTAGATGACTTCGTTTCTAGCACAATTTAAAATGTTGATTTCAGCCCCCCGCTCCACCATGTCTGAGTTAGACTTGTCTGTAACTGGGCCTGCAGTTGAGCTCTGTGTAACTTTACTAACTTGTATTTTTCTGAAGAATATTTTTATGTTAATTTTTTTGTTCCCAGAGAGTGTTACTCAAGTGTCACTCTTGAAAAGCTGCAGGGTTGATCTTTCTCATATGTTGTCTTTCTTATCTAAAACTGTATTTTGAACTGTCCTTACTGAACTTACAAACATGCAAAAAAATCCAAGCAAACAAACAAAACCCCAAACAGCCCCAGCCCACACAGCTCCAGGGTTAAAATCTCCAGCTTTCAGTGCTCAGTTTGAGGAGGAAAGGTATGGAAAGGTGTCAGAAGACAATTTTTTTTGCTACAGCAGTGATTGAGGCTCGGGCAGAGCTGTTCTGTTGACAAGAGTGGCCAGACTTGTATAGAGGTTTGCTTTGCCCTTGTGGGAACAGAAAAACCTTGCGGAGTTGTTAGGGAAAAATGTCCTAAGAATAGGGGTAGAAGAGCATGTAGAGTGACTGAACTTCATAGTAATAATCCATTAGTTACCTTTTTGGATTTTGGGGTTTTTCTGGTTTTTTTTTGTTGGTTTTGTTATATATGATTTTAATAATGGAATGAATTTTATTTAGGTATCGGACTCCTCCAGGACGCCTTTGCTACAAGGTGTGATTATGGCCTTCTTTTAATGCAGCTTTATTAATTGTCTTACCGTTTCTTTTTTCTTCTTTTTCCCCTTCTGCTTCCTCTTTTCAGTCTTTTTTGCATCTACCTCTTAATTTTGTATAAATTCTCAGTAGAAGAGGGTAGAACTGAAGACAAGATACAAATCTGTATTCAAACTTAGGTCTTCTGGGATTTTTATTTTTTAAAGGAGTGCAGGAAAACATAATATTAAGTAGCAATGAAGCTGTGATTCCTAAGCCTGAAGGCAGGCTTTGTTTGCTTCTCTACTTTCCAGCTTCCCAACCCTAGGACTGTCTTGAAATATTTGCAGTTGGTGTTAGTTCCTCTTCTGTTACCTGTATTGCAGTCCTTCACCTGATTTTTCTATCACTGCATAGATGTGAAAGCCTGCTTAGTGCTAAACAACAATTTTGTTGTCTTGTGTTCCAACGCTGAGCATTATAAATTTGCCTTTAGTAATCATGTCTGCAGCCCTTGTGTCAGCCTCCTGTTCCACATTGTCCTTCTTGCTGTCCTGTCTGCCCTGCTTGCCCTGGGCTGGGGAGCAGGGGCTGGGGCTGGCTCTCGGGGCCTCCCTGCCGCAGCACGTCTGGGCTGCAGCGAGCTTTGACCTTTCTTGGCAGCAGCTCCTGACTGCTAACACTGATGGCATTTATTTTTGCTGTCCACACAGCTTGCAGAGAGCAGTGCAAGCTTTCAAATTTCAGCTTCTCGTGGAATTTAAGCATTTAAATATAATCTTGAATTATAGTTGCTGGAGTTATACATCTATTTATAAAGTGAAGGGTGTCTGCTCTGGAGACAGTTTGAGCTGGTGAATTCTGCCTGATTGTGTCTTAAATTCTCAAATGAAATACTTTTCTTGTTAGCTCCTTTCTTCTAAGAAAGAGTACTTTGAGTCTCATTAAAAAGCCTTAATAATAAAGAAATTAGATATAAACCAAAGATGATATTAGGAAGTGGGAGGGGTTGAGTGCAAATTAAAAGCAGATGGCCAGACTATTTTTATAACTTAGAATTCTTCTGTCCTGCTGTGCATGCTTGAGTTCTTGGATAGGTTTGTTAAAATCACTTTTTTAGTTCTACTTTGTACATATGACAAATACTTGACTCCCCAAGATAGCTCTGAGGTCCCATAATTCATAGCTGAGGTAATTTCTGTTTCTGTATAATGATGCAGTCTTAAATTCTAGTTATGCTCAGTGTGGCTCTTTTATGGTGTAGTCTTGAGCTGTAAAGAGTTGCTGCACAGAAGACATTTTAACTATTCACTGAGGTGCAGAGATTTCTTGCAAGAGTAATGTACTTACTTTCCTGCCATCTAACTAGCAGTATTGCTGCTGTGAAGTGTAAAATAAAGGTTTACCTATGTTTCTGGAGTGCTTATACTCCTCATGGATGCCTTCATGATAAATTAATTTCATACTTGTTCTCCAGTTATTGATTTAATTTTAGAATACTGGTTTTCATATCAGTGCAATCTATTAAATATTTTAGCAAAATCATGGAAAATCTTGTGGCCTAATGCAACTTTGAAGTCTTCTACATGGAGTAGTCTTGAAACTTGTTGGAGTTTGTAATTTTGAAGTGTTTAGCACTTCTTATCTCTCTTTGAAGTAATAAATCAACAGATTTGTCACTCACATGTTATACAGCATGCACCTGCTATTTAGTAAGTTGTATAATCACATTTTTAGATATTTGCAAATTCATCTGTACTGGGAGTTGTTAAGAATTCCATGAATGCAACATTATTGCCATGAATCTTGCAAGCAGCTGTGTGCATAGGTACTGTGTGCTGTTAAGGGGGGAGATTTGTAGTGTCATTTCTAGTTTGGCTCTGTGGAAGTGGTTTTTGGGGGGGGGGGAGTGAGTTTGCTGGTTTTAGTTTTTAATGATTCACCATGTTAGTAGATAGGTTAAACAAAAATGGTTTCGTTACAAAGCTCTCTTAACACCTCCCCCTTAAAAACTGTCATTAATTCAGATGTGAGTCTCTTCCACTTCAGAGGTGTTCATGAGCTCTCCAAAACATAAAGTCAGATTGCTTTGCCTCATTCTTAGGTTAAAACAGCAGCTTTGCCCAGGGTTGTACCAAGGTGCCTTCATCTTGCAGCTGGTTATTGGAAAGATTCCTGCAGCTTCTTCTGAGGCTTTGAGGAAGGGGCTGTCCTGAGAGAATCCACAGTGGAGATATCTGTGTGGACAAAGCTGCTTAAATGCCAGCTTGTACTTTCAGAGAGGCACCTGTTGTCCCCAGCTTGAAGTTGTGGGCTGTCCTTCTGTATGGAGGAAAGATGAAAAGTGGGGTGGCTTTTTTAGCCTTGAAACATTTATATAAAATTCTGTTTCCCCCCCCCAACACCGTTAGAGTTTTCCAAGGTTGTAAAGTTTTATTTGGTTGTAAAGTTAACTTCAGAATCTGATTATTAAGTGGAGACTTAAAAATTTACATACAGGTGCTATCTCCAGCACTTGTACAAAAAAAAAAAAAAAAAAAGAACATTTTTTTACTGCTTAGTGTTGTAGGATTACAAGAAGAATCTTTGACTTTGGAGTACACTGAATTATTGCAAGTACTTTTAACTCTTATTTCTAGGAGCGTCTTGTCAATTGCCTAGGAAAAGACTGTACAAAAATGCTTAGCAAAATTACTTTCTCTATGCCAGCCATTAGTTGATACTCCCTAGGCTGATGGAAGATGTATGGCATGACTTGATGTAATATGGTACTGTGGGGAGAGGTTATTCTTGTTTTATCCTGGAAATGAATACTTTAATCCTTATTCAAAGGGATGGTTGAGTTCTGTAATTGTAGGGAGTGTTTTGATTTTGGTGACTTTTGATGTGGATTTTTGGTCAGTGTAGAGGAAAATTCTGGATATACTGAAAGAAATGCAAGATTGTCATTAGCACAAGAGCTGGGCATTCACTGCTGGACTGAGTGCTGCTGCTCTAACCCAGTCCTTAAGTCTATTGGCAAGACTGGTGCCTGCCTTAGTTCTTACTGTCATGGTTGTGAAAGGCCTTTTCAGGTCTTAGATGGCTATTGCGTCCACTGGGCTCTCCTAAACCTTACCCAAACCCCACTGCCTGGATTTTTGGAACTGTCATCTTGGTTTGCTGCACAGCATGCTGGTGTGGCTGGACTGTGAAACAGTTTGTTTAAGCAAAAGTGCTTTTGATAAGGTATGTTGGTGTACTTTCAATGAAACAATTCTGGTGGCATTAAAGAAGAAATGGCACTGGGTCATAACTAGAGGAGAAGAGAAAAGTTAATGGAACAAATCTTTTTACCCTGTACACAGAATTACACCAGACTAAAGTGTGTACAACACAGCAGTTTCAGAGCTTGGCTTTGTCCTGGCAAGGATTCTGAGCAGGTGCTAGTAAGACAAGAAAATAATTGTGTGGAAATCTGCCCACCTTAGATCAGAACCCACACAGTGAGCAGCTGTTGCACAGAAAGACAGGCAGGATATGCCACTTTGGAAGAACATAAGTAGGGTTTTCTACCTTTTGATGCTTAAAACATTATCTCTCATCCTAATAATCCTGCCACTCTGGGCTATGAGCTCCTTGGCACATTTTGTGTTTTCAGCCTTAGTGGTACTGCTTCTGTGTCTTCTGTCTCTGGTTGTCAGCTACCCAAACTGCCCAGTTTTTGGCCCCTTGTGAATTATGCTCAATTCTGAAGCCCTCAAACCGATGCTCTCAGTTTGTCACACTAACAAATGTGTATTACCTCTGTAATTCATTAAATGCCTTCTCCCAGGAGGAAAACCAGAACTTTTGTTGCCTCCAGCAATACAACAGTGGATAGGGAAACAGGCTGCTTTTTAGTCAGGGCAACTACAAATTTGTTTTGAGTTATTCAGGCAATCCAATCAGTTACATCAATATAATAATCTAGTTTGGATTCTCTCCTGATGTAGGACTTTAGTTCCATTTCCTTTATCCTTTCTGAAATAAAAGGAAAATTTACAAAGAAATGTGACCACTACAGTTAGTTTTGAGTAAGTGTAATATAGGTAGCCTTTACAGCCATGAAAAGAGAAAGTCTTTGTATTTAATAATTGAGATACTTCTGACTCACAAGTTCATTTTCTTGTAGAGGACTTGGGTTCTTGGTTGGAGACTCGTTTTGTAGTGGAAAGCATTAGCTAATACAGCTTTGATTATTTGGCTTAAATATTTCCTGATCTGTAGAGGACCTCCTAAATGTATGTTGCTAAAATGCACTCTAACACATGTTTAATTATATTTCTCTTAGCTAACAAATACTTTAGATCAATGGGGTAAAGCTGTATTTCTTTATAAAGAGCCATCTCTTTCCCTTTTTTTTTTTTTCTTTTTTAGATGATGGAACACCTGGATTACACAGGAAATGAAGAAAGCACAGCATCAGCCACTGAACAGCCTGGAGGACAATAATATGTGGGATATCCTGATTTAAAATAGCATTTGAATTTTTGACAGCTGAATTACAGTAAATTTGGTGAAATTTCACAATAGAGTGTTTCCCACTCTGTATAAAAGGGTTTTTTATTCCTGCACCTATATTTTTATGGAAAATACTGTTAATAACATAAAAGTAATCAAAATAGAGTTGCATTTTTACAGCCAAACCATAGCTAGTAACACTGTGCCTTATTTCAATTTAAATAAAAGGATATTTTCTATGCAATTTTCCAACTGTGTTTCTATACACTATATTTTTATAAAAGTTGCTTGGCCATATCATCCTAAGTGAAATGTTCTGTTAAAGTTAAGACTAGTTAGGTTTTTTGGAAAAAAATGAAGTACCCTTCATATGTTTTCTTTCCAGATTTTGAATGCAAAGTTGGATAGTAATGTAACTATAGCAACTGAAGATTGAAACTGTAGTTCCATTACTACAAGTAATTCAGTAAACAGTGTGTATGTTGTTGTACATTGTGAGCCATAAAAAAAATAACAGGGCAAACTGACTGTGGGGTTGTGAACTCTCCTCCCCACTCCCCTCATTGTATCATTGGCTTATGCCTTAATTGTGAAATTTGTTAAGCTTTGATGCAAGTCTTTGGATTATATACATGTCCTAGCATTTAAAAATAATAAAGAGGGGAAGTACTTACACATAATCTTGAATACTTCTGTGCAGCTCCTGGAATAGTTGACAGACAAGATGGTGTGGAAGGCAAGAGGTTTTTTTGGTCAGAAAGTGCTACTTTAAGGGATGGGATAAAATGTTAACACTGGCCTGGTTCTCTCACCTGTTGAGAGTAGGTGTGTATTTGTGGTCTTCATTTGGCTGTGCATCACTTCAGAGGGATAGGGGAAGACAGGACAGGTTGTTTTTGTTTTTTTTTTTGTTACCTTTTGCATCTGCACCATATTTTTTTAAAGTATTTTTGAAAATTCTTTGCAATTGATAGACAAAACAGGTTTGAATAGTGCTAGTAGTACTTATGTTAGCTAAGGCAAATGCATGTGTTTAACTAGTTTAATCTTAATTTGTTTTTGCTTTTGAAGACTTGGAAAAAGGATAAGTAGTTTAAATCATTAATTTGCATTTAGAAGAGTTTGAGTTTGTTTGACATCTGGTCTTTTTTCAGAAAACTGCAAATTGAAGGGATTAGGCATAGAAAATTTGTATAGCTGTAATGCTAACACTTGACACCAAAGAAAACTGGAGAAGGCAACAAGGGGAGACCACTGAGTTCACTTAGTGCTAATGTCAGGTAGTTGTTAAAACATTTTTCCTATTCTTTAAATGAATGTCATTCCTATAGCAAGTACAAGTTCAAGAACCCTGGAGAAAACAACTGAGTAAGCACATCCTGGGCAGTGGCCATGGAGGCTTTCCTGCAGTGCCTTGTGCAAGTGCCTCCTTTGTTTGAAGGTCACCTCTAGACATTTCTAGTCAGTTTGGGGCATGTCAGCTCAGGAAAATTGACCCTGATTAAATCTTGTTTACCTACATTTACTTTGGAAGTATGCTAATTAAGACAATTGAAAATCTGTATTGGCAGTTAACAAAGGCTAATGGCAAATTTACCTAATTTATATCAAGTCTAAACTTTTGTTTGCAAGAGTTGGAAGCAGACAAAGGACAGCCTGGATATCAGTTGTTGCCATTCACAGAGATTGAGCCAGTTGATACGGGTAAGATAACTCACCTTGTTTGCAGCTTCCCTAAGAAAATAGAAATTACAAGCAGGTTTTGTATGTCAGTAGTTCCCCCCCTTGACTCAAGCTTGAACTGACAGCCTCAGAATACAGTGGTCATCTTCTGTTTTATTTAACTGGCATTTCATAATAAATTCAAGCATACCTCAGCATTTTAATAGCAAACTGAAAATGTGTCTTCTGCTGTGCTATGCTCTTTGACAAGCCCAATATCTGCCAAAGTTCTGTGGTTTTGAAGAAGTTTCTGGAAATTCCTGAAGGAGATAAAGAAGTCATAACTCATTCAAAATCATGTACAATGGAAAGCCCTCAGAAGCTTCACAAACCTATGTAAGATGACTTCTTTGTCTCTTTGAAATCTTCCACATGGAGGATTTATTAAATTTTCAGCTATAAGTAATAATGGAATTAGTATAAATAAAAAAGGCCTTTGGTAACAAAAGGTCATTCAGCAGCTGGCTGTGGAAGTTGTCTTATTCCGTGCCTAATAATACTCCATGCCTGATCATGCCTGAGGTTTCACACACATGTTGCCATTTAGTGGGATGTAAACTAACTTTTTTTCTTTCAAATGCTTAGGTGCTTTGTTTACAAAAATTATGAATGGAGTTTAAAATTTTATATAAATAGTAGGTTAGTATTGACTACTGAAATGAGGTTTTTATAAGTTCAATAGAACTGATTTCAACACTTCTAGCAATTTTGAAAGTTTTTAATATTAAATTTGGTTGAGCTAAACACTGTTAAAAGCCTTGTTAGTCATAGTTTAATAGAAAAACTTACTACCTTTTCATTGTATGTTTACTGACAACTGCCCCCTTCCTTATGACTCTTAAGTTATCACCTTAAAAATGTTATTAATAAATGTTACTTGGAAAAAGAATAGTTGAGTAATTGCTTTGTTCTAACTCATCCTTTTCCTACTATGAATGTTCATGGCAAAACAATTAACACTTCATAATACCAAGTTAAAAATCCATAATGCACCCCCATGGATATGTAGTTGCAGTTTTTCTCGATGTTTCAAAATTATGATTCCACTTGTAAGTACTTGTGTGATGGGTTTGGTACATTGCTTTTCTCTGTTTTTTCCCCTTGGGTGAAGAGGGAGGAACTGAAGTGAATTGAGCTACATCAGTTTTCCTGGTGTGACTCAGGAAATGCTTGTTGTGCAGCTGTTAGTGCTCAGGCTCTCTGAAAGTGCACCTGAGAAACAGTGAACTGGAAACTTCACAGCTGCAAAGTTCTTGGTGGAAACAAGCTCCCTGCAGTCAGCCAGGAAATGGTGCTGCAGAAGCATGGTTCAGCTGAAGGTGTTTAACCATGAGGGCAGGAAACAGCCAAGCCTCAAACTTTGAAACCCAGGCTGGGTTGGAAGGGTTGGCAAGGAAAAAGAAAAAATCACTGAACCTGAGTGCACTTGGTATGTGATCCTTGAGCCATCCCTACAGCCCTGGGATACAGTGCTGTGGATGGAACATGTTCTTAGGTATTTTAAGTCTCTTTTGCTTGTACACTGGAGGTTCCAGTAGCTTTGAGTCAAAGTAATGGAGTGCTTAATGGAGAGAGAACCCTCCAAAATGCTCTTTGAATTTACTTATTTTAAAAAGTAGAAGTTAAGAAGAACAGACATAGCTGCAATCAGCAAACTTGTTTTTCACTGTCTGTTCCCCATGCAGTCCATTATTAAAGCTGCTCCATTTGACACACTGGCTAAATTGTAAATCTCAAAATTGCAAGTAGAAGAGGCAGTTTCTTCTAAACTTGACAGTTTAGATCAGTCCAATCTTTACAATACAATTCCATTTAGACACAAAAATAAACTTTCCCCTGTGAGTTTGGTCAAGCACTGGCACAGGTTGCACACAGAGGTGGTAGAGTCTCCATCCTTGGAGACAGACAAAATAGTGCTCAAGGCAGACTGCCACAGGCCTGGCAGTCTGCCTTGAGCAGGAGGGCTGGAACTAGGCAACCTACAGCGGAGCATTCCACCTCTACTGGTCTGGTTGTGAAAGTGGGGTTTTTTTGCTTGTTTTCCAGCTCCAATCATCTGCAGTTTTTTTTAATTTGCAGAAAAACTCAAATTTTATGACCCCAACATGAGTTTGAGGTTGTTTTTTTTTTTTATTTGGAATAATTTATCCTTAACTGTCAGATTGAAATATATTTAAAACTTTTCTTTGGATTTCTAATGCTTTCAGAAGCTAAAGCACTGTTTTGTTTTCAAGTTGCCCATACAGCACATTTTCTGGGTGAATGCTTTATCTCTACACTTTCTGAGGAAAGAAGGGCGACTCAGACTGTTATCCTTTTTGTCACTGGTGAGCAATTACAGTTCAAGGTTTTGTGTTCTTGAGAGAGGTTGATGGTGGAAGCTCAGGTATCTCTGGAATTCCTCTTACTGATAAAGAATGTGCAAGATCCTGTTTCTCTGAATACTGAGGACATCAAATAGCTGAGGTTTTTGCTTGCAGCTGAAAGACCTTTTAACCAAGAAGGTGCTTAGATCAAAGGGCTTTCAGCTTTTTTTAGGGGTGTGCTCATGGGTATTCTGCTGTATGGATTCTGTTCTCTCTCCTTGCCCATGAACATAGGACCTCCTTTCTTTCCTCTTTTCAATTTGGAGCAGTACCAGCATGATTTGAAGTGACTTTGCACACTATCATGGACCAATATGTTCCTCTGTTCCAGTATGGAGACCTTTAATGAGGAGGTTTAATCTTTTGGACTCTGTGAAAACAAACATGACATCATGCCCACCAGCTCAAGCCACCAGTAACAGGAACTTAAAACAAGATGATCTTTTGCATGTCCTTGTCTGTGTGATGGTCCCACTGACTTTCTGGGATTCCATTAATGGTGGTGTAACTGCCAGGCTTAGATTTGGAAACAAAATAAAGGGTTTTTGCAGTTTCATCAGAGGCTGAAATGTGCTCACGCTGGTTCTCCCCATATTTTGTGAAAAGGCTGTCAGGATTTGTGAACTTGGGCATTGTACACACTTTGGAATACAAGGAAATTGAACAGGATTGGTACATTTAAAAGTTCAACAGTAGTTCTGTTAATTTCATTTCCACCTTTGTTGTTATGTGTCCCTGTCAAAGCTACAAGAAAAATGGTCTCCTTTTAATTAAATATTTCCTTCAAAAGGTAGTGGAAACCTTATGCTGGAGAATTGATCCATCCTCATGGATTTAAAGCAACTGACTACAGAAAAGTAGCAAACAGATATTTATCTAGTAGACAAGTATTTCTGTGGTAGCTGATTTAAAAACCAAATTTAAGTAAATTTACATTATAGTAACAATGGAACCAAGAGCAAATGCATGTCCACTGGTACCTCCTTCTCTAAGAAATGGAGGAGCAAGCTTCTGCAGGAAAAGTGACATTTTTGTCATGGTCACAATCACATAAGAATTTCAAATTGTACAATTAAGACCTGTCCCATATAAAGTCACCTAAAATTTTACATTTTGATCATGTGTTACCTATCCCTGGATTAAAAAAAAAAAAAAAAAAAAAAACAAAACATCAAGAAGCAGAGCTGTGTGAGCTTTCTCTTTTTGCATGGGTAAAATTCAGGTACCTTCAGCTGCTGTTGCTTTCCCAGCTGGTTCAAGCACCTCTCTGTCTTGTACCTGGATCCTCTCTGTGCAAAGGCCACCTCACTGCCTGACCATCTGCTCAGCTGCCAACAAATGAAAGCATGAGAATTTGTGGGCTCAAAGATTGCAGCAGAAACAATTTTCACAGGGAAGCTTTTCTAAAAAGCTAAAGGGAGGAGAAGGTTCAGAAGGAATGAAACTGAGATAAAGTCATTTTAGTTATATTTTTAAAGGCAGACACTGATAAAATCTTGCAAAGGGTCACCATTATGTTGTAAATGCACCCATACAGTTCCTGGCAGCTACTGATTTGACACATCTAAATAGAGATGTGTGGAGGCACACCCTTGGCAGTTTAGTGCAAGGCTGTGGCCTGTGTTGGTTAAGCTCTCACTGTTTTCTGAGCAGGAAGTAACATATCATATTCCCAAATGCAGGATATGCTTACATTCTACTTTAGATGATGGGTTGGGTAATGCATCTCTTTTTGTGCACTCATGGAGCATGTAAAAGAACATTCTGAATTGCCTGTGCTCAATAACCTCATTAACTTGATATCCCTTGCTATTACTATGGTATGTCTTTAGTGCAGATTTTTAAACTGAAACCCCACACTCTCTGTTGCCTTATTTGGCTGTAAGGAGTCCTAGCACAAAGTCGAACTGGAGTTACTGGTTTTGCACTCTGAGCTTGGTGTGTTTGGTCATTGAGCCCTTTGTGCTGCCATCAGAAAGCCACCCTCCAGTCCTTCCCTAGGTTAGTGGGGATCTGCCATTCCCAGCAAAGCACTGAACAACTGGGAGGCCTCATATGCCATTCCCTGCATCGGTGTTCCCACGTCAGTGGCTGACTTTGCCTTATGCTCTGGCCCTTAGTTAACACTTCAATGCAGTTGCTAGAGGTGCTGAACTGTACTGGTGGCCTCCAGGTGACAGCAGATCAGCTCTCTTATCTCCAAAGCCATGTCCCCTTCTCTGGGGCTGTGTGGTACAGAGGTGCCAGTGCTATTTCATCGATTTCAACATCTGAGCAGTTTTGTTGCTTGAATTTAAAGACATCCATTGTCTGTGAGATTGGAGTCTAAATCAGTTACAGGGGGTAATTTGTTTAATGACTCTTAAATATATAAAATTAACTTTTTGTACATTATTCTCCCGGTGTATCTTGAATTTACCTCGGATTTTATGACCTATTTCTGTATGTTTGTTTCTTTTGAGGGAATACATTTCAGCTGTTAAAGCTAATACATTGCTTAACCTAACTACTTTTTGCCTTTAAGGAACCTTAATATAATGCAAAAAGATTATTCAAACTTTGGGACCTCTTCAGAAGATGTGTGACACTGAGGTGTACCACAAACCAACAAAGTAACCAAAATTACTAAACCATTTAAAAACTGTGAAGTTACAAATTTTCTAAGTTTTATTTTCCCTAGTTTCAATGGCAAGAAGCCTACTCCTTTTACTTCATCCTATTCTGAAACATTATATTTTGAATTGTTGCCAAGTTATGTGATTGTAATGTTATTTGGTATGTTATATGAAAGGTACTGGACAAATGTTGTCACAAAAAATCAGCAACATCAGCACTAGAAAATCTTCCACAAATAGTGGAGGGGACTTACAGATCCTATTAATCTGAATCGTTGTATGTTTTTTGCCTTACCTGACAAATTTTCAACTTTCATGTGGGAAAAAAAAAAGTTATCTTCAGTTTTTAGGAGTAGCAGTCTGAATGTAAACTGTTGAGTTACCACTACAGCTGTAGCTGGAGAAATAATTTACCTGGGTAAATCAGAAAAGGACAAACCTGTGGCCAAAGAAAAAATAAGGCATTTGGGAGACTTCACCCCTCTTTCAAAAATATGAAAAGTGAATAAAAAATAACTCTTTCTGCCACAGATTACTTCACTGTGGGACAAAAAATGTTTTCTACAGAGAATCTGTTTGGCTTTGAGTGGGACATTAACTAGATCTCCTTATCAGTTAGCATTTGCAACTTATTTAACTGCTTGAACTCTAGCACTTATTTTGAACCACTGCAGAATAACAGCACACATCTGGTAAAACTTTTTATAGTGTCAAACAAACAAAACCAAAACCAGGTCACTTTCATTTAACAGTAACTCATTTAGTTTCTCATCAATTGGAATGCTGTGGTTTTATTTTTTTTTTCCTAAGCATGAGTCAGAATTTCATTCATGTGAGGGTGAGCAATTGAAGAACAGCATCCTGCCTACTGGGCATTGCAATATTGAGATAAGAGCTTCCTAAGAAAGGTTTCTTATCCTTTAGCTCTTACATTGAAATCGAGTTACAGTTGGTTTAATGGGATGTAAAACCGATTGGGGTTGACATCACAAACTTTACTAGGTCTAGTGATGATTACATAATAAATGTGCCAAGGACAGACTGATAGCTTGATTTGAGATGTAAAAATGAGATATGGGAACCACATAACAAAAAGAGTTTTTTCAAAAACCAGTTATATTCAATCTGATAGAGCAGAAGCTTGCTTCAGGTTAATGGTCCTTAAGTGCCATAAGGTATAAAATAATGCTTCATTATTTCCTTGTCATTCACAGCTGACAGGTGTTGATTTGGAAGGAGATGAAGGAATTTTGAGTTGACTTTTGGTGTGAATGAAAGGTAACACTTAGCATGACAAGTAGCAAATATTTATCCTACCTGCAGTAATTTACAAGATTTAACATCTGAATGTACAAGAATTCACTTTTTGGATGACTAACTGCTAGTTTAGGGTCAAATCACCCCATGTTCTGCACGGGCTGATCTAGGTAGTAAGAGGATAAAAGGTGACTTCCTTGGGCCGTGTGTCTCGCTGCCAGGTCACAGGGATGTGTGTCACTCTGGTGCCGTATCCTTGCCTCCACAGCACTGAAGGCTCATGCTCCCCCAGACAGCACGAGGCAGAGAGGATGTAGGATGTTGATGACTCATTTTCCTTTCATTTTCATCCCAAGCTGTTCCTGAAACAATGTGCTCTTTCCAACTAAGCTTATCACAGCTGAACTCTGAAACAGTTTGATGTTGATCTCTACAGTTTTGCAGGATGAACAGGAAAACAAGGCATGGAAATTCCACACCTTACACACATTGTCCTAATCTAATAGCTTGTACCAGAGAAGACTCATGCCTAGGTTGGCCTTCAGCTACTTTTTCCTAATTTCCTTGCTTCTTCTAGCTCTTGCATTTACATAGATGAAACTTAGAGCCCAACATGATAATAATGAGAATCAAGTCAGTACAGCTCAAGTATTGCTGTGAGATGAGGTGAATTTAGTAATAGAAGAACTGACTCATTAATCTAATGTGGGATGTGAGCTTTAAATCAATTAATTAGAAAGGGAAGAAGAGGGAGAGAGAAAGAAGGAATGAGGTTATTTCTCAGAAACGCTTTATGGTGTCAACAGAAAAATTTTAAAAATCCCCCATTTTCTCTGCTTTGGAAGATTCTTGAACCATTAAAAAAATCTACAGGGCTTCCACTGCTCCTTCTGTTCCTGCTCCCTAAGCCAAGAACCAGCACATGGGAATCTGGGCAGGAACAAGTAGTGGCAGATCAGCAGGCTTGGGACTTCTACACAGTAAGAGAGTGAATGGAGCCTCTTTGTTGTGTGATCTTGTATGCAGAACTCGTTTAAATTTTTCTGGAAAAGCCTAATTTTCCATTTCTATGGAAATTGAGAGTCCTAAGAGCCTAATTTTCATATCTATGTAAGATAGCAGGAATTCTTCTGAAGTTAACTTAAAACAAGCATTAGGTGCTCCCCTGCAGCTGAGGAACTCCCCACAACACCCTAATTAGAGCTGGATGCCTCAATTGCTGGGTCTTCCCAAATTTGCACCTATTGTCCGCAGCAAAGGTGTTCTGACACCAGAATTTACAACTGGACTTGCCCTGCTAAACAGCTGTTAATGCAAGAACGTTTTGTTTCTTGTTTTCTACAGTTCTGTTAGGAAAAAAACCCTAAAAGGCAAAAGTGGCTGCTGCAAGTTAATGCTTGGTTTGATTTCTGATTGTGCCCATCTGGTCATTGGAGTGGACTCTGTTACCCTGTGATGCACAAGCCCGGGGCTCAGGTGTGAGCACAGTCAGCTCAGCCCCACACTAATGCTGGCATTTTGCAGCAAGGGGAGAGAGAAAAACTCACAACAGCTGACAAATGATCAAACCTGACTATGAAAAAACCAAAGGTTGTAAATTACTGTGAATGTTTGGATTGATTTTATATATAGTTACTCCTCTTGTATGGTCATGGTATTTTAAAAAGAGATGAGAGATTTTTCTAGGATCTCTTTAATTTTTTTTAATTTAAGGAGCCCAAATAATTCAAGCCAAACCCAATCTCTCATTCTTCCCTTACAAATGCTGTTTACTCTAGCACAGAGGTTGTTGCAAAAGCTGTATAACGACATACATAGTAAAAAATTATTGTATGAGGCTTTTCATTCGTGGTACCGATTCTCCAAGTTTGCAGATTGCATACAGGGACAAGGAAGACAAGGTTCCTCCCCTGGGCACTTCCTAATCTAAACTAGAAACTGAATTGACTGAAGTGGAAGAAATGCATCCTCCTTTTTCCCTCCAAAACGGAATTTCCTCCAGTTTGACTCAGGCCTGTCAGAAGATGCCTCCGACGCGCTGCTAATGGCGGCACTGCCATGTGCGAGCAGGGCTGGCAAGAAAAGCGTGAACTGATCTGAGCAAAGGCTGCTCGCTGCCCTGGGGCTCTGACAGGGAGCAGGGCCGGCTCCCCCTCAGGGGGCAGAGCCGGGATGGAGGGGCCGAAATACCCCGTCCTGCCGGCTCCGTGCCCTCGGGGATGCCGCGCAGCCCCACGCCAGCGGGGCCGCTGCCTTGGCGGAGGTGCGGGGCCGCTCTCCGAGCCGCGCCTTCCTAGCCGGGCGGGTTTCTCTCTCGGAAGCTCCATTTTTAACATCTCCGCCTTCACCTCACCGGCAGCACAGGGCAGCACGGCCACCTGCCCGCCCGCAGCCGCTGACGCTTTCTCCGGGTATCTCGGGACCCCGCTCGGGGCTCACCGGTGCAGTGGAGGAGCCGAGAGAGCCCCTCACAGCCCCGGCCAGCCCGCCCCGAGGGGACGCGGGCGGGCAGCACCGCCCCGCCAGCCCCCTCCTTCTGCCGGGGGCGGTGCGCGCTGACGCGGCAGCGCCGCGGCTCCTCCGCCGGCCGAGTCGCACAATTATGAGAAAGAGGCGCCGGGCCGAGACCGCCGCCAGCCCTGAGTCCCGGTGCGGAGCCGAACCAGCGCCGTCCTCCGCGTCCCGCGCCTCCCTTCGTCCCCGGAGCGTCGTCCTCGCCCGGCCGCTCCCCACCCAGCCCTCCGCTGCCGCCGAGCCCAGCCCCGATAGATGGAGACAGGCCCCGCCACCGCCGACGCCGAACCACGAGCAGGAGCTGCCCGGCGGGAGGAGAACCAGAGTCGGCGCCGAGACCCAGCCCGGCCCTGAGGAGAATGGTGAGAGCCGCGGGGTGCGGGGGTGCCGGGGCCGGGCGCGCCCGGCGGGGAGGGGGCAGGGACCGGGCCGCCGGATCAGACCTGTCCCAGCCGGCTGCTGCGGGTCCCGGTCGCACCGAGCCGCCGGGGCCGCCTCCCGCCGCCGCTGCCCACCGCCCGGGCCGGAGGGGACGTTCGGGCTCCGCGCTCATCTCCCGCCCGTGGGCCCGGCCCTCCCGGAGCTGCCGGCCGGGAATGCCCCGCGCCGCCGGGCGAGGCTCCCGCCGCCGCCGCCCTCCTCGCGCAGTGCCCGGAGCAGCCGCCGATCCCGCGCACCCTCCGCGCCCCGAGCGGTGCCGGGATCGCGGCCGAGGCACCGCACCACTTAAAAACGAGAGCTCCCCGTTATTGCTGCCTCCGTTCGTCGTGGTGGTTTGGTCTGAAACCGGAATTCACGCGGTGTAGTTCTCTGGGCTGCAGCAGTCCTTCCCTTCTGATCTCTACACCTATTTGATTTTTGCAGTTTCAACATGTTATGCATTAGGGAGCATATATATATATACTTAGAGATATATGAGTGTCTGCAAAGAAAACTATTTCAAATCCAGCTCTACATTCTGGCTGTTAAACGGTTCTTCATCCCTATAAGTTTATTCCTTAATATTTAAAGAATTTAGGGTGGCTTATCACACCAAGTGCTTTCAAGTAATTTTGAAAATATAAGCGAAAAGTCTAATTATATGGTTTTCTACAGTCTTCTTGAACTTCTAGTAAGATGCTTTGTTTCATTTTAAATAAAGGTGTTTTATTTCATGGTGTCTTCTTAAAAACCACAAGGATTCGTGCCCATGAATCTTCCATTTCTGAGTATATCTGTGAAATGTGTGGAAATGTGGGCTGTGTTCTAGAAACTTCAAATCCAGCACTCTTCTAGGAAGAAGCTGAAAATGCAACCTTCCATTCTGACTTGAAAGAGTGCTTGGCATCTGCCACTTGCGTGGTACTTGCTCTTCTCACCTGAAGTGGGTTGGTGCTGGGTTTAGTTTTGAGGAGTGGAGGATTTGGGTTCTTTAATTTAATTTTTTAAGTTTAGCTCTGGTGGATGGTTTTTTTGGTGCTAACATAGCCTAGAAATGTACAGATTGGTTTTACCCATCATAATTCTGTAAATTTGAGACTCGGCAGCCTTTCTGGCAATGTAGTGTGTTTGCAGGGTTTAATATTTGCCGTGTGTTTACCAAATGTTTTGAAACCTCTGTTAAACAGGTATTTTGGTTGAGATGAATATAGGACATTTTATGCAAGCTCATTTTGCTCAAAATTTCCCTGCTGCTCCAGGACTGTTTAGCAACTTTGAATAATTGCTGGACGGTGTCCAACATTAAATCAGGAATTATTCTAAGGAGTGAGTTGTTCAATGTGGCAATTCCGGCTGTTCAGTCTTTTTTTTTAAATGTGTCTGTGTGGGTGAGATAAATGTCTGCTAGATCATCCCTCATACCTTCTGGTAGGAGGCCATTCTTGACTTTGCTATTTCAAGGCAGGAGGGGGGGAACCTTTGTGCATGGGGAGCTATTTAGGCTGAGCTTGGACTGTTTGTACCTTAGTTTCCTGATGTTGTACTTTGATACTTTTTTGCTTGCTTGAGCTCAGCAGTGGAAGGGTAATGTTCACTTGTCACACAAAGGCACCTTGAAACATCACCTTGCATTTGACAGTTATCTCACACTATCTGTATCAGATCATCTATCTCCCCACGTGGATTATCTTGGAGAGAGTCACTCCATTGTGTTTTCAACTTTCATTTATTTTCTTGTCCCTTGAGGCTCTGCCTAACTAGTCTCGCTGCATTACCATTTTGTCTTACCACATCAGCCCAGCTTTCTCTGCTCTGCTGGTGATAGACTGCAGCATTTGAAGTCCTCTCTTTTTCTCATGGTTATCTTTGCCGCTTGCTGTGCTTCCCTTTCCTGGAAACTTTGGACCAACACCCACATTTTTCATGCTTCTCTTTCATGGCGTATTCACGAGGTGCATTTCTGTTAACTATTCAATCCTCGTAGACAGTCATGGCAGATGAACTTTTTCTAAACAGAACAATGTTGTTTTAAACTTCAATAACTGGCTCTGGCACTGTAGAGTTTGGCTATACTGGTTTGCTCTTTGGCACTAGAAATGTTGCAAATAAATCTCTGAGAGGACTTGTCAAAAATTGTGTGTGAAGAGAGATGCTTGATAGAATTTTGCGGTCTTGGAAGGCATGAGAGTGCATTTCTTTATTGTAAGGCTTTGAGATACCAAGGCAATATGAAATGATACTTCTTATGCCGTAATATTTACCCTGAAGAACATGTCTTTGTCTTTTTTTTTTTTTAAGCTGATATTTATTTCTTTTGGAATTCCAAGTTTCAGCAGTATCTACGTTTTCTGTGATATTTACATGCCCTGTTTATTTCGCGAAACAAGCGACATTAATTCTGTTTCTTTTCCTCGCTATTTTAAGGGCAGACTGATAGGAAAATCAGTGTGTGTGTGTTTTTCAAAACTGAGGTTTTGGTTTTGGGGTGATGTTTCTTGTGTCTGTGAGTAATTCTGCCTTGGTGCATTTTACCTTCAGTGGTTGAAATTTCAGCAGCTGACTTTTCATTAGATAAATTACTGATTAATCTCATCCTCTGTGTGTATTTGGATAAGATACTTGCATAATTATTAAAGCTATGTCACTTTTTACCTCTGATACTGACAAATAGCTGTGGCCCCTGACAAGTGAGTCTGTGCTTCATTGGTTCTACAAAAAATAGTCCACTTGACCTGTGGTAAGCTTGAACTTTTGTTGCACACTATCTTTGTATTCTCTGGCCAGAAGCCCTCTTTCCTCTATTGTAGTCTCTGCAGTCTTGTTATTGTCTTTTTTTTAAATTTAATCCCTTTGCTTTCCTCACATAATGAGAACATAAAGGTGATGGTGTCGTATATCGGGATACAGCCAGTACTGAAAGTGGTCTATCTAATCTTTGGTTTCTGTTATTTTTATTATGAGAAGCTTGGCTTTTCTTATGCTTGAATTGTAGGTGTTTTTGTGTTTTAAGTAATAGAAAACTAATCTAACAAAAGAACAGAAAAAATAAACTCCCAAACCCTTAGTGTTGGCCAGCTTAGCTCCCTGTCCTGGCTCAGCACAGGATTAGCTGGGCATCCCTGCTGCTGTGCAGGAGGGCAGGGAGGATGTGCAGGAGGTGATTTGTCTTGGTAGCAGCCAGTCATTAACAGCTGAACAGCTGCACCCTAACTGGGTGGCACCACAGCCCTGAGCAGCAGTGGGGATTCCAAGAGCAGCCTCCATCACAGCTGTTCCACTGATGGAAGGAGCACTACCTTTCTTGAGGAGTGGTGAGTTTTTTCAGCCTTTGCACCTGTATTTTGCTTAGCGTGTAGAATGTGAGCCACTTTCTTTAACTGCCAGGTGTGCTGGACCCACAGAACAACCTAAGTTTGTTTCTTTCCCCAACTATTATAATTTTTGCACAGAAGAAGGGACCTAATTGCTGTTAGGTGAGCAGAGGACAATTTTTACTCCTGTGTTCTTTCCAAGAAGGAAAGGCCAGTGAACTTCTGATGGGATAATGAAATATACAAAAACAGGAGAGAAACTGTTTACATCTTATTTTTCCTTCTTAAAAATTGGGTGAAAAGTGTCCTGAACATGTGGGGAATACAGGGAATAAAATAACTGTATTGCTAATAGTGGTGCTGGTAGTTCTGAAAACTGCTTTATGAAAGGGCAGAATATTTAACTGTGGCAGGTGGTTTGACAGCATATGGTAGAATGATGTTGCAGGATTAGTCTGTAAGATAGGAGTGGTTAATTACCAAGGAGAACTTAAAGTATGGTACCAAACCAACAGCACATTAAAGCTTGATTTATAAGCTGTGCAGTTGTTTCCCCTTAACTAAACCCAAGTTCAAATGCTACTGAAATGGTAGGCTTGGATTGAATCTTAATTATGGGGATTTCTGTTTCTTTAAAAAAGATTTGTACAAACTCATTCTAGCTTAAGCATTTTGTTGTCACATTTTCTGAAATGTTTGAACACTGTGTATTGCAAATGTACAGTTGCTGAGTTAATCTATGTCAGCCCGTCTTTGTTTCATTTGCTCTCAGCTCAAAGAGGATGGAGTAAGATTTGTTTGATAGCATATCTGTTGATTTTTCTACAGCTGCAAAATCAGAGTTGTAGAGGCTGATTAAGTAATCAAGTTAGTACTCTGCTGCATGTGGTTGGACAACTGATAGTTTTTAGATCATCCAACTTCAGAATCAGCTATGGTAAACCCTCTGTGAAGCTTTAATGGGACTTCATCTTCAGGCTGTCTGTGGAGAGCCCTAATTTACATCATATATAGTCTAACACCAAGTGCTCATTTTGTTTAAATGCAAATCGTATGTTTTGCAAAGAGCATGCACCAGGCCAGTACACAGTTTCAATGAGTGTAGTTGTGTGCTTATAGTTTTTGAAAATTATGCACATGTGAATCTTACCAATGTCTACACTTACTGATAGTTATTTAATGGCAAGAATTTGAGGCCTCTTTGATTTGGAGAGCATTGGACCTCTTTTTCAAGATCTGTAACAGCCTGGTCAAGCTTTTTGTTTCTTTGTCATGAGTCCCAGTGCTGTTGGATTCTGCCTTTAATTGTTTACGGCTAAACTGAGCAGACGTAAAAAAAAAAGGAAAGAATTTGTAGTTTTGAGAATTGGCATATTGCAATTAAGTTCTGGTTTGCTGATTCTAATTTTTTGGTTTGAGTTTTTACTGGCAACTTTTGGGTGATTAATGAAGAATATTTTTTTTCTGTGTTACACTAAATCATTCTTGCTTGAGAATACTTTCTCAGTTACAACTCTAAATGAGTTTAGTCTAGGTGTTCAGCCTTTCACCATAGCTCTGTAATTCTCAAAGCCTGGGAAAGTCTCTGTTACAGCTCAGTCAGTGGTAGCACAATGGTTTTTGTAATTGAATACCAGCTTTTGTTCCCTGCTTTGTTCCTACTTACCTCTACTCATTTTCTTTACCTTATCTACTTGATTCTTGTCACCTCTCAGAATTTTCACTTTGTAGTCTTAGTCCCCTGACTTATGCTGGGTTGAATTCTGCAAGGTATCCCTGGCTGATGGTTCTTACCCAAATGTCTGCTAATTTTTTCTCTAATGCTGCAGTTTTTGTGAGATGTAGACTTGAAAAACTTGGCTCTAAAAGTTTAAGTTTAATGAACAAATCTACATTTATGCCTTCTGCAAATGAATTTACAGATGCTTTGTTAGGAAAACTTAATTTCACAAGCACTTATTGCTTAAAAATTTCTAGAGTTGGGCTCTCCTAGAGCTAGTGTTATTTAGCAGCCCAGTCCTTCCCACTCTTACTCATTTTATTGACAGTATATTTTCTGACTGACCTGGGGTGCTTGAGATGTGTTGCGGGGTAATTACCTCAGGTTAAGGGTTGCTGTTCAAGCCCTTTGCTAGCTGTTGCCATATGTGCCAAAGCTCTTCTTAAAGGTGTGTTGTAATCCAGTCAAAACTCCTATAAAACCTGGCTGTGTCCTTTTCACCTGTCCCTTTGTGCTTCCTTGTGCTCAGTCACTGGGGCTCTGAATTGAATAAATTTCCCATCACCTCCTTTCGTTTGGTGGGTTTTTTTTTTTTTTTTTTTTTTTTTTTTTTTTTTTTGGTGGATTATTTTGTTGGTCATTTCCCTGAACCAGCTTCCATGTGACTGCATAAATGCTGGTGCTGGTATGAGATAGGTTGGGATCATGTGCAGAGGCTTAGGCAAATGGGATTGTGTCCAGGCTTGACAGGAGCTGTGAAGCTGGATTGGAAGCTTGCTCCATGGTGCCTGAGATTTGGTTTGTGCTATTGCATTAGCAAGTGTTCAGTTACTCTGTGCATCACCCATGGCACATGGATGTTTTCTGGGTCTCACAGCCTCGTGCACAGGCATGGATGGAGCTGTACCAACACAAGCCAGGTTCCATGGCCTCTTCAAAGTATAAACCAGATTGTAGCATTGTCTTAATTGTCCTGCAAGCACTTGGTGCCTATTCTTGAGTACTCCTGTATCTAAATTCTTATTCACAGAGGATGTTTTTCTTGACCTGCTTTTCTGAATGTGTGCTAACAGATTCAAGATGACTTGTTTTTACCAGTTGTGCTGTGCTCCAGTCTGTCTCTGAACTGAGCTGCACCAGGATGAGTTTGATCCCTCCCACCAGGTTTTTTCTGTTGGCAAATGATTTACTGGTAACTTGTCTTATGTAACAAAATATTGCTGGATTTTTTTTGGTGTTCTTAGCATGTAGCATATTTGCTTTTTAGTGCTGTTCCCATTCTTGTTTGACTTTCTCAGGAAGCTGAACCTGTTTCTTTGGGTTAGGAGAAACCAAAGCTGCATTCTACTAATGGATGTGCCAGAGCTCAGCACAGCAGCCGTGTGGACCAGTTCAAAGACAGTCATGCTGCTGTACAAAATTGTTAAAATTGCATGTAGATTGGCTTTATGTTGTGAGTGTAATGCAGTATTCTAGTTTGTGGCTAGAGCCACTCTGAAAAAGCTGTTTCCTTTCAAAGCCTGTCCCTGGTGCTGCTGCAGGTCATGCAAGTCTTTAGGCATAACTTCAGTCACCTGGATAGGTTAAATTATGCATGTGCTTAAGTGACACATGATTAGAGCCTAAAAATACCAGTCGTGTAATTACAGAACTGTTAATCAACTTTCTCTTCAATTATAAAAATCAGTTAATCTACACAAGTAGGTGCAGTTAATGATGTTTTAAATGTCAAACTCTTACCAGTTTCTCCTGTGTTCCCTGGCTGCATTATTTTCTGTAGTTTGCAGAATCCTGTTAAACAGAAAGTTTAATAAAACTTCGGCTGTAGTATATGAAGAAGATTAGAAGAGTTTATGGCTGAAGGTGATCTTCTGGATAAGAGTTTGAGATATTAATCTTGAAGGAACTCCTGCTTGCAGAAGTAACCTTGCAGTAGGGAAAGAACAGTAAATGACACCTTAGCTGACAAATACCCAGAGAGCTGTCTAGGAACGTGGCAGTGTCTGGTGTGGCAGTGGCTCTGGCTGCAGAGCTGGTTGGAAGAGGCTCAGTCCCCCTGATTTCACAGGCTCCTCTTTGCTGACCCCAGTACTGCTGAAGGTGTTCCTGGCTTTGCTGCCCTGGGGACAGCCCTATGAGCCCTCACCTGGCCTCAGCCAGGGCCACTAAACACAGATGTGGAGGTGGGGATGGACTTTTACCTCTTAAACTGGCATCAACTGGCTTTGCAGCCAGAGGCACTGAAAAACAGAAATAGCCACTTAAATAACCTTCGCCCTTCTAATTTGTGCACCTTCAGAAATGCTCTTGATGAGGATTTATGCCCATGCCTCATTAAGCAATTGGTCTGTCTTAGTCTTGGTTTCTTTTATAAAAGTCTTATGGAGAAAAATGATTGTTTAATTTTCAGCTGTAGAAAAGCCACGGTCTGTGTGCATGCAGTTTTCAGTATAAATTTTACTGCTCCGTGTGCAACTCCGTGACTCTTTGCCATTAAATTCTCTGTAATTGTTTCAAATGCTTTAGTGAAACAAAGTGGCCTTTTATGTTGCTTATGTAGGGAAAGAGGGCAGAAACCTCTCATCACCCTTGTCCTGGTTTGGGCTGCCAGCTTGGGTTACAGGTGAACGCTCTGTGGTGCTGAGGGCTGCTAACAAACGGGTCATTGTGTGGATGTATCCTCTGCTTTGCCTGGTGTTTCCTGGCCCTCCAGAGAAATATTTGGTACTGGTAAAATCACAGCACTCTGCTGGACAGCACAGTGCACTCAACTTCAGGCTGTGTTTTCTTCCTGGTGGAGAAAATGTGCAAGATCAAAGCTTTTCTGTCTTCAGAGAAATCCTGTTCTCAGGTTATAGGAGGAGGAATTCTGGTCATGGGCAATCTGCAGAATCCAGGTAGATTTTGCAGAGGGGGAGGATTATTCACAAGAGCTAATTAGGCAGTGAGTCCCCAGGCTTGCTCAGTGGAGACCAAGGGGGTTTCTCTCAGCTCTTTTCTCTCTGCAAAGAGGATGTAGAAAAATTAGCACAACTGAGATGAGGTTAGTCATTTTGACTATCCTCTTGGGCGTCATTACTGGGTTTTTGGGGGTTTTCTGACAAATAGAAAGATCTTGCATGTAGGACAAAAAAATCTTTAGTAATTAATGTATTAGGAGTTGAATGTTAATTATACCACGCATTAGAACAAATCTTCAGTGCCAGATGAGAATGGTGTTCTTAAACACAGGGTATCTACCACTCTAAAATGTGACCTTAGGCAATATGTTCTTGCTTCATTGGCACCTCTCTGAGAAATAAAGAAATACAGTCCTAACTTCCTTTCCTTCCTGAATATCAGCATGTGTGTGCATAGAAAAAATAAATCTTCTTGTGTGACAGATCTGTAGTCTTTCCCTGTGTGCCTAGAGCCTGTGTGCTTTTGGGGATTATTTTGATGTACTTTGGCAATATGCTTAGATCAGCTCAGCTCCTCTGCCAACCCAGTATCTTTCTGCTACCAAAGGGGATGTCCTACTTCCCTTCTTCCCACCCTGATCATGGCTATGTGATTCTTTTTTGTGCTTTAGTTTTCTGACCAGTTTACTTTTGAATCTTGTTAATTATGACATTAAAGCTACCTACTTTTTTTTTTTTTTTCCTTCTGAGTGTAATTTGCTGGTTTAGGGAGCTCAATCAATTTCCCAGAGGGCGAGTGCACAACTGCAGGTGGGGGAGAAGTAGCAGGAGAATGGGTCGGAGGGCAGAGTAGGAACTTCCTCAGCTTGTCTTTGACTGCACCCTCACTTTATAATTTGAAGAATTGCATCTGTGAAAGCCAGTCTTTCTTCTGTGTTTCTTGGCTTTGCAAGGACCTCCACCTCCCTGCTGGTGTCTTTTGTTTCTCTAGGATGATTGTCTTCACTCTTCTCCCAGCAGGCCAGGGAGGAGCCTGTCCCAGGTATTAGTCCAGTACAGCTTAGACTGGCCTTTGTGCCACATACCACACAGCATTGGTGAGTTTTCCTGGCATTTAGTATGCTGAAATTGCCATAAATAGAAAACATTTTCCATGTGAAGTCGTGTTGTGGTCCATCAATATTATTTAATTAGTTGTTTCCCCTACCCTGGGGAAAAAGCCAACCCAACACAAAATCAAACAAATCCAACAAACCAAGCAAAAAAAAAAAAAAAAAAAAAAGAGGGGACTTTATTTCTAAAAATAATATATTTAGTTTCTGAGTAATTATTTAGACTTGTGGTATTTAACATAGAGGAGCCTCTGAAATCATCAAAAACTCAGACAACCATCACAAACAGGGTGGAAATTTTTAGAAGTGCCTAAATACACATTGTATATTATTTCAAACAGTAATTAGCTGTTTTCTCATTTCTTTAACAAACCCAGTTAAGTTTCTTCTTTGCACTTTTCTAGCGTGGAAAACAGAAACTACTTGAATAGTTTCAGTGGGGAACTTTATCTTCTGATAAGTGTTTAGGTACATGGATGTCTCTTGAATGCTGTCAGGGTTCTTGTGCCCCGAGGTGGGGCTGCAGTCAGCACTGAGCAGCTGCAGGCTGAGCTGGCTGTGAGAGGAGAGCTGCTGCTTTGTCTTGACAGGCAGTGGAAGTGTAACTGAATCCAGTAGCTCTTTGTTACGATCTGCGTTTAAAAATGCTGGAGTCTTTGTAATTCGGCAGTAGGTGAACTATAGCAAATTCTTGTTTTGTCTTGCTTTGCTGCCAGCTCATCCTGCTTTCTCCAGTCTGTTCTAATCGTTCAAGAAGTCTGATCACTCTAGAGCTGACCAAAACGTTTGCTGCCCCTACTGTGCCTAACACATACTGGCACACTGGTGTGTACAGGCAGGGAGAATCCAAGCTTGCAGATCTGTTTCAGCTGGGTCTTTGGTTATGTGTTTGCAGATGGGGCTCTTTCCTTGTTTCAGTAGTTTTGATTATAACAATAAAGTTGTTTTCCCAGATACTGTGTCTAAACCTAGGTTCTGTGAAATTTCATCATCCTTAGCAGTGGTCTGGTTCTGCCTCCTATGTCATGTGCCCACCAGTAGGTTCTGTTGCTCTTCCTTCTCACTCATGCTATTCAGAGAAATATTATTGATCTGCCATAATTAGTGTGGGCATAGGCTTCCTTTTTTTTTTTTTAACAGATGTTTAAAGAGTTGTCTGAGGCCAGCTATGTCAAAAATTCCTTTGTGATAACGAGTTTCCATGGCTCTGGTGAGTTAATAATAGCCTACTTAAGTCAGGAGGCACCAGAATCTTTGCTGTGAAGATAGAGAAGTGTCTTTCTTTGTACAACATGAAAAATAAGTCAGATCTGTAAATTGAACAGCTAAGAAAGTGGTAGAGCAGGACAAACAGCATCCACCCTTGCAGTGTGCTTTTGTAGTTGTAATGTGCTTCAGCACATACTGAATTAATCAGATGTTCATGCACTTCATGAACTAGAAAGGGAGGACTTTCCTTAAATCTGCAGCTCAAATATGGCTGGAGTACATCCTTAGCATGAGGTGAGGGGTTTGCAGCCTCTAAAGCTGTCTAGGAACAGCGGCTGCCAGAGCTGAGGTTTCTCATCGGGGAACAAAGCAGAAGCAAATTGAGGGCAGGATGAATTATTTGGCTGGTCACAGGAGCCCTCTCCCACTGCTCTATTTCCAGACGTGGCCTCCACTGCCTCCTTTCTTGTCTATTCCCTGTGTGAATGGGGAAGGCACTGGAGGTTGCTTGAGGAGGAGAGCAGCTGCATCCAGACTGAGTTGCTTTGCTGCTGAAACCATGCCCCAAGCCTCATTTCTTGCAAAAACTAATCCAGAGTTTATAGGATTGTTCCTACACCCTCTGTGGCACGTGCAAGGTAAGCCCAGCACTTGCCAGAAATGTGAGCTATGAGCCAAATGAGAACTTTCATGTGGGTCTGGCGAGCCAGGAAGCGCAGGGGTTTCAGCAGCCAGCACAGTGTGTCCCATCTGTCCCTGCAGAAAGGACCAGGGACAGGCACCAGCCCTCATACCCACAGAGATGTTTTGAGCGACTTAAAAAGACTTGGCATCGTTGTGTGTGTGTGGTGAGTAGGAATGCTGACTCTGCCTTCCTGCTGGTCCTATTTAAGAGAGTGTGTAGGCTTGCAATCTGCATCGGGTAGGGTCAGAATGATCACAGACTGCAGCAAAATCTCTGGTGCTGCGAGAGGTGAGGAGCATGCAAACTGTAAATTGTATCACTGGATAAGGAAGGGAAAGGAGGTTGGATGTTTGAAAGTGCAAGAGATTTGAAGTTGGTTTATATGGGTCATTCAACATAATTAAAAGTGGATTTTAAGCGAGGAACCCTATCAGAAAGAAGCAGGGACTGTATGACAGGCTTGCAGACATTCCTATGTAGTTTGCCATGATTTTTTTGTTTGGCTTTTATTTTGTTTTAATCTCATTTGAAGAAAGTGAATATTAAGAGTGAAAATGTTGGCTGAAAAGCTGTAGCTATATTTCTTGTAGTTACAACCACACACTCTTTCTGTATCATTTTCTTTCATCATGGAATTAAGTTTTAGGGAGTAAAGAATTATTTTCATCTCCTTTGAAAACTCACTGGTTTGTTGGTTCTAGGTCATAACTTCAGTATATGCTTTGAAATATTTTATGGAATGCATCAAAATGCAATTGGTCTGCGAACTCGGAGGAAGTAATTTATAGATTCTGTAGCAGGAGTAAAATTTTTTAGCTTGGTATTTCATTAGCTGGGAAGTCTGCTAATGTAAACTATTTATAAATCAATTTACTTCAGCTCACAGCAATGAAACTGATTTACCTTCTGCTTTTTTTTCTTTTTCCTACCAAAATTCCAAATTTTGTCAATGAAAGTTGTTGGAAAATGAAAATTAAAATGCATTTCTCTCCTTGCTTCCCCTCGGCTTTTCTGAAGGCATGTTCAGGAACAGTTTGCCATCTGCTGTGCTGACACAGTCTCAGGGAGTCTCTGGTTTTGGCAGGTTTAATTACTGTATCTGGTGTAGTTGGGCACTTAACCCTGAAGGTGTTTATTGTTACATCAGCTGAGAAAACCCAGTTTGAAATTACACCAGTGGGTGATTGTCTTCTGAAATCAACTGATGGTTCATTCCATAGTGACCTGAGCTATCTCATACTGTAGAGTCAGTTGTGAAATATTTCTAGGTGCATATTAATGTTTATTTTATGCCTTGTGTGGATGGTGTGTTTTCAAATATAATACTTTCTGAAAAAGAGGAGTAATTTTATGGCCGGTCTAAATGCAGAACAGACATCAACCTGTTATGTAAATAAATTTATTTATTTTAAAATATGCTCCATTTACGCAGAGTTTGCCACTGAAAGACCTGTATTGCAGTTAGAGGAAAACTTTCCCAGCAATATGGGTAAAGTTGGTTGAGTTTGAATGTAATAAATATGTACTAATAATATTAGGTCTGTGGATTCTATTCTGTTGCATCAGGGTTAAAAGGCACCACTTCGTAAAGCTAAATTCTGTTCATGAATTTAGGGTATTCTTAATTAAAGGAATCTGCAGGAAAAAAAAAATCTCTAAACAACTGAATTATGTGCTTTGTAATTTTACAGTGAAATAATTCTCTCAAAACCAGCCTGTTCTCCAAATAGCAGATTGGAATAATTTTCATCAAGTTTGAGAGAGCTGTAAAAATCCCTTTTGACAAATCCTGATTACCCTTTGCATCCAAAACTGCACGTGGATTCAGGGAGTTCTGTGGTGGCTTCATTACATCAGAGAAGAACTTGATAAAACAATAGCTGCTCTGTTTACAGACCTGGATTGCTGTGAAATCTGTTCAGAGCAAATCTCCTGAACTGTTTAATAAAAAATAGGATTGTTGGAGGTTTGTTCTCAGCATTAAGGGAGCCTTTGAGAGGGAGATTCTTATCTTTGCTCTCTGGCTCACTTGAGATCTGCTTCCCATGTGCAGGATTGACAGAGGGCTTTCTCTGACTGCCCTATTTCCTTGCTTGCTTCAGCAGTTTTTAGTTAATGTAATTTTTTTTTTTGCTGTCAAGCCATCTATTTTCAGGACTGTAGCAGTATTTTCACTAGAAAGTTTTTCACTCCAGAAATGGGAGCTGTTTGCTTTCTTAGGAGTCCAGTGAAGCCTGGTGAGCTGTTCTGTTCAGAACAGGACCTTCAGCATAGCTGAGACCCCTTTCGTGTATGATGGGTCTGTCTGTCTGTCTGAGCTGGGCACATTCTGGGACAGGAGATGCTTCAGTGCATTTGGGGGGAAAAAAGAAAAGAACCAACTCTTCTTGTAAATGAAGCTGGCTTTAGACTAATAAGTAATCCTGATGCAGCAGGTAAAACATCCTTGCAAAAATTCTCATTTGTGGTGTGTTAAACAGTTAAGATTGCAGCACAGTCCTTGTCATTCAGAGTGACATACTTCACAGGGATACGTTAAAGCACTGCAGAAATATCTTCTGGCATTGAGATAATGTCTGAGCCTGTCTTTTGAGTATTGCACATATCCATACTTTCTATGGAAGTTAGTACAAAAAATTGATGTTGACTGATACTGTAGGTACTGACTCAGGAACAAGTTGTGTAGGTGCTCTGTGTGTGTTGTGCCTGGTCTGGACAGACAGCACTGTTCTTCTGTGTCACAGAGTCTTTTAAATATAGTTCATAATACTAGCTGCCTAAATGCTTTGTTTTCTCCCCCCTCTTTTAAAAAAGAAAACAAAAACCCCCAAACTAAAATTATAGAAATATGTAACTTTAAATTGAAGGGAGAGACAGTAAATTAAATGCCTGGGGTTTGACAGAGCCAAGAGTTTAAAACAAGTAGTAGCAAATATATGGCATTAAAGTGCCTAACTTTTTTTTCCTTCCATCTGTTTATTTGCTTAGTTAGCTGAAGTTTTGAAGAGTTTCCTCAAGTGATAAATATTTCCTTGAGGAACTGAGATGTGCTCTGCTGGTATTTTAAATACAAAATGTGTTTTATTTTATATTATTACATAAAAAATGTATTTTCTTTTTATATTTTTTGTAATATAAAAGTATTTTCTTTGGTAGATAGATGTAACTGTCTTTCAGCTAGCTCTGCAGCCCATACACAATGGCTTAGTTACTCAGCTCATCCTGGGGTGCACATTTACAGTGTAATTCAGTTAATTTGTCCTAAAACCAAGTCCAGGTGCTTTACATGGAGTGTGGTTCTTACTGCCTTAAGGATTTGAAGCACTACTTAGAAATCTTTTCAGTGAGTTATTGATGTAGAGGAGGCTCTGCAACATTATTAATACATACTTGAAACTTCATTTGGTGCATTTTTTTTATGGCTCCTCTTCCCACAAGAAACTTTCTTAATTACAAACTACTTGATGTGCATTAACGTAATTGAATATTGTATTCATCAGGACTGTTTGGCTTTGTTTGGCTTTATTCAATGTATCTAGCATAAAAGCAGTAAGATAGAGGTTTGTCTGGAATTTCTGCCTTTCAGCTATAGCTGCAGGAGCCCAGTGCCTGGCTAGGGCTGGTTGTCTGGGCAGGGATCACAGGTCAGTCCCATGGTGTAGCACGTGTTTGGATAATGGAGTGGGTTTCTCAGATAAGAGATCCTCTGGTAAGTCACGAAGAGCGGTGTGGTATGTATAGTTACATAAGAAGCAGTAACTTCAAGCTGGAACAATGTCAGTGGACAATTCCTTGAATAGACAAGATAAAGGACATTGTTAGTACAGTATGTCTCTTAGAAATGTTTTGAAATGTATCTGGTTGGCTATAAGTGACCTAGACAGATAGGACTGCTCTGCGGCAGTGCTAGCACGACTGTTCCTGCTGCACATAGTTTCCACTGTGCCTTCTTGTTTTCAGGCTTGAAACTGAAAACTTTCCTGTATTTTCTTCTGTCCAGATGGAAAATAAACGTTTTGGAAAATTTGAGGCAGTGGAGAAAGACTATAGAGTCTATATTAGTTTTTAAATAAAGGATAAATAAAATTGGCGTATCTTTTCCTTGAGAAAGTATTGCGTGTATTGAACTGCCATATGGTGTAAACAGATTTGAAAGATGAAATATGAGACTGTGTAGAAAGTGATATGATTTCTAAATTTGAAGCTCAATCTATGCTATCAGTAACTGAAATCCCCATTACCAGCCCTCCAAAAAGGTCATGGTTTAGCAAATTATTTATTAATTCAGGTCACTTTGCTGTTTCAGTGGGGAGCTTTATTGAAAAACTGTCAGGAGAACTGCTGGGTTGGTATGCACTGTTGCAGGCTACAGGGCAATATAGTTGGGAAAAGTTAAATTTTAGTTTTGTGACAAATATTGTTACAATATTGTAACTTATTATCTTACAAAAGTATACAGTATCACAAAAGAGTAGGAAAAAATAAGCTAGGATCCCTTTGTGCATGAAGAAGTTCAGGATTGCCAGCTACAAATATTATTTATACCTGCCATATTTGTTATTTGAAAATCATGAAAGTCATTTTGAGGTCTTGCCGAGCAGGCAGGCTTACTTTCTATAGAGAAAATAATTCAGACCAAACCTGTTGAATAAACTTTGAGAATTCCACAAGAGCTTGATAAGGCTTTGCCATATTGCTGTGTATCAATTGCTAGAACTTAATTGTCTTCATTTTTTAATATGTTAAATGAGAGGCTCTTAAAAACACATGAGCGGAAGGGAGGAGAGAGGTAGGGGGTTGTTTGTTATTTCTGAGACCTGATCTCATACTTTATTTCAGGGATATTTTCTCCTTTTTTAAAATTTTCTATTTTTCGCCTGCTATATACAAAACCTGTATTTATAATTTGTGGTAAAAATTTCATTCTGTAAAGAGACTTGATAAAGTTATGTAGTGTGAATTTCAGTAAAGATAACATAGATCTTGAGCAGGTACTCTTAAATGATCTCTGTTATTGGAGCTTCGGAGTGCTAATGCTACTGCTGTGTCAAATAGAGTTAAAAATAAAATGACTGTGGTAAAACGTCCACCTGTTACAAAAGGCCATGGGATTATCTTGGCATTTAGATACTTCCAGAAGTTGGAAATAATTGGGCATGTTCTCTTGAGTTTGTAGTTCAGCAAGTACCTGTGTAAGTTTTGCCTCAAATAGCAATTAGAATTCTTTCAGTATTTGTGATACTGTTGAGAGAGGACATATTTATTTAAAATAGTGTGACATATTTATTCTAATCATGATCCCAGAGTGAGTATAGCTGTTCTAGATGATTGAAACACATCTATGTGATTTCTGCTTCTTGATGTTCTTTCAGAACTACTGAAAGACACAGTGAACTTTGCTCAGAAATCAGTACATGCAGAATGAGGTATCTTGTGAAACCTACAGCTTAAAATCTGTGCAAAAGCCTTGCTGGCCTCTTTGGGATGAGGAGTTAGTAGTAGTTACTGTAGTACCTCTTCCAAAAAGGTAAAAGTTAAGAATTTTTATGTGTATAGACAAGATCCTGCCAGCTGTGAGGTCTTAATGTGGTGAAGTTTTCAGATTCACCTGAAAAGTGAAGGTAGTTCTGGAATAATATAAATTGTATTACAATTTTTCTTGTAACTCCTAAATTTCATTTAGCTTGAGAGGCTGAGAATGCATAGGAAAGAATATGGGAAGCTAAGTTGGTTTTTTCCCCACAAGATGCAATTTTGAAAAGAAAGTAAGTAAAGAGTTGAAAAGTAGATCTCTCAATGTTGGTGCTGCTTGTGCCTTTTGCTAAAAGGCTCCTGACCCATGTTCCCCATAACCATGGTGTAAAGTGCATCTTCTAAAAATACACTGGGAAAACAGAGCACTTGGAGCAGCAGGAGCTGCTTCTTACTGGAAACAGTTTGGGGGTGGAGTTGTGTATCCTGTTCAGATGATGAAAAAGCTTTAATAAGAGTAGGCAATTTTTCTTAAACAGCCTGTAACTTGCTTATTGATTTTTGACTTCAGACTGCATCTCCTGTTTTAACTTAATCTTTAGCTGGTGAGAAGCATTTCTTAGAGGTAACTGCTACAACTAATTTATACTTATCAGTGTCCTCATAGCATCTTCCTTTTTCTGGTCATCACAGGAAGATTATGTAATAATTGTTCTTCTTTACATGGAAGGCAATACTTCCTGCATTTTTAATGTGGTTTTTACCCATTTGTGGGTAAAAAATTCTGTATAAAATCTTCTGCAATAAAGATTAATTAACATACAGGCATGTTTCTAGAGGGAGTCAAATTTTACCAAGACGTTTCAAGTATATTTTAATAACATTACAGAGCTTCTTCTACAGAAATAACTGACTTGGGGTGACTGATAAAATAGTAGTGATGTGTCAATAGTTGTACTGTTGAAAAATTGAGAGAAATCCTTGATAAGGGGTTAAAACTGTGTTCTTTAAGAGAAAAATTGATAAATGGTTAGTTGTTTTATTTTGGGGGCTTTGTTTTTATTTTTTTCTGTTTTTGGGAAGTGTTTATTATGTTTATTATTATTATTATTATGAAAAGTGTTGTTGCACATTGTGAGCCAGTGTTCCTTGTCCCCAGCTTTGATCACCACTCAATAATAAAACAATATTGCATGGAGCAATTGACGCAATCGCTTGTGGTTTATATTCTTTGGATTTTAACATCTAGCATGTTCTGCCTCTGATCTCTTGCTTCAAGGTGTGGTTTTAGCCAGCTGGCTGAAACATCTAAGTATTAAATTACTCTTCTGTATCTTTTTATATTCTGCAGGATCTGCAGAGTTAAGCTTAAACTGCTGCAGTGGTAAAGTAATGCTCAGTTTTAAGAAATAAAATACAAAGATTCCCATGTAAACAGTGGGGACTCAGGCAAGAGAAAGTAGCTTCCAGAACTGGGATCTGTCTCACAAAGGCTAAAGCTTAATAGTGCTTAAAAAAACCCCTTAACAATGAGCTAAAAATTTGGGCTACTTAACTATATATTAAAATACACATTTAGTGTGATATATGTATAAATGTACATATACACATACACCAAGGTTATTTTTGTAGCAGTGCTAATCATCTGATAAAGGTAGACAAGAGGAGCTGTTTTATGCCCAGCTCTTGTAAGGCAAAGGTGTCCTAGGAAATGCTGCTCTGTGGTGGATGGTACACTTTCCTTGTTAAAGAACTGAGGAGATGCTGCTAAAAGATTAGAGATTGATTCTGAGGACAGCAGAGGAAGAGATCTCTTTGTTTCACAAGCCTCTTAGGGGTCAGTCACTTGGTTCTGCTTCAAAGGAGAGTGAAAAGAAAACACACCCAAAAATCCCCAAAAAACAAAAAAGAGGGAAAAGGGCCATAAATAGAATGGTGATATGGAACCCTCCCTAACACTGTGTTTGCATATAATGTTTAATATCCTGCTTTTCCCTTGCTAGGCCTTCCTTCTCCTTTGCTACAGCATTCATTCCTGTCTGTAGGGAAATGAGCTAGGACAGTAGCAAATTATGACCTTGGGTATTTAATTTATTCCAGGTGTGTAAAGGATTAGTTTAAATGTGAAATGCACTGTGTGAGTGCTCATTCTGTTGTCCTGCTTTTCCTTCCATGATTCTTTACTGTGGATTGTGCATCTTTTCTCCTTCTAGCTGCGGATTGTGCATCTTTTCCCCTTTCTTTCTGCCTTTACTCTGCAACTTTCCCTCCTCCTTGGAAGAGTAAAGACCTTCTTAATGTGAACACAGAATCTGAAGCAGCAGTTTGTTGCTGTTTGTCTTGATAAATTCATCATCAAAGCAAAATATTGGGAGGTGATCATGATGAACAATCTAGGAAAGATTGCTGAATCTGGGAAATGTTTTGAAAGAGGGTGAGCAGTTCAGGAGGAGTTTTCTGGGGGTCTTTATTAAAACTACCTGGTACATTCTTACTTGTAATAATGTCTCTGTATTATCTTATACTGATGTTGAAGTTGCAGTGAGTGAAAAATGCATCCATCTTTGCTTAAACTTCTTTTATAATCTAAAAAAAAAAAATCTTAATTTCTTCATCACTTCCGCAGACCTGACTAGATACCTGTGAATAATATCCATCAGTCTTTTTACCCTTCTTTTAAAATAAAACAGTGTGAAATTTTTCAAATTTTTCTAAAGGTAAAATGTAAATGTAGCACGTTGCTGTTAGCAAGGAAGTAATTTTAATGTCATCTCAGTAAGGATTTAAAGTGTTGTTGCATAAGATGCAAATTAGCATTCCAAGATTTTTTCATGTTTTTAATTTCTAAAAGTCCTGTCAGAATGTCTTTGCCAATGTGTTGCTGAAATGTGACATAGACATTACCCATTATGATGTTGTTTAGCAGCTAACTTAAGATTATTATGTGAGATAATGTTCATGTGGTTGTTTAAAGCAACTGGAAGAAATGTCCAGTGATTAGAATAGTAAACATTTGAAGTAGTGAACATCCTTAATTTCATGTTTCAGAACATGTTTCAAATTTAACCATAGAACACAGTTCAGAGATCCCAATTCATTTTATTTACTGGAATGAAAAGTGTCTTGATGAAGAAAAAAAGGTTTTGACCTATTTATTGCTAGTTGAAAAGATTGCCAGTATTGTTAGAAAGCTTCCTTACCCACAATTTCAAGATTAAAATTTTACTTCATTAAAGAGAGAAATAGATAAAATAGTATTATCTCAGTTTGGTGCAGGTAATTTTTTAATATTTTATCTGACTTTTTTTTTCTTAGCAAGATTGGGTAACAGCGTATGTTAAAATTGTTTATGGGGTCTTTTTTGGGGTACGTATTTATTTATGTATTAAAAGTTTTGCTATTTGAATGTTAGCCTTGAAAAATATTACTTCTAATTTTAAATGATTTGTGTATAAATTACATAATGATTCTGGTTGTCTCAACTTTTGTAGAGATGTGTGAGGTGCTTTGGTAAGGTCATACATGGTTTTGTTAGTTTTTGAGAGAGCAAACCCCTCATATTCTAGCTCGTTTCCTTAAAAAGCTTTTTTCATTGCAAAGGTATGTGATTTGTATTTTATAATACTGTTAAATTCTTTGTTTTTCAGTCCCAGAAATCCTGGATAGAAAATACTTTCACGAAGAGGGAGTGTGTGTATATTATACCGAGTTCAAAAGACCCCCACAGGTAAATGAGAAATTATGCAACAACTCATTGCTGCTCTTTAATATTAAAAAAGTCAGTATTTCCTTGAGTGTTGGACTGGTTTTTTGTATGAAATACTGTCTTGGGTTTGTGCTTTTTCTGACTGGACATTGTTGCTCTGTGAACTGGATTTTCTTTTTCTGAAAGGACTTTGGCATTGAGGAAGTCTCCAAAAACCTCCTGTTCCCTTTGCTCCTTCTTACCACTCCTCCTACTGATGGCTGTGATCTATTTATAGTGAGGGGGGTGTGAAAAAGAGATTTCTGAAGTCAGAGAGTCCCATAGAGATGTCCTCTACTGGAATTTAAAAAACATCATTGTAAGTGTAGGGTGAAGTGTGAAAATCAAGCTGACAGTGTAGAAAAAAGGGGTGAAGAATTCATAGAAGAATAATGAAAACCAAGAATTGGGGTGGGAAAAAAATTATCCAAAAAAAAAAAAAAAAGGCTGAAGAAATACTTGCCTCTAGGGAAAACAGATAAATGGGAACTGTTCAGATTTCATGTGATGTGGAAAAATTTTTCATACTTAAGTTCTTAAAGGAAAAAACTAGGCTGAAAAATGGGGAAATGTATTTCTAGAGGGGAGGCTGAGGCTAAGAATATTTAGCATATCTCATATCCTGGTTTTACCTTATCTTAAATTAGAGGTGTGAAATCAAGCAAGTTAGTGATAACTCTAGTGTATATCTAGCTGACTTTCACCAGGTGTTACAGGTATAATTTAAGAGTTCCTGCAATGATTGGGTTTGATATGCATAGTCATGACACTTGTGTCACAAGTAAAATAAAGGCAAGTTGGAAATAGATTTTACATTGGTGTTTTTAAGGCAGTTTTATCCCCCTGTAATATTAATATTGTAATTATGGATTTCAGATCACCATTTTTTCTTAAGCTTCATATAAGTGACAGCAGCTGAAAACCCTTTTCTGATGTTGAGAAAACTTCTATTTCACTCTTTTCCTTAAAAAACACTTATAAATCTCTTTTGTTATACTGGGGCAAGTTATGGTTTTTCATTTAAGTATTTTGTTTATAAACAGAAAAGGAACTAAATGCTGTAGAATTTTCAAATTATTGTAAATAATTCACCACATTCCTTGAAATCATGTGACATGAGAAGCTTTAAGAATTTATAGCCACAATTGCAGCACATGGAAAATTGGCAAATGCAAACAAAGTAATTAGGAAGCTGTTAAAATTTCCAGAGCATTTAACAAGGAACAGAATGGTCTTCAACACTTGCCCTTTCAGTTTAAGCTATTTGTAGCTTACAATGGACTTTACAACTTTCCCACCACAATTTGTCCTTCAGTTTCTAAGAATGGCCTATGGTTGTTGGTGAATTGCTCACTGTGTGAATTATGTGAGAACTTTAGTCATATCTTTAAATATTTCTTACAGATGCCTTCCAGGATGTCAGATTTGTCAGCAACTTGTCAGGTAAAAAGGTCTTTGTAATTACAATATTTATGAATATTTTCTCATTAAGTGCTTTCATAATAGGGTTTTCAAAAGTTTTGATCAATATTATGAGTGACAAGTAGGTGAAAGGTAGATATAAAATAAATATAACTAATGTTTAAAGAACTGTCTGCAATAAGTAGGTCACAGATTTATAAATGTTATATAAATTACTTGGCTTCAAAGAAGTAATTTCTCCTGGCCTCCAGCTTGCTGCCTCAGTGAGCTTCAGTATTTTGCATAATAATATGTATTGTAATTGACTATTGCTGTAAATATTTATGACAACAAGGCTCACTCTGAAAAAGAGTTTTATGTAATGTCTAGAATCTTTGCTTTCTAAATCTCTTCTGTTGCTGCTATTGATAAAGGGAATTGTCTCCTGCACTGGCAGTATTTACCAAAGCATTGTCCCTGTGTGGGTGCAGGTGCTGCTGTGGCCGCTTGGTCAGACAACATGCTTGTTTCACTGCCAGTCTGGCTATGAAATACTCGGATGTGAAGCTGGGTGAAAACTACAATCAGGAAATAGAAGAATGGTCCGTGGAAAAACACACAGAACAGACCTCTACTGATGCTTATGGTGTCATCAACTTTCAAGGTGGCTCTCATTCTTACAGGGCTAAGGCATGTATGATATTTTGTTGTTTCTTTTTTTCTTCCTCTCACCATGTTGCTGCTGAATGCTTAATTCAACTTCTGAAATTGAAGGTTGAAAATATTAATACTTCTATTGTGACAAACCAGTGCCGTCTTCTATTCTAGGATTTTTGTTGTGATTTGAATTCTTTCTAATTTCTATTTGTAAAAGATTTCTAGTTGTGGTAGAAATTATTTAAAGCTTATTTAAAGCAGTTACAGGCTACAGGGAGTGCTTGTACAGCGTGACTTCTGTGGTCAGACCAAAGTGCTTGAGTGAGGGAGCTGTGTTCTTTCTGCAGCTGGCAGAAGCCCCAGGGACAGTCCAGTGCTCCAGGTCAGATCATCTCTGTGTGAGAAGGGCCCTTGGCACAGTTCTTTCATGTTCTTAATAGCAGTGTATGGGTTCCTTTGTACCTAGTGTAGCTTAAAATTGCTGTGAGCCCGTTTCTAGGAGCACAGAAACGCCAGGCTGCCCACTCTCGTTTCTGCTTCCTTCTGCAGAGTGCAAGTGGGGTTACTCAAACCAATTTAAAGGAGTAGTGTTGTTTTGTTATTTAAATTTTATTCAGAAAGGGTTCAATTTCTGCCTGCTGTCCCCATCTATTCAATAGCTCATACTGAAGATGTGGCAGCATTGTAGCTGATCAGCCATCTACTTAATCTTATGCTGTTAAACATAGAGTGTTAGAAAGGTGCCAGTTTTGAAGTTTTCTGTTGAAAAATGTAGATTTCCTTCCCACCAGGAACAGGGAAGGAAAACCAAGCAATTGTAAAACTCTTTGCAGGAGACACAAAAGCCTCTCCCAGCAGATGGCAGAGCTTTTATAGATAGTTCTGAATTTCATCTACTTTAGAGATCATCTTGTGCTTTCATAGAGTCATTTCCTAGGTCACTTTGCCAGTAGGATGGAGTACCATGATATTTCTGTAGTTGTTTCCTTTCCAAAACTTGCTTTCAAAACTGTCACATCTGGACTACAGAGGATATAAAGGAAGCTTGTTCATTTATTGCATCTGCTGTGGTTTGAGAAAGTAAATTATAGTTTCCATAGTAGGATGATATATCCTGAAATACATCCTGGTTCCTCTTTTTACACACTTGAACCTTTTACCTCTGTTCTTGTGCCTGCAGTATGTGCGATTGTCATATGACACTAAGCCTGAAGCTATTCTGCAACTTATGCTCAAAGAATGGCAGATGGAGTTGCCAAAACTTGTAATATCTGTCCATGGGGGCATGCAGAAATTTGAACTTCACCCACGCATCAAACAGTTGCTTGGCAAAGGTCTTATCAAAGCTGCAGTGACCACAGGGGCCTGGATTATAACTGGAGGAGTGAACACAGGTAAGGAACTAGCAAAGATGGTGCACAATTAGCATTAGCTCTATTGCAGTTTTGTAAGAGCCAAAAGATTTAATGGATGGATGCATTGCTACATCTTAAACCAAAGAAATTTGAATGAGTTTGGTCAAATGAAATTAAAATAATACCTTTTGAACATATATATTTGAAAGTGGGATACTATTTTGTATTGAAAAGAGAAATAAGATATAGAGGGGCTGGGTTTTGGGCTTTGTTGGTTTTTTTTGTTGTTGTTTGTTTTTTTGGGTTTTTTTTTTTTTGTTTGATTGTTTTCTGGGTTTTGCTTTTGAAACAAGGAAGAGTGTAATGTGATTAAAAAGAAATGTACTGGAAACTCTATATTTCTTGCTGGGCTAATATTTGTTTTGTTGAATGACTTTGTTTCCTCCTAGTAGATATAGCATGGTGCCTTTTCTTTGGTAGTGTGTCAGTAAGTTTCCAGGTCCTTAACGGCCTGATTATCTAAATAAAACGGCTAAACACCTAAATAAATACTTGTATTCTTAGTAAGATGTGCCATTCAATGCACTGGAATCTTTTTTATGCACGAACAGGTGTTGCAAAACATGTTGGTGATGCTCTAAGAGAACACGCTTCCAGATCATCTCGAAAGATTTGCACTATTGGCATTGCTCCGTGGGGAGTGATTGAAAACAGAAACGACCTTGTTGGAAGAGATGTAAGGAGGAATTACCTAACTGAAATAATGATTTACCTCATTTACTTTTGACACATCTGCTCAAGCATGTTTTTCCCTTGCTTTGCATCATTGGAATACTTGCTTTACTATGAAGATACACTGACATCTGTGCCTTATGCAAGATCGTTACTGTAAACAAGTTGCAAAATGCAAATGTGCTACAGGAGGAGCTTGTTCTTAAGTACAATCCTTTTTCCTCCCCCACTGATACTATTGAATCAAATAACAAATATGCTAAAGTATTACAGAGAATTCACATTTAGAGAGGATAATAAGTTGAAAAATTTTGATTTGGACTCTTCAGTGCTGCTGTTTGCCAGAGAAGTCACAAATTTTCCCCAAAGATACGTTTTCAAAGGATCTTTGTTACCCTTCAGAACAGCATCCTTTAGTGATACAATTATCTGCTTCCCTGCACCAAGTTCAGAGCTGCAGCTGTTGGTGTATCCTGATCAGAGGCATGCTTATATGTGTCAGTGCTTCCTTACATGTGCCAGTGCTTCTTGTTGAGCCACCAGTTCTTGTGTCTAGTTAAGTTTCACAGAAACAAGTGTGAATCTTTGCAAGTAAAAGACATTGTTGTGTGCTTGCACTTAGGTGGTTGCTCCATATCAGACCTTGTTAAATCCATTAAGTAAACTAAACGTCCTAAATAACCTCCATTCCCATTTCATTCTGGTGGATGATGGAACAGTTGGAAAGTATGGAGCAGAAGTTAAACTGCGAAGAGAACTGGAAAAAACTATTAATTTGCAACGGATCCATGCAAGTAAGTAATTCTGATGCCTGAGGGCTTAATGAAAAAGGTGTTTGCCCCAAACATCTGAATGACAAAATAAAATAAATTAAAACTTTTGTTTATACTTGAAGTCTAAAATTGCGAATTTCAGCAGCTGCTCTGGACCCTAGTTGTTGCTGGTAGATTTATGATTTCTCTGGGACCACAGAGGAATCCTTTATGAATGAAGTTGTCTATTTACTTTGTAAAAACAAATCTAAGTCACTTCAGGTCTTGTCACCAAATTCTGATTGGTCTGATTAATTAATGGTGTTGTCACCAAGTCCTGATTGGTCTGATTAATTAATGGTTTTGACACTGGCAGTTTCAGAGTTTGCAGTATGGTGTTTTCCCAGTTGTGGAGCAACACAGGTACTTTGACCCTTCCAGGAATGCTCTTGCAATATTTCCCATCAGTAGAGGGTTCCCCTGTACCTGTGTTCAAACTGTATATGTGTTGTCACCTTTGGAAATTATTGGGGGAAGTTGGAAGAGGAGATTCAAAAAAAAAAACCTCTTCAGTTTTCTGCATTAGTTCATGAATGTTTCTGTGAGGAATCTCTTCTGTTTTGTAGATTGTATCCTGCTGTATTGGCCAGCTTGGCAGTGCTTGTGTCCTAGCCCAGGACATAAAGTGCTTGAAACTGTGCATTACCCCCAGTTAATGTCTGTCAGACAGTATTTTAATGTAGATTCAACAGAAAGGCCAAACCTGATTTATTAAATATGTAAAACTGGCCTTCGTGTTAACTGTACGCTTACAGCATTGTCTGGGTTTTATCTTTGCCATTTTCCAGGAATTGGCCAAGGTGTGCCTGTGGTGGCCCTTGTGTTTGAAGGTGGCCCCAATGTCATCCTCACAGTTCTAGACTTCCTTCAGGAGAGCCCTCCAGTGCCCGTGGTGGTGTGTGAAGGAACTGGCAGAGCTGCAGACATCCTGGCCTATGTTCACAAGCAGACAGAGGAGGGGGGGTAAGTGCCAGCAGAGCCAGACTGGACAGAACCACTGAACGGGTCAGGTTGGAAGGGACCACAGTGGGTCATCCCAGAGCACATGGTGCAGGATTGTGTCTAGACAGTTCTTGTCATACACAGATAAATGACAAGATGTACAGACCCATGGCATCTGTGTATGTCTCTCATCCACAGATGAGTCTTGAGACCATTTCTTCCTGAATCTGTACAAATGCTTTTTCTGTTTATTGCAGAAAACACTTGCCTGTTCTGAGTCTAGCTTTGAATAATAAAAGGGATGTGCTTGGGCTCCACAGTACTTGGTGATTTCTAGTTAACTCTCAGGCTTTTATAAATCCTTAAACACACTTGGTCCTAGTTGTACGGGCTGCCTCTGAACCTTGGGAGGCAGGGATCTAATGTAGCTGCAAACCAAACAGCTTTTTTCAGGCTAAGATCACAAATGTGTCTGACTCAGATGAGTGACTACTTATTATTTTGTGCCAAAATCTTCTGGTTGAGAATATCTCAGGACTGCATATGGGAAGAAAAGGGAGGGAGAGTTGAGTTACTTTTAGGAGGCAGTAGTATAGAATTGTAGGTTAAGTAACTTGTAGTTCTTTCTAAAGGTTACCCAAGGTTTTGCCACAGCAACGGTAATGAGCTTATCGATAGCAGGACTTTGAACGGACATGTTGAAACTAATTAAATGCATTGTTGTTATTACTGTTCATCTAAAACAATTGTTTTCTGTTTGTTTGTTTCAATCTCAGGAATGTTCCTGAGGGTGCTGAGCCTGAAATCATTTCAACCATCAAAAAGACATTTAACTTTGGTCAAAGTGAAGCAGTTCATTTGTTTCAGACACTGTTGGAATGCATGAAAAAAAAAGAGCTTGTAAGTAGATTTTGCCATAAACTTTTCTGTGCAATGTGCATGCATTTGTGGATATATGATATGATTTTTTTTCTTTTATTGGATCTTTTAGTTAAGACTGCTAGTAAAGGTGTAGTATCACTGCACGCTTAAAGCAAAACCACTTTATAGAGGTAATGTGTAGCCTGAGTTCAGGGACTGGTGTCTCATTTGAACATCACATTGTGCTGTTCTGAGATAAAAAAAATGCCTTATTCAGCAAACTGTGTCTGCTGGCAGGTTAATCTCATGATCTGTAATGGACTGGAGAGGTAAACAGGATACCGTGTTATAGAGAGCAGGGAATTGTAATCATAGGAGGAAAAGAAGTTCAAATTAATTGAATATTGCCACCTAGGAAAACAAAACAGAATGCTAAACTAAAAGTTTGAATTGAACATAGACAGGCTTCAAGTTGCATTGAAGATGAGGTGTCTTTTATGTCAGGAATTGAAAAAGATTTAAGACTGAAGCCTTTGCCTGAAAATAACCTTTAAATTTTTTTCCCCATTTTGCCATTTTGGACAGATTACAGTATTTCATATTGGGTCAGATGAGCATCAGGACATTGATGTTGCAATACTTACAGCATTGTTAAAAGGTGAGATGCTTAAATTTTTTTAAGATCATTTGGAACATCCAGCTATTATTGATTAGTGTTTATGTGATGGATTATTTATAAAATACCAATAGGAATTGTAAGTTTTTAAACAAATAAATATCTGTGTTCTCATTGTATAATGCTATAACATGGCGTAAATGATGACATATACAGCAGAATTTTGTGGTAGATTGCTTGATTTAGCCTTTTTAGGAAGCAAGAATGTTTATTATCCTATATTATAATTAATTTTGAATTTTGTTCATTGTGTTTGCTTCTTAAGGCACGAATGCATCTGCATTTGACCAGCTTGTTCTTACACTTGCATGGGACAGAGTTGACATAGCCAAAAATCACGTTTTTGTTTATGGGCAACAATGGCTGGTATGTAATGGTCTGGATTAAACAGAATGATAAATCCTAATAGAGAGAAGCACAATTTACTGTAGAGGATGAATCTTGACTTTTGTAGACAGACACTTTGGAATATTGACACATTTATTTTGAGACAGTAATTTGGGTGTACTGCATAGCCTTAAAGCTGTTTTGCTGTATTTGAAAATGGTGCAAAAATTATAGAAATATGCTAATTGTTCAGAATAACTAGCAGAGAAAACACATTCTGAAAGGTGGAGGCTGAATTCATGTTAGTCAGATGCTCTTTCTTCATTACAGCTGCATGGCCCTAGAAAGTTCTAAAGAAGCATCTTGTAAAATGCACTATTGGCAGCACTGCAGTGTCTTTGGAGGGAGGGTCAAAATGTCTGGTTTTTGTAGTTTGAAAATAAGTTTAAGAACTACCTGGTGGCTCTTGCCTTTTCTCCCTAGTAGTGTAAAAATAAAACATGAGCCTACTGAGTGTGCATTCAGAAGTACATACTGTGTAAGGCTTGTCCATTGCCATGATGGTTCTGACATCTTTGAAGCAAATGTGCTTTAGAAATTTTATGTCTTTTTTTGTTTTATCCAACATCAGCCTATGAGAACACCTCGATTATATTAAACCAAATGTCTCCTTAGTCCCACTGTCTCAGTAGGCAGTACCTACAGAGCAGTTCAAATCTTCAGGCCATTCTCCCATCTGTAGTTGTGTGAAGTTCAGGGTATATTCTGAACAGAGGATTACATCTGTATAGACCTGTAAGGTTTTTCCAGCCCTCTAAATGAAGGAAGTTGATACAGTATCTAAGTTCACTTTTTTGCTGGCTCTCTCGAGGCTCCACCTTTTTGCTTATTTGTTGTAGGTTGGTTCCCTTGAACAGGCTATGCTGGATGCCCTTGTGATGGACAGAGTTGCATTTGTGAAACTTCTGATTGAAAATGGAGTAAGCATGCACAAATTTCTTACAATTCCCAGGCTGGAAGAACTTTATAACACAGTAAGTAAATGATTGCTTTTTAAGCTGCATTTAGAGCAGTCTTTTAGTTGCTCAGCCAGTTGTGTCCTGGCTCATGTGCAGCAGTCTGGAGGTTGTGGGGTGTTGGTAGGGAAGGCTCCTGGGCATGAGGTTGGAGTTGGGAAGTGGATGCTGTTGGCTGCTGTGCGCAGCCCCAGCAGCACCAGAATTGCCTGTCAGCAGGGTGTTCATCTGTGTGTAGTGATAGGGATAGACACTAAAGGGAAAATTGCAGCTCTGTTGTGGACACACAGAGTGTGCAAAACACAGTGGGGAAGAAAGAGAAAGTCATGTGGGTGAAACTTGTGCCCAGAATCTGAGATCTATAGGGCTTCATTGGATGGATTCTGTCTGTAGCAGTTAACATCATAATAATTCTAGGAAGAGTTCAATTTGTCAACCTGCATGGTTATAATTATTACTTAGAAAAATGTTGTTACTGTCGATGTTGATCTAAGAATTCCGAGGTAATTTTGATACCAGTATCCAAAGACAGAACAAAGAGCCTTCCACCAAAAATTAGCTGATGTGATTAGTACACAAATATGGCTAAGGTTGGTGTTAACAGTTTCAGTACCTGCTTTGACAAAAAAAGAAAAAATAATTAATTCTTTAGCTAATAAAGCTCTGTAGAGAAGCCTCCTTTAGAAGTTTATTTATTACATTTATTTATATTTTATTATATTTTAATATTTTAAATTAGTTTTTAAAATTAACCTCTTATGGTGCTGCTGTTGCGTGCTAATTTGTAATCCAAATTTTCCCTTTCTTTTGTTGTAAAGAAACAAGGCCCAACCAACCCAACACTCTTTCATCTTGTTCGGGACGTCAAACAGGTATGCTCTCCATGACAACATCTGTCAAACTACCAGTTATTTTTGGTTAATTTCTTGTATTTAACTATCAGTATGATCTGCAGTTTATTAATTGAATTTTAAGTATTAAGCTACCTCTGCAGACATTTCAGTAGTTTTCAATATTTCTGTTCTATGCTTGGTGCCCTGTTGCCTAAAAGATGTTAAACCCAAAGAGTGTTGTCTTTCATCTTTCTTTTGATTGTTTTCCTCCTTGGAGGGATTGAAAGCCGATGCTTCCAGCATGGAGAAATTTTGGCTGTTAAAAAATAGACAAAAAACCCCCAGTGCCTCCCCCACCAATGGAAAGAGTATCTGTTCTGTTAGGGGAGTTAATGTAGAAAAGGTATAACCTTGTCTTTCTTTAAAAATAATAACTGCTGAGTGATGTAGATGCTTTTTTGGGTTTTATGTTGGAGGGTTTTTTTATCATGAAAGGCCTCTTTTTAAAAAAAATTAATATTTAGAGCTGTGATAAAACATGTAGAAACGCTCTAAGCAAGTTTAATATTATACATGGAAAAAGTAAAAATACCTTTTGTATTCCTAGGGAAATCTTCCTCCAGGATATAAAATCAACCTGATTGATGTGGGGCTGGTTATTGAATATCTGATGGGAGGAACCTACAGGTGCACCTACACAAGGAAACGCTTTCGAGCGATATACAACAGTCTCAGCGGAAACAATCGGGTAACAGCAGCCCCTCTGTCCCCACTGCAAACCCCAAACCTTTGTGTTTTGTGCAGTGATTGAATCCGTGTCAGTTCGTTCTTCTTGTCAGTGAACTGATTCTTTTGAATGCAGTAGTAAGGACTGTGAGGGCAGCTGAGATCTGTCCTGGGCTTGAGGGCAAACAACAGGTTTTGTTCTCCTCAGCCTTATTCTAGCATATCCTAATTCCTTCTCTGGGATTTCCTCTTTTCCTGCTCCTAGGGGAAGAAAGGACACTACACATGCAGATTCACCAGGGCTTGGGATACAGATATTTTAGCTTCTTGTGCAAGCTACACTAGCCAACGAGTGTTACTGCCCATTTAGTGACTTCATAAAAGCAATGAAAGCAACTAACAAACCATGTTAAATATCCAGTGAGAATTCTGGTTTTGCTATATAAGTTCATCCATGTTTCAGTAACCAAGCCCCTTCTCCCTGTTGCAGAGATCTGGGCGAAATCCTTCAAGTACCACTCCTCAGATGTGTAAAAGCCATGAGTCTTTTGGTAACAGGGCAGACAAGAAAGAAAAAATGCGCCACAATCATTTCATCAAAACAGCGCAGCCGTACAAACCAAAGGTAAGGGCTGTGAGGGGAGCACAGTGGGGTTTATTGCTAGGAGCTGAGAGAGGGGAGCCTGCTGGAGACCCAAGTGCTGCTGGAGTGTGAGCAGCAGCAATTGCGTTGATCAGGTAAAGCTGGAATTTCCACCTTGCTCTTGTACTTGTTTCTAAACTGCAGCTTTTTTACAGGATTCTGTAAAGGGTGTTTCTCTTTCTGCATAGGAGTCTTGTGGATAATTCTTGATATCTTAGGGACCAAAAAAGTTTCTCTTTGTGACAGAGTTCTAGTAATGAAGATGGGACTCACATAGCTTGGTAGATAGGGAAAGATTTGGCCATATGTTACTACTACAAGCAGTTTCCATGAATTTTTTAATTTGTATGTAGGTATATTCATTACAGCTTTTCTTTGATCTATAATTAAAATTAATTCAGTCTCACAGTTATTAAAATGAATTGAACTCAACTGAAGTTTTCGAACAAAAGTTCCAGCTGCTTTTCAAGTCCTCAAAAATTTTCTTTTTTCTTTTTATTATTATTTATAATCTGGTATTTGATCACTCAGCATTTAATTTCAATTTACATAATAACCAAGTATAGCGACTTAAAATGTGACTTTGTGATTTTATTTTAAAGATTGACACTGGTGCAGAAGAGGGAAAAAAGAAAAGAACCAAAGATGAAATAGTTGACATAGATGATCCTGAAACGAGGCGTTTTGCTTATCCTCTGAACGAGCTGTTGCTGTGGGCGGTGCTGATGAAGAGGCAGAAGATGGCTCTTTTCTTCTGGCAGCACGGAGAGGAGTCCATGGCCAAAGCTTTGGTGGCCTGCAAAGTCTATCGGTCCATGGCATACGAGGCCAAACAAAGTGACCTTGTGGATGATACTTCAGAAGAACTGAAACAGTATTCCAAGTAAATTGCATTCCCATTGTTCAAAATATTTTCCTGACATCTGCAATAAAAGTAGTGGGCTGCTTATGAACAAAACACAAATTATTCTGTTAGCACACTTGAAGACAATTATGCTTTGCAAAAAGGTTTGAGTGGAACTCTAGTAGAAGCTTTATATTAGATATTGCTCTTTCTTGAGGGTTGTTAAAAGTCCTGATTTTTAGTCAAATTAAAAGGAAACTCAGTGTGCCATTTTCTTCTGTGTATTTTCTGAGCATGTTTAATAGCTGTTTTAACATGCACATGTTTTTAACAGAAGTCACAGATTGATGTATTGTGCTTACAAATTATGGTGTATCTGTACAGAAGGGACAAATAATAGTCCCTTCAAGTTATGCAAGTTGGGAATTTGTGCAAGAAAATTCACTCGTAATTTCTATAGATACTATCTTTTGTTTTGTTGTTTTTTTCTGCATTTTAGCGAGTTTGGTCAGCTGGCAGTTGAGCTGTTAGAGCAGTCCTTCCGACAAGATGAAACTATGGCTATGAAATTACTGACTTATGAACTTAAAAACTGGAGCAACTCCACTTGTCTGAAGCTGGCAGTGTCCTCAAGGCTCCGTCCCTTTGTGGCACACACTTGCACACAGATGTTGTTATCGGATATGTGGATGGGAAGGCTGAACATGAGGAAGAATTCGTGGTACAAAGTAAGCTCTGTTGCAGTTTATTCATGTAGAAAGGATCAATGGAGTTCATGTTTACAGGGAACAAAAGTGTGTGTTTAAATGCTGTGAGTGTAAAGCTTTCACAACTATAGCTTTTATTAATAAATCCTGTAAACCAGTCTCCTATAACATAATCAAAACTGGAATATTTGTTGTAAACGCTTCTTTTGACACTCTATTATCTTTTCAAATAAGGTACAGAAATATAGAAGGCAAAAACCAGGCAAGTAGCCTTTAATCAGAGGCTTAAAGAGATCATGTGAATACTAATCCACTACTAAAAACATAGTAGTAACAATCCTTAACAGATGGAAAACCTGTTGTACGACTGTAGTTTTGTGCATTTTGGCTTTTTACAGGGAGCACATAAGACTTGATGTAAAAAAGCTTTATGAATATCCTGTTTTGGAGGAACTGAGCAAAAACAGGGCAAAGAATGAAACAAGGGTAGGCAAATCGGGGACAGGTTTTCCAGTGGTGCCCTTTGTGTGATATAGATGAATTATGATGTAGACAGAGATAATTGATATAGATCGGTTCAACCAATATGGGAGCTGCATATTTCTTTGAGAAATTGGGTTCTGAAACCTAATTGTTGCTAGAAATAAGATGAAATTAAACTTTCCTACAAAATACCTACAAGCATAATTTAACTTGTGACCTACTAAAATCCTCTTTGATAACTGATTAACTGTTTTCTTGCTTGCTTTGTAACAGGCTAATGACAGTAAATAGCTTTCTCTTACTCTCTTCATCTGTACCTTAGCTCATTTTTTTACCATAAATGGAAAAAAAAAAAATGCCCAAACAAAACACACACCACTCCCCTCTCCCCCCACAAACCACAGCCTGGTACAGGCTTTTAAAATACACTTTAACAATGCACTGTTCCAAAGCTCCTGGGAGTGGATTAAATAACAGAGTGTGAACAGAACGTCTCCATCTTTAGGCTTGGAGCACATTCTTTCTAATAGCTTTGAATTTTGGAATTTGTTGGTTTTTCCCATTTCCTATGTCTTCAAGCCAAGAAACACTCTGTATATGTGATCCTAAGCTCTTAGGTAGATATACAAGTAATAACAACTAATTATTTTCTACATTTTTCCCCTCAATAGCAAGCAAGTGAAATTTAGATAATACATTTTCAAAGGCTATTCTGTGTGTTGGTGTATTCTGATGTTTTAATGTAGTTGTGAAGTGTTTACACTTAGTCTTCATCTTTTCCAGGTGATACTGAGTATTCTACTCCCTCCTGCTATACTGCTGTTGGAATATAAGACCAAGGCTGAAATGTCACATATTCCTCAGTCTCAAGATGCACATCAAATGGCAATGGATGACAGTGAGAACAACTTCCAGACTGCAGCAGATGAAATACCTATGGTAATGTGGAGCAGAGGGAGATATTAAAAACAATATTCCTCGCTTAATTTCACTTCTTTGACTTGAAAAAAGTATTTATTTTAGTGCTAGAAAGCATGTATTTCTGTGTGGGAAGTTAACAGTTTTTGGTTTTTTTTTTTTTAGGAGGTTTTTAAAGAAGTGAGGATCTTGGACAGTGCTTTCGAAAAGCATGACATGGAGACTCCAGCAAAGCCTAAAAGACTCCCAATTACACAGAAGTTTTATGCATTTTATCATGCTCCAATTGTGAAGTTTTGGTTTAATACAGTGAGTTTTTTTCTGTGTAGTGTATATTTTACTTGGAAATGTAGCACAGATTTTTGGGTTATTTTTCCAACATGTAGCTGTGATTGAGTTAATGTTAAGCACTACCCAAAAAGCAGACAGAAAACCCCTTACCTTGCTGAGCTGAAAATGAGAAATACTTCATTTTATGAAATTCGTAAGCACATGCTGTGCCCTGTGGTTTGGGGTTTTTAAATTCTGTTCTGAGTAATTCTTTTCATCAGCTGCTAGCAGGAGTTCTATAACCATGTATTAGGCTCAAGTGCATGCACAGCTTCATTTCAATCACTGTAATAGAAATCCTAGAATTTGTTCTAAGGGAAAATAGCTGTAATAAGAGCAAAGCTTTGCTAACAATAAATAGCTTATTACAGCTATTTTTCCTTTTCTAGGATGACAATGTTTGTATCCCCTTATAAATAATAACTTGTCTGCTAAAGAGAGTAAATATAGTCTTGTAATTCAACTTAAAGCTTTTATTGTATACCACATCAAAAGATTCCATGTACATCTTTAAAGGAAGGATCCTTCAGTAATTATATGTATATGTTTTATTTCATTTTTTAGTTGGCATACTTAGGATTCCTCATGCTCTACACATTTGTGGTTCTTGTAAAAATGGAAGAATTACCATCTGTCCAGGAGTGGATTGTTATTGCTTACATTTTCACATCAGCAATTGAGAAAATTCGTGAGGTATGCCCATAACAATCTGGGATTTTAGCCTTTTTTGTCAGTTAAAACATGCTTTAAACTATTTTTCTGTGAACAGGAAAACTGAAGAAACTTCAAGCATCAGAGTACCAGAGTACAGCTTTATCTTAAAGCTTGGTATAGGTTGCTAGATGGAGGCTTTGTAAAATGTGTATTTATTTGTCAGGCAGGCTCTAGCACTGTGCTATGACTGAGATATCAAAACAAAAAGCTTTAGTGACACAGGAGAGCCATCATAGCTACAATGTTCCTGGTCAGCCAGAGACTTTATGGAAGTTCTGTAATAATTTTTAAATGGGAGAGATGAAGTTAGTCCCTTTACCTGGTACCTCAGGCTCAACTGAAGGCAGATAGGGTTCATTTTCATCACAGTAACTACCTCAAAAGAAATAAAACCCCAACTAAATCCAAAATTCCTTAATAAATTGTTTAGACAGAGCAAAACCCTCCTGTCCTTGTAGTGAAGCTGACACAGTAAAACACTGCATTTTAGAGTTCTCAATTTAAATAGCTATTATATTTTTGCGAGTCTAAAAATGCTAGTGATTCACATATTTTACTGTTGGTCCCTGTGCAATAGATAGGAGCTGTCCTGACCTTCATTTCTTTTACAGATTTTTATGTCAGAGGCTGGGAAGATTAATCAGAAGATCAAAGTGTGGTTCAGTGATTACTTCAATATCAGTGACACAGTTGCCATTGTCACTTTCTTCATCGGGTTTGCCCTAAGATTTGGAGCCAAGGGGAATTTTGGAGAAAACACTTACAGAGAAAATTACATCTTTGTTGCTGGAAGAATAACATACTGTCTCAATATCATTTTTTGGTATGTGCGATTACTGGATTTTCTAGCTGTAAATCAACAGGCTGGCCCTTATGTTATGATGATTGGGAAAATGGTAAGTACTATGTTTGTTACTGATTTTTTTTTTTTCCCATCTGCATCCATTTTCAACTTCTCTTAATAGTTTTATTTAGTTAGAAGTTTCTTTTCCTGCTGTAATAGGATAACAACTTGGTGTGCAGAATTAGCCAGCTGGAATATAACTTAAAGGGTTTCAAAAGAGGCACTGATGAGAAGGCTTCTTTATGGAGCTATCCCTGTTACATGCATGTAAAAAAAGGCAAATCTTCCTTCCCTGGCCTGTTTTGTTCTCAGATGTCAGAGACTTAAATAAATATGATCAATGTCTTGATTCAGCTTCCCTTCTAGGTCTGAAATTTATAGCCTTTGTGTTCTAAGGTCAAAACTTTTAACTAGTTTAGTGTCCTGAAGCAGCTTCATGGTTTTTGTGCTATGGAAAACTGGGAATAGATTGTGCTTCTTGTCATCTCACACAAAAAATACTAAAATTGTTTAAACTTAAATAACCTATCTCTTCTGTCAGTAGCTATTCTACATGTTAAAAACCATTATAAAGCTGTCTATATGAACATGGAAGGGGCTTTTCTGTTTCTTCCCTCTGTAAAATGGTTCTTACAAAACTGAACCCTCTCATTCCTTAAAAACAAAGGCAATCAAGTTGCTTATTTTTCACTTTGATTTCTTACAAGAGAGACAGGTTCTCTGTTCCTGCCCTTGGAAAACTACCACTGGTTTTTGTGCAGCTATTGAGTACCTTTATGAAGGAATATTTCCTTGTGTACCTAATAGTATTCAAGTTGAAAGGGAAATATGCTGAGTTGCCTTTGGCCAAGGGTACTAAATAATACATTATAAAAAAGGACAGGAAAAATTTGGGGTTTTTTAATTATATAACAAAACTTTCTGAGTGAAATATTTGTGTCCTGGATTCTTTTCCTTATATAATACATAGAATTTCCCAAGTGTGTCCTGTCACTGTAAAAGTTTTTAGAGTTGTGAGATCATATTTATGACCTTATGGATTAACTGACTTTTTTTGTGTTAACAGGTGGCCAACATGTTTTACATTGTGGTGATAATGGCACTTGTGCTACTTAGTTTTGGTGTTCCCAGGAAGGCAATACTGTATCCTGATGAGGCACCCTCTTGGACTCTTGCTAGAGATATTGTGTTTCATCCATACTGGATGATTTTTGGTGAAGTCTATGCCTATGAAATCGATGGTAAGATACTGCAATTATGAAGCAAGTAAAGAGAGAACTTACTTTGATAAGGTCTTATCAAAATCTTATGAAATTCCACTTTTATGAAAGCCCCAGTACTGTTGGCATTGATTCCATTCAATGGAATATCTCCCTTTTGTGGCTTACAGCTGTATAACTGTGTGACCTGCTTCTTCATTTTCTTTTCTAAAACTTGTTTGGCTTAGAATAAAAACTACATAATCACAAATTCTCTCAAGGCTATTTCTAGCAAGATTTTGGAATTCTGCCCCACAGCTATCATGACAAAATATTGGCTGTGGTGATGTACTATGCTTTTTTAAGAAAGCCAATAATATGACTACAGCATAGTATCAGCCAGAAACAATTGTCTCTGGTATTTTTCTACCATGTTCTAAATGCCTGGAGACATTTCAAACTGCAGAACCAGTGCATCATAGTTGGTTGATACAAAATGTAAGTGACCTTTGTGGGGTTTTTTTGGTGTCTGTACCTGCTGGGAGTTCTAAAAGATGTACATGTCTTCTCTGTGTCTTTTTTCCCCAACACAGTGTGTGCAAATAATTCTGATGAAAAAGTTGCTCATCTCTGTGGCCCAGGAACATGGTTGACCCCATTTCTTCAAGCTGTCTACCTCTTTGTACAGTACATAATCATGGTTAATCTCCTGATTGCATTTTTCAAGTAAGTATGTAGATAGTAGTTAATTTTTGCTAATAATTGCACTAGTGTGTATCTCGCTGCAATAAGATGACAGAGATAAGAACTGATGCCAGATCAAAGCAATCCCATTTCCTGGAAATTTTTTCAGGTTCTAAAGCTGGTCTTTGTCTCTTCCTCACTGCAAGCTCATGACTAACTTAGGGAAGTGTGTGATGTGACTGGTTCATGTCACATCTCTGAGGTCAGGGGAATCAGTAGTTCAAGGAAATTTGAAGGTAGTTTGAAACTTGTCTTTGTCAAAAAACAAACAAAATTGTTTCCTTTTCTTAATTGACTGTTGTTCCTAAATTAATTTAATGTTCTCCAGTTGGTTGAGTTCAATTGTAGCAACTTGTCTTTTATAGTTCTCTGCAAGTGTTGGATTTATGGGCACAGGCAGCTCATGAACACTGAAGAAGGCAGACTGCAGAATTAACATGGTGTGATATAAAATTCTGAGTTTAATTAGAAATAATTAATTTTTTTGTTCAGCAAACTTGAAATTTGATCTCAGTGTAATTTATTTCTGAGTAAAGATACTGAGATGTTACATGATGGGAAAATATCTTTAGCCCTCTCCTTGCTCTGAATCGTGGTGTTCTCTTGAATGTGTTTCCACTTCCACAAAAATAATTTTGCAGCAAAAAACAGGTTTATGCTTTTGTCTCTTACTTACCTGGCATTAGAATTCAAGATTGTTATCACAGTGTTAAAAAACAAACAATCCAACAACCACTAAACAAACACCAGGGACTCCCCACCACCCCAAAACACACCTTGGTGTGTTAATATTGTTCTGTTCCCTTTCAGCAACGTTTATTTACAAGTCAAGGCAATTTCCAACATCGTGTGGAAGTATCAGCGCTACCATTTCATTATGGCCTACCATGAAAAACCTGTTCTGCCTCCACCACTGATCATTCTCAGCCACATGGCTTCCCTCTTCTGCTGTATATGTAAAAGAAGAAAGACGGACAAGGCTTCAGATGGGCCAAGTATGAACAGTTATCCAAAGAATTGCAGTAATGTTTTCGACATGGTTAAAGCAAACTGTCAGGAAAGCACCATGTTCTTGGTTATGATGTGTATTCTGAAGGAAGTCAAAGTGGGTCTTAATTTTATGTGTTTTCAATATTGATAATTCTTTTGAAAATCACCATGCTTTTCCCAAGAGTTTAATGCCGACCCCTAGAAATCTCCAGTAAAACTAACCTATCACACAAACAAATAGATTAGATTTCTTGTTACTGCTAATGGAGAAAATTTTTTTCTTTCTGTAAAACCTCTTTGAAACTTGAAAAAAAAATTAAATCCAGCTAAGCAATCTAGCTTCTGTCTCAAAGAGATTAAAGGGTAGTAGTGTAAGGAATGATCATATTGTGCACAGATCCTCTCAAAATTACCATTTTCATTTTATTTTATTGTCAATCTTTGACCTTGAACTTATTTTTGCAATGAGAGAGGAAGGGTCTTAAGTGGCCCTCTGGTAGGGTTTTTTTCGTTTTTTTTTTGGGTTTTTTTGTTTTTATTGTAGTGTTTTGTTGTTAACATCCTTTGTAGAGTTATGACTGTTAGTTTTCAGCACCTGTACAACTTCACTACATATGTCATCTTAAATGATGATCTCTCTTTAGAACTCTTCCTGACAGAAGAAGATCAGAAGAAACTTCATGATTTTGAAGAGCTGTGTGTTGAGATGTATTTCAATGAAAAGGATGATAAATTTCATTCTGGAAGTGAGGAGAGAATTCGAGTCACATTCGAACGGTAGAATATTTATAATTAAAATTTCTGAATAGAGAATTAGAACTTTTACAGGTTTTTTAAATGTGCTTTAAAGAGGGAGAAATGCAGCTCAAGAAGATAAAATGTTTATGCAAATTTTACCTGGTATCTTTCCATTGCTAGGCAGAAACTGATAATGTGATTGATTCTTCTTGACCTATAGAAGCACTCAGTAAACTGAGGCAATCACATTATTTCATTTCCCATGATGTTTTAAGAAACTTAAAGATAGATTTCACAAAGTGCTGTAGGCCCTCAGTTGATAGTGTTTTAATTCTGTGATTCAGAAATATGTACAAATGTATTACAAAACAGTCCAATGCTTTCATTTTATTGTGAGATTTCAAAGTTGTTTTTCCCCTGATTAAATGAACAGAAAGGGTTATAATCATGGGGATTTTTGCATATTGAGACAAATACCTTTCATATCTACTTCATAATTTGATTTTTCTTAGGGTGGAACAAATGTGCATTCAGATAAAGGAAGTTGGTGATCGTGTCAACTACATTAAAAGGTCATTACAGTCTTTAGATTCACAGATTGGCCACCTCCAGGATCTGTCTGCTCTAACTGTGGATACTCTGAAAACACTGACTGCCCAGAAAGCTTCAGAAGCCAGCAAGGTTCATAATGAAATCACCCGGGAATTGAGCATTTCAAAACATTTGGCACAAAATCTCATTGAAGATGGCTCTCTCAGATCATCTGTGTGGAAAAAGCACAGCATTGGAAACGTCTTTGGTTCTTTTCCACAAGGAGGCCTTGAGGGTAACAATGCTTTACTCTGTAACATTTCCATCCGTGATGATAAAGAAGCCCAGCATAAGACAATTGGTCAGGAGTTGGCTCTGGCTCCCCGAAGAGAAGAAAAAAACTTCCAAGAGGCAGGTTCCTCAGGCAGTGCCTTATTTTCAAATGCTGTTTCCCCTCCAGAACTTCGCCAACGAATACAGGCTGCAGAGATCTCAAAATCCACTAGTAAAAGTAAAAAATTAGGCAACTCATCCAACAGCATGCCACATGTAACATCCCCAACAACAAAGTTTTTTGTTAGTACTCCATCTCGACCCAGTTGCAAAAGTCAGCTGGATTCTTCAGCAAACCATGAAGAGACTGTTTTCTCTAAGGCTACAGAAGGAGATAATAATGTAGAATTTGGTGCATTTGTGGGTAAGTATAACAAAGTAGATTCTGAATGTCCTGAAGTCATTATTAGCTGCTCTTATCCTCTTGCTTCTGGCTCTGCTTGCCTTGCTTTCACCCAACCTTGTGTTGAAAATGGAGGATACATTAATTGTGGTTTTATTCATGATGAGAGTGACACTAATGATAACTACAGCTGCAGAGTTGACAAATGTGCTCACCAGTCCCCTGCCAAGTTAGCGAAGAACAAGCCCCAAAAGAAGTTCTCTTTGTCAACGGGCGACTTGATGGCAACAGTCAACTGTGGCGGCTCGCATGGGAAATTGAATATTAAAGATGAACTGTCCAAAAGTCAGCATGTCCATGCAATGGAACTGCAAACCCGAGATTTATGTTCTAACATCCTTATGGGACTACTTCATAAACTGTGGACCAAATCTAAGCCACAAGGTTTGACTTATCAAGAATTGTATGGTATTTTGGGTGTATTCCGGTTGCAGGTGACTTCATTCTACCATTTTGCTCCGCTTTTTTTGCGTTTAACATCTCTAATTTCCCTATGTTGCTTGAATGTTTTTTTTTAACTGAAGTTATAATTTCTCCATAATTCTGTCACATAGACAATATTTTTCTGACAACCATTATCCAGTTGTTGGGTATAGCAGTTTTGGGCAATTAGCAGCTGTACAACTTGGTACGGGCGCTGTAGACAAACCTTTTGTGGCTCATTATAAAGCTCCTACCTTCTGATTGCATAAATCAAAAATATTGTCTATTTCTTGACGTAATTACAGAACACTACTCAGGCTGATGGAGTCCTGGACAAATATCTTTGTGGTATCTGTGTCAAGCTGAGGGTTCCTCCTATGCTATATTTCTAAACACTTTTACAGCTGGGATCTTCCACTGTTGCCTAGGCTAACCTGGGTTGGGGCTGTCGTTTTGGAAGCTTCCAAAGTCCTTTAATTCAATACAACATTTTGCCTCCCCTCAAGTTCTGCTTAACAGTAAAAAGGTGGATGATTTTGGTTTGTTACCTACATATTTGAATGGTAAAACAGTGGCAGATTCATTGCAAAACACAGGTGTGGGTTTACTAACTGATCCCTGTAAATTAGATAATGCTTTAAGTATGCTTAGTGTTTAGTAGAAGATTGTAATCTGGAATTGTCAGGTTGTCTGCAGAGGTGTTGTCTTGCTAAAGTTGTTTAGGGATGTCTCAGTGTTTTCCAGAGATTTGCTGAGGTTGTATAAATTTAAATCTCTAGACAAGAGTTTATTCTACTGCTGTGAAACTTGAATTAGATATTTATGTATAAGTGCCTCATGGTTGGAAAAAGAAAGCAAGGCTAAACAGAAATTATGGACAGTGACTGTACAACTCTTATCTAATCTTTAAATGTACTTCACCACTAATAACTTTGAATACTAACTATACTTATTTACTGGAGCCAGATTTTTTTTGTATATGGTCCTCTGACATCTCTAGCATTTAGAACATACCCTTCATTCTTACTATCCACAATTTACACCCCTTGTGATACCATGCAGGTTTCAATTGTGAAGCCAAGTAGATTTTCATTCATTATGAAGCCACATGACAGGGAAAACTCTGAAAAGTATTTCTTGCAACTGGGAGGATGAAGGGTATATTGTAAAAGCTACTCCAGGAAACTGTCTACTTTCCCTTCATTTGTCAAGCATACATAAAAGTACTGTAATCCAGGCCTTGTTCCTTTCCTGTGAGGAGCACATGCTTGAGTAAAAATTTAAACTATTAGCTTGACTTTCTGAATGGTGGTGCTCCACACCTCAGTGCAGGAAAGGCAGCAGTTTGATATTGTCACACTGGTCTTCACTTGAGCGTGTTTGTAATGTCTTTCCTAGTGCAAACAGGCACACAGACCTTAGGTGCTTTGTAACCCTTTGCTATGGTGGTGCAGACTATTGGCATGGTCAGAACATTGGAGGTTGCCTTTGATTTTGAATACTCTTTTTGAATTCACTGTGTCAAAGGTCACAGAGACAGCATGGACCTACAGCGGTTCAAAGAGGCAGCCAGCAAAATGAGGGAAAGAAGTGCTGACATTGAGGTGAGCATGAAAGGCTTTGTCAGATCTGTTCATGGGGATCATTTTCTTTTAAACTCCAATGTCACAGTATGTTTGGAAAAAGTCTAAAACCAAATATAATCAAAAAACTTTCTCATTCCTTGCAGACTACACTTTGCATCTGTTTCATGGTTAAAAAAAAAAAATCCAATGAAAACTCCTGTAACCTTAACTGCCATAAAATACAGTTGCTTCATAATAGGATACTAGTGAAATAAACAGGCTCTGAGGTTATGAAAGCTAAGATGACTACAACTGTGAACTGAGATAAAATTAAGTATCCCATAATTAGTGTTCAGCTAAATATTTTACACTCATAAATATCAAGATCAGCCTTAAACTAATTTATGTTATAATTTATAGAGCAAGGTGACAGTGTATATCATTTTCAAAAGTGACAAAAATTGTTCATTATGTTTCCAAGAAGAAAAAGCTTTTTAATAAACTCGTCATAAACTTAAATGAATAATTTCCATTTCCTTAAAGAAATCTCCTTAAAGAATAATAAAAACTACTAAAACAGAAAAGTGGTTATTTATAAACCTGCTTTCCAAGTACTGTAGTGTGTGTGTGTGTGTGTGTGTGTGTGTGTGTGTATATATATATATGTGTATATATGTATGTATATATATGAACGCTTGTTTTTGCCATGTAGCTGTTGAATTAGTACATACAAATTACTATTTGCAGTTATCATGCATTCAGGGGAGAATACACCTGAGGATTGCATTATGACCATTTGAAATGCTTCTGTTCTGCTGAGTTGCTGCTTCTGAACCATTTGATGAGTATAATGTGTGACCAAAAAGCTTTTTGTATGTATTTTTGGCACAGTTTTCTTGTTGTTATTGTTAATAATTTGCTTTGTTTCCTTGATAGGAGCAACAGGAAGACTTCAAAAAAGCTATATTGGAGGGTATAGAGACAACCAGACTTCAAGTAAGTAAAGAAAGTTCCCATTTATTAGGAATGTTATTTTAAACAGTTACTAAAATATTCTTTGCAGTAAAGACATGGCTCTCTGTTCTTATCTCATTATCTGTAAACTGGATGTCTCCTTGACAGAGATCTAAAACGTTCTGGTGTTTAGGGATGTGAAGAAATAGTTTTTATGCACACAACCACACATCAGAAAGACATTTTGGGCACACACACACAGAGGCCTGTGTATGTTTGTGTGTGTGGGGTGTATTCTGTAAGAGGGAAGGGTGAAAAAGGGTGGCACCAACTTCCTAACTGTTATGATTTCAGGAATCAAAAGCAGGGCACAATGAATTTTTACATTTTATTCAGGAAACCACTGGAGTTAATAGATGAGTAAGCCCTATGCCACTCTACCCACAGTCCTAGTTTGTGATGAAACCACCTTTCTGCTTTTTTTGCAAAAGAAATATTTTGTTGTCAAAAGTCAACCACCTCAGTATATATCCCAACAAAGTGTAATTGCTATAAAGGAGTATGTCCATAAGGAAGGTGCATTCATAACCTTCAGGTTTTTTCATGACAGGAATTTTCTACATTTTGTTGCTCTTTTAAGCGGGTGCAAATTGAAATTTAGTTTCTGCCAGAGCCATATTCTTATATAAGAATTGATGGCAAACAAAGGCACAAAACAGATGAACTGAACATGGTGCTTGTAGGAATCCAGTGTAATTGACATTTCTGTAGTTCTATGCTATTGTAACATTCCATGGCAAAGAAGTCTTTTGGTGTAAGTCAGGAGTCTTAATGTGGGCCTGAAAATGTTACAGCTGGTGGCTACTGTGAGAAGAGCATTTTAACTGAATTAATGCACTCAACTTGTGCATTTCTGTGCAGTGAGATATTTGAAGTATATCCATAAATTTTGAAAACTCCTGGCCAGTCCTAAAAAGAAAAACTGGGCAGACTGTGTGCCAAGAGTAGTAGTTGAAAGCAGTAATGGTAATGATGACTGATGGTAAATGTAATTTTTTTTTGTAGGGTCTTCAGACTGACAGTGATCTACAACAATCTGGTTCTTGTGGTGGGTTCACTGACCCTCTGACAGCCCACTCAGAGCAGTGTAAGTCTGGGCTCTGCTCAGGTCCCCTAATGTTGTCTCTAACTTGCCTTGCTAAGGGGTGTCCTAAGAAGGTGCAAAGGAAACAAATGGTTAAATAACCTTGAAATATTTTCATGTTTGGTAGTACTTGCATCTTCTGCTTCTTGTGGTTCTTCTAGCCATGCCAGCTCAGTTCTGTTACCTTGGATTTGCCACGGACAGCCAGAGCTGTAAAACCTGAAGTGATCTAGTTAGGACTGCAAACTTCTTCTAAAGCTGTGGGTCAGGCTTGTTTCATGAGAGCTTTGTTCAACTGTCTGTTTGTTCACTATTAGGAAACAGGGGACAGTGACAGCTGCCATTCTTTGTCCAGTTACAAATCTCCTTCATTTGCAGTGTGCAGCAAGAGCAGGAGAGCATCGAGTGAAGACACGCAGCAAGTTGACTCTAAAGCAGCCTTACTGACGGTTTGTATCAGCCTTTTGTGCCATTCTTGAGCAGAACTAGAAGCTGAACAAATCAAGGAGAAGAAACAGAGTAATACTGATTTGTGGACTTGCTTGTTCTAGGAGGCAACAGGAGACCTGTTTTTCACTAAGGGAAGAAGTTGTGTATGTTCTCACTATGAAAATCTGTGCTGTTTTCTGTTTGTAGAAATAAAATCAAAATTCTTTTCTTTTAAGGAAAAGAATTACTTATCCATAAACAGTAGTGAATATAGAGCCTTATTTATTCTTTTAATTGTAGTTACCATTTCTTGGTTGTACTTGGGTCTCTCCATTCAACTGCAGTTCAGTACAGCCTGGTTTATTTCCAATAAACAGGCTGTACTCCAAGAGCTTAAAACACATTACCACCCAACCTCCAACTGAATAAACTGTGCTTTCCTTACAAAACTGAAGCTCTTTGTTTTCCCTCTCCTTTGTTTTAAAGGATTGGCTACAAGGCAGACCTTCAAATAGCAGTCAAATGTAAGTAAGCTTTCTACTAATAGGGCAATTTTATCACTCTCTATGTTGATTTGTTTTTCTTTTTGGTTGTCTTTGGCTATAGTGGTATTTAATTACATTTAATGAGCAAAAACCCCACAAAGTTTGGGGTTTTTTCCCCCCTTCTAATTAATAACCAAATATATTCACTGGAATCATAGGAGCATCATAGAATGGTTTGGGTTGAAAGGCTCTCCCAGCCTGTCTCTGGAGCAGAGGGGCTCCAGCCCTCCAAGTATCTTTGTGGCCTCCTCTGGGGTCTCTCCAACAGGCCCTTCTTACCTTGGGGGCTCCAGGGATGGCCCCAGCTCCAGCTGGGGTCTCCTGCAGAACCATTCCCTCAGCCTGCTGGCCCCTCTTCTTGGGATGCAGCCCAGGGCTGGGTTGGCTCCCTGGGCTGCAGGTGCTCCTGGGTGGGTCAGGTTGAGCTCTCACCATGCTTTAACAGGTTCTGTTTAGATTAATGGTGTCACACGTTGGAGGGCAAAACACAAAAATGTGTTGGCAGGTAGTGAGCAGCTCGCTTCCTGGTAAAGGTCTTTACCCAGCCTTTGAAACTGTAACCACCTGTGAAATTATGCAGACATTGCTCTTGTTAACAATTACCCCCTGAGTTAACTGTTGCAGCCATTACCTTATTTATCTGATAACAGAAGGGTAACTGTTGTGAACTAGTTTTAATTAAAGCACCTCTGTGGGAACGAGCTCTTGTGATGCAAACTTAGCATAATGTTCTGCGTGACTTGGAGGTATTTAAAGTGTAGCTGCAAAAACATGAGATTGCTTAACAGCTTTCCATTACTATTTTGTAATTAGGAAACCTGTACAGCCCTTGAAAAATAGGCTAACAGGGTAAAAGTGGTGCTGTGAGGTGAACAAGGTGACCTAGGATGTTGTGTCAAAATCAGGGGATCCAGAGTAAGTTTGAAGGTGACTGTTGTTTTTGTGGCATTTGACAGGCCATCGGAAGAAGATGCATTGAATGGTAAGTTTTCTTTCTGCTCTAAAGGTGAGAGATTTTATGTATAACCAACTGCTTGGGTCTCGTATGGGGATGTGTCTAATTGATGGTAATTTGGGATTTATTGGACACACAATACTGTGATTTAAAAAAATTAAAAAAAAAAATCAATAAACTGCTGAGCATTAAGCACTACATTTTTTCCCCCCTGAGGTACTAAAGACTTAAGTGCAATATTAATTTATCTTCACAGCAGATCCTTTTCAAACTGTAGTGTGGTATTTGAGTACATAAATTAGTAGCTAGAATATCTCTTTTTCTTCTTTTTTCTCCTTAATCTTTTTTCAGGCATTGCTTCTCCTTTCAAGCCTATCATGGATATCAATTACTATTACTCAGGTCAGTCCCTCTTACATACTAATGCTTGTATTTTTATTGACATTTATAAGATCCTTAAACTTCAACAAATGCTGTAATTTTCCTCTAGCTGTAGAAAGAAATAACCTGATGAGATTATCACAGAGCATTCCATTCACTCCTGTGCCTCCAAGAGGTAAGAACTGCATTTCTTGTTGCTGGTTCACTGTGGTCTTTTGGGGAAGAAAAACAAACCTTATATGGATTCTAATTTGGTTTGATCCTTCCAATATAGAAGGATCAAGGCAAAGTTCACAGTTTCTCACAGCAAGTGTGAAACTGAAGTCTTAATGAACTAAAAGAAGTCTGTCTTAGAATGCTCAGAAATATAAGTGAGTATGACACCTTTTCTAGGGCAACTCACTTGATTATGAAATGGAGATTTAATTATAGTTGTCCTCAGAAATGGAGTTACAGTGATGGTAGTATTGTACTAACAGTTCTATAACAAACTCTTCTGGAAGGATTCCTTTAAGTTGTCTTCACTTGTTTGAACATTAAACATTTATTCAGTGTTCTTAGTGCTGTTTGAACAGTGTCATTAATAGGTCTAAATAGGAGGACAAATTTTGCAGCTCTCTGAAAAAAGCTGCAGAGGGGTCATCCCACTGAGCAGTTTAAATTTTTTGTTAATTCAAGATGTTTGTACTGACTCAACACTGCAGCTTGTTGTAAGAAATGGTGTGTTTTCAGTGCTTTTAATTTCAAACTTGGAAAATTCAGCTCAGTGATGGCTTTTGTGCTGTGCTGCAGGTGAACCAGTCACTGTGTATCGCCTTGAAGAGAGTTCTCCCAGCATCCTGAACAACAGCATGTCCTCCTGGTCACAGCTGGGGCTCTGTGCTAAAATTGAATTTTTGAGTAAAGAGGAGATGGGAGGAGGTTTACGTCGAGCTCTCAAAGTTGTATGCACGTGGTCAGAATATGATATCCTGAAATCAGGACATCTTTATATCATCAAGTCTTTTCTTCCTGAAGTTGTGAATACTTGGTCAAGCATTTATAAGGAGGACACTGTGTTGCACTTGTGCTTGAGAGTAAGTTCTGTCTTTGTCAATTATTAAACATGGACAGGCATTATATGTTAAACAGGAATTATTTTCCCACCTGTAAACTAGTATATACTTATTAGAATAAGAAAAGTTAGTCTGGGGTTCTGTATGAGCAAAAGGGTTAAAAATTCTGCTCCAGGATGGCTTATTTAATAAAAGAGCTCCAATTCTTAAAATGCAGATATAATTTAAAAAGCAAGTAATCTGTTACTCTGCCTTGGGGGAATAGACACTGTTCCCACTGCCTGCTTGGCTCTGCTGTTCCTTGTTCTGTTAAGCAGCTAATGAGGTGTGGTTTGACTCACAGGAAATTCAGCAGCAGAGAGCAGCACAGAAGCTCACCTTTGCATTCAACCAGATGAAGCCCAAATCCATCCCATACTCTCCAAGGTGAGTGTATTTAAATTGCCATAGTATTGGATGCTTTTGGCTCCAGGCAATGCCTACAGGTTGTTAACAGATGCATCAAGTATATTAAGATACTGATATGTAGATGTGTCTTGGAATATTGCTGTGAAAGTGGCAAGCAGAATTGTCCTTGGCAGTATTTTCCACTGATATTTTCTGCACTGATTCTAATCTAGTGGGATAATCTAAATGACTTTGTGTAATAGTTTAAAAGTATTTAAATTGTTAGTAAATTAAATAAAAATCTAACAGTAATGATAGATCCCTATTTTGGAACAGTATTAATTAAGTGTACTTTTTACTAGGTTCTTGGAAGTTTTCCTGTTATATTGCCACTCTGCTGGCCAGTGGTTTGCAGTTGAAGAGTGCATGACTGGAGAGTTTAGAAAATACAATAACAATAATGGGGATGAAATAATCCCAACTAACATGCTGGAGGAGGTTATGCTGGCTTTCAGCCACTGGACATATGAGTATACAAGAGGAGAACTGTTGGTATTAGATCTGCAAGGTAATGCCCTGACTTTGAAACTTGGATTGAGGCCAAGGTCTGTGTGGGTTTTTTATTTGATAGCATTTTGTTAAGAATTTGTATGTTTGTAATAAACAACAAGCATTATTTAGTGCTTCTTCTTCTAGTTAGTTAGGATCTCTGATTTTCTTATTTAATCATGTTATGATAAAGATTGGGAAGTACCTCTAAGATCATTGAGTCCAACTCTTACCCAGCACTACCAAATCCAGCACACTTCATGTGCCCAGAGGCCACCCCAAACAGCTTTGAAATCTCTGCAGGGGTGGTGACTGCACCACTTCCCTGGGCAGCTGTTCCAGTGCTTGGCAACCTTTTCAGTGAATATATTTTACCTCATGCCCATCCTAAACTTCCCCTAGTGCAACTTCAGGCCATTTTCTTGTCTTGCTGCTGGGGACTGACCCCCACCTGGCTACAGTGTCCTTTCAGGTAGTTCTAGAGAGTGATGAGGTCTCCCCTGAGCCTCCTCTTCCCCAGGATAAACACCCCCAGCTCCCCCAGCTGCACCTTGCAGGACCTGTGCTCCAGACCCTTCACCAGCTTTTTAGTCCTAATATAGTATTAAATCTTGCAGCAACACAGAAACTATAAATATATACATTTTTCCTAATGAAATGTGCCATAAAAAATGCTGTCTTTTGGCACATTTGTGTAGTGCCAATGTGGTAAGCTGATTTTATCCTGAACTCTGTGCCAGATATTCTGGCAGTGAGAACTGTATAGGAGATTTTTCTCATGGGTGAAAACTCAAGCTAGGAAATGCAAAAAATAGATGGAAGAAATCTGAGAAGTACAAAGTGCTTGCTGAGGAGAACCTTTCTAAGGGTAGAGAATCATGTATAGTTTAGTTTGTGTTTATTGTGGGGTTTTTCTGTTTTTATTCTTGGACAAGCTGAGAAGTCATAGCTAAGGATTCCAAAGCTTTTTAATATTAAGATATTTATGTAATCAGAAGTGTATCAGATTTAACTTTTTCTTCATGTGCTGTCTGAAGGTGTTGGTGAAAATTTGACAGATCCCTCTGTGATAAAAGCTGGGGAAAAAAGGTAAGGGTTAAGAAAGACTTCAAGTATTACATAAAATTTTCCCTGGAAGAGAACACGTGCAAGGGATGTTTATGTGCACTTTGTCTCCAAGGTCATACGATATGGTGTTCGGGCCGGCCAATCTGGGAGAGGATGCAATCAAAAACTTCAGAGCAAAGCACCACTGCAATTCCTGCTGCAGGAAACTGAAACTTCCTGGTAAGAGCTGTAGGACCCTCCTTCTGAGACACTGATGTTGTGAGATGTTGTATGATCCATGATGAAATAGTCAAGGCATGCTGTGAAAGTGGAACAAGTAATAAATAGCAATTGTGTAATTTGAATTTAGGCTTCTGATTGCAACTATGATAAAAACATCCCTTTTTTGACAGTGCTTATCCTGGAATTCCTCTTCATAAGTGCATTTGCATATCCAATTCTTTACTAGACGTTTATGCCTCATTGATTCTACTAGCTCAAGAAATAGTAATTGTTATGACTTTGTTCTGTTTGTACAGATCTGAAGAGGAATGACTACACACCTGACAAGATCATATTTCCTCAGGATGATGCCCCTGAATTGACAATTCAGCCTGGAAGCTGCACCAAAGATTCTGATCCGGCCAATTCCATTCGTCTGATGCTCTGATGATGTGACCAACTCAGTGGCTTCGTTCAAACTTTGTGGAACCTCACCAAGTTGTCACTTACCTTTCCCTCACTACAATGAAAAGAAAGACTTGTCAATACAAGGATTACTGTCTTATAAATGGAATTTTGGCTGGTCCATAATCTAAGGATTTTACGACTTGTGATAACCATCTACAGAGCAGCGTGGCAGCTGATCATTCTAAAGGTGGAATAATGACAAGTATTTAAGATGTGTTTTTAAAGGGGCTTTTTAAGCAGAAAGTTTTATTTTTAATTTTATTTTGGTTTTGTGGAGGATTTTCTTCCTGTAGTCCTGTGGTGGGAAATATGCCTTCCACCAAAAGGATTTTGGTAGTTGATGTTTTAAGGTAAAGCATTTGTCTTTTTGGCATTTGTCTTACTGTCAATGAGCAAAACCAGGAGAAAGCACCTACCTCTGTAATGCCAGAGTATTCTCAGAGTGTTTTCGGTAGTGTTCCACTAATATTTTCTCACCAGGTGTCTTTTAATCTGGCCTTTTGAAGAGGACAGAGCCAAATGAGGTGTACATAGGATGCCAATAGACTGAAGTTGAAGGTAGGAACTTGATCTGTTCCAAAAGAGAGAAGAGAGTCTCCTGAATCAGGATTCTTTCAGCTTCATGACTGTAAAACTGGGCTTGGTTGCTTTTGTTTTGTGAAATAGAGCCTGAATTGTGCATAATGAAATTTCTTGTTTTACACATTTCAATTTTATCAAGTCACTGTCAAATAGTAACAAAGCCATGATAGACTGGTATAATCATATTTAATAGAAGAATTAGTTTGTGCTGGTCCAAATAAGTTGCCTTGTAAGAACACAAGTTGGAAGTGCTTTCCCTTGTACGTACGTAGTGACTGCTTCAGAAGTTCTGCCTTCCAAAGATCTCCTAAAACCAGTGTATCGAAACCGAATGTACACATAACTTGTAAATGTATTTAAAATTGTGTAGAGAACATCTTTAATGTTATGTTATTTGTGGTACTTACTTAAGAGAGACTAGGGTTGGATTAGCATCGTGTAAAGTACGGGAGATTGCAATGCACCTTCATGCCAATAAAATGTAATTTAACTGTCCCAAATATTGTTGAGCATTCAGCAAGAAAAGAACCTGTTGTCCAACTGAAGTTTCATGCTGCGATTTTTTTTGTTTTGTTACATAGGTACTAATTTGTAATTTTTAATTAAAAGGGCAGTATATAGCTCTATAAATTTTTTATTCAGTAGTGTATCTTATAGATACAGACCTAAGGCACGAACACAATAGTTGTTTAAATGGTGTTTTATGTTTGATGGGGAAAGGTAAAATGTTATAAGGATATAATACTGTATACATTTTGTATATCATTAAATCTTTAAAGAATCTAAAATAAATTTATTCTTGTTTACAGACTTCTGCTCTCCGTCTCAGTCTGAAGGGTTATTTTGGTGAATTTAAGTAACTCTTTATGCAGAAAAGTAGAATTTGCCATGCTGGATCAAAGTAGCTGTTAGCCTTTGAGGTATCACAACTTTGGCCAACACCAGAAACTAGGGAGGTAAAAAAGTGAAAACTGTCATGCCAAACACATGTGAGGGGATTAATGAGTAAATGAGTCAAAAATAGCTCTTCACAATGTTTAATTAGGAGCTGCTTCTTCTGACTGCATCACCTCCTGTTGCTGGGAGGGAATGGGCAGATATTCCAACTGTATTGGCACCTTTCTAAAGTAACAGCAGCACTGAGTCTGTAAGCGTGACTGGCTCTGCAAATTGAGAGAGATTTCTAGAGGAGTCTCTGGTGTTTTGAAAATGTGTGACCAAATTTCAGTGTATGGAAGAAGAAAAACATTTTGAGAAAATTGTAAGTAAAAGCTGGGAAACTTAGTCTCTTGACAAATACTTAACTACGCACAGTTATTTTTTAGCTGTGTTACTGCTCTTCAGTAGTTCTGCTTGTGACTCATTTCTTAGCAAAACAAACAGATGTGACCACCTTGTGATGGGTGTGAGAGATCAAGGGGAGTGCTCCTTCTGCTCAGTCTTGCAGTGACTCAGGCCTGAAGCTTTTTCAAGACCAAAAGGGACAAATGTGGTTGGGAAATGCCTGTAAGATTTGGAGTGGTTACCACTGTTCATATTTCTGTACATCTGCCTGGCATGAGCAGTAGCTTACTCTGTGTGAATTCCAGCTTGAATTACATGAAAAGTGTATGTCTAAACTGAGGGGGGAGAAATGTGTAACTTTCAGAAGTGATCTGCCTCATACTTGCAGGGAAAAAACCCATAAATGTCAAGTGCCCTTTAGGGAAGGAATTGGAAAAGTGTGGTGGCAAAGGACAAAAACAAATTGGTTTGAAAAAGAAGCCTGACTCTGTTTGGACAGCGCCACATCCTGCTGATGTTGGGCAGTAGGAACAGGAAAACTATTCCACGGAATTCAATTTGTTTGAGATCATTGTCACTCCTCTGCTGAAACCTCATCAGTCTTGAAATGCTCTATAAATAGGGAAGAGTTGTGATCCTTTAGCTTTTAAATTTCCTTTGCATTACCAAAAAGGAGGAAAGTGATGGAACTGGAACTACTGATAACTATTTAAGAACTACACTATTGGCATATCTTCTTGGAACCTAGCTTTTAAATAGAGGGATATAATTCAAACCCTAATTATTTTTCAGTCTAAATCTGAAATGCTTGAGTGAATTTCCAACTAGGAGGGTATTTAAAAGGGTATTTAAATATATATATATATAGGGAAATTAATAAGCTAGTAATTTAGACTTTGGTGGATTAATTAAAAGCCATTGTTAACTGCTTTCTTGCAGTATTTAGGTGGTGAAACATTTCAGAGAAAACCAATCCTAAATGCACTGTGGCAAAATATATACAACCAGCTCCGGGGGAACTGTTTTTTTAGCTGCTGCTCAGCAGCCTTGTGATTTAGAAAAGGAGGGGTTTGGTTTTTAAGCCTGACAGTGATTTCCTACACGTTACATCTTTGTGGTTGCATCTCACTTAATGCCATAACTTTTAACACTGCAGAAATTTGGAGAAGGAAAAAGACTACAGCTGGAGACTTAGTAATAACAGTTCATATTAAGTGTTCCTAAAAGACCAGTTGGGAAAAAATAGGACTTTTTAATATGTAACAAGGCCTCTGAAAGAGTTCTGATGGTTTAATATTTCTTTTCTCGATTAACACTTTTCCTTGCAAGAATCCACCTTGTGGTGAGAGGAATGGGACGTTAATTCTCAGCCCCAAAGCTTGCAGTTGGTAGCACCAATGTGGATTTGTGTATCGTGCTACATTAAAATAGTAAGTCAAAGTCTTGATTCAGATTCCACAAAAAGTGGGAATAAACATATCCAGTTCCATTTACAAAACTAAACCAGATTTTTGAGGGGTCATTAGCAGTGACAACTGTCCCAAGAGATCTGGAGACATCCTTTCCTTATGATTAGGAGGTTTTTTACATCAATTCCTGGGCCTCTTCTGTGGGTACTTGTTACTTCCCAAGTTCCCTGTTAAATAGGGAAAAACTGCTCTTCAGTGGCATATGGAATTTAGAGATGAACTGCATTAACATAGCTAATTAAAAGCCATCTGCCATACCTTTTTTTCTTCCCTCGGGAAAATCTTCAGAACACCAAGAAACTAATTCAGTGTGATGTTTTGAGGTAGCTCCATCCCTTTATGGTCAACACCCTTGGTCATCACTGCCCTTCCAGCAGAGCATGGCAATAATAAATCCTAATCCAAGTGAGCAAACATGGATCAAGGTGTGCTGGCCAAAGCTCCCTGCTCAGTGGAATGGGTGGGTGCCCCTCTATTCCCAAGTTTTTTGTTCTGGCTGGCACATGGAAGGAGATGGAGGCAGGTCTGGCCAGGTGTGTTCCCTGGCCAGTGTTACCAGGTGACATCACAAGGGGCTGGGGCAGGAGAGGCTGGGGTGACAGGATGGAACACGGGACTGAACACACGGGGCACTGCTCATCTTTGCTCTACAGAGATTGCTGCGGTTTTAGAGTTCTCTGCCCTGCCTCAGAATAGAACATCAGCCTCTAAAACAGAACAGCAACATTGGTGAGCAGATGTGGGTGGTCTAGAGTCTGTATTCAGCATCTCGACTGATTGGGGATGGGGACACTCTGGTCCAGGACAGACTTATGCAGCCAGAAAACAAACATACTAAAATTCTCCTAACATGAATTAAGTAACATTTTATAGCAAAAATCTGAAGAACCACCTGCTTCTAGTAGCATCTGGACTGCAAGCTATGGTTTTAGAAAATAGGTGAGTACTGTAACCAAGGAAGTGATGTATAATGTAATAGGCACTCTTAAGCGTTTTGCCCTAAAGATGGCTATTCACAAGTGGTTTTTGAGTAATTGTGTATGGAGTAAAAGACTGAATGGAATTTTAGGAATAACTCTTAACTCCTCAGGTGTTTAAATAACACCTCATACTGATGTATCTTACCATATTAGAGAGAGTGGGTAAGATGAAGAGTCTTCACCACTATAGTCCTGGTGAAAATAAATGTGAATGTAATTTTTAAAGAAGAAACGGTAGATTTTAGATTTCCACTGTTGTGGAATTTTCTCATAGTAGGTGGAAGGATGGCATGGAAATGGAAGTATTCCCCCAAGGACCAGCTGGAGGATATGAGCAGCCTGCACCCAGGGCTCACAGGGCTGCAGAACCTGGAGAACACGTGCTACATGAATGCAGTGCTGCAGTGCCTCTGCAGCCTGACCCCGTTCGTGCAGTATTTCCTCTCGGGGAAGTGGAACGCAGCCCTGCACGAGTGAGTTGCTTTGTTCTCAGTACTGAGAGCTTTCTGCTTGGCACTATTTTCCTGCCAAAGGATATGTGTTGCCATGAGAATGTCCAAGGCACCTGCCAGCTTACCCCAGGCAGTTCCAGTCAGATTGGCCACCAGCTGGTTTCTTTCTCCTTGGAGAGCCCAGCTTATTTCCTTGCTGGTCCTTCAGCATGATACTTTTCTTCCCATATTGATGGTAATACCTGTTACTGTTGTCTTGATGATAATTCCTACCACATCTGCAGCGTCCCTCAAGCCAAGTGAGAGCTGCCAAAGCTGTACTGTACCAGCATCTGTTTTCTGAGTTTCTGTATTGTGCTCCCATTTGAAGGCACTCTTTTTTCATACATCACCTGAAACTCTCCCCTTTTTTCTAAGGGAGATTGGAGAGTCTGCGATTGCCTTTGGCTGTTTGGTGTCTGACATGTGGCTTGGAGAGTTTGACTTTGTTTCCCCTGAGGCTTTTCATTCTGTCTTTGGGAAGCGGTACCCAGCTTTTAGCAGGAGGACTCAGCATGATGCACAGGAGTTCCTCATCTGTGTGCTGGATGACCTCCATGAGGCTTTCAAGCAGGTGAGAGCCCAGCTGTGGTGTTTTGGGAACTACAGCTGTTTCCTCTGCATATCATGACTTAGGAAATTACTACATGAAATGCTATCATCCTTTTCTGAACTCTCTGATGGGGCCACATAACTTTTCTACCTTTATTTCAGACCCATGTACACACAATTATTAATTTGCTTTGTGTCTAATGCTCCATCAAACTGCAGCCCCATCTAAATGACAATGCTGGTGTAGCTTCACTGTCCTAACCTCTCCCTCTCCTTTCTCCTTCCACAGTTAATGCTCTTCCACTTTCTCATCTGCCTGAAAACTTCAGGTCTGCCATGCCCCCATGTCTTTCTCCCCTCCAGAGCCACTGATAAAGAGCTTTTCAAGCAATTAACGCTATCAAATGTCTGAATTGTTGTATTTCTGTTACACTTCTCTCAGAAAATGAATCAATCTCACTGTACATGTATGAACCATCAAGTAAAGTAACAGCATTTCAGAGCCATGTTCTGTGGCAAGACTAACAACTGATCAACCCAGGGAGTGGGCAACACCTATTAAAACCCAGTGAAGGCACTTCTCAAAACAACTGCTTATCTACATTTTTTCAATTTTTTTCCTTCTGTATAGCCAAGCCAAGAAAGACAGAGCTCTGCTGCAGGAGCAAGCACAAGGAGTAGCAGTGGCACATCTATTATAACACACTTATTTGAGGGACAGCTCAGTTATGCCATCAGGTGTCTGACATGCAGAGCCCTCAGTGACAGACCCGAGAGCTTCACCATCCTCTCCCTGCCCATCCCTTCCACCAGAATGTGCTCTCTGCAGGTACAACAGCCAGCACCTTCCTGCTGGTTTCTGCTTCATGTGGGAGTAGAGGCTTAGACTAATAGGTTATATTGGAAAAATGCAGGGGTTTAGTTACTTTGTTCTCCTGGGCACTAATGGATAGTCTTGGATCTGGTCCCTGGAGAAGTGGGGTGTCTTTACTGGTCTCCGAACCATGGAGGCCGGTAAGGTTACAGGAGCAATGCTCAAAAGTTGCCAGGGGATGAAAGATAGATAATTCAACAGCAGCTGTGAAGGTTTCTTCCAGTCATCCAAGTATTTCCCACCTTGGTGGGGAGAACGGAAGCCAATGTTGGCTGCTTTGTCTTGTGTATTTGTAAGGTCAGCCTTGCTGCATTACACTTCAGTTAAGAGGAGCAAATTCATCTCATATGTTGCTTAGCACCTTCGTGGGTGGAGGGAGATCTGTTCAATCAAGTGATGTTTTTTTTTTTCTTTGACAGGACTGCCTGGAATGCTTTTTTCAGCCAGACACACTGACTCGGAACAACCAAATCCACTGCTACTGGTGTGGAAGCAACCGAGATGCCACAGTAAAGGCCTCTATAACCAAGGCACCACAGATCATCATCTTTCATCTAAAGAGGTATAGTCTAAGTGGGGTAGGGCACAGCCAGCTCCTGGGTAATGGGAGTCATGAAGGACAGTCACTTGTGTTTGCCTGAAAGGAAACAAATCTCTGCAAAAAAGTGGGTTTAGCACTTTAGATACCTGAAAGCTAAAAGGGCATTTACAGAAATACAGCTGTCAAACATGCAAGCTGCATTCCTGAATTTCATGTACGGTGCTCTGCAGGCCACCAAATTTCTCCCTGTACTTGGGATCTGCTCTCCAGAGGGAAGAAAACTCCACTAAGCAGTGACTGACTACAGCCTAGTGCAGTGGCTCATCCAGTCCCTGTATGATCCCTGTGAATCAGTTCCTGTGGCAACTCAGAGCCTGTGGCTTGGGTTCCAAAAGCAGGACTAACAGTGTTTTGCTTGCTGCTGCTGCAGTTGAGACACTCTGGTTTTGTTTATCCCTTTACTAAATCAGGCCTAAACAGAGTGGTGCATCAGCAAGGAAGCACCTGTGCTAACAGATTTCACTAGCCACACATAACCAGATGCTGAATTTATTCTAAAGAATTTTTTTTCTTAACAACTTTCCATCTGGGATCATTTGACTTCCTAGAACTATGTTATTTGAAGCTCTTATTGAATTTTCCATTCAGCATCTGCTTTTCTCAACATTCTCAAAGGACATGTCCCCAGCTGCAGCTCTGGCCACACTGTAAATGTTTAAAAGTGCAGTGATATACTCAAAGTTACAGAGGGAGGAGGGATGAAGTCTGGCATGAGAGAAGAGTTGACGCTGGCACTGCAGTCCAGTCCAAAATGTTTAGGACACAGAGAGAGTGATGGAAAGATATGACTTCAGGCTTTGACTAAGGATCGGCAAGCAAGAGCTTTGCTTTTCTTGCTGGATATGTCATGTGGGTTTAGTGCAAATGCTGGGTAGTCAGTTGTTGGTTTTCCCTCCTCTTAGGAGAGTCAGTTAAGCAATGACGACAACACAAACAGAAGCTGAGGGTCATTTAAAATAATTCAAAAATTCATTTCAGGTTTGCCTGGCAGGACAAGCACAGAAGGAAACTCTCAACCACTGTCTGCTATCCATTCAGCGATCTGGATCTCTCTCCCTACATCTCCCCATCATGTCACAACAATACAGAATACAGCTTGTGTGCTGTAGTGGTAAGCTTTGCCCTTCCTGCTTTTATTGGGAATGCCCTGGCTCATGGAGCAGATGAAGCCTGTGTTGGTTTTGGACTTCCTGTATAATGATTTATAATTTAATGTATGTTTTGTTGTACGCTTTTTTCTACCAGCCATGGACATAATCCAGTAACAGTACGTAACTGAAGGACAGAGACATTATTTCTCCTTCCCCAACATCCCAATTTTAAAAGAATGCACTCCTGGCACATAATGCCTCTTCAGAGTAAACCTGCAAGCTGATCCAGCATGAATCCTGTTTTAAATAAGGACATGGCTCATAACAATGGGGTCCTCTTATAGTGACCTGTATCAGGGCTAATAGTTGGGTTGCAAATGTAATTGCAAAATAAATAAGCATGATCATCATCCATTTACTCTGTTTGAAAGAATTTATTTGAATTAACATTCCCTGCCCTAGGCCAAAAGGGGCTAGAACCCTCTGTGCCATCTTTTCCAAGTGCATACATAAAACAATTGCCAGTTCCTAGCTTTGCCTGTAAGGAGACAGAACAGGAGTCTGGTTTTAACAGACTGTGTTGTTTGTTACAGAACCATGCTGGAGATCTGGATTATGGCCACTACACGGCCTTCTGCAAGCACTCAATCACCAAACACTGGTACAGCTTTGATGATGCCCAGGTCACCAAGATCCCAGACTCTGCAGTGCAGGCTGACACAGCTTACATCCTCTTCTACACCTCCCAAGGCTTCTGACACCCTGTTAGTCTTGAAAAGGAACACTGGGTAGGGCAGCACCTAGAATTCACCAGCAGCAGTAGCCAACTCCTATTTCATCAATAAACTAGAGCATGTGCACCAGTGATCAGCTGTTGTGGTCTTTCAGGAAGTGATTCCTAGAAAGGACAATTGCAGCCCTAAGCTATGAAGAAATGTGCATCTGCTCCATGTGCACAAGGGCCAGGGTTGTTTTCCATGACAACCTTCTTGCACCCTTCAAAACAACACAGATGTTGAGCACACAGATGCACTTACCTGGAACTTCTTGTTTTTCTGCTGGTTAAGTATAGTAGGTTGTTCTAAGCTGCCTTTCAGGAACTAACAGAAGGATACCAAAGTGAAAGCACACAACCAGACCAGAGTGTGCTACAGAAGAGAGGATGGAGTGACCATTAATATAGAAGAAAAAGGCATTGCTCTACTGATGTCATTTTTGTTTCTCCAGCACTTGAAATTTGTTTGCAGCTTGCAAGCTTCTGGAAAACAATCAATATTGGTCTTAATTCCATCAGCAAGACAGACACAGACAGGTAAAAGCTCAGAATGTTAAGACTTTTGAATGCCAGCCTTATCAGAAAAGGAAAACTAACCCTAATCCAGAGCAGAGAAATACGTAAGATGCAACTAAAAGAAGTCTTTAAACTAATCAGCTCTATGCAAAACAGTATTTTTATCTGGAGAACCTTTAAATTGTGTGAGTATGAGTCAGACTGTTATTATGTACAATCTTGATCATTACATAACAGCTGAGAATGAAAAACCAAACCCAAACATACATTTAACAGGATATATTTTTAAATAATTTCTTCATTAAGGTTTTTAATGCATGTGTACATGAAAATTTATATTAAAAAATTAAAAAGGAAAATCTTGTTTGTTTAGAATAACTCTGAAGTGCACAAATATTGACAAAAGCTAACAGAAAAAATAATACAGCTCTGCTTTTTTATTAAGTAGTGTTGCAATTACTTAGAGCTGGCAAATAAATGCAATCTTCTGAGTTTTAGAGATTCTCACAAAAAGGACGACATTTTATTATATACATAGTTCTGATGTGCAAGTATGCAATCAATATGTACACTTACATTCCTAACTGTTTACATCGTTCTAGAGTATTCACAGTAGAGTCAAGCTTAAGGTTAGAAATGTGAAAAGGCCATTAACAGTGAAAGAAAAAAATAAACCAAGATATGCCTTGGGATTTTAAGACATTTTAAACTACTTGTTAATAGATTTTAGATGTCTAAGCTAGAATTTAATTTTGGAGCAAACTAAAAATATAGTTCTTTTTTAAATAAACAGTAATGCAAGTATGCTTGTAAATGGTTCCACAGATGGCAGTATGACCACGAGCGTTACCCATCGCTCTCTGATTGTGAAGCACTGCTACGGCCCAGCGAGCCCTGCTGGCAGACACCCTGCTCTCCCACTCCAGTGACTATGTCTGCTGCACTTCTGCATATTTATTCATATGCATTCCCAGGCCTACTTTGCTCTTGAAGAAAGAAAACCAGTTTCCTTGAGCCACGTTCCTTTACGTGGCCATGTCTACTGCTCGCTGTTCATAGGAAGTATAAAAGAGAATGTAAGCAGCTGAGGACTTGACCGAGGACGCCGAGATCTCAGACACTTCGTGGTCATCAAACTTAAACCAGCGTTGTTTTGAAGCATTTTTGCAGTAGGCTGTGTAGTGCCCCCCGTCCAGCCCACCGTAATGATTCTGTGAATGTAAGGCAAGGATTAGTGGCCTTCAAAGCTGCCATTTCTCCCCTGGCTAGGGAAATAATCTAGAACATGACATTTTTACTAAATCTCAATTGTTCTTTTTAGAATGCAACTTAGTCTGTAACTACAATGCAGCCTGGCTGAATCACACAGGCCAACCTGAGTCCTGGCATAAACTGCAGCTGAATTTTGAAATGTGACTGGTTACTCACCGATACCGAAAACAGATTGTATCTCTTCAAGGAAGTCTTTGGACCAATAACATACTGAGAGAGGTCAAGAGTTTCCAGTGGAAAATCTACTGAAGTTTGAAGCTTTTGTTTCCATCTTCCATCATAGGAAAATCTAGAGAATTAAAAAGCATCATGAAAAGTTACAGGCGGTTCACAAGCTATTCCATTGTATTAAGCATGTTCATTTTCCCTGTTTTTAACCAGGATGTGATCTCAACTAAAGCCTCCAGTTTTTAACATTTGCTCATGTGTTTCTTAGCAAAAATAACAAGAGATCACTTGTGAAAGTGCCTTGGGAATTACAACCTTATGAAAGAAGCCTCAGATAAAAATCAGTCTTGCAACATTACAATTGGAAATGTATCTGTGACCTCTAAGTAAAAATGCTCAGCTACTGCCATGGAACAATCCAGTTCCATCAAAGCCTGGTCATTTCATCCTAATTAATATCCACCAATCACCAGTTCCTTACCGTTTCAAGTGCACAAGAAGAACAGGTGGTAATTTCCAAATTTCTATTTTTTTCAAAGAATCCCTTCGAGTTTTGCAATGGCTACAGTAAAATCTATTGTTATCAGTGAGCTTTTCTTCTTTGGAGAACAATCTAAGGCATTCCTAAAACAAAAGACAGATTGTGAATGGTAGGCATTTACAGAAGTATAAGAAAAAATGTTTGTTTCCCATTTGGTTGTTAACCTGCACTGGTTATCTGCATCCTACATTTCACTGAGCAAAAGTGACTTAAATCTATGTGTAGAAATAAATTTTACTGCAGATATTAATTAGCATTCTATAAAATATACAGACAATATTTTGTTTAAAAACACAGAATATTTACATTGTGACCTACCAAAGTAAGTAATATACATGCTGCTACTGCAGCTTCAGTAGTTCCATCCTGCTACTAATTTAAAACTTTTAAGGGATGACCTATTTCTTTAAACTTTAGAAGAACTGGAAAAAAACCCCAGCAGATTTAGATCTGTTCATGTTTCAGGTGAAAATTAAGCAGAATGCCGACCAACCCCTTCAAGCAGAGGGTGAGCAGAAGCAGCATCATAATGAAGTGCCAGTTTGCACTCCAGGAGCAGTTTCTCTCCAGTTCCCCATACCTGCAGAGTGCATTTGCTGGAGGATGCAAGTGGTAATGACAGATACATGAAAGCCTCGAAGGTTCGGGACCTCTTGTGACACGTCAGACACTGCACAGTGGATTTGAACTGCCCCTGGAAGAGTGCCACTATGATGGACTCATTGAGCTGTTTGTGTTTGTGCCAGGCTATTTCTGCTGCACTTGAGTCATCCAGGTGATCGTTATTTTCTTCCTTGTATCTTTTCCTGTTGTCAGCCTGGATAGCAGAAGTTTAAATACCACAGCAATATATTAACATATATCATCTATAGGCAAGCATATGATTGATTATTCACAAGAATATTTAAACATATCAGTGTAGCCACCCAGTTCTTGTCTAGTGAGGCTTCTTCTGTGACTCCCTCCACTACTTCATACTGTTTCATACTGACTTCCTACTTTATTTCTAAACAATCCTATTTCTATACAAGGTTGCAGCAAAATACCCTTATGAAATAAGAAAGTATTTTAAAAATTTCTCTTGATCTTCTGACAGATATATAATTTGTTTTAAGTGTATTGCTTACTTTATTTAGGTCCTCATGCAAGCCATCCATTAGAAAGAGAAGCAATTCTTGGGAGTCCTGTTGGCTATATCCTGCAAATTGGTCATTAATCTTCCCAATTGTAATTTTGAAGTCTTTTGGACTGATATATTTATACTGTCCTGCCCATAAAGCTTTCATTATTACACCAAACTCTTCAGCCACTTCACCCTTATGCCCCAGGAAATTTGACCTATAAAATAAGAAACAAAAAAATCTGAGCCATTCAAATAACTGGGTTTTAATAGTAATGTTTTTAATTCAAAACATGATCCCAATTTTAAAATAATTTCTTTAGACCAAGGAAAACTAGCTGTTAGACTGAGTTAAATTTTCATCCAAGTCATCCCTGTAATTTGGTACCATATTCCAGATGGAAGGTACAGCTGTTTTCAGCATGTTTTGGGAACTATTGAAATATTCAATTTGGTTTTAAGAGACTCTAGTACACATGTATTTTTTGAACGTGGTGACCATAATTTAATTATCACAGTCCAGTAAAACCTATTTAGTGACAAACATGAATTTTGAAAATGTCAAGGTTCCCAAAAGTTACCATCTGCCTCCTACTTAAAAAGACAAACAGGCCCAATTAGTGATCATCTTGAATTGGCAAGTATAAAGGCAGATGAGAGATTGTTACCTGTTAATATCAGCTTGATACAAGTTTCTGTTGAAATACTCAGCCAGGTGAGGAGCATTGCACAGACACTGTAGTATGGAATTCATGTAGCAAGTGTTCCCTAGATTACGAAGTCCTGTCAGAGCTGGTCCCGATCCCCCAAACACAGGATTGAGATTGCGAATCTGCGATGCAGAGAGCCTGGAAATTTCTGCTTTAGTGTAACAGGCAGGTCTATAAGCAAGAAATTCTGTTTTAGGAGTCTCAGACTTGACAAAGTTGTTCACATAAACCAACAGACACCACACCTCACCTCACCACCCACAGGGACTGGACCATCCTGGCACCAAATACCATCATTTAGGGTATTCAAAACCAGCCAATGCAACAGTGAGAAATCCATATACATTGGCCTATAATGAGGCTGAGGTTTAGGCACTATCAGCTGTGAGATTTATATATATTTTTCTTTTATTTCTTTTTTTTTAATTCACAGATGAAGAATTAGCTGTTTATTACAGTTTAAAATCTGAAAACTTGCCTTTCACAAACTGTCAGTATGTTAACACAAATAATGGAACTTAAAAAGCAGCTGTCCTCCAATTAATAGACTGTGACCTCCGAAATTCCTGCTAATACATAACTATTATACCGATTTCTCAAAGAGAACTGCTCTATACATTGAACTTCTAGCAATGAAATTTCAGTCTATTACTCTTGCATCCTTTCAAACCCACTTAGAAAACAGTAATGAATTTCAGTTGGTTAAACACAAAGAAAGTCCTTTGTGCTGTCATACTGCCCGAGCTGTGATCTAACTTATCAAACAAACGTACTTATTGTCACGATTGACTGCAGGGGTTACAGGAATTCTTTTCTTGTCTTCCTCCTGAATGGCTTGGGTGATATCTGGGGACGAGTAGGAGCGCTTGAGCTTGGAGTGTTCCCTCTCCCGCTCAGCTGTCACCTTTGGCTTGGCCTTCCGAGTGGGAGGGGTTGATGGAGGAGTGGCTGCAGGAGCCATTTCTGGTGGGTACATCTGAACAGTATTTGTGGGCGAGTGATAGTAACGATAGGTTCCAGTGATGTCATCCAGGAACTTGGGGGAAAAAAACAAATAGTTTCAAACCCAAGTGAAAATCCATCATTAACTTACCTCTTAATACATTACTGTAAGAACAGTACAAGTTTTTCAGACATTGGGATACTAAGTTAGGACTGTCCTCAAAATTCAATGGATTAAATTTAGTAGAAGGGGAACTTTTACCAAAATGCCTATTAAACAGCAAAAACCAGGAACAGCAGATGAACTGTCCTAGTTTCAATAAAAATAATATTAAAATTCAGAAAAATAACTGTGTGGAAGTTAAAGGGGAGTAAAAAAAAAATTAAACAAGATCTAACTTAGAAGTAAGACACAACAGAAATACAGGACAAAACTACACAAAACAGTTTGATTTTCGTTTCAGGAGAGGAGTTACCTTTACCCAACCTGCAGGCAGCCCTGGGACTATCCTTCCCATTTCCTCACTTCGTGCTCTCATTAATGGCTCTCGCTGGGACTAATAAACAAAGAGAAAAGTAGGGTATGTTCAGTTCCCTATGCAGAACAACAAGCTGCCTGTGACTTCTCTATGGAGTTACATGATTCAGTGCAAACAGTACAATAAATCCTTGATGATAGAGAGAAATAAAATGTATTGTAATGGTAATTTAGTATTTTCTGTTGCTCAATCTAAACAAAAAACATTGGAATCTAAACAAAACATTTGCTGACACATTCCAAAAAAACAAAAAACAAACCAACCATTTAGTCTCATGAAAGTCACAAAACTCAATTTTTTCCCTGAAGAATCAGGAAATAGTAGGAGTATGTGCTTCTGTTAAACACATAAGGCTGAGCTTTTTTCCCTCTTAAAGTAGCACTTGAGGTGTATGCATGAGATGACAAGTGCATGGAGAATGCTAGTGCCACCAGAAATGCATCAAGACTTCTAATGGAAGTTTCAAGTGTTTTTCATATGAATATGAAAAATGAAAAAAGAAAACAAACATTGTGAACATGGCATAGTGTTAAGATGATGACTGTAAAAATTGAAATGAAATGGAGTTTAACATAATATAATAATCATAAAGCATCTGTGCTTGATTATTCTGGCTACATACAATACATTTGTATTTACTTTAAGTCTTTCAGTATCTTGTTCAGAATCCTCTCTAAGGGGTCCTGGCTTTTGAGCTTCACTGTCTGGTTGTCCTTTAACCCCCATTTGCTGCAAAAGATTTTGAAAAAAGGCTTCAATTTTCATCTGGCATGTCAGTAAAGAATTCTGATAAAGCAGAGTTATACTTTTTTGGTTGTTAAACATGCACCATAACAAAGTGGTTAAAGCAGGTAATTTTTATTCCTTCTACATACTCTAGGCATTTCACTGGAATAGTTTTTGAAACTGAATGTTGTATTACAGTTTGTTCTGTAGTTTCAACAGCTCAGAAATAAAGTGCAGAAGTTCCACCTACGCTACTTTCCACTCTAAAAGTTGGGTTTATAATGTGTTGTTAAACTTCAGCCTTTTTTCCCTTTCACTCCCCACTTATCAAACCTCTCCATGGAAAAGGCAAACTGTGAAGCCAACATGAATTTGGTTGATCATAAGCCATCATTTTTGGATTATGTGAAGTTTCTCTGTCAGTCAAAAGCTCATGAATGACTGTGCTAAATTTGCACAGGAAGATTTATTTTTGCTTTCTTGTGCATTTGGATTAAACAAACATCAGAATATGATCAAATCACAACTGCAATTACAAAAGCAGAGAAAAATATCCTAATGCAAGTTCTTGAGAAGTGGTTTTAAAGACATCTGTTCCATTGTTAGCTTCGCAAGTGGCTCCTGTTTTATGATCAGATGATTTGTACATTGAGAAATTTTGCAAATCTTTTCAAGAATGAGGAAAGAAAGAACTGTGACACTCCTCCATTCCCCCCAAGGTTTGGAACTGGATTGCTTTCAGCTAAAATCCTAGATGAAGATGTTGCTTTGCTTCCTGTGCCAGGTAACAAAATCCTGTCCTGTCAGTGTTTCTACAGCTGGGGGCACTAAAGGGATCCTTATGACACCATTGTGTCCTTAACACACCACATACAGTACAGTACCAAACTGGCACAAGAGATTAAATACCACCGGGCTTCTATTTTTGAAACAGAGGTTTGCAGTCTATGAACCATCATCCCTTCTAGCTCCATGTGAGTGGGAAGTTTTGTTATCCCGTGGGGATTACATGCTGCCCACCTACAAGAAAGAAATAAGCTTGTCTTGGGAAAAAAAAAAATCTCTTTGTGTCTTGGTTTTAACTCTCTCCTCTACTTTTATCTAAAATGTGGTCTAAATACACATCCAATTATGTATTTCAAATTGCTAGATTAAAACTAGACTATTCAGAATTATTTAAGTGCATAACTACTTCACATTTGATGATGATTTTCTTTTTCACTAACCTTGCCTGGAACAGTCACAAAGGTCTGAGATGCATCACCCAGTGCCCGTTTCTGTGTTTCTGGTGTTCGAGTTCCCTTTTCTCTTTCTTCCATGGATATTTTGTCAATCTCAATCCTTTTTGCACCAATGTTTTCTGGTTCATTTTTATTTTGCTTTTTTGCTTCTACTGCTTCTCTGTGTGCTCTTTCTTGTTCCTTTTCCTCCTGTTCTCTTTTTATTTGTTCATCCCTTTCCTTCTGCTCTCTGTCCTCTTTTGATTGCTGTAGCTTTTCTTTCTGTTCCTTTTCCTTCTGCTCTTCTTTTGCCTTTTGTTCTTGTTCTTTTTCTTTTCGTTCCTCTTCTTCTTTTTCTCTCCTGAGCCTCTCTCTCTGTTCCTGCTGTTGCCTCTCCCGCAGTTCCTTTTCCCGTCTGTTTTTCTCTAACAAAGCAGCAGTTTCTGCATGGACCCGACTTTTTTCTTCTTCTGTCAGAGTGCTCCTTCCATCATGCAGGGGCTTTGTGGAGCGGTCTGGAACTATTCTTCCACTCTCACCAGACTGGCTGTCACTGATTGTACTTGGAGGTTTTGCTCTGTTATCACCAAGGATTTTTAGTGAAGGCTTTTTAGAACGATCCACCTGTAACACAGGTGCAGAACACAGAGTAGAACAACTCACTACAGCTACCACTACTCTCTCTGCTAAGCTCTTCCTAAGTGAGATTTGTAAGAGAATAAAGATTATATCAAGTTGACTTCTGCCAGAGAGAAAGATCTTTTAATTTCATTAAATCTTCTCATTCAAACTGCTTGTTAGTAAAATTGGGTATTCATTCCAGGTGTGAACCAATAAACAAGCCCTAAAGAGTCATAAGGACAGCATTAAGCACTGATTACCACAACCCTCTATTTTTGAGCTTTCAAAGGTGAACCTTTTAGGGCAATCAGGTAGCCTAATTTGGGCTTGGTTCTCTTTATCATGTGACAAAGGACATGTTTAAGGTAGATCTGCTTGATGGAAAGGGGTATTTAGGAATGGCTTATGCTCAGCTGTTGCCAGTAGGTAGTTTTTGATGCCAGAGTGAGTGTTCTAAAGAAATAAAAGCTCATCTGGTTCAGGACAAACAGAAATAAGGTCTCTAAATTTTTACAGTATAGGGTCTCTTGAATGAGATCTATATGAAAGGCTGCATCTAGAAAATGCTTTTAGCCTTGTCTACTAAAGAAAGTAGTATTTTAGTGTAAGAACTCTACACATGTGTTTTTATAAAGTCCTATTCAGATGAAAGGAAGAAACAAATTCCTATACTTTCACTACTGGGCCCAGAGTGACAACACACCTAAATGTTTTATTATTTGAATGAAGATACAGTGGCTGGAAATCGGACCTGTGGAACAGCCAAGGTAAACCATGGCTTAACTGTCCTCTCTGTATTTCATCCTACGTTGCTTTAAGTAGAAAGGTTACTTGTAAACTTTCTGAATTAGTGATCAATTGCTGACCTTGAATTTCTCACATGCTCGTGTAAAAACATTTATGAAAAGTTCTGCTATTCTGTTGAGTATATTTAATTTCATATAATTCTGTAGATCAGTTACCACAGGTTCACAGACCACCAAGAGTCTCTGTACCAATATACTCATGTACAAGGCTTAAACAAATGTATTGAGTATGTTTTCTTGTGGATTTAGAGTTCTAGGTGTGGTGGGTCTCTAACACATTAACCACATACTAACTGAAAAAAAGGAACAGGTCAAAAAGCTTACCTCAGGGATACTTCTTGTAACTGACATGGGATTAACTACAAAGGAACTGTCAGATTTTGGAACAGCAGCATCCTGTATGTTTGGTCTGTTAAGTGATTTTAGTCTCTCTTCCAAATTATCTCCCATTTCTTCATTTTCAGCAACAACAGGTAGCACAGGAGCTGGCTCTTCCAGAGATGGATATGTAAAATCCACTGCAGGAGGGGGGACAGGAGGGAACCATAAGAGAATTCTCAAAACAAAACCACAAAAGCAAAATAAACCCCCCATTCCAACCCACAGTCTAGCTTTTAGCTATAACAAGACTTTCCTACAACACCAGAATGAATGACAGACTCATGCAGTGAGTACAAATGCTTGGTGGGGTGTTATCTTTTATACTTACAAGAAACAGTCACTGCTTCGGTCCTGCCATGCTGGGGTGGAGTTACTCTAGCATTTGTTGTATACTGGGGAAAACAAAGGAGCCAGTTTTCATAACCTCCCTCTAGAATTAAAGGTTCATTCTGCAGGATGGTTTTGCTTTCCCACTGTATGGAAAAAAAGTTTAAAGTTAATTGATTTAAAATAGAAAGTAAACTTTTACAGCTTAATAATGTTGTTTAAATTCCTGTGCCTAGTCATTAAATTGAGAGATTGTTTTTTGAGATTTTTAAACAAGAATTAGTGGCTACAAAATTAGGAATCCTCTCTGTGGTTGGAGAATGCCTAGCACAGTTGGGTTCCTGGCTCTGCCTACAACAGGGTGTGAATATTTCCAGTAGAGAAAGAACCACTTACTGCTACTTCACATAACAGTCCTTCACGCAGAAAAGTATTTTTATTAATGTATTTGCTTCAGTTTCTTATCTGGTATGTTTGCTGAGGGATTAGTGATTTAGAAAGCATAACATTGACTTTCTGGAACCCCTTGAGAGTTCAGGGTTCAGACTGCCCTCCTCCTGCTGTCCTTAGTACTAGTACATGAACAAGACAGACAGTCTGGAGAACAGTCTCTAAAGCAATTAAGAAGGAGAACTGCTGAACTATCTCTGAACCCCAGTCCTGAATGTCAAGGTAACAGAAAGATTTGCAGTCTTTCACAAGAGCCACCACTGTACAGAGGAGGGACAACATAGCCACAGAAAATCTGACTCGAAAATGTTGGGCATCTGCTCACTGTGGAGTCCATAAGCTTCCTGCACTGATGAAACTCAAATTTAAATAATGTTTACATAAAAGTTATATTCAAAAGTGCAGAAATGTGCTGAAAATATTTCTGGAGCCTCTTTCATTGCAGCCCCTCCACTGTAGGAAGTACCTGGCTGACAGGACTGCAACGTAGGTGGCCAACCAGTTTCCAGGGATAAGGAATTACTGTTGGTAATGTAACAGAAAAGGTGACTGTTCCTAGGAAACAGGACTGAAAGTACTTTTCCATATAACTCTGTCAGCAAAGAACTCTAAGTTGATGAGCTGCTTGTTGAGGAAGTGAGTTGAATCATTCTGCTGTTTACCTGTTTAATAAATTATACTGTCATCTACTAGAATACAGTATGAAACTTCAAACTACACTTCTGCTATCAAAACAAGCAGGCTTTGAAAACTCAACCAAGTGTGTCATTAAGGCCTCCATATACACATAAATATAAGTGCTTCAAGGCCTTCTTTACTAAGGTTAATTAATTAATGAATTAAAAGATTAAATTTGCCAACCTTAAAAAGTGCATCTTTCAGGCTCTGTAGAGTTGTTCCCAGCTTTAAGTCTTCAGCAGAACTAAACCAGTCTAGTAGTATAACATAATGGAACTGTCCTCTCCTCTTCCATGAATCCCTAGACTCCTCTGGGAGTCTAGCTTCAATCAGGTAGGCAGTATCTCTGAAATGTATTAACATGCATTTAAAGATTCATGTACAAGTAGCATTCTGTCCAACAATATATAATCTATAGATGTTTATGTGCTTGGATAAAATAAATATGCATTGTGTTGAAGTCAGTACATGCAAGAACAGAGCTGTGCAGATGCATCTCACCCACTGGTACACAGCAGGGATTCTGACACCAGGTGTACAAGCTTTAAAGCATGTACTTTTTTAGAAAATTAAATATTTCACTCTCATTTAACATCATGTCTTACCCAGGATGGATAGCTTCTTCTGGGACACTGATGGATTTTGGAATACAGGATTCCTGATAATCCTTTGATTTTCGAGCATCCATTATAAGCAATTCAATATTTTTGTCTGACATCATTGCAAACAGTCTCTCAGGTGTGACTGCTCCTTGAAAGAGAGAAGCAATAACATGAAAGAAGCCACGTTATGAATGAAGATAGCTATGAATGGCTATGGTATCTGACTGGTGCAATCAAGACTGCAAACAGATGAAACAGAACTAAGAAGTCCCACAAAGTCATGGAGGTGAGACATTACAGTGTGGGCCTTTTGCTCCCACTGCTGTAGTGATCAGCACCTCATCTGTTAGATTAGACAATACTGAATATTTCAGTGATAAACAAGTTTAATGTATTGTGGTCTCACTTAAATCAAGCTATATAGGCAAGCATTTGTGAACTACATGCTGCAGATATTCCTCTTAAGAACTCTAGAGAACATTTTCACATACTCATTACAAGAACAAAAAGCAGAAGGTTGTAAGGGGAATGGGAAAATTTTGTATTTAATTAAGTTGTCATATTATATCCTTGATATCAGCAGTAGAGCTGTTTTTCTTTCTAACCTGATCACTTCAGGACTAGTTCATCTTCCATTACTGAACAGTTGAAAAACTAACTACAGATCTCTAAGTTTATGAGAAGTAACAAAGGCAGATTTTAAATACAGAGTTTAATGAATTACTGATTTGTTGTAACTGAAATGCAGGATACCAGAATTTCATCAAAGTATTTTAACTGTGAAGTAACTCCTGAGAAGGACTGCAGCTGTGAGGAGATTAGTGCACAGTCATACAGAAAAACCTTTTTTCACATTTGTGTGAGCACTGCTTACCACTCAGGCTATCAGACTGATCTTTTCTTTCCAGTGAATGCTTTGTCTCACCATTAAACTGTATAAGGAAAAAAAAAAAAAAAGTTTAGCATGTAATACTGAGAACTAAGCTGGCCAACAGACAATGACTCTCACAGAGCCTGAAAGAAACTTGTCAGACAGTTAAGCCACAGGAACAAACACACCACAAAGGAGCTGCTTCTGAAGATGTGCTGACAAATGTACTCAAAAGATACTGAGGTTGCTGCCCTGCCTAGACAGAAAACAGTTAGAAAGGTAATACAACCTAGGACACCATCATCTACTAGAAGAAATTCTTTAAGTATTGTTGAGAATTAAGTGCTGATTCAGTGTTTCCACACTACTGCTAAAAAGGTCAACCTTCCCCTAAAATGGAGACGTGTTATCCTTAACATCAGTTTGTCGCCATTACCTTGGATTTCTTGCACTAATTCTGGCATAAATCAGAATTTGACTTAATCATAAAGCTCAGTCTACCTTATACAAGACTTGGAGGCTACTAGGACTTCACATATTCCAAAGCAATGTCAAAGAAGGGTTACGGAGAGTATACATTAATTCAAAAAAACCCCACCTTGATTCTGAACTGGAAATAGCTACTAGTAGAGACCAAATTCTAGATTGAAATATACATTCTGATTGAATTAGAGCTTGTAAACAGCTTCACTTACCCTTTGGCTTTTTCCTTTGGAATCCACAGCACTTTCTGAGGAGTTTTTGGCTGAGCTCTTTCCATCATCTTTTGGTTCTTGCTTTTTCTGTAGCTCTTGTCTGTCCCTCTCTTCAAGTTTTTTCCGAACTTCAGCTTCCTCATATCTATTGGGGGAAAAAAGTGCCTTTTTTTCAATATTGTGGTTTTGGCTAACCTTGGATTATTAATATCAAAATCACTAAGTCTTCAGTCAAAAACTTTAAAAGTTAAAGTACTGACAGTTTTTGTATTCCAACAAACTTTATTTTGCTTCCTAACCATGTGGTCTTCCTTCTCCCACTTTTGGGTTGGTTTTCTTATTGTTAAATCTTGGTTTGAGTCCTATTACACAGCCACTGATTGTAAAGCTATTTTTTTTTCTTCAGACCTGGGGTCATGCTTAGCTATGGTATCTCTGAATGTTTTTCACTTTCCACAAAAAAGGGTAGGTACTAGTGACTTACAAGTAAACTCCAATATATTACAACAGTCATCCCAGGTATTTTATTTCATTTTGCAATGGAGCCAGTAAAGAGTAAGTTAGCTCAGATATCTAAATTTGCTTTTTCTGGGAAGTTGGATCAGAACTACTTATACAGTAATCACCTTCAGAATGTAAGTTGACTCCACGATGTGCTCATCTATGTGCCTGCCTGGTGCTTGTTTCAAACACTGGGCCTACAGTGAAGCCAATGCAAGAACTATGTTCACTCAGGAGTTTTGGGGGATGAGTTCTTGCATACAACTGTCCTTTTCATAAAGCTTCAGATTTGAAAATTACCCTCCCAGCCTTTCACCACTGGAAGGACAATCATGCTATTGGAAGCCAGTGATCTCCAAACTACAGTTTTCAGCTCACCCACTGGAGGTTTGTTACAGTCACATCATTGTTCAATAGTATTCACTTACTCTTCCTACAACTGAGAAGTTTAAGGGTTACTAGTATCATAAAACAAAAATAGAATGTTTGACCTACCAATTTGGATGACTGAAGCAAGAAGTAAAACATGAACTCAGAACTGTGTTAGTAAGTGCTCATTTTAACCAGATGTTGTGTAATGAGGGTTAAAATAACAATGACAATACAGCTGTATGTTAATAACCTAGATCAAATTCCACCTCCAAGTCTACTGCACTAATTGCCCACTAAGAGGAAGGAGGCAGCAAGTCTGTAATTTTATTTTTAAACAGGCTTCTTGATTTGGCACAGGCATTGTAAGTTAGAACTGAGCATTTTATTCCCAATTGGAGTTAGTGACACTAAAACATATTTCAGATTTTAGTTTAATTTGGTCAGTATGAAATATTTACCCAACAATTTCCTATTTATAGTTCTGAAGCACGTAGTAGGTCATAAATGTAAGCATTCCTGCCCCTAATACAAGTTTCATCAGCTCTACTTTTAGTTAACAATTAACATTCAAACTATTTGCTGGCCTACTGCCTGGGGAAGAAATTATACAAATAATTTCCTTGAAACTACTTCTGTAGTTACACAGGAGTCATGTTTCATTTCTGTTACCTTTAAATTTTCACACATTTTGCCAGAGTAGTTAAAAGTTCCTGCATCAACTCCAAAACTCTGTTCCTTTCATAAAAAGACTCAAGTTACTTAAACAATAAGTCTCTACATTTTGGGTTACTCTGATTCTATCAATGTTTACTCCTAGAGTGAATTTGTAGCTGTATTTAATTGTAAGACTCACCTAAACAAAGAAAATCTAAAGATTGTTTCATACACAGTGTCATGAGATCTTTATGGAGTCACTCTCCACATACATGTAACTACACTCACAGTTCACCTAAACTGACTTATAGATTTAGCACTTCGGAGGGCATAAAATACACTTTCACAAGAATACTTGGGAGGAGGGGGTGGGATATGACACTTGAGAAGGGAAATGTGCCCAGCTGCAGAGAGAGAGAGTTAAAAGAGTGAGGAAGTTGCTAAGGATGCAAGGAGCAGAAAAGCCTGGAAGTAAGAACTACTGTGCTAAATATCACCTAAAGATAGACCCTACCTTACAACTTTTTACTAACACAATTTCATGGCTTATGGCACAAAGATATAACTCGACAGCTCATAATCAGGTACCCAAAAGCCCATTAGCATCTGCTCATTTACATACTGGCAGAACTGTGCATTCCATACACATATCTGCAAGAGGCAGAGAAAAGGTGTGGCTAAACAATCAAAACCTGGCATTTCTTAGTGTAAACTACATCCAGACTAGGAGGACTTTTTAGCATATCTGATTATTAGGAGCATTCATTAATATATTTGGGCTCAGATGACCTTATGATTAAAAGGTTGAGGAGGAAATGACTCTTGATCATCTCTACTTCAGACCTTGTGGTTTCTTTTTATTAGTCAATTAACAAAACTAGGAGACTGTCATGAGACCAAAGTTACTAGGAATTAGCAGACAGTATACAAAATGACAAGTTATTGGAATGTGTGGCAGTGAAAATTATCTCTAGTAAAAGACTTCTGGGAATGAATTTAAGCTCTCAAGAGTTTCAGATACCTATGGTTTACTCAAGTGCAATAGCTTACTACTAAATAGCATGAAAATCTGCACTTGGCACAGATACAGGCTCAAGGTATAAAGGACAGTGTCTTAGCCATCAACTATATTACATACCTGAGTTTAAGGCTGTCTGACAGTATTTCAGCTTCATCAAGAGCTTTTTTTAAATTTGTAGTTCCCAGAATTGAATGAAAATAATCCTAAAATGACAAGCATCACATAATATAAATATACTGTTTAACAATGCCTACTTCTATGAATGTCAAGAGTCACTAATGTATGGGGAGTTGATATTATCATGATATTAATGCTAAAAAAAAAGAACTGCTTTGAATTGAAATATTTTTCATTCAAATATGAGTTTTGCTTTATAGCTCTAATAAATAAAGGCTAGACAAGGCAACTTCAAAAGTCACCAAAAAGTCTGGTAACTTTCCATGAAAAAATATTCACAGATCTGACAATTTGTATAGTTCATATGTAATGTAAAAAATATTAACACCAGACTTGTCAGAAAACAAGAAAGAAAAAATAGCACCATAAGTGAGACAGTTTACTTAATATCAGTGAGATCCTTTGAATGTGTATTAGTGTAATTCTCTGTACTTCTCATACTTTGACCAATGCAGAAGAGATCAGCCAGAAAGCTCTTATACCTGCTGCTGCTTAAAATCAGGTCTCTTTCTAATAAGGTTATAAACAGCCACATATTTCATGTATAGGATGTAAGCTTTTTCTTCATCTCCGTCCAGTCTGCTTTCCTCTGCTGCCTTGAAAATCTTAAGGGCACTCTGCACATAACTGAAACCAAAGAAGAGGAGTAAAGCACATAATTGTTGACTTGTCCTTAAACACCTGTTCATTACAGGATGCCATCTTAAGTGTTTACAGATTTCACCCATATATTAAGCATTTGCTTTTACCACCTTAATATAAAGCTTTCATTTAATATTAATTGCAATCATGTTCCTCCAAATAATGTTTATCTTTGCTAGTTTGTTTACCAGCCTTATTTAAAGTCTTCCATAATTAAATACCATAGTAAATATGGAAAAAGGTACTCTTCCCTTCTAAGAATAACTTTTTTTCTAGGAAGAACTAAGTCATAGTAAGACAAAATTAAATCATTGATTGTCTAAAAATGCTAGAGGCAAAGCATTCAGACACTTGCTAAAGGTTTTGTCATTTTTACAGATTTGCATTTATGTAGCCTTTCCTCTAAGTATGTGGATTTTCATGGGCATTGTGCTCTGTCCAAGTCATGCTCTGGCAGTATGCCAAGTGACTTCTGAAGGCAGTAAGCATACCCAATGTGACAGCTGAGAGCCATATATAAGACTATTGAAGATTCTGTATCTAGAGAAACAATGAAGGAAATTTAGATCTGCAACAATTTTTTTCTGGAACCACTAATATTTAAAGTATTACTTTAAAATCAGTTATAACATATATACCTTTTTGTACTGGTCTTTTCAGGTTTTACTTCTGTCTTCTTGTTGAGATCTTTCAATGAAGTAGAGAGGTAGAGCTCCTTAGGTACAGATGCTACAGCAGGCATGTTAATATTGTTACTTATGTCCCTTCTAGGATGTTACAGCTTCTTAGAAGTCTCCACCAATATTTTTCTGGAGGAAGAAAAAAGGGTAGGAAGAGCCAAATTATATTCCAATTACTTCTAGCACAGTACTTATAGTTACCTGTGTAGGTTTATTACCTAATTTATCTCACCATATGTGAGCTAGCAAACAGTGTCTGAACAATTAATAGTATAAATTAATCTTTCAAAGTGACAGAATTATTTGAAATCACTTCATGTAATTGATCAAGAATGTCCAGCAGTATGGTGCTAACAGGAAAAAAAAAAAAGAAATGCTGACTCATGAATGTTCAAGATCATCATATCCAGCAAATTTATTCTACTGAAATGCCAGCAAGTATACTAACAAAAAATAGCTGACTCCTCTGTACTCTGCAAATACACGTTACTCCCACTGAAAAATGACTTCTAATGTCTTGCTAAGAGATAAGCTGAGAACAGGAAGGCTGCTACCATTAAAGTCGTGGACATTCTGTAGGTCTCCAGCTCCTTGGCACCATTGACTTTGTGCTTTCATTTGAAAGTGCTCTCCAAGCTGCCATGAAATAGTTAAGCAGAATTTGGTCAGAAGGGACTGTTACATCCTGTTATCTGAGACAGGGAAGTCCAAGAAGTCTCCTGCAGACAGTCTAACTAAAACTCTTTGCATCAGTACACAGCGAGCTATTTCAGCCTTGGGGGTGGCAGGGGAGGAACTGAGCTCCCTCACAAACAAGAGGGGAGACATTAAGATGTGAGAAATACTGAAGGAATGAAGGGGGACTCATTAGAAGACAAGACACTCAAATGATACCAGCAAGGTAGAGCATTTCTCTTTCAATGTGATCAGCATCAAGTGTGACCAAAAAAACCCAGACAGTGACCTCAGAGGGAAGTTTCACCGGACCAAATTGATCAGTAGCCACTCATTGAGGTAGTCCCAATTTCCCTCCCGCTTTCTCATGCTGGTCTGGTACTTTTCCAACCTCTTATTGAGCCAATTCAGCCTGCTGAAGAAGCAGAAAGGCTACCCAGCTTGTGCAAGGGCAGCAGTTGGCATGTGCAGTCAAGAATGAGAGGCTAAGGTGGGAATGGGATCCCTTCCCAAGGCTCAGAGCTGTTGTACTCCCTGAAGTATTAGTGCACAGAGTACTGCCAGGCTGACTCTTGTTGGTCTAGGAACTGGTTATCAAACAAAGACACTAAGTTAACACAAACCTTCGGTCTAAGGTCTGGTATGCCAAGTTTAGACTAAACAATATCTAGCAAAATAGCTTACTGCTTGTACACAGATGCTGTACTTGCTAATCTCCTTGATAACTAGGTATCAGCTTTTTAAAACTGAAAAATCTGTTAAAAATCCTCTCTTAGTGGACTAATTTCCAGGTAATTTTATAAAGTAAGTACTGAAGTCCTCAAATACTATCTTTAATACATAGAATTAAAAACATATCCCATACCTCACTCATCTTAAAACATTGTCTTTTCTATATGCGTCATTCATTCAATTGTAACGTTCAGGGTAATACTTAGGAGCTGAAAACAAGGCAGATAAGTTCATTAGAACTGCATGCAGTAGAAACAAAACACAGACATTCCCTGCCCCAAAGAAGACCTTTCCAGTACAAAAGCCTTTTAGCCTAAAACAAAGACATACTTTTTGCAACCTCATAAAGAGAGGTTTCACTCTTATTAAGATTTTAGTATTGCTTGTCTCATTCTACCTTCAGAGCATGTCTTTACCTGGCATTTTTTTTTCACCATGGAACTGTAAATAGACTTTTCCTTTGAAGCTTTTAAGTCCTTTCCAAATATATCTTCAATGTTTGCTCTGTTATGTAACCAGTATTTTCTTAATCTTAAGTGGCAGCATTTGGTTGTGTTCTGACAGAATATTGTAACTAAATACGCAGCCTGAATAAGATATGCACATAGCACTGGAGTGCTGTGTGCATATGAGCAAAAAAAGCTCAAGATTATGTGGAAGATGAACCATTTAATGATGTCAGTAAATTCTCAAGTGTTGCTGACACACCTTGAAAAGGGCAGATCTTCTGGAACATCATCAATACAAATGCAGAACTAGTAAATAAAAGCCACCTCTGAGCTTTGGCCTGAAACAAAAATTGTCTTTCCACATTTTCCTATGGTCACTAAGTTATAACTGCAGGTCTTTAAACCACCATGCAAGTTCACTGCTGAACTTTTATTTTCTGATCAAAAGAAATTCTATGCCTTTTTTAAACATGAGCTTCTAACCACAGTAGCTGATGAATGAGATATTACCCTTTGACGTCCCACAGCATCACAATTCGTACAATATGCTGCAGTGAAATGAGAAAGAATGGATAAGGAGTAACATTTTCTAAACTTTTAAAAAAATCAAATTCTCAACCACATACTTAATTGAAATACAGCATATGTAATGCTGATAAGAGATTTCAGTTGCAGTTTCTAAGACATTTTTCTACACAGAATCTTAATTTTGGATCTGTAACTAACATTTTCAGGTTTATGCATCAAAAATGCTCCACTGGATTTTAGTTACTACAAACTGACCATTGTTGACTGCTCAGTCTTAGCTCATAAGGACCCTCAAAAATTTTTAAGCTTCCACTAAACTTAAGGATGTGCACTACCTTAATTTTTCCTCATACTCAAATGAACATGGTTTATGTCCTTCGCTTTTGAGCAAGCTTTGGGAAGACTATAATTTCAGAGTCCAAATTAGCTCCTTCGTTGATAAATATTGCCATCTGATTTTGACCACAACTTTTTTGCAGATATCCGATTCCTAACTGGCCTAGTCTCAGTGGAGGAATCCAGCAAAATCCAGTTGCACAAATACAGTTTGGAACTAGTCAGCATCAGAGAAAACAGGATCATAAAACTATGAATACAAGGGACTGAAGAAGTTGTAATAGCCAAATCTACTATTAGCCAACCCCATGAGGAAGAAGAAACAACTTATTTCAGGTTTGTCAACTTTTATCTTAAAAATTAAGAACAAACTCAAAACCTGAGACCTTTTCTACCCCAGCTGAAGTATTACCTATGGCTCCTTTTTCATACCTGTGAGTGCTAAAAACAAGGCCAGTATCCCAAAATAGAAGTGAAGCATTGCTTGTATGGCTATAGGCATTTGACATACTTAGAATGGATAGTTTTACCCTGACAGAGAAACATACCTGTTGGTAACAGGTTTTTCAACATCTAATTATCATGCCAGTTTTACTAAGGATATGAGTAAGCTTTAAGTGGAATGACTACAGAAAGAACAATGCACTGAAGCAGTTACACTGCAACCAGTGCACACACTAACACATTTTGAAATACAAGTAATGCGCATCACCAATTCAAGTACGTAATAAAGTATTATTCACGTATTTTTCTCTCTAGCACTTGAGCAAATGAGAAATGGATTTCTCATGATCATTAAGTTACTCAGTTTTCTCAGAATTAAGTTTTGCTGTCTGCACTTAGTACACAAGAGCTGGTTTCCTTCAAGATTATCAGTTTGAGTGCAGAGACTGAGAATTTTTCAATGACTGAACTATACAATCAGTACAATCAGCATATTTAGTTCTGTTAGTCCTCTAGCTCTCTTCCAGGCTCTGGTATTAATACTACAGGCATTGGTCCTGTAACCTAATGTGCATAGGGTGATTATAACTTTTGGGGCTTCTTATGGCAAGCTCATTATGCTCACTGAGAGTACCCAAACTTTCACTATTCTTCTGGTTCCAGGGCAGTAACACATCACGGGTCCCTCTCCGGCCACCTACCCTGCTGAAACCTGCACCAACGTGCACTGCCAAGCCTCGCAAGGACTCTCTCTACGCAGTGAGAAACGCTTTGACAGACAAACATCCCACAGTTTCACTGATACCCAACTGAAAAGATACTGCAGGAAGTTTGAAAGTTATTCTAAGTAAAACCACAAATAGTTCCACTTGTTATTTAGATAAATGAACATTTGCAAGGCGTAGGCAAATAGCAGAGGTGATAAGAAGCCGGGGAGGTGACAGGGAGGCAGAAAACTCCTTCAAGTTTCTAACCGGGCGGTCAATAGCGCTGCGGCGGCCCGGCCGGGCTGTGGCAATCTCCATGACACCGCAGCTCGCCGGCCGCAGGAGTGCGGCACTCTGGGAAGCGCCGCTTCCCTGCCATCTTCCTCCGGACGCTCTCGGGCTCGGTGGCGGCTCCGCCGGCCCCGCTCGCTCCCCACTCGGCCGGGCTAAGGCTGGCAGACTGCGGGCTGCCCAAGGTCACACGGCCAGCTCCCCGCCGGGGCCAGGCCCGATTCTCCCCGCGCGGCCCGGACGGGCTCCCTGTCCTCCGCAGCCCCTCGACGGCCGCTCCCCCCGCACGGCGGGGCTGGGCCCGGGGATCCCTCCAAGGGCGCCCGCCCCTCCCATCACTGCCGGAGTCCCCCTACCCCGCAGGCCTCGCTCCCCGTCGGCCCAGAGCCGCCCCGGTCCCGTACTCACCGCCGCGGGGACTCGGTGCCTCCGCCCGCCGGCCCGGGGCAGGCCCATGTCCGAGCGCGGCTGCCGAGAAGACGCTACGCGGCCATGGCTGCTAGGGCGGAACTCGGCGGTGTCCCTCCCTCCCTGCTTCCCTCCCTCCTGCCGGGCCTCCGCTCCCCGCGGGGGCGGGGACTGTCACGGCCCTATCCGTGCAACGGGGCCGGCTGGGGCCGCGAGGGTCCGGGCCGGCCCTGCTGCTGTCCTGCGGGCCCTGCGGGGCGCGGCAGCGCTCGGGCGGGGGGACGCAGACCCTCACGCCGTGGAGCAGCCTCGGAGCCGGGGTGGCTCTGGGGTCGGTGAGAGACGAGGGAGGCGCAGTGACCTCGCCCAACAGCACCCACTGGCCCTGGAGAGCGCTCCGAGGGGGCGCGAGGTTACCTGCCGTGCCCTGCCGGCCTCCATGGGCTGCTGCCCCGCCGGAGCTGGCTTCTCGTCATAGGAGCGGGAGATTTGTTACTGTGGCCAAGGCACTAAGAGCGGGCTCTGGGGTCTGTCACAGTCTGTAGGACATCCCAGCGTTTGTATGGGGTGTTAAACTGGCTCACCGCACTGTGCAATCTGGTGTGGGAACGCGAGACACATCTCTTTATAAAAATATCCTGGTTTTAGTTTAGAGAAAACTGGATTGATAGGGGACACTCCAAGTTTTCTGTTGATGGCAGTGTTTTCTGTGCACCTTGTGTTACTACAAGCATTGTATCTCAGGGATGGCAGGTATTTGTGGACTTGCTGGTACAGTGGTGCTGGGAAGAGGGGAGAGGCTGGTCCTGCCGTGGAGATCTCACACAAATGGAGGAGATGCTCTGTGCTGCCACAATCCTGGCGTGCCCCTCAACTGTGTTGGAGGGTGAGGGGATTCAACAACTATATTTCAACCTGGTACTCAGTTTTGCCAATGGAAATGTCTTGTGAGCTGGAGCAGTTTCCCTCAGGGACTTTAGAAAACAGGGAGGTCTTGGAGCCTACCAGGGAAGTTTAGAAAACATGGAGATACCTGTCTCCATGTAGCCTTCCAAAATTCTTCTGGTTGCTTGTCCAGGAAGCTGAAGTGTATCACAGCCCCTAGCACAGTATTGTTGGGCACATGAAAGGCTCAGACAATTTCTCCATCTGTAGTTTGCAGCGTGTGTGAGTGATCAGGCATGTAAAAGGTTCTGGGAAAAATAACAGTGATATGTCTCCTTTATTGTGCAGAAAGGTGAATAGGAAGTCAAAGTAAGTCAATAGATTCCAACAACTGTAAGCTGAATTGAATATTAATAACACCACGCTCTTGTAAGTGCCTTTTTCAGACCTGCTCTATGTGTTTTAGCCAGGGTGGGTGATGCCAAAAAGTTATGACAAGATGGAAGGGTAAGTCCACTGATGTCAGAGCTAGGGATGTGTACATATTAATGTTGACTCTCATACTCACTGCTGTCCAAACTGGACTCAGAGAACCCCTTTATTGTTTCTCATATATGAAAACATTGTGTGATACAAACTTTGCTTTTACTTGTATGGGCAAACCTCAGCCATACATAGAAAAGTGTTTTGGGAGGAGCTGCCTATGCAATTAGCTTTACCCCACTCCAGAGCTTGTTAAAACATGCTAATAATGTTAAGTTAAAACATGCTGGGGTTGCCTCAGGTTTGAACACATTTTCCTATCAGCACGTGTGTTCTTGTGTAGCAGTATTAAATAAAGAAAATAATTTTAGTAGAAATTGGTGTGCTTTTTAGTAGAATGTATTAGATTATTTAGCTAAAAAAATTTACATCTTCTAAAGCAGGGTAAAATAGAAACATATTTTACAGATGTGAAAGGTGTTCTGACTTGGCTACACCAGACAATCATGTCTCTCTCTTACATGCATTCTCTCTCTTAGTTTTGGTGAAAAAAACTAGACATGATTATTTTGTGATCATAATAATGAACTGATATGCAATGCTAATGGATTAAATGCAGACTGTATTCTTCACCTCTGTGAAAGATTGTCATTAATATGGAGAGCTTGGCTTTTCTGTAGCACTGCTGCTAACGCCACAGTCTTCCTGTTCTACTGGCACACGCCTGTGTGGACATTGTAACATTTTCTGTGTCTACAGCTACTGCATAAATGAAAAGCCATAACATGACATCCTAAATCCTTGTTGAGAGACACAGGCACTTGTCAACAATGAATGAGAAGTGTGCTGAAGGTTGGATTTAAGGTTTCCATGCCCTGGGTGACCAGTGGCAGCCCCGAGGTGTTTGGATTTGTTCTCTAGTGCCGCCTTCTGGCTGAACACATCCAGAAAAACCAGTCCACAGGTGATAGGAAGTTACTCCTCGGAATATTGTTATTTGTATTTTGTACAAAGATGCATTAGATAGGTCAAAAGCAAATAATAATGGCTCTGTAAAGTGTTATAACAGGTATTCCTCTAATTATCTAGTGGGTATTACAATCTCCAAAATAACAGACTGGAACTTTGTCATTGGTATGTTTTCCTGAAGGATGACGATTATGAGATCCATGCTTCATGGTAGCAGATGTGTGACTTGGAACAGCTTTGGGGAGAATGAGAGCACAACCATTTTATATTGTTGAAGCAAAACTGGGAGAGAAATGTTTCAGGGCCTGGGCTGTCAGGTTCAGTACCAGCCTGGGACTGAAGGCCAGAGCCCTCTGAAAGAGCAGCAACAACCGAAGGCTATTTTGGAGCTGTCATCCTATCAAGTCCTAGTTCTATGATCCCAAATACAGCAGAGCTTCCTCTGTATTTGCAACTGGTGAGGCCTTTCCTTGAATACTGAATCCAGTTCTTGGACCCTTGATTTAAGGACATTTTAGGGCTGGAGCAGGTCCAGAGAAAGGCAATGAAGCTGGTAATGGACCTGGAACACAAGTCCTGTGAGGAGCAGCTGAGGGGTTCAGGCTGGAGGAGGCTCAGGGTGACTTTGTTGCACTCTACAACTCCCACATCCGAGCTTGTGGCCATGTGGGAGGGAGTTGGTCTCTCCCTGGTAACCTCCAAGACAGGAGGACATAATTCTGAGTTCCACCAGGGAAGATTTAGGTTGGACATTAAGAATTTCTCCACAGACAGAGTGATTAGACATTGGAACAGGCGGCCCAGGGATGTGGTGGAGTCACCGTGCCTGGGGGTATTGAAGGAAAGACTGGATCTGGCACTCAGTGCCGTTGTTTTAAGCTGACGTGGTGGTGTTGGCTCACACGTTGGACTTAGGATCTCTGAGGCCTTCTCCAACCGATTTAATTCCGTGATTATCTCCAAAGCTCTGCCTCAGACAGACAAGGCAGCGAAGTCCATGCTCAGATAGCGTACCCTCGCCTGGGAGCACAAGCAGAGCTCCAAGAATCAAGAGGCGGGAAACGCAAGCTCCACCATCCTGTGCCAGAGTAACCCGAGATAGCGACCCCTGTCCTTATTCCATAAACTGCCTCTAAGGAGGCCACCCGGGCCCGCCGAGACCGCGGGGCCGGCCCTGCCCCCGCCGGGCGGGCAGCGGAACGGAACATGGCGGGGCCCCTCCAGCCCGCGCTTCCCCGCCTTTCCCCGCGGCGGCGCGCATGCGCGCTGTGCGGCGGTGAGGCCGTATCCCTCCGCGCGCCCCTTTTCCCTCGATGTCTGTGTTAATAAGGTAATTCCCGCGCCCATGGTAAGTGCCGGGCGCCCCTCCGGGCCCGCCCGGGGCGCCCCGCGCCGCCTCGCGCCCGCCCGCGCGCCCGCGGCGGGGCAGAGCCGCGCGGAGCCGCGCCACTCCCCTCCGCCCGCCGTGTCCCTCCGCCGGGCGCGGCGCGGACTCTCGTGTGGGGCTCTCGGCCTGCGGAGCCCCGGGTCGGTGCGGCGGCGGCGGCGGCGGCCGGGCCGGCAGCACGGTAAGGGCCCGTCCCCGCGCCCCGTCTCTCCCTCACCCCCCCGGGCCGGCCAAGCTTTTCCAGGTCAGTCTGCGCCTTTGTATAGGGCCCTGTTACCGGATGTGGAAGTTGATCTCTTCGCTGGTAAAAAATAATTCCACTTCCCCCGGAACCCGGCGCCGCGGCTCCCTCCGCAGCGCCCAGCCCAGCCAGGATTTCCTGTCGGGGAGAGCGGGCGGCCGGCCGGCCTTCCGGGGACCCCGCCGCGCGGGGGGCGCGGGCGGCGCGCTGGGCCCCGGCGGCGGCCTGGGCGGCCCGCGGGGCGCGGGCGAGCGCGACGCGGCCGGCGAGGGACCCGGGAGCTGAGGGGCAGAGCGGGGCTCGGCTCGTCCTGCGGGTTTCTCCGCCGGGCAGCGTGGTGTGGGCCGTGTGGGCACGGTCCCGAGCCCCGCGTGGGCCGGGGGGGCCGGCGGGGCCGCGGCCCGGGCTCCTAAGGCGGCGGGGCTGCGTGCGCGAGCTTGGCGCCAAAGGTGCCCTGGGGAGAGGCAGCTCGGGCGGGAAGGGAGCGGTTTCCCCTCCGCAGTGCCCCTCGCCCGGAGTCTGTAACTCTTGCTTTGGACTCTTAATAAAGCGTATGATGGGAGCATAAAAATGGGATACGATATGTTAGTGCGGATTGTCGTTTTTTTGTTCTGATTTCCCCAAATACTCAAAGTAGTTTCCGTTGGTGGGACACTGGTAGCACGTCGGTGAAATCCCCTGTAGGAAGTCGTCCGTGGTAGTTCTTAAGGCATTTGTGTATTTTCTCTTAACCTGCGCTAAGGTGGCTTTGATTTAACGGCGAATGCTTCATAGTAGAATTAAATGTGCTCAGAGTTGTGAATGCATACCCTGTAGTTCTTTAGCCTATTCTAAGTTACTCGTTACTTCTGAATTATTAGTAAGACTGCAGTTAGCTGAGTTTTGTATGCATACAAGTATTGATAAGGGAACATAATTGTGCCGTGTAAGTAAGGTTAAGAGTATATGTGGCAGATCAGCATACTCTAAATAGAGACTCTTGTTCATGACCTACTTTCTTTGCTGAAAACACTTTGTTTTCTTGTTAGATTTTTTTTTTTTTTTAGGCCTGTGTGCCAGACAGAAACTGTCGAGGAAGATTCCTCACGATAAAATGGATGTTGTTGGTAGGAGGTGGATGATTTTTATTTGATGGAATTTTCAAGCTTAATCAGCCTGAGACAGTCTCCTAAGGCTGTGGTACAATTCAAAGGCTATATCACAAGCCCTTGGATTGTTCATGTCAATCACAGCTGCTGCAAATTAACCTTTTTGGTATCCAGTGCCAAATTTATTTGTGAAAACTGTGTAGCTTGTTGGCAGTGCCAGTCCAAATCTTGGTGCCAATGGTTCACCCTTGTTGCATAACATTCTTTAGATGTTACAGATCATGGCCAAATCTGTGCTCTCCTTTGTAAAAAAAGATGTAGAAAAGTCTTTTTATATTTGAGTTTTTTGAGTTCAGTGTTGATTGGTGCTTATTTAAGTTAATGTGTGAGCCTAATAGGAGGACAGACCCACATTAATAACAGGCCTGGCTGTCTTTGCCACTAAGCTATTCAACAATGTTTGCTTTTCTCAGATCAGGTATTTTTCATCTGATGCTTGTCTGACATGAAGGTCATCTTGCTGTTCAAGCAAACTAGAGAGAATTTAATTACAAATGCAACAGTCAGAGGAAAGCGGAAAGCACTGGAATTGCAGCTGACTGCAATTAAAATATTAGTGTAATTTTCACTATCATGATAGAAATGTGGACAGTCTAAGCCTATTATTAATATATTTATATTAATATTTGAAGTATTGCTTGTGAAATCATTGTCAAAAGATGTTTGATTCACATAGGAAACAGACAGGAACTTTTTGAGTTTATCCGTGTAAGTTGCTATAATCACTGGTAATTGATATGTACTTTAAAATTATTCCAAAGTGTTCTTGAGATGCTAACTACTCTGTGCTGAACTTCAAAATATTATTGACCTTGGTATGGACAGGCACAAAGTTAGCTGGAAATGGCTAGTCTGAATTTCTAGCAATACTGTGAGATGTTGAAATAAGTAGGGTGGTAGCATTTTTGAAGGTCAGGTCTGGGGAAGCAGGTTAAATTGTTTTTTTCTTAAGTAGTGGAAAGAAAAAGACATTCTCCAAGGGCGTTATTTTTTCAGATGTAATGGATGTGAGAGATGATGGGTCTGCAGCCATCTTCTAAGTGCAAGTCTGCCATCTGTCACTTGAGCAGGGAAAAGTGTTTAATGAGCCTTTAATGGAACTTTGTGATTTCAAATCCTTATCAGAGATACAGCGTGTATTGATTCAGGTACCTTTGATTAGTTGCACTGCTGCAGTCTGTGCTCCTCCAGAGTAAGGATGTCCCTTTCAGGAGTGCACCTTGGGACAAAAGCTGGGCTGGGAGATCTCCATGCTGCCAGATGTTCTGCAACAGCTGCTTTGGGCCTGTTGGTCTTGAGCAGCTGATACTCAACACTGCAGTGGTAGAAGAGGAGCAGGTCAGGGCTCTTGGGGGCAGGACACCACTCTGAGAGACGCTGCAACATTTTAAGCCAAACTTGATTTTCATTAGGACTGCAGTCTCTGCTGCTCTGTTGTCTGTAGACTGGTGTGGTAGCCAGACATCCCAAGTTGCCAGGCTTTTAGCTCCACTTGCTTCCCACGGAGCCTATTTCACACATAGTTCCACCTAAACTCCTGTTGAGTGCTATTCTACACCCTTCTGGTAACAGTGTGATCTTCAGAGTTTTATGGAGTGTATAAAAACCTAAATCTAAGATGGATGTGAAAAAGTAGTATAATTTTCCTTTGAACATAAGTAAAATAACAATAATAATTTAATGTTATTTTTAATTACCAGCTAATTGTGGCATCTGGCTAACGGTACTGTGCAGAATACATTGCACTAATGTGGAAGTTCAGGAGTTGATTAAACCAGAGAAGTCTAAACCCAGCAGAAGCTCTTCCCTATTTACTCAGTTGTAGACAAAACCCTCTCTTCACACGTTTGTGTGGGAGCTCTTAGAAGTCTGAAAACATTATCACATTGCTATAAGAGTTACTCCACAGTCTCAAGTCTTTATTTCAGAGCCAGTGATGTTTTTATTCTCTGAAAAAGTCCTCATGCAAAGTGTTACACAGCTGTCATGCTAGCAGAGCTTGATGGGAATGACACAGTGAAGAGAGCCCTCAAACACTTTTCTGCAGAGTTGATTTTAGCACTGTGGAGTAGCAGCAGACTGCTCTTTGAAATAGCAATCTCATTTCAATTTTAAATGTATTATTGTATCTTGCTTGTGATAGTATCACTGCGCTATTGTGGTGTTGCTGAGCGATCTTGAGAGAGCAGCTGCGGAGGTTTTCTGGAATGGGAAGCTGGGACTCTGCAGAACCTTTTCGCTCTGTCTCAGGACTGTGGATGAGTATAGGGGAGGTCGGGTGGGTTGTCACTGGGGGGTTTCTTACAGTACCAGTCCTTGGAATGGGCTGCAAGTGGATATCTGCTTTGGGTTGACTACTCTTCAGAAATTTTGTGAGTGCTAGTATTCATTGGTTAAAAGTGACTAAATGTGCATGAGTTTTGTTGGAAATGCCTCTTTGTTTGCTGCTATTAGTGCATTAGTGACATGTAATGGGATTTTTATTATTTTAGTTGAACAGTTGGATTTTGTGAGTTTTTTTTCTTTTTTCCACTAGATGGCCCAAGCATGCTTCCAAGTCCCCCATGAGAACTGAAACTTAATTCATTTCTCTTGTAACTGAAGCAAAAACTCGACATTGTGAGGCATATACCAACCTGTGTGATGCTTTGTGTTTGTTTAAAATACAAACACCTTATATCAACCAAGAGAATGCTGGTTAATGTAAGGAATATGCAGTAATGAAAGGTTATTTTTTACTTGATTAGAACATTTTTTATCAAGTGTAGTATAAAGCTATTTACTTTTGCATTGAGAAGAGAACTGGTGTGCTTTCATTGACTGTGCTCCACAGTAATTCAGGGAGTTCAGGGAGGCTCTGAAAAGGTGTTGATCTGAAGTTTGTCCCTAACATCTCCTGGGAGTGAGACCGGTATTTTGTAGGCCACAATAATTGATATCTTTTTGGGAGGTGGCTTGAGTTTTGCTGCATAGGGTTTTCATAACAGCTTTGCAGTTCATTTCAGTAGTGTATAGATGTGGGCAGTGGGTTCTGAATAGGCTAATTTAATTCAGTTTAACAGACATTAAGTGTAACTTATTATCACGAGTGTCTTTTTGGTTAGTGGAGGAAGATGGATATGTACTGAAGGCAGCTCCTGCATGGGGTGGTTGGACACTGGAATGAGGCTGAAGAAGTGGTAGGATGTTCATCCAGAGAGAGACATTTAAAAATCAACAGGACTGAGCCCTTGGCCAGCTCTGACTGGGATATTGAACTATGTGATCTTGACAGGTCTCCTTCAGCCTCAATTATTCAGCAATTCCAGAATGAAATTTTACTAGTTCCTTTGCTCTACTGCTGTTTAAACCAAAAATAGAAAATGGATACTTGTCTTTCTGAGCTAGTTGTAACCTCAGTATTTTGAATTAACTTCCAGCTTTCCTTTGCTTCTGAGGGCCTTGATGTGGTGGTATTAGACCACCAGAAAAAGGATGTCTGTCTGTGAGTGTACTTTTCCTCCTTGACTTGCGATCCCCACTGGGGAAAAAGAAAAAAGGCATTTAAATATTCCTTCATTTCACTGCTGCACTTGCCAAGTGCCATCTCTTGCCTTATGTTTGGTATTATTACTTCTAGTGTCTCTTTTTAACAGGTATTTGACAGATTTTTTTCTTTTTCCATTTCTTAGGATATTTCCTAGATTTTCTCTTTTGCTCTTTTTCTTTATGGAAAAGAGACAGCTGTTGTCCCTTCCTCTGCATCTGACTGTATTCCTTTTTTCCTTCCTTTTCCCATTGTTAGTATTTGTCCTGTCCTGCCACCTTCCTGCTTCTCTTCCCTTTTCTGGCTGGAGACAAGTCAGTGTGTTCACATGTGCCAGAAGGATGGACATAAATGGAGTATTTAGATGACAGGAATATTGCTGCCTGCAGTCAGTTCTGCAGACAGAGGTAATCTGCCCTAGTTCACAGCCTTACCGATCAGTGTTCAGTACTGCTTTTGCAGTATTTTGGTCTCCTTTCTAGTTTCTTCCAAAGTCAACAGCTTTCAGTTCATTGAGCAATGTGCCAGTTGAGCCAGGTACAGAGGAATTTATAAAGATACTCTTTTTGTGATAGATTTGTATGTTTAATGGGATTTCTTTCCTGGACTGATATACTCTTTTTGTGTAGGACATTGTCTTCATGGCCTCACAACTGCTGTTATTAGTAATAGAGGCTTAACTTTGTGTGTGACTGGAAACTAAACTGATGAAAGCAATTCCATTTTTAGCATCCTGGTAGTGGAAAATATAGCTATGGGTATACTAAAATATTATTATTATTAGTAGTAGTATTTTCTGCTTAGTAGCATAAGTTGTGGTTTAATTCTAATTTTTTTTACCAAACAAATTTAATAGCAAGTATGAAATAGGGCAAGTTTAAAAAGTTGTGTTTCTAGCAAATCTTTGATGCAACAGAAGCAGTTGTAATTTGTCTACATATATTATTTTAAGTGTTATATGGAACCTTGGTCTAAAAGGGATGTTATCCAATCATCATGTGAAGATTTTTCAGCTAGTATCTCAGTCAGGTCTCAAAACTTTGCACTTCACATGTTTTTAGTAACTGTAGACAGTTAAAGCAGGCAGTAATACTTGTTTTCAGGCAAAGGTTTTATTTCATGTATCTGTTGTATGTAGGATAATAATATGCTTATTGTGTCGTTTTGCATCTGGGGGTACAGAAATTATATTTTAGGGTGAACAAAAATAGTGGTGGACAAGATATCGGAAAGGTGTTGTGTTTCATACCTATCTCAATTCAATACCTAGTGCAATTCCATAGTGTTACCCCCTAAATACATTTAGGCATTTTGGATGAGTGGATATAGTGCCTTTGGGTGCATGACACAGCAGCCATGATGTAGAACTTGAGAGCTGGACCAAGCTGCAGAAGCTTGCAGTATCAGGTGAGAGCTTTGATACCACCTTCTGCTATAGGAAATGTTCATCCAGTTCAGTTTAAATTTTGTTTAACTTTACAGCTACAGTGCTTACAGCATTGTCATACTGAAATCTTCAGACTAATATCAGTTCTGTTTGGCTGGCAAAAGTAGTTCTAAAATCAAACTGCTCATAGCAATCAATAAAGCTTGTTCTCATGGCTAAAATATCAACTCCAGTTTCTGAACTTTTCAGGGTAGTTCAGAAATACTAATAACAAAAAAGGTAACATGTATGTATTTAAAATAGTGTTAATGTTATTATTTTGTCTTTATATTCCTTTATGTTCTTCACTAGATGTCACTAGTAGATTTGGGAAAGAAACTTTTAGAAGCTGCACGAGCAGGTCAAGATGATGAAGTTCGCATTTTGATGGCAAATGGAGCACCTTTTACCACAGACTGGGTAATGACAACTTTTACAGTGGAGAAAGTAAATCTTACTTTTCTCACCTGAAGAAATACTATTCTTACAATTCAGCATTTATATTACAGTTCTTGGAATTCTGCATTCACATCATCTAATGCCTAATTCAAAATTAAACATGTCTGTTTCTTCATATGACCTCCTACTGATTTTAGTAACAGACTGTGAATGAGCTCATTCTGGTGACTTTTGGAATGGATAATGGGAAAAAGCAGCAATCATCGTCCTAGTTTCTGTGTTTATACACTTGGTATGGTAAGAGGCCTGAATTATGAAAACAGTCCTAACTGCCTAATATGTGCAGCTGAGAGTTCCCTTATATAGGGGTACTGAGTTGTCTTTTGGACATGCTGATTTTTGAATAGGTTGTAGAGAGAGGTCAGGTGCCCAAAACTCCTAGGGCGTTTACAAACTCTTAAGAGCTTAATCTGCTTAGTGACCTAACGTCCATATTAACTTTGTTTTCAGCGGTAGATTGGACTTAATTGGCTTCCAAAGGTCCCTGTTGACCAACACTAGAAATGGGGTTAGACCCCTTGAAATGTTACATGTCAAAAAAAAAAAAAAAAAAAAAAAGAGTAAAAAGAAAGCAACAACAAACTTCCCTCTTCCATTCATATTCTGTAAAAGCCTCAACATCTTCTCTTCTTGAGACTACAAGGGAAAATGGTTTTGAAGTGGCTTGACACCTGGATTTGGTATCTTCAGAGTAAGAAGAAATGCTGTCATCTGTTAGATCTGCATGTTTTGTGTTCCATTACAGCTGGGAACATCTCCACTTCATCTAGCAGCACAGTACGGACATTACTCCACCACAGAAGTGTTGCTGCGAGCAGGTGTGAGTCGGGATGCCAGAACCAAAGTGGACAGGACTCCATTACATATGGCAGCATCAGAAGGCCATGCCAGCATAGTAGAAGTCTTACTTAAGGTACAAACTGCTAAAACAAGTCTGAACTGGGGTTATTGCAATGATTTATGATCAGATACTTGCAATTTGCTTTTAGTCATGAAACCAGTATTGAAATTACATGAATAGTTTAACTGTGTGAGTTGGGAGCTTTGTTTTCCAATTGAACTGTAAAGTATTTTAGATTAAAATCGTCATGATTTCAGGTCAATTATTTACTGCTGTTTCAAAATAAGAATGCTTCCTAATTTGATATTCTATTTAATAACAGATTTTAGAGGTAAGATGTACTTAGTGAATCTGTGATCCTTTTGAAGTAAATAATGTATTTGGTAGATAGATTGGATTACTTTTAATAAATATGTAAATGTAAGATAACAGGGCGTTCCTCATGGAGAAAACCAATTTAGGGCTTCATTCTGTGACCAGCATTATTTAATTCAGATATTTCTAATGACATAATTTATGCAATGATCTTGTTTGTAGCATGGTGCTGATGTCAATGCAAAGGACATGCTCAAAATGACTGCACTTCACTGGGCTACTGAGCATCACCACCAAGAAGTTGTAGAACTCTTGATAAAGTACGGAGCAGATGTACATGCTCAGAGTAAATTTTGCAAAACGGCATTAGATATTGCAGTAGACAATGGAAATGAAGACATTGCAGAAATATTACAGGTAACTTTTAATTCCTCATGTTAAGGGAACTTGCAGCAAAGTACTTGATTACACTTGTCATAAACTAAGCTTTTACTGTAGCAGCTGTGACTGATAATGCCACACTCCAGTCTATTTTATTACATGAAATGAGATTTATGTTAGTAAACATTATTTGGTTAAAGAACATTTTCACCACCTATAAAGTCAAGGATAAGTATGCTTAATTTTCTTAAATATGAGTGATGTAATACACTGAGGTAAGTGGACTCCTTAAAATTGAGACGTGAAAAAAAAAACTCCCTTCTCTGACATTATATTCTGACTATCCCTTAGTATTCAGTTAGCTTCATATATGGATATTAAGTTCCTAGCTGAAGTTCAGACAGGACAGAAGAGATGCCAATTTTCCCAGAATTAGAAAAGCTAAGATTGAATTGTTAGAGAATTAATTTTAATAGATAATTCCATGGAAATATGTACTCCCTGTTCAATAGTGTTGTTAAAGGCAAATTAAGTGATAAATCTTACTGAGAAAAGCATGCAAAGCAAATGAAAAATATCCACTGTATAAATTAGGCTACTGTATAGATCTGTAGCCTCCCTATGTCTTTAAATGTCTGAACTTTTGGTGTGTTCCTTTAGCCTCCTCCTGACTGCAGAAAGGGTGGAGTAAACAGAAGTTAGTAATAATTCATAGAAAGACTAAAAGACTTCCACGTCCATTTCGGGGCAATTGCAAAGCTGTCAGAGTAGCTTTTCATGACATGGATCTGCCCCAGCAGTCTTGGTTCTTCAGACTTCCCTTTTAGATAAGGGAGCTTGCATATCTGCAAAAGAGCCTTGTCCTCATTGTTTGTATAACTGGTAGGGAGAAGTAGTGGTGTGTTGTTAAACTCTTGCCCTCCAATAGATTTTCTGTCTTTAGATTTCAACAAAAAAATAAAAGTTTCTTATGTACTTGGAGAATTGGACATGATGTATGTGTATTGCATGAGTATAATGAGGGAGTTCCTCCTTGTTTGTGTGAAGCATGCAAGAATTCTAGCTCTTACACAAGGTCAGCAGCTCCTTTATACCTGCAGTGGGAATGATGTTGTTACCTTTGTGTCCCAGATTGCAATGCAGAACCAAATCAATACAAATCCCGAGAGTCCGGACACTGTGACGATACACGCAGCCACACCGCAGTTCATCATCGGGCCTGGAGGGGTGGTGAACCTAACAGGTCTGGTATCTTCTGCAAATGCATCCAATAGAACAGGTATTTAGATGCCTAAAGGATAGCTACTGGGATTTTATACTTTCACTGATTTTCACCATTTAGTGAAAAGGTGTGAGGAAAAACAGTGGTAAGAATAGTTACCATATTCCTCGTCAGTATTTTTTGTGTGTTGTAAATATGTACATACCTAAAACAACAATCTTCACAGACATAAATTATCAGAAATTCTATTTGCTTAACAAGCCTCACTTCAGAATAGCACTTAGTTCAGCAGAATGCTGCTGAAAATGGACTGTGTGCTAGAAGTTTCAGTGCAATAAAAATAGAAGAAGAGACTTTGCTGGTTTTAAATTTATCAGCTATTTTTTTTTTATCCTTCTAGATGAAACAGGAGTGTCTGCTGTACAGTTTGGAAATTCATCAACATCAGTATTAGCTACGTTGGCAGCTTTGGCAGAAGCATCAGCTCCACTGTCTAATTCTTCAGAAACACCAGGTTAGAAAGCTAAGTAATTTATACTAATTTAATAAATTTAAAGTACATAACTTCAAGTTTCTGTCAGCTCATGAAGTAGTGCAGTAAATAATGATTCTATGGGTATAGATAAGGAAGGAAAGTGAGGAAGGAATAATGACCATATTTTTGGGTCTATTTTTTCTTTTGATATAGAATAGCTTCTTTTTAGACAAAATCTACCCTCTTCTTTCAAGATTTGAAGAAGTTCTAGCCATGTTTCCTTCCAGAATGAAAACCCAACACTGAGTTTGACACTGAAAGATCAGAGCTGTTTGCCACAGCACCTAGTATTGCCACTTCCTATTTAGACGTTTTTTGTGACAGTGGTCTTTCTTACTGCTGAGCCTGTACTTGGAAGCAAAATCAAGTTCAATACAACACCACTTACTCATGTGGGAGTTTGCTGTTTTGGCTTCCTGAATAAACACTCTGTGAATATTTAAGCAGTGTTATAGGACAGTAATCTCTAAACATAAAGATCTTCAGAAGACAATGTCTGCAATCATTATTTCAACTACAGAGTGATTTTTCTGTGTATGTTACATTGTAATTAACTTAAAAGATGAAAGCTTCAGAGTTTTATCTACCTTCTGTCATCTTGAACATCACAACACAGTCTATAGGGTTTTAATTTCATCTCTGTAGATAGAGAACATTCTAATGTCTGTTATTTAAATCAAAGGCTTTGCTTTTATCCTGACAAATTGAAAATAAAATACAGAGCTAGTGTTCTTGAGTTTCATTGATTGTGGTACGAATGGTCTTGCTCTTTGTCTCAGCATCTTGTTGGATGGTAGCACAGCACCCCATTTGCAGCATACAGAGCAAGCTGGGCTATGTGCTGTAGCTCTGAATGCAGGCTTTCCTTGCCCTACCTTGATTTGTAGAAGTGATACAGAACTGTGAGAGTTCACTGCTTTATACTCATTATTGAATCATGAATTTGAAATAGTTTAGCTGGAATTTTTCACTTTTACCTATAAAATTATATATATACAAGGTTTGTTTTACTTCTTAAGCTTTATCTTTCTTCTTTGAAGGTGTAAAAATGTCAGCTCTGCAGAACTTTTCCTTTGGTCTCGTTTCATACTTTGTATAAGAAATAAAGTTGTTTGAAGTACTCATGGGGTACAGACAAAGCTTAAAATTCTTTAGGGGTCCTTTAGTCTGTTACCATCTTGAAGACCATTATATTAAGTAGAGAAATCTAAGGTGGGTCCTGACATACAGTGGCAAGGCATTGGTTCAAGGTAGTATTACAAGTTTGTTTTTTTAAACTCTGCTATTAGTGTAACTTAGTCCAGCTTGTGTACAATGCAGAGGTTCATTATGTTCTTAAAAGGAGCTGCTGTTCTTGCTGACCTGTTAACACTGACCCCAAAGCATCAATTTTGAGTGGGATATATCAATATTATTGTATTGAGTAAGGATGGTGTTACATGTAAATGTTCAAATGTGAGTGCTTTATGTTGGCCTGATAAAAGACTCTATTTAAATATAATGCATAGTAAAGTATTCATCAGGGGGTCAAGTTATGAAAGTCATGGAATAAATGTTTCTTCAGCTGTACCAAAATGCATTTGAAGTCATAAAAGTTTCATTTATAAATTGACTTAATTCCTTTAATTCCAACTAATCTGTTGCTAGTTGTGGCCACAGAAGAAGTTGTGACTGCAGAATCTGTGGATGGGGCCATTCAGCAAGTGGTCAGTTCTGGAGGTCAGCAGGTTATTACCATAGTTACGGATGGCATTCAGCTGGGTAACCTGCATTCCATTCCAACCAGTGGCATAGGGCAGCCCATCATTGTGACCATGCCAGATGGGCAGCAAGGTGAGTGCACACTTGTATGATTCCAGCTTGAGGAACTATTTTAGCTACAGTAATAATAATGACTTTTTAGGTGCAAACAGCTTGGACCATTTTGTGTACATCTGTGAATTCTTAAATGAGAGAAGGCTCAGACACAAGCCTCTGCAGCTCAGTGGGTTAACATGTCAGGTGAGCCTCTGCTTTAGGAGAGAGAATAGAAGAGTTACTAAACTATGGAGGAGGCATGGGACATTTAAGAATGCTTTGCCTTCAGTAAGTTTTTTGCAAACTGTTACAGAAACTAGATGATGGAGTAAGACAAAAACCTTCTAATTCTTACACTGTTGCATTGCTGGAAGTACTGTGGGGAGGTGAGGTTTGGATTTAGAAATCTGATGCATGAAGCAATCTCTGCAAGTTTCATGGAGTGTCAGTACACTGACACACTGACCTGACAAATGTCAGGTCTTACATGCCTGAAGTTTAGAGCAGCACTGACAGAACCAGAGAATCCAGAGTGACACAGTTGTGTTTTTTGGGCTGTATGTACTTTGTTGAAGCTGTTAGTGTGATAAGTCCTTTTTTGTGATGTGTATGCTTTGGGTGGTTTCTTTTAAAGATCCCCTGGCACTATTTAGATAAAAATGATCCCTTCTCTGGTTTCTTCATGAGGACTCCCAGTGTGAAGCCTGAAGAGTTGTACACGGGAGGCAAATTATTTGGTTTACAGGCTGCCTGAGCTAATACACCTTATCATTATGAGTGAGTTGCTGTAGATAGCAACTGAGGTGACAGTTGCATTTATTTGTCATATGGTTGTGTGAGGAATTAGAGTATGACTTTACTGAGAACTCTGATTTTCGTATTCATGCCTAATAACTACTGGAATTTTTAGATTACTTAATATGTATTAAAACAAAAGCAAGGTTTGTATTTAGTATTTATTCAAGAAATATTATATAAATGGTCTGCCACAGAAGTTAGAGTTGACAGGCTGGTGACTCTGTTGCAGTTCTCTGCCATGTCTGTTTACTCTGTGAAAAATGGCAGAGCTAATTACTGTAGTCTTCAATAATGAGGAATTTTAAAGTTTTTAAGTAGCATACAAGCAACTAAAGTTTTTAGTAGATTTTCACTGAGCTTATTGTGTACTTTATTATATAGATGTGTTTTCACAAGCAAAAGTATCTGCATTTTTTGCTGTTAATAAAGTTACTTAAATGATACAAGTTTTATGTAGTGCAAATATTGTTGGAAATAAATGTATTTACGTATACAAATACATTTTCAGTGTTAACAGTTCCAGCAACAGACATTGCTGAAGAAACTGTAATAAGTGAAGAACCGCCAGTGAAGAGACAGTGCATTGAGATTGTTGAAAACCGTGTGGAGTCTGCAGAAATAGAAGTAAGGAGTATATTACGTGATCTGTGTTGAACAGTGTTCAGGACTGAGATCTGGTTATGGCTTTTGGATTGTTCAGGAGGTTAATTTCTGTGTTACCACAGAATGAAGTGTCTGAAACATTCAACTTTTTCAGTCTCTCCTGTAACTGAAATTCATCTTTTGCAGAATTGTTGTAAAAAGAAAATAGGAGGGCTGTTTGCTTGATCCTGTGGTCATGCATGTAAAAGTGACACTTGTTTAGGTGTATGAGAACATTTTTTTGTTTTTCTTGAAGATCACTAGCTGATACATTATCGAGGGACTTGACTCTTTCCGCTAGGAGTGAACGAGAGCACTGTACCCTCATCTTTCTGTTACAGCCACGCGCTTCTGATTGTGAGATCATTTTTAGCAGTGTTTCCTTTCCATTCATGGTATCTAGATAACTGTTGATGGAAGTGTGAAACAGTAAGATTCTGTGTTTGTTAATTTTTATCTGTGTGGTGTCCCCCGCCTTTTTTTTAAATTCTGAAGCAGTTTATTACTACACAACTTTGCACCATCTGGTTTTTAAAACTATACTGCAAAAGACCTAAGAATGTTGAGAGCTCTTTCCTTTTTATATGACAAATGGATGTAGCTGTTCAGTTTAAAATTGTAGCTTTTTTTTATACTAGCCACAAAAGGTCAACCATCTCATTCCTTTTCCTGTTACTTCTAACTGCGCTGACCAGTTTTGGTCGAAAGTTTATGAAAATTGCTGTCTGCTTTGACTAGACTGTAAGTTCTCATTTTGTCAACTCCATGATATTTCATTTTTCAAAGGTTGTATTCTCCAACTTCTGTTCATATTATCAAATTGTGCCTAATTGAATACTTTTTGTTGTACAGTATGTGCTATATGTTATCCATGCCTAATAACAGTAATTACCACCTCTCATCATTTACTTTCCATGTCCCTAAGTTGTTGCATCAAATACTTTTGGCCTTTGCAGCTTTGTGGTCATTACAGATTATCCTGACAGTTGAAATTTTCTTGCTGCATTTTTTAAGATGTATGACTGTTACAATAAAAACGTTTCTTTTGTTCACACTTTTAAAAATCTGCCTCAATTATTCATAAAGGAAATTATATTTCCTTAAGTGTATTAGTAATTCTGTTAAATGAGTTTTTAAAAAATTTAGATTGGTTAAGGGATAAATTAAGGTGTTCTTAATTACAGATAATTGGTATAAAAATGCCAGTAATTCTTTAAGGGGATTACCAGTTTTATTTTTATATGTTAAACATATTTCTCAAATATTGAAAGAAGTTGATTTAGATTAGTTACTTGGTCTTTTACTTTGAAGTGGAAGTTTTGATGATTTTCTTGTCCCTGCCTGGACAACTGGAAATGCACATGCAGACCTCTGCCTCTGTGTGAAGGCCTTGTGGTGGTTCACAGGGGTATGATGCTACCTTTAGTAGCAGTGAATACTGCTACTAATGAAGTGCACACAAAGTCAGTTCACTTCAAATTTCTTCATCACAGACAGGGGTAGATATTTCAATTTGGAGTGGGACCCTTCCCCTCATTAAATTATTTAAAACAATATTTTAGAATGTGGAAATACAGCAAACATTTGTGTGCTTTCTTTGCCTCACTCTAATTCATTCCTTTATTTTATTATAAAGGTTGATTCAAGGCTGAATGCTTTTTTTCAGCTGTTTTAAGTTCATAGTGTGTGAACAGTTTACTGTAGTTGTAAAGTTTTTGTGGTTGAAAATCCTCTCATCCATGTGAGGTGACAAACTTCCCTGCGAAAGTATTGTGGATCAACTAAAGCTGTAGTGGTGTTTTTAAATTTTCTATTCTGGGTCTGTTAAGTTAAAATTTTTCAGCTCATTTTGTAGATTGACAGCAGTTTTCCTAAGCAGTTTGATATTTTAAACATGGGATGGCAGCAAAAAAACCCTGTCACATAGATACTCTGTTTTTCATTTTCATGCATAATTCATTAACACATAGTGATCTTTATTTTCATTCTTTACTTTGACTGTTTCTCCCATGTTCCATGTTTGAAAGGTGACATGCATTAGATCCAGGACAATCATTTGATTAGCCTAAAATATAATCATAATTGTAAACTAATTATATTCATGGATTCATATCCTGTGTCTTTGTGTTGTTTAAAAGAGTGGTTGGTTATTTTAGTTATAGGTATTCCTATTGTTAATGAAAAGTTACATGTATGAAGAAAATTCCCTGGTAAAATGGAAGATTTCTTTAGAGCACTGAGAATCCTCTAATTTGATTTTTATCTGGGTAGGTGACATAAAAGGGCTCCAGATCTCTAGAACACTTCTGGTTGTGTTCTGAAGAATGTCCCAAGAACACTTTCTGGGTTTGATTAAATTGGTAGATGAGATAGAGTCCTCTCTACTCTAGATGTCAGAGAGCCAGTTTTGACCATTGAGTCCACAGTAGATATGTGTTGCTCCTCCAGAAGCACTGGGCTCTTTCCACTGCCTAGTCACACAGAATAGTTGGCTTCATCTCCTTAACTCATTGTTGGGACTGTGACAGTCTAAAAACTATACCTGTTAGCTGCTGGACTAATCCATGTGCTTTCAATTGCTAGTCTGTCTGGTAGATACTGATTTTATCTTCTGGCCATGCCTTGGAGGCTTGGGTTTTTTCTTCCATTTTTTCTTACTCTTTCCTTAACGTGCTGTACTACTTTTGGGTATGCAGCTCTAGTTCTCTCTTCTGTGGGAAATACTCTTAAATTGTTGTTCAAGAACTTCCCTACCCCTAAATGTTTGCAGTGTGCCCTCTCCACAGCACTGATTCCATCCCCAAATGTTTGCAGTGTGCACACTCCACAGCACTGATCCCATCCCCAAATGTTTGCACACATTCCATTGCAGGGATAGTCCCTTGCTGTTTGTAATGCACCACAGGACTTCTTGCCAGTGAACTGGTTCCTATTTCTGTGCAGGCCAGCAGAGAGAGCAGCTTTGCTTCTTGACAGTATTAGGTTTTTATGAGACCAGTTCATGGGATAGTTAATGCCCAGCTCAGTACACCCAGCCTTCAAAAGGGAAAGGCTGCTTTCCACACGTGGAAGGATCAACTCTTTTGACTAATTCCCTGGGAATTGTCTTGTAGCTCTGTTCACCAAGGCTCTAATTCCTGAGGCTGTTTGGTCCCCTCATACTACAGACAGAACTTTTGGCTGGGCTGTTGCTGTAGGATCATTGGTGTGTTTCAGATCCTCTAAGGTGTAGGCTCTGCTGTTCCTTTGGCATATGCCAGGCTAGTTGCTGCATGGGCTGACTATCCTTAAAGTTGCATTAAATGCAGAATCCAAATTTTCAGAGGTGGAAGCTGAACTGCCTTTTCAAATAAGTAGGCAAAATCAGATGAGCTCTCATTTTATTAGCATATACTCCAAATGAAGCAAACCCTAGACTGCTGCCTTCAGCTCTTAAAACCTCTTGGAAAATCAAGTTGCACTTACAGGAGTTTGTTCTGTGTTCTAGCTAGTCTCTTTCTAACCTGTTAACATCATCTCCTTCACCTGTTGGTTTTGCTGTTAGCAGTGATCTGACCACCTTCTGTCATTGTATTTAAGCACACTCAGCTGACATCTGACTGCTAAATGTGACTGTCAAGTACTGAGAACAGTAGCAAGTAGAAGGGAGGCAGAGCATTTTTGTATTTTTCTGACCATGAAAATATGTGAGTGCATCAGAGAAGAAGAATAGGGATGCTCTTAGGGGAGTGTGGGGGGCTGAAACTTCTAACAACTGTTAGAGGTATTAAATGGGAATGTGATATTGAACTGCTGGGGTGGGAATATGTTGAACAGAGGACTTGCATTCACTGGACCTCAGTTTTTTATAAGTTGTTTCTCTGGGAGATGGCTTGTTTCTCTGGCAACATTCCTTACTGTTCCTACTTAACAACTACAGTGGAAAGAATGATTTTTAAATCCAATACTACCTTACTCATAAAAGTATGATGCACTTCAATGAAATGGTATTTGATTGAATATTTGATCAAAACAAAACTATTTACCAAGCAAATTGCTTTTTCAATTGGGCTCAGAGCAACATCAGACAAAATGACAGTACCTACATCACCGGAGATGGAAGTGCATCCTCCTCAGTTCCTAAGGCAGCTTCAGAGGATGTGGCATTTCCCCTATCATTTTGCTTGGAAACCATTTTATATCCACCCCCAGCAAACTTGTATGCAGGATTTCTGCAGCTACTTAAGGATTTCTTTACTAGCTGCTTTTAAAAGGAAAAAAGCCTATCTGACTATATATAGCCATATATATATATATATAAAAATAAAACGGGCAATTATGCCTGTTAGTTCATAAAGATACGGTGTCCTTGGGGATGTGATTAGACCTCTGGATTGCAGAGGATCAGTCCCTGTTTGGAAACAGTTAGGTTTATGCTTTGGTCAGTGGGCAGCTGACACTCTCCAGTGCAGATGGTTGATAGGTTACAGCTTGTAATTTTTACTGTCTGATTAGATATACAACAGCAAGGGACAAGCCTGTTAGATTGAATGACTGGAGAAATGTTCATATATTCTGTTAGTATTTAATCACCATGCTTTTGCTCTTTTCATTTATCTCTTTTTTTGGTGAAGATTTGCATGGTACCTTTCCATGTACCTTTGCAGCTCAGTAGACTGGGGTTTAGTGTCTCCCCACTTGCAGCCCTGTGTGGGGAGTTGGCTGCTTGATAATTGGGGTCTAATTTGCACAGCAGCATTCATACAGGTTTGTCCGAGTAAGAACTGAACAGCTTCTCCATGATACCCTAACACTTGAACTGCATGTAAAGGAAAAGTATTTGCCATTTTAGCTTGTATTTGATACTTATTTGACAAAGTATTGCTGGTTCTGTTTCTAATAGGAAAGAGAAACTCTTCAGAAACAGCTGGATGAGGCAAACAGAGAAGCACAAAAATACCGTCAGCAGCTTCTAAAGAAGGAACAAGAAGCAGAGGCCTATCGGCAGAAGTTAGAGGCAATGAACCGCCTCCAGACTAATAAAGAAGCTGTTTAATAAAAAATGAACACACTGCAAAGCCTGTTACTTTCAAAAACCTGCAGTACAATCTTGAACTGTACACTATATAGGTGCAGCCATGGGATTTCATGATAGAGAAGATGCTACAAGTTGATAACTGGACTTAAGCCGTGAGCTCTGATTGATTTCTTGTAACATAAAAACTCTGAATTTAGAAATTGTGAAAAGTATTTAAAATTAAATACTGTAAATAGTTGGTTTTTTTACAGTTTCAAAATGAGTTGATAAATCTTTTTGAAGGGATCCAGAAACATAAAAAGCCAATGTTTTTGTGAAATTTTTGATTTTAGTATGAATCTAACTTCTGAAAAACAGAACAGTTTTAAGGGTGATGTTGATTTAAGCTGACAATTTGAAATTTGATTATGTGACAAAATTAATTAACAGTTATTTCTACATAATAACAGCTCAACTTCTCTGAATAAGACATTTCCAGGTGGAAATCTTTGTACAGCTTTAAGTAGTTGTCTCAGATTCTCTGAAAACCATTTTTGGTTTTTTTTTTTTATTTTAGGTGGTGAAATTTTTATATTTAATTTCAGATATATCCAAGTAGATTTACATGTATATGAAGCTAATATTTTTTAAACTTTTCCGTTTGTACATATGCTGCATGTTTTTATAATTTCTACACATACATCTTGCATAGGTATTTTTCAGCAAAGATGAGAAAAATTATGAGAAAAATGTTTAGCCTATAGGTCATTTGAAGTAAGCTAGCAGCCAGTTTTATTGTGGATGGTATATTTCTTGGAAGAATGTAATTTGTAATTAAGAAGAACAAAAAAGTATCTTAATTTACATATTAAGAGGCAAAATTTGGTAGTGGAGGCATTGAAACTTCACTTTGTGTGTCTAATGATTTTCCTGTACAAACATTTTAAAGTTCAGTAATGAATAAAAAGGAATGTCTCCACTGGAACACAAATACTAGCTATTTTAGAATATCCCTATTGGTCTCTCTTCCCCAATAGCCTTGAAATTACTTCAGTGACACATTTTTTTTTTTAACGGACTTTTGCATTTTAATTACGCAATTGGACAAGTAATTTTTTTATGTTGTAGTGATGCTCTTCCTAGCCAGCATCATTATTCCTCACTGTGATACTGTGTTTGTGTGTGTCTGTGCAGTGATCTATTATGCTTAAAATTTATATGGCATGTTACATCTTCAGAGCATTGTAAAATCTTTTAAAGAACCCTTACTGCTCTGCCTGAGGCAGGTAAGTGAGTGTTATTGTCTCAATTTTATAACTGGTTTAAGTGCAACATGAGGGAGTGTTAAATGACTGGCTTACCACCATGTGAACCTACGGTCACCTGGGAATGGATCTCAGGAGTTCCTGGCTTCTAGTCCGGTGCTTAGACTGAGCTGCCTTAAGATTGTTCAGTGCTGTGTTACATTAAATTTTGAACTACTGTGCAGATCCGTTTTTTGTAAGATAAAATTCTTTGTGCTTTGCTTTGTTGTTCCACGTTCACTGCTTTTATGGAATTGTTTATATAAACTTAAGCAAAAAGTCTGGTTTATCTATACTGTACACGGAAGAATTACCCTTAAAACTGTACTCTGGCCTACTTTTTCTATTTTACAATTAAATATCTTTTCCACATATATAAAGTGTAGAATCAGTTCAATTGGTTTGTGTGTGAATGAGAAGGTCAAAGCTGTTCTGTGTTAGACATGTGGAAAAACACGAAAAAATAGTTTTGGGTATAAAATGGCCTTAAATGGACAGAGGGAGGAATGGGGATAGAATTGCATTGTACTGTGCAAAACTTTGTCAAACTGGTCAGAATTTGACTTGGGTTTATAGATCTGACAGTTAGGAAAAATTCTAAATATATTTATATTGTTCTATGTTTGGTAAATTTGATTTTGATTGGCAAATTCAAACTAAAAATAATCAAAAGATAAAAGTGGGAAATCTATGGTGGTGAGTTTTAAAAGAATTATTTTCAAGGACATCATCATGTTAGTACTGGGACTTGAAGCAAACCTTGTGCAATGGTTAACTGGAAATTGCTCTGTTTTAGGGATTATTTCAGGAACTATCCATTATGTCATTAGCAGATTGAGGAACCAGTTAGCCAAGGGAAATGTGCTGCTTAGGCATTGCTGCAGTGGATTATTTTGTGATTAAAATAATGTTTGTGTCCTCACATCCCACAAATTGAACAACAGTGTAATCTCTGTGATTTCTTAATAATGATAAGAGTGGCACTGTTTGAGTGGTGATAGTGGCAACATCCAAGTGGAGAGTTTCCCACGGCTGTGACAGCAGATGTTGGCAGCAAACAATGAAATGAACCTTTTCTATTCATTCTGTTTCCTGTGAGCAAATATTCTATTCCTCATTGTCTGTAATGAAACCCTTCTGAGTGCAGTGTAGCTATAACAAAACCTTATTTATCAGCAGCAATATTTACCCTGCCTGTAATCCATTATCAGCTATTTTATTTTAGTTCCAAACAGGACCTGCTGTTTGTTCTCTTCTGCACAGAACAAGAGATCAACCCAATGAGGCCGTCACCTGTAAGCTAAACTGTAGGGTATATGTTACATGAAATATTTATATATAGTTTAGCTCTGAAAACATTGTTAAAAATATTGTTCCTTATTTGCTGTTCCAAATTAAAAATATAAATGTAATTAGCTACCATCTGTTTCTTTGGAACATATTTCAAAGAAATTAATCACTTATAATGAGCTAAAATCGGGGGTTTTGAGAACTTGGGGCTCATTTTGACTTGGTCCTGTGCTTGATGCCTGTCCCTCCTTAGCTTGTTCCCCTTTATGGGCTCATTTACAGTACAGCCAAGAGATGTTCATAAATTCCTATTAAGCACATGAGTAGCTTGTTGCTTTTTTCCTAATGTTTCCAGAGCAATATGAGATAAAACAAATGAATATGCATATAGTAGTTTTTTGCACTTCTCTCAATGCCTTTTTACCAGTTTGGCGTTTATTATTTCAGTGCATTAATCTGATGTGTGTGTGTCAGAGATCTTTCTGATATCTATAAAACAGTTTCTTCTCAAGTATCTATTTGTAGCAGAAAGTAGAAAAGGTTTCACATTGTTTTGTAGGCAGTGTGTGAGAACAATGTAAAAACTTTCTATAACTGTGTAAGTGGTTGTGCTGCATTAGAATACCTGGGGCAGTGAATCAAAGCTGCTCTGGCAGCCAGTTCTCTCCTGTGAGAGAACAGCAAAACTGCTGGAAGGTATCAGACACAGGGTCTGCCTAGCCTGGCATCCTGTCTCCAGCAGGGCCAGCCCCAAGCAGGAGCCTAGGGTATGGCAAAAATAGGCAAGAATGTATTGTATGGGAAATAATTTCCCTCTCTGGTGCTTAATCCACAAGTCCTACCTCTTGTCTTTCCCAGGGCTGCCTGGTGCAGTGTAGAGCACGTGAAGATGGATAAGGACTCAACATTGAGTATTGTCAATGACTGTGCTGCCAGAGAGAGGTCAGGATGTGTTTTTCAGGTCCTAAACCTGGAACGAGGCAATCTGTGAGGTTGTTCTTTCAAACTGAAAACGATCCAGGTGGAGGACGTGGAGGAATTCTGGAGAGACAAGACTAAATCCCAGTGTTTATTCATGTTGTACAGGAGAAAAGAAAGCACAGTGAGGGAAGAGGTGCCTTTTCCCAGCTCATTGGTCTAAGGTATTATCCATGGAGAAGCATCATCCTGCTTAGTGTAACCTGCTCTGCTCTGATCTAAGGGGGAGGAAATCCAAAGAGGGTCATTGCTGCTTCATATTGTAGTTCTGGAACTGGCAATAGCTGTGAAGCCTTTGCTTTTAGCAGCATGGACTGACAGCATAACTTGTGGGGATGTAGGTATACTCTTTTTTTGGAGAAAAAAAAGAGTTCTTAAAAAAATTCTTAGGGAAAGTCCCTGTCTCCCTATCAAATTTGTTCTGTGCTGGTACCTTTGTTTCATGGCTACTGCTAGCACAGTAGCTGCGTGTGCTGCCGTAACATCTGCTAGCTTTTATTTGGTTTTGAAAGCTCTTGAGCTTTTTCTCTCCCACAAGTCTCATGTTAATATGCCTTATATTCATGGCACGGATTACTGTGAGACTTCTGAAAAACTGATTGAAAATGGGAATGTGCAGAGGCAGCTCCTCTTAGTGATACAGTATCTTACACATCAAAAGAGCACAGATGAGAACATGGGAGATTGTAAAAACCCTCAGCTGGGAGGAGTTAGATAAACACTCACCAATGACCCGCCTGTTAAACCTTTTCCAGAATGTGTGAGTCCGAGAGATAAAGGGAGCTATAAAGGGGGAAGCAGCTGGCAGGGCACCAGACCAAACTGACCACAGCTCCCAAAGGGTTGTGGCCCTGATTTGAAGAGGTGCATTCCTAAGGAATCAGTATGGAGCCTGAGGAGTACAGACAGAGAGGTGAGTGATCCGTGGCTCTTGCAAATAGGTAGCAGCTACTCATGGAGATCAACTGTTGTAGGGCTGGAAGTGATACCCAAAATTAGGATGGGCTATGTATTCTTTAAATGTGCACTTGGCCTTGAGACTTGGATCTGCTGAGGCAAAAATGTGTCCCAGGACTGAGTTTAAATTAATGGATTTAGTGTCTGTGGGTAACTTATCCTTTTTGGTCTTATATCTAAGATGCTGTGGGAAAGCTGCAAAACTGTAATTCTGAATAAACATGTGCTAAGGGGTTATGCATAATAGCTTTTCACTGGCTTCACACCCTGAGACTGCAGTAGTACTTGGACAGTTCTGGAGATGGAGAGCCAGCTTTGGTTCCAGGGCTGCAGGAGATTGCCTTAAAAAGTGGAGGAAGGGTGTGGAGCAATGCAGCTGATTTCAGAGGATGCAAAAGCAGGTTTGCTATAATGACAAGGAAGTGTAGAACACTATGAAAATTTAATTCCTGTGAAATGAAGTTTCAGTTAATTTGTTGGCAAGAAAATCTAACCTTTCAGTAACTAAACAAACTGTACTTGTACCATGATTGTGTTTTAAAGGTACACTTGAACTATTCAGTGATGGCATTGAAAAAACCCTGTGAACCTGTTTTAGAACATTATTAGATGGGACAAGTAGGGTGTAGGAGGGAGAAGCTGCGAGCAGTATTCCAATGCTGTTAGAATCTCTGTCCAATGCTAAGGACAGATTGTGTGGAATGCCTGTACTGCTAGTTAGTGTTTCCATAATTGAAACCAAAACCACTGGTTTGCCTCTTCCAGGGAAAGAGATGGTGGATTACATTTACCAGTACCTGAGCAATGTGAGAGAGAGACGGGTGACTCCTGATGTACAGCCAGGTTACATGAGAGCCCAGCTGCCAGACTCTGCCCCAATGGACCCAGACAGCTGGGACAACATCTTTGGAGATATAGAGAAGATTATTATGCCAGGGGTAAGACACAAAGTATAATCATGGCAGGAAAAAGCCATTACTACCTGGGGTGAACACCAAATCCTGGGAATGCACACATTCTGCAGAACATTGTTCTAAAGAAGTAAAGTACCCAAAAATGTAGCATGAGTCTTGTAGATGTTCTGTCCACAGTTGTGTTCCTAACTATAATTTTAGGGGTTAGATTGTGAGTGTATTTTTAACTGCTTTGTATATAACTCATATTTGCTTATAGGGAAACAAATTCTACAGTATGAGAAAATCATTAGCTTCATGATGTCTTTACCTGCTGAACCATATAATCGTAATTTCAGAGGTGTGGAAACTGGGCACAGCGAGGTGAAACAACTCTAGCCCAACTTCATGGATATACAAGGCTTGTTTCCTGTGCTTTGAATGTAAAAGTCTACTTCCTCTTGTACATAAATACTGCTGATTCTGCTAAGAAAATTCACATTACCAAATTGCATGTTTTATGTAAGAAGCTTTTTCAAAGCCTGTTCTCAAATTTTTTGTAGATGTTTGCAGAAACTTGCTCTGATGTAGGAGAGGCAATCAGATTACATGTACTTATGTTGGTGTCCCTCACACCAGCTCATTCAGGTGTATAGAAGGGTTTATATATTTGTAAGTTGCTGTGTGTAGCTAAAGGCAACTTGTTGTTTGACAAAATGAGCAACTTTGTTGCAAGGATTCCCTTTATAAAGATAAATATTTTGATAAATCTTTCTGACTCTGATCTTTCAAACATGGCACAACATTCTTTCCTGTTCAGAACTTTTGTCTGCCTGTTTAATTCAGATAAATGCTTTTGCTGTTATTTGCAATTTATCTGTTAATAATGCAGTGTTATCATCTGCTAGTTCTGCTCCCCTGTTGATATTATCTTTGCAGCTCTCTGCTGCAGATACATAGTTGCATGTATTATGTTGCTGTAATCCTTTTCTCTCACTTTAAACAGCTAGGAACCAGTACATCTCATGCAAAGTTTTGTGACATTTTCAGACTGAACTTCTACATAATTCTATTCTAGGTAGTCCATTGGCAAAGTCCACACATGCATGCCTACTTTCCAGCTCTAACTTCCTGGCCTTCACTCCTTGGAGATATGTTGGCTGACGCAATTAACTGCTTGGGATTCACATGGGTAAATTTTTTGGGGCTGTTTTAGACATTCCTCTCCTGTGTGTAATATGCAAGAGCAGGTCTTAGTCATTCTTTCTTGTTCTCTGAGTCAGTACAATTTTTTTTAACCAACTGTATGTTGTTGCATAAATGAAAATTGTCACTTAAAAAAACAACCCAAAAGAACATGTAAGAACAAGCATTACCTAGTAGTAAGAGGTGAATGAAGAAAATATACTAGAAATGTCTGTTTTTGAGTTCTTAGCATATCCCACTGAGCATTGTTCCTTGTCATCTAGTCTCAGTCTCAGTGCCAAGACTCTTACACAAGCAGTGTAAGCAATAGAGCAGTCACCATCCATGACTGCAGGCTAGATTGGGCTCCATTCCAGTTCTCCTGCTCCTTTGAGAGAACACACTTCCTATTTTTCCTCTTCTGAAAATAATTGTTTGGTATCCTGGGCCAGATTATGTGCGCATTTTGTATCCTCCTGCAGCAGCTACAGAGCACTACTTGCTTATGACTCTGCACACCACAGAAGTTTCTGAAGCCAGTGTTTTCCATGGTGCCACAGTTGCCCAGATTTTTAGATGTGTGCCTCTGTGTAAGAAAGTAGATCTCATAAACGTGTAAGAAATTGGTTGGAGTGGTCTCCATGTAGCTGTATCAGATTAGCTTGTTGCCTCTCTTAGCTCTCAATTAGATGAGGGATCGCTGCCCAGGGTGAATCACAGCCTGATTCTCCTTTTTCAATTTTTTCTAGGCCTCCAGCCCAGCCTGTACAGAACTGGAAATGAATGTGATGGATTGGTTGGCTAAAATGTTGGGCCTTCCAGATAAATTCCTGCACCACCATCCCGACAGTGTGGGTGGAGGAGTATTACAGGTGGGGGAGATTAGAGATGGCCTTATCAACGTTTGTTTTCAAGTGAATTTCTCTCTGGGTGATAGTTTTTCTAGAGGCAAAACCAACAAAATTTTCTACATGGCTCTGATTCCAAATTTGGCATTATTTTCCCAAATTTTACTATTAAGTGTGGTAGATTATAGAATAGAAACTGCTGTTGCTTTTAGTGCTGTGTTATGGACAAACAGCAGGTATTCTTGTGGTCTTTTTAAGGATAAATGAATCAGATTTCATTTCTTTAATCTGTTTCACACCACCAAATGTTGCACTAAGCAAGAGCTCCCTGGAATCAGTGCTGCGTCTTTGTTATTATAAGGGGCTTTGATCATGTTTGTAATTTTATGGGAAATACCATGTTTTACTTGTAGAACAAAAGGAAAATGTGGTTTATTTACTCCCCAGAACTCAGGGCTGCATGTTTAAATATACAGCAGTTTTAAAAGGCTTTGTTTTGTGTTGCTGGCCCAGAGAGCTGCTCATCAGCTAATGACTCTCCACTGCGTCAGAGAAAAGCAGGAGTAGGAATAAAAGAGGGGGTGGGCACTGGGCACTTCACCGATTTCAGCAGATCCCTGGCAAAATAGCAATGAAGTGGCAGTTGCAGTAAATGAGCAATGTCTTTGCAGAGCACAGTGAGTGAATCAACCTTGGTTGCACTGCTGGCAGCAAGGAAGAACAAAATTCTGGAGATGAAGGTTTCTGAGCCAGACACCGATGAGTCCTCGCTCAATTCTCGCCTCATCGCTTATGCGTCTGATCAAGTAGGTTCTTGTTGTTCCAAGGAAGACAAATTGCTTCTGTTGTCTCCCTCAGCCTTTGCCATGTGAAGTCACATTTCTGTACAACAACACAGGAATGCCTCACAAGCGTGGACCAGTTCTCCTGCTGCTGTTTTCTGCAGATGGGGAAATTGAATCAGTGTGAGGCGAGGTTTTTAGGGCCTTGGCAGTCCTCAAGAGATTGTTTCACATGACTGAGTTCTGCATTTCCTTCCTGTTTCTCACAAAGCCTTGATCCAGGAACTATGTGCTGAGCTCATGCTGCTTCATCTTGTGTTTCTTCCCAGCCTCCTTCCCCTCAGAGACAGGCATCCTCAAGGCACTGTTACCTAAATGCTGCTCCTGGCTGTGGGCTCCACTGTTGGCTTTTGCCAGCAAACTTATTCTCTCCTTGGCCTCCTGAACTGAGCAGTTACATTCTCCTGGAAAAACTACCACAGGAGAGACACTCATGCTCACTCTCTCTTAGTCTAACTAAAAGGACTGTATCTTGTAAGGTGTTTTGCTCTATCCAGAAGTAAACACACTTCAGGGGATTTATCTTCTTATGGCAGGGAGGAGGGAATAGACTGAGGTTGATTCATTTCTAGAGGCTCCTTTAAGAGCTGAGTTTTGATAAATGCCAATTATTATATTTTAGACACTAGTACCCAAGTAAGTGAAGCATTCTTTGGAATTACAGGGTATAGTTTCTTACAGCTGCCCACAAAGAAGATGCTTTCAGACTTGTACTAACAGGGATTACAATAAGGACGTTATCTCTGTATTTCTTGCCACCACTGTCTTTCATAAAGCCACAACTTATGACAGCTGTTCAGCCTCAGAGCTTGAGTTCTTACTGTTTTTCTTATTTTAAAGGCACATTCCTCTGTAGAAAAAGCTGGCTTGATTTCTCTTGTGAAGATAAAATTTCTGCCTGTGGATGAGAACTTTTCCCTCAGAGGTGAAACTTTGAAGAGAGCCATTGCAGAAGACAGAAAGAAAGGCCTAGTGCCAGTCTTTGTATGTTCAACTGTTCAATCTGGTTGGGGGTATTGACATAGTGTTATATTCTTAATGTCAACATGAAATTTCATATAAAAAATTCTTGTTGTGTTAAAATACATGAAGATTCTAATGTATACAAGAATTTCTATTTTATTAAATAAAAAGTTTTAATGTTTTGACTGCCTGCAATAAACTGCCCATTTTTAAAGTGCTGCATCCATGTATTAAAAGAAACCAAATCCATAATAACAGATTTCTTTTCTAGGTTTGTGCAACTTTGGGTACAACTGGTGTCTGTGCTTTTGACAATCTCTCAGAACTGGGTCCAGTTTGTAAGTGTCTTTTTTTTTTGGTTTTGATCTATGAAAGTATCTAGAAGATATTTTAGTATCTAGAAGACACTCCTAGATTTTTCGTGCCAAAATAAAGGAGAGCTGAGTCTTTCAGACATGTCTTAGGGATGGCTGAAGTCAGTACAAGACTGCAGTGATTTCTGTAAGATTTAGATTAGGATGCTAAAATACATTCAATTCAAAATGGAGGAAATTTGCCAACTGATAAATCTTTAATGTGGTTATTCAGGAAATACAGATTGTGTGGTACTGTTGTAGGATGGACACATTAATATTTAATCTAGCAAGAGTTTTGAAGGTAGATTCTGGTAGGGCATCCTCTGGAACAATCAGTGTCATAGGTAAATTTCACATGGTTGCAAAGCCTATTCCAGCATAAATTCTGACCAGTAGCTGCTGAAGATCCAGAGGAGCTTTCTCCTATGGGTCAGAATGTGGCTTCTAATTGTGGGTCCTTTTTTGCTTGCCACTATATCTTTATTTTGGCTTTGTGCAGCTGAGGGGTACTGGGGAATTTCACTTAGTGAAAGGGCAGGTGAGAGAAATCAAATGTTAAAAAGACCCAGTCACATGAAATGTAGAATAGTGAATTTTGTTACAGGGTCCATGTGGTTTCAGCATTATCCTGTATTTTAGCATTATGGATCCACATCTTTAGAATAAAACTAGGTTGTCAATTGCTTGTCAGCCTCCTCCAAAACCCTGCACCTGGTTTGCAGAGAGGAGAGATTACATGCACTTTGATTCCCTATACACCTCACATAACAACAATCTCAATTCCAACAGGTGATGCTGAAGGTCTCTGGCTTCATATTGATGCTGCATATGCAGGAACAGCATTTGTATGTCCTGAATTTCGACTGTTTTTAGATGGAATTGAATATGCAGATTCCTTTACTTTTAATCCTTCTAAGTGGATGATGGTCCATTTTGACTGCACTGGATTTTGGTGAGTACAGTCAAAACACAAACAACACCAAAAGGATAACATTCAAATTGCAAAGTTTTTCTCTGCACTTACTTTGCTAAATCTGGTTCCTTCTACAATCATAGGGTTAAAGATAAATACAAGTTGCATCAGACCTTCAGTGTTAACCCTGTCTACCTCAGACATGCCAATTCAGGAGCTGCAATTGACTTCATGGTAAGTTATTATTTAGGCTGATATTTTATATTGCCTGTAAAATTTTTAATCAGACTGTGAAATTCCTCTCACATTCTGGAGTATGCTTATCTTATAGCAGGTCTTACTGTGTAAAGAAAATTATACTGAGATCCTAATGCAGAGAAAATACCAAAACTTTGCAGTAAGACCTGGTTATGAGGATTAATTATAAAATTGCTTTCAGATTGAAGTACTTAAGATTTTTATACAGGTGCAGATCCAACCTTGTCTTTCTAATGCAAAGGGTCATTTCTGTTTATTGTGTTGCTGAAGTAAATCCTATTGATGCCATTTTGGCTGGATTTCTTGTATCTCTGATATGTAATAAAAGAGAGAAAGGAGTAAGCAATGAAAAAGCCATGCTCTGAAACAGCAGGAGAATTAATTACATTTTTTCTTCAGAGTAAGGTATTCATAGGAGAGCTAAGAGACATTTCACTGCAGATACATCTTACAGCAGATTTCAGTACAGTAATACAAAGGAATATTCACTGCCAATTATTTCTGTCATGATCTCACCCTAGTCCTGAAAAGATAATTGTTTTCTTGAAATCAATAGTGCTTTTCACTAGGCTGGAGAGAGGGAGGGATGGAAAAAAGGATATTGAGTCCCTCTTGTGGTTAAATTGAATCCTGCACGTGATTGTGCAGCTTCCCTGAAATATTCCTTTACATGTTTTCTTACTCTTTTCCTTGGAGTAGGTGTTACTTTGTCTGGAACTGCCTACCCCAGTATCAAATCTTGCTGTATATAATTGATCTGGGAAAATGTTCAGGAAATTACAGGAGCTGAAGTGAGCACTAGTCAGTCCTAGAGTGTAAATGGCCACATCTTAAATTGATTATGCTCTTAAATGCAAAAAGTTGTTGTTATAAGCTGGTAATTAATTTAAAATTCTAAGCATATCTAAGCCATAAATTAAGGGGAATAGCCAAAATCTCATTTTTGGAAATAATTGAAAAATACGGGAACACAGTGTTTCTTTGATGGCTGTTTCCTAGGCTTAGCAGAATTTCAATAATATGACACTATTTATCTCAAGAAGGGTTTCTGACCTGAGTCTGGAGCAAGAGATGTAGCAGTGGAAGGGGAACTCTCCTTTCTGGTTTCTGCACTCAGTGATGCACTGCTCTGTTTTCACAGCACTGGCAAATTCCACTGAGCCGTCGATTTCGTTCTTTGAAACTGTGGTTTGTGCTTCGTTCCTTTGGGGTGAAAATGCTTCAAGCTCACGTCAGACAGGTGTGTGAGTTACCAGTGTGTTATGTTCAGTTCTTGGTGGGTGAGATTAGTACACTCAGAGATGCAGAGTTGAGTAACAGGAATCCTCTCACACACAAAGCTTGCATATGAATTCTAAATGCATGTTGGTTTTACTCTAAAATAATCTGTAAAGACTGATTGTGTAGACAAAACATTTCCTCCTGTCCCCTTCTTGACAGCAGTGGACAATGAAAAGGGACTTGATCACTGCCTTCTGCACTTTACTAATCTGGAGAAGCTTTCTTTGAGGTCAAGTGGCAGCTGTTTGGGGCAGGCTGTGATGAATAACTGAACCCACCACTAAGCCTATGTACAGGCTTAAGTCTCTGTGGGAGTGTGAATACGAGGGGTCACATTGTGGATCAATGGTTGCTGCAAAAGTACTCTAATATGAGATGCACATTCTCTTTTCAAACCTCCTATAGAAAATCCCTATGCATAGGCTAGTTACTCATGTTCATTGTCAAGAGTTTGGGCAAATAGAGACAGACGTTAAAATTCTTAGCTTTGATGTCATTTTTCTGTTTGCTCTTATTCATGCATTGGAGTGATGTGTTTTAGTAAGGAAAGGAATTCCTTTTAACTACCCAGTCCAGCATCTTACAAGTGGGCTTATGACAAACAGATAACTTTTTTTCCCCCTTTAATTGTAGGGTACTGAAACAGCCAAATTCTTTGAATCCTTGGTTAAGAGTGACCCACTCTTTGAAATTCCTGCCAAGAGACACCTTGGGCTGGTTGTATTTCGCCTAAAGGTAAAGATTGGCCCTTTTTGCATGTCCCTTTGGAATGAACTGACCACAGCTGATCTCTCCCCAGACATTAATAACTGTGAATACACTTCCAAGTAAGAATTTGTGATTGCAATACTTAGATGTTTGGATGTCAATGGAAATTCTAACTATAGTATTTTTTTATTATTCATATTTAAAACAGGGTCCCAATTGGCTGACAGAAAAACTCCTGAAAGAACTAAGCAGCTCTGGCAGGCTCTTCCTCATTCCAGCAACCATCCATGACAAGTTCATCATTCGCTTTACTGTGACATCTCAGTTTACAACCAGGGAAGATATTCTGCAGGACTGGAGCATCATTCAACACACTGCAGCCCAAATCATTAGTCAGAATTATGGGTTGCACTGCATCAATTCTGGTGATGGGGCAGGAATCCCCACTACAATAGTTCAGCCTGCTTCTGATGCCATTAGCAATGTTCCTCAGCTTTACTTAGATGGAGGGAAATATAAAACACCTTCCAGAAAAACAGTAGTACAGCCTAAGAAATTATCAGTAAGTCCCAGTAAGTGTGTGATTAGTCAGCAAGTGAAAGGTCAAGAGGACCCTCTGGATGACTGTTTTCCAGAAGATGTCCAAAATGTTACCAAACATAAGTTAACCTCTTTTTTATTCAGTTATTTATCTGTTCAAGGCAAGAAAAAGACAGCACGTTCCCTTAGCTGCACCAGTGTGCCAGTGACTGGTAATCTGGAGCAATGTAACCCCAAAGCAGCAGCCACTGACAAGAAGGAGTCTTGTGCAAATGCTAGAGTTCTTTCCAGGCTGCCTGAAGACATGATGATGTTCAGAAAAGGTGCCTTCAAAAAACTAATTAAATTCTACAGTGTCCCAAGTTTTCCAGAGTGTAGCATTCAGTGTGGCCTTCAGCTGCCTTGTTGTCCTCTGCAGGCCATTGTTTAACGAATAAGAGAGCTTGGTCCTTAGAAAGAGAACCAAAGTTTGCTTATTCACATGCAATACTACATGTTCTTTTGCTCAAAATGTAAGCTGTGGCAATGACTACTGAGAAAATGCCTGTGCTTTTACTGGTGAAAACCTCATGTATTTATAGATTAAAATGTCAAATAAATCTTATAGGCCTATAACATGAAACCTTCTGTTTTGTAGACTATGGTAAAGAAAATGCCAATTTCTACCTTACCAGTCCTGGTAATGGGCAGTTTCCAACTGGTAGGCTGGAACCACTGAACCACTTTGACAAAGTATGCTGGCCCCAGGAGATGATAAACAATCCAGGTCTCTATTTGCACCACTGTTTTTTGGTTTTGTTGTGTTTTTTCCTTTATTTTTTTTTTCTTTTTTTTTGAGGGGGGGGGTTTGATACCTTGACTTTAACTCTCTAGATTGATGTGAGGATCTGTGTGTGCAGACAATGCCAACATCAGTTTTGAACAATGCAAAAAGAAGGATGTAACCTCCAAGAGATTTTGCTGCAGCAGGGCAATTTTCCCAGAGTTAAACACAGCAGCCCTTCCAGTCCACCCTAATCAGCTAAGGGAGGCTTTGTGCAACCACGTTGCAAAACAGTTGCCCTTGCAAACCACCTGTGGCCTTTCTCAGCATTACCTAAGGTCTGTAAATCACAAATGCATGAGGAAAGAGAGGAGGAATGATATTTCCCCCTCTCTCATAACAAAGAACTAAAGGGACATTATAGACTAAAGGGTCTCTATACAATAAACAAATGTTTTGCTGCAAGAGACCAGTGATTTATGTATATAAAAAAATTGTGGGGGGAAAGAAAAATCTATTAAGGACAAATTTAAATTTAGGAATAGTACAGTTGAGCCAGGAAACATGGTTATTGATGTTCTGGAAAAGCACTGCTAGATGCTTGCTGCTTTCCTTGTAGATGTTTCCAGACACCTACAGTCACCCTGTTTTGAAGACAGTGCACTCAGACAGATGGATCTTCCCTCTGATCCAGAACAACCATTCCTAGGTTATATAAAAAATGAGCCTGGTTAATGTCTAGGTCCTTATACAAAATCAGCTAAGATGCAGGTGGAGTTTGAGTAGTTCTGCTTTATTAAGACAATCTCCTATTCACACTTTATTTCTGCTAAAAAGTCAATAACCATGTTTCATATCACTTTAAATAGTGCTATTAAATCTCTCTGTGTACACAATAAAGCAATAAACCCACAGTGAAGATGGCAGTCCCTTTGTGCCTAGTCTTAGATGTTTATATTTATATTCAGCAGTAGGAAGTACTGCCCTGAGTTGGACACTTGGAATTTATAAACATATCTAATGTGCTCGTGAGTAACAAAAGTGTGATAGAATTTTAGAAAATTATGGAAAGGTTTTTTCCCACTTTCTGTCCTTTCCTCCACCTGTTTCTTTTATCAAGTAATTTAATAGTATTTTATTAGACACTAAGAATCTTTAAAAATATATACCGGCTTTTAAACTTGGAATACTTCCTTGAAAGGATAAGACTTTTCTGTCAGCAACAGACTAGAATGTGTATTTATGCAGAATAAGTATGTTGGCTCCATGTCTTTCAGGAAATACAGGGCAGAGGGCAATGCAGTAGATGGTAGAAGTCAAAGACAAACATGGAATGCTGGAATTGCAAAACACTGTTTCAAGGAGTGATTCAAGAAAGAAATCTGAAGCACTGAGCAAAGATAAATAATTGCAAGGAGGCTGTGGACCTGATTCTCTGTCCTGGCTTAGGTTATCATAAGGTGCTACAAAGACTGATTGATCCCTCTTTCCTTACTAAATTCTAACTGCAGTTCTACTACCGTGACATTCATTTTATGCAAAAATGTTTTTGGAATGAAGGAGGAACTGACATAATTGCAGTGATCCAAACCATCTATGAAGCACTTAGGAGTAGTTACCCCATACACACAATAGCTTAAGTGCATCACTCTTTAAACACCCACATTAACGCTTTTACCTGGGGATCACCTGGCTTGGGTTAGGATATTTTGGCTACAAAACCCCCAAAACTCACACTACCCAAACCCCAGGTCCATAGGTTTCTGGAGAACTCCTCCTTTTTGGTGTGCAGCTGAAGTGCTCCCATAAGGTAAGCATTTTCTCTATCCATTTTAACAGAATGGCAGTTAATGGATTGCCATTGCTCCCCTATGCAAAAGAATGATTAATTCATACCAAAAGCTCCTTTGTTTTCCTTGAAAAAAGTTAATGTTAGTATGCAGTGAGAGATTACAGACCTCAGTAGGAAATGTTTTTGTTGGGCTTCCCCCTTTCCCATTGTGGTTAGATTTTCAGCAAAATGTAACAAATGTTCCCTGTTATTTAGTTAGCAAACAACAAAAAAGTTTTTTAATGGTGCCTGTGGCACACTGTGTAGCTTGTGCAAATATCTAGTGACCTGGCACCCTAGAGGTAAATAACCCCCAATAAACTTTCCCTGAGATAAATAACCCTTCAATAAACTTTGAAATCCATATTTTATCGTAGAGATAAGTTACTTTAATGACATAAAAACTGTATTATTGAATTCAGCATAGTTATTTCCTTAGTTACTCAGACAATCTTGAAGCAAACTCCAGGAATTTCACCCTTCTGACAGGACCTAGGGACCAGGGCTCAGTACTTCTTGGTTCTAAACAGCCATTACTGTGAATAAGGATGGCTTTTCCTTTCTTACTTTAAAAAAGCCAATTATTTTTCCTTTTATATTTTGCTATGTGCCACTAAGGGGACAAATTCCTTCTCTCTTGTTCAGCCTTCTACTGCCTTTTTATGTCAAATCTGATTCTTTCCAGCACAAGGTGAGCAGATTCAGATCATTGATCTGCCAGGAAGCTTTTTCACTGCAGCCTTTATTTCCCCTGCAGGATAAATTCCCTTTGCTGCTGGTGAGCTGTGGCCAGCTCTGGTGCAGCTCCAGCCCTGGATGTTCGAGCAGGGTGGATGGGAGCAGATCCCTGCACCTGAGCACTGCTCAGAGCTCCCTGCAGCTGGAACCTGAGCCCGAGGATTCGGGTGGCCCCAGCCAGGGCTGCCTGCCCTGCTCCCACACTGCTCCCAGGAGCCAGCCTTAGAAAATCAGCTGGGGTATGTCTAGGATAAATTTGGACTGTCACTAGACGTTAGCATTTGGATAAATTGGAGGGGTTTTACACTTCTCCTGTAACAGAGCTACTGTTTCAAACTGGTGCCACAGGAATTTTTTAGAAGTTGATGTGCACAACACTACAGAACATTTTTGGAATATTCATATGTGATGGCAACTGCCTGGGAAAAGTAGGAGAAATTGGTAGACCTTGTTAGCTAGGGTCACAGACAGTATTTCCAAAGCATTGCTGAACTTCCAGAACTAATGCCAGCTTCCTGCTCAGAGTGTGTAGCAGTTTTGTGCTATGGGGCTTTAATGGGCTTTCTGAAGTTTTTCTGTGTAACTTTTTCTTCTTCAGTTACATCTCTGACTTTCTATCATGGGATGTGGCATTAGTCCTGTAAGTTCAGTGGGGAGTTGTAATCATCAGCCTGGAGAGCTGAAACCCTCAGGTTTATTGATTGTGAATGTAACATTTTGAAGGACCATTATCTGCCTTATTATTCAGGGCTAATTTGTTTTAAAACTTGTTAATCTTCACAAGTAAATGCTTGGTTCGCTCACCAGCTTTTACACAATATGTGCAATGTTTTTCTAAGCTATTCCTTGACATAAACATTTTCCACTGTTCTCCAGCTACATCTTTCTCACAAAGGTTTTCAGCTCAAGGCTTTGCAGGTTTTGCCAAAAGGCTACGACATCTTGCTGTGATCCACGAGATGCCACCAGAGGGCAACAAGTAACTGGAAGTTTGTGTTAAATTTGGATTCAGGCTCAATGTACAGTTAATTAAGAGAAAGGTACTTAGAAAGGGAGCATGGGAAAGCCCAGCACTCCTCATGCTGGCTGACATAGGATGCTCCAGGCTGCAGCATTTTCTGTGCAGACAGCCTCTTCTTTCTGTTTTGTTATGGTGTAACAGGAGCCTTCACTGTTCAAATCAGAATGCACCATTCCAGCCAGCTCAAGGGACAATAATCACAGCACAAAGCAACACTTCCCTAATTACTGAGGAATGGCAGAGAGATGGGACTCAGACTGGTGGCTTCAGTGAACCTGTGTAACAGGTCAGCTAGGTTTGTTCTTTGTTTGTTTCACCTGACCATTCCCATGGAAAATCCCAGCTGGGTATTTTTCAGGATTGCTTCAAGCTTCATTTTTCAGTTTCAAATGTCCTTCTGTCACCTTTTAATTAATAGCTACTACAGTTTCTACTAAAGGTTTATTTACAGATTTACCACAGTTTTTCTCTAAGGTTTCAATCAGATGAGACAGATTGACCTGATCTAGTTAATTGGTGCTGCCAAAAGGAGTCATTCTGTTTCCCTGTCCTCCTTATGTGACCTTCTGGTTCCACTGCCTCCCTTGCTCCAGCTCTGATTCTCTTCCGACAGTTTAGTGGTGGATTCAGCTCACTAAGCCAGCAAAAAAAATGTATTTTTGAGGTGAGTTCTCTGTTGAATTACTGAGTAGAACTGGCTTATTGAGGAGTCACAGTAGTTAGTACCAATACTAGAATTCATCCAAAGAAAGGAATGAGGAGACAATAAACTTAATCTCCCTTCCCTACATGCCTACATCTGAAATTCTTCTGTTCCCTTTCCACTTGGGAAGGAGTGTAAAGTATCTATTAACTGAAATAATTTTTGTAAATGTCAGAACCAGGTTCACAGTCTATGCAGAGACAAATCACTGAATCTCCTCACAGCAGAGTTGAAGCCATTCCATTTTCCCCCTTGGTGCCTGGCAGAGGTTCAGGAGATGAAGGTCAGTACATACATGCTCTGGCACTACTGAAACTGTGCTTACATCAGCAGTTTATTGGTATTTTTCCATATCTTTCCCTACTTCTGAGAATGATGCTCACAAATCTGTAATGTATCAGGATTTCTAGTAGGTCAGCCAGGGGAGTTGACTTGCTGGTCCAGTTGCAGCTGGTTTGACCTCACTAGAATACTTTGCAATCACTAACCTCAATAAAGTCCCCTTCAAAAGGAGTGAGCCACTCCTGTGACTAGAATTTCCAAGGAAGTCTTGTCTAGTGGATTACTCAGATCCCTCCTAAAATCTAGAAATTTAGATGGTACAGGGTGCCTTTACTTTGCTGCACTCTGTTACAAGCTCTTTTATGTTCCTTTATATTAATGACATTGCTTTTGAAAGATACAGTGGTGTAACATGGCTGGGAATAAACATGTCATGACTCATTAGACAAAGTCATATAGACAGTCCAGGTTTGTGTGTTAAAAGTGGAGACATGCAGGCAATCTGCTACACTCCACAGAAGATGAGAGGTGCGTGACTAGGGCAGTACAAAAATGACAATACTCTTGCTGTGTATGCATTTACTAACTATGGATCTCAGCTACTCCACACCATGACCTGTCATTTAGCCCACTGGTCAGAGGATGGAATCTGTGATACTATGGTGGTTTCTAGGCTATTGAAGCTAAAATTCTTCAACTATTTTAGACTGAGTGGAGAGCTTAGATTTAGCTCTCTGCTCTTTTATGACTGGCTAAAGAAATTCTAGGTGAAGCTGTCTGAGTCACAGTGAAACTCATCTTTCTGTTGCATAGGTGTTAGAAGCAACTGCTATGAAATTCTAGGAACAAAATCTTAATATTCTGCAGTGACATGTGAGAGATTCCTGGTGCTGGATGGTAACTAAATTCTTGGCCCTGAGCCCATCCTCATCTTTCTTGGGTAGACATGGTTGGGATTCATCAGAACAGATGTGCTCTCCAGGATCAGAGGAGGGAGATGTCAAAGATCAGGAATTATCTCCTCTCCTTGTAGAGAACCTCCTAAAGGAGCCTTTCCTGATTCTCTTTCATGAAGTTCAGAAAATGCTTCCATCCCATTAATAGATTTTGAATTTTGATCCCAGACACACAGTGAAGCTCATTCCAGAGCTACACCAGCAGAGTTAGCTCAGAGTTCAGTCAGCTGGGTTAGTACAGGCATCCCAGTCACAACAAGCTCTTTGCTCTCTTGGCTGCTGAGAAATTACCTGTCAAGACCTGGAGTGACCATGGGGAGACATGAAAGGCTAAGGATTAAGCCGAAAGCTTAGCTGAGAATTTTAAAGTATTCATTTCCACCAAATTTTGACTTTGCTATTTTTTCTTCATTTGTGATGGAAGAGCAATTGACATCCATATGTCCAAATCCAGTGTTGTTTTTTTTAACCACTCACTTAAACTTGACTCAGATTCAGCACAAAACTCTCCATGAATTTATGAAATCCTCTGAAGGAGACACTCAGTCAAATTCTCCTTGTATAATTGGTTGCTATCCTACCATTAAGGGAAGATTATACTCAGCAAACTTTTCAAAGGCAGTGCAGTATGAGCGATGTTCACAGCTGCTGCCAGCAGCAGCATCAAATGACAGGGTGTGCTTATCAAAGAACAGTGATTTCTTAGAAAGAGGGGTGGAGGAAGAGGCTTTGCTTTCACAGCCTTATTGCCTGGGCAGCAGCAAAGACAAACTCTGCCATCAGGTTTAGTGCAATAGTACTTCAGCCTCTTTCACATGAACAAACCCCTTCAAATTACAAGAGCAGTAGCTTGCTTACAGTTGCCACTCACACAATGGCTAAAGGATCCAGAATTTGTATAATGTGATATGGCTGCAATTCCAACTAGTGTGAGTGAGCAGAAAACTGAATGCAGTTGTTATTTCAGGGGCACAGCAAAGCTATATTAACAATTTCTATAAATATTCTTCAAGAAAGATGTGAAGCAGTTTTCAAATTTTAAATGCTTATGTACAACAGGCTGCATTGCACTGCCACAAATTTGAGATAAAAGAAATTTCAAATGTCCTGGAGCCATGAAGTTCACTTGGCAGCCCTGAGAGAAAGTATTGTCACAGTACTGACCCTAGAAAATGCTGGCAGATCGTGTTACTGTGTGCATGGAAATACTGGGCTGAACGAAATCTATCCCACCAAGGGATGTGCCTCTTGCTGCATGAACCTCCAGCATTTTTCAGTAGTCAGCACTGCACTGCCTCTGGAAATGACAGAGTGTAAAATGTCAGGGATTATGGCCACCAAATCCTTCGCCTTCATAGAACTTCATTCAGCTCTGTCACCTTTCTATAATAGAAATGTGACATCTAAAATTAAAACAGGTATTTATATGTATGCTAAATTCATCTTTATATGCATATACAGTGCAGCTAATCAGAATGTAGATTTCTGCAAACTCAGGGAAGTAAAGAAATTAATTATTAAGTCAGTCATTTCTTTGATGTAACATAGTTTATGATTGGCCAGAAGGACAGTGGAAATTCTTATCTTCCTGAAATCAGGTGGATTCAGTCAACAAGGACTATTCTATTTGCTCAAAGTCCCAAACTGGTTTTTTTACTATTTTTAAGCAAAAAATTTAGCCTAACAATTATCTCACCATGACTCTGTCATTGTGTTTTCTATTTCATTGCCACTTCTATCTCCTCACTGGCTGATGTCCTGCCCCTCATGTTTATGCACCTCTCCTACCTGTACTGTCTCCTTGGCTCAGTTACTGAGCCTTACTTTGAGTAGGGCTACATAACTGCATGTCCCTATATCCCTTCAGTATTCCAGGACTTGGTTCCCAAAAAAGGAGTTAAATTATTTTCTAAGTTATCAGACATGCTTGAAATTCAGAGCAATGCATATTAACATTGATATATTATTTTGAATTATATCTGGTGAAATGCATTTTTTGATTGGATTTTGCAGATAATTTAAAAAGGAATTTTAACAAATAGACATGAAGAGCAATGTTTGCTAAAATAAAATAAAATAAAATAAATAAAATAAAATAAAATAAAATAAAATAAAATAAAATAATGCACTAAGAATTGCCTCATACCAACAGACTTACAAAAATTTGATCTATTGCTACCTAAGTTTTCTGTAGAAAACATCTACAGAAGTCATCTATTTTCACCAAAGGAGGTTTGGTTTCTCAAAGACAAGGAAGGCTTTGGCCTTGCTTCCAAGAAGAGGAGGTGGCATGGCCATGGGTTGTGTATGTGCATCTGTATGTGTCTGTTCTCTCCTTCCCTCCCTGCAACTTGAACCTCCTGGCTCCTTTCAGACACATTTGGGTCACAGGTCTCAATGGTACTAGGTTTCTATGAATTTCCTGATAATAGCTAGCTGCATATGATTAAAGAGACCCCTTAAATCCCCTAGCAAAAAGAGGCAGAGCTATTAGATACCAGTGGATGCATAATGGAGATTCCTTATGAATTCTCATCTGTGATTGTAGTAAATAAAAGTTTATGTTTCTGATTTAGCATTTACCAAATGAGTTGTATGAAAATAGAGGAGCTCAGTTTCATCTTAGTTCTTGTGCTCACAGGGGTGTTTCATTCTTGAGTCAAAACTGCATTGTGGCAGGTTGTGTCCAGTCTGATGGACAATTTGGCATTAGCATGTCACACAGGAAGGATGTCCTGACAAGGAGGAACAGAAAATCTTCCAGGAAGTATCCAGAACTAGCATTTGGGGAAAACTACAGGACCCTTCCATAACTATAAAAGATAAATAGGCAGAAGCTATGTAGGGTTTATTATGAAATCTAAATGAGGTTTGGTGAAGCTGGGATTAGGGAGAAAGAATTTCCTGCTATTTTATATATGTAGCTTGTTTACTTGGATACATTTATTTTTTATCTTTTGAGTGTGATGAATGATAAAACAAGATTTGAATTATTAAATTAGAATATAAATATCTTCCAAAGTACTTTGATAATAGTACACTGCTTTAGCTCTATAACAAGTCATGAGTTAAAGTAAGATATTTTAAATTAGAGAAATTGTTTAAATTGTGTGTAACTATATTTTGACAGTTTTTAGAGTTCAGAGTTAACTACAAAATTATAAACTTAAAGGAAGGGGGGAAAGTAATTTTAATGTTTTGAGGTGCATTTATTCTTTCCATTTGGAACAGTTCAGACTTTTGAACTTCAGGAAGTTTGAAACTTGCTTTCTAAGAAGAATACTAGATTCTTCTGTGTTGTTTCTGATATCTAACAGATAAGATTTGCTGGGCCAAATTCTCTTCCTGGGGGTGATAGTCTGTTGGAATTTAGCAAGCTGTATCCTTGACAAGGCAGTAGAAGGAAGGAACTGAAGTCTCTCATATTTGTATTTTTGAGCAGATTAAGTTTCTGTAAGCAACATAAAAACTGTTGAGTAGATGTAAATGTTAAGACCAGCTAACACTAGATTTACCAATATTTTTGAAGTCAGTAAAATAGCAGGAATTAATCTTTCCTGGTAGGAAAGGGTAAGGTGTTCCTTAGCCTTCAATATCACATCTCTGAAGTCGCACATGTTGCTGTACCACATTACAAACTGAAACAATTGAGGACCTCAGTTACTGGGCAGATGGAAATTCATATCTAAGCAGTAATAAAATCCATGGAGACTTCTGTTTCTCTAACAGAGATGTGTTAGAGATAAGATGGGTGAAGCTAAGACAGGACACTGTCCTAAAACATCGATGAGTTTATACTTTGAACTTCTAGTTTTGTTGCCAAGATCAACTTCTCTCTGCTATGTCTCCTGTTGCTTTTTCTAGTTCTAAACTCGATTTTTAGTACTTTGTATCTTATTCTCTCTTGCTGCTGGGCTAGAATGTTGCTCTTCAGTAGCTGGACCTGCTCTGTTTTGAATGCATGACGTAGTTGTCAGAATGAGGTGGTTTTACATAAGCCATTCGAGGCACCTTGTGTCATTTAAAAATGATGGATAGAGTATTAAAAAACATGCATAGAGCCCCTTTAAAAAAACCCAAAGCTTGCTAATTAATATTTATAGGGCAAATCTCAGCAATAGAAATGTGAAGCTCTTTCTTCTGTTACAAGTTAAAATTCCATACTAAGGTGAGGTTTGCTGAGGAAGGAAGTATCTTGACTAGATCAGCATATAATTTAAAAATATTTGGCAAGCTTTTGATTAGTGAGGTGAGCTTTGAAGGTGTTACAATAATTCTAGCAATTTTGTGTAATAAAATTAACCCTGTGATCTTTATAAAAAGATATTTGATCTGAAAAGCTCCCTGTCTGCTTAGACAACTACATGTTCACATAAACATCTTGTATTTGAATGAATGAACTTGGCTTTCTCTAAATTTGAATAATCATTTCTGGTGTTGTGCTCCTTGATTTTTGCCTTTATTTAAATATACACTGCTAGATCAAGTCCTTCTGGTAGAAGTAGAGTAATAAAGAGCTGCCTACCATACAAGAAGCAAGAGGACTCTGGTTTTGATGCCAGAAGGAACTGTAAGGAATGACACTTTCACACACCATGAATGCAAACTAATGATGCCTGTGTTTGATGTTAAGGAATAAAAAGATGTAAACAAAGAAACAATAACTGCTTAAGGAGACAAATTAGGGTTTTTTTCCAGGGATCCAGAAGATGGTTAAGTGAGGACAGAAATGTAGTGACACCTCTAGAGTGCACTGTGGGTGGTTAGGGCAGTCTGAGAGGCAGAAAGGCTGGGAGGGAAATGCTATTTACCATGAGTCAAGGCTTCACAGTCAGACTGCAAATGCGCCAGTTAGGAAAAGGAAAAAAAATCTGCTTTGACTGTACTTAGGTGAGGATTGGCTTGTATCCATGAGGAGCTACCCCTAAAAAAGGAAGAGAGACCCATGAGATAGGGGAAAGAATGTTTCCACTAAAATAATTCTAAGCAGAACAAATGCAACCCAGAAAAAAAATTTAAAAAATGTTAGAGCATTCAGCAGAAACTTGTTGCAGTGATGGTAAGGAAGCATCAGACCTATGTAGTAAGTGGGGAAAGAAGTGTTGAGCAGAGTCAGAAAAACTATGTAAACTGAGTTGATAAAGAATGATTCAAAGGTCCAAAACTAGCTGATAAGTTGAAAAGGACAGAAAAGGAAGCAAGACCTTTGGATTTAGCCACAAGCCAATCATTAATTTTTTTAGGTCAATGTGAGTAGAGTGACCCTAGCAAAATCAACTGAATCAAAAAGCAAGAATTTGAGCAGAACTAGCATTAACTTCATAGTTTTAAAAATTTTATTTTTTAATTAGATGACAAAAAATGGTAACTAGGAATTAAAAAACATCAATAAAATTTCTTTTTGAAACTTGAAAAAACAATCCTGATGTACTTTTTGTACAAGAATAGTGTTTGATGCAATGATGTTACAAATGAGTCCTAACAAGCTGAGTGAGTTATGAGAAAATTCTGCTGCTGTATGAAACAGGGTAATGCATACTTGGTATTATGCCAATTAAAATAATTAACTTTTCTCTGAGAACTGTGTAAGTTCATGGAGAACTCGTACTGTGTTATTTGTCCTGGGAAGGTGTAGTGTTTACCTGTGCCAAAAAGACAAACTGCTGAATGAATAATTACCCAGTAGAATAAAACACAGTTACTTGTGTATCTAAGGCATGTTAAAACTGTGGCTGATTTGCTGTATTCTAAGACCATAGCTTATGTCTTAATGTATGTAACCACTGGTGATGTTTACCTTTTCCTGCATTAGAAATGTGTGCTGAGTTCACCAGCACTACCTGCAATCATGCATGCAGAAATAATGTTAAATACTGTGTCTGTTCAAACCCCAGTGCAGGAGCCCTGGAGAGCAGAGCATAGGCTGGAGGAGTATTGAGCAAGGCACTGCATGGATGATAAAGGCAGAACCAAAAATCATGTTGGAAGAAAGATAGAGATTTTTTTACAACTTTAAACAGAATGATTTGGATAAGATTGATTTTTGGTATGTCTGCTTTTTACATGGCAAAGCAAAATAATTTGAAAGTGAACTTGTGTGCAAAGTAGAGCAAATGTATAATAGGCTATGTGGGATATACTAAATATGAGTAGAGCTGGTTGTAAACACATTTCTTGTTGTAGACTGTTTCTGTTGAGACAGAGGTATTTTTGAAGATAAGTCTGTTGATTTTATCTTGGAGAGGTTTTGCAGGGAAACCCATGTACAAATCTACCAGGAGCTAACCAGTTTAGATTTTAATTTTAGGATAGCTTTTCTTCATATCACAATATGGATTCTGAGAAGCTAGAATTCGAAATTGTTTGGGATGTTCTTGAAACACCCCTTCAGTAATTAAATAATTAAAATATTTTCTAGGTGAATCAAAAACTCTTTAGGTCATAGTCTAAAGATCTGAATTCTTAATGTATGAAATATTGGAATTTTTGGTAAAATTGAATTTGTCCACTACAGGCTTAATGAAGAATATGCGTACTTGATGACTGAAAACAACCGTATGATGCACTCCGGTACACATCTTAGAGAAACATTTTAAAACGTGATTTTCTCCAAGCCGGGCTGCTGCCGAAGAGCCCTGCGTGGAAAAGAAATTCAGGTTGCTGGAAGAAGCCGTCGGTCAGCTCTGAAGCTGTGTCTCCTGGGGCTGCCTCCGAGCCCCGCCGCTCCGGGTCGGGAGCGGGAGAGCCGTGCCGAGCCGGGCAGAGCCGGGGGAGCCGGGCAGAGCCGGGGCAGCCGAGCCCGGCCGGGGAGAGCCGGGGGAGCCGTGCCAGGAGCGGGGCAGCCGAGCCCGGCCGGGGGGAGCCGGGGGAGCCGTGCCGGGAGCGGGGCAGCCGAGCCCTGCCGGGGGGAGCCGGGGGAGCCGTGCCGGGAGCGGGGCAGCCGAGCCGGCCCCGCCCGGCCCCGCGGGCGCTGCCCCCGGGCGGGGCGGGCCGGGCCGGGCCGGGCCGGGCGCACATAAAGCGGGGCGGGCTCGTCCCGTGCCGTGGTGTCGGAGCGGCCGAGATGCTGCGAGTGCGGTGCCTGCGCGGGGGCAGCCGGGGGGCCGAGGCAGCGCATTACATCGGCTCCAGGGTTGGTGCCGGGCGGATCCGGGGCTGGGGATGCTCCCGGGGCGGGTCCCGTGTGGTCCCTTCGCCGTGAGCGGAGGGTGCGGGAGGCTGAGGTTCACTCAGCATCCTCCCGCCCCAGTCTGCCAGTGCCGTGGTCCGATCTCGTTACCCTTCTCAACTGAGTGTATCTGAAAAGGCAGAATTTCCTTTAAGCATCTGCTAGGCTGTGAATAAATTAGAATAGCTGTAACAAGCCGTGTTTCTGCTAATACTCCAAATAGCATACATTGCTCTGGGATTAGAGTGTTAAGGCATTTGTGGGCTGGGCCATAACTTTTTGTCTTTGTAAGGGAAGCATAATTTTTGTTCTTATTTTTATTTTAAGCTTCGAGGAGCCTTTACAGGATGGGTGCAGCGAACTTTCCAGAGCACCCAGGCAGCTGCAGCCTCGCAGAACACCTGTGCTGCCGATGACAAGGCTGCAAGCCCTGTGCCCAAGGACTGTCTTGTTTGCTCATACAATGAATGGGACCCACTGGAAGAGGTCATCGTGGGAAGAGCTGAAAATGCTTGTGTCCCACCTTTTTCTGTGGAGGTTAAGGTAAACAATAAAAACTAGCCCTAAAGAGAAAATGTAGAATTTATATCTAAAATTTACTTAAGCTTTACAATGTATAAGGTGTGGTGCTTACTCTTGGGAATTCTTCTTTCAAGGTAGTTATTTACATCTGTGAAACTTTACAGCATAGCCACGTTGATGAGGGATGTGCTTTTTTCTTTGGGCTTTCAACTGAATTAGCTGTTTTAACAGAAGTCACTAGCAGAGACAACCTCTAATATATGTAATATAGCCCAGATGTTATCAAAGTACACACCCAAACTTTTGAGACAGTTGGACTGATGAAACTTTAATTTGGCTTGAAGCTAAGTAGTGTTACAACTTGAAAAAAAAGCATTGTTTTCTATTTAATAGTCTGAGCAAGATTGAGTTCTGTAGCCATAGACCAACAGGACTCTTGCGTTTGACAGCTCTGAAGTAATTTACTGAAACTCCTGTATGCTACAGTAAATAATTTGTGGAAATACATAGTCCACTGTTCTTTCAGGGTTTTTCTGTGTCTAAAACTGCATCAGCAACCAAAATAAATCCATGATTCTTTGTTCTCTGGAATCTTGCATTTAAAACAGTAATACTCAAATAATGGGCTTGCTCCAGATTTTTGTGTTCTTTACCTGGACTTTAAAGCTGCTGAGTGTGTGTGTTACCTGCATTTGTGGGCATGTTCTTGAATCTTTCACTGTTACAGTGCAGCACTACCTGCAGGGCAGCAGATAATCCATGGCTATCACAGCAAAATGAGCTGGCCCATGGCTTCCCCCTAAGAGACCTTAGTAAAAATTTAAAGGATAACCTGACAAAGTTGACTCAGTTAAAAAAAGAAAAAGAAAAAAAGAATTTTTATCTGACATTGAAAGAATGGCAAACAAAGATACTGAAAATAAGTTTCAAGTGCTGGAAATGGTTATTTAGGGAAAGTTTGAGATGTACTTGTATAGAAGACTTCTCTTCCCTTAGCCCTATATATATATATATATATATATATATCTATATATATCTCAGAATCTGTGTTATGTTTTACAGAGACTCCAAAGATATCCTAGCAGCTTCAGAGAAGGAGGTGAATGAGAGTTAGCATTTCTAATATACACGTGTATGTATGTGCATTTATGTAGGACTGACATAACGAATGTACAGAAAGAGTAAGGAAAAAAAATCTAACTTTTTACATTGTAATATTATTAAATGAGGCAAAATTCAGTTTCTAAGCAGTGGTCAGGGGCTTGCTTTAGCACCAAAAAAAATATTTCAAGTGTCTGACTTGCTGCAGTGCCACATGCTATACAGGTTTTACTGCCTGTTAAGCCATAACTACTCACAATAGGTCAGAACTTCACTTTCTTTAACACGTGATATCAACAGCTCAGTGAGGAATGTCAAAGTATAGGATTATCTCTGCAATTCAAATACCTATGACTTAGAGTTAAAGCAAGATTTAAATTTGTTTTATGTCAGTTGCCAAGTCCACAACATGTAATGGGAACAGAGCCAATTTGAGATGTGGCTCCCTCTAATTTTTTCTGCTTTTGTCTTAAATATTGCTGTAGAAACATCAACAGTAATGCCTGGAGGGTGTTGCTGAATAATCCAAGCAGTAGTCCAGTCCTACCTTGACATTATTGTTACTATTAATTAATAGATTCATGATTGTTTAGATCTCCACGTGGCCAAGAGGTAAAGTGTGTCCTGTTCCCTGTGAGCAGCAAAATTAGAGCTGATGGGTATCATGTCCTGTCTGCCCAGTGCATGAGGGGCACTGCTTATAAAAACTGCACTTTAAAACTGATGAATTCTACACTTATAAGGAAAATTTGAAGCTCTGGACCTGAGACACTCCGAAAATGTATTTCAAATTACAGCAGTTTGGTAAATACTTGTGTTGAGATTGTGTTTTAAGACTGTATGTGTGTTTATTTGCTACATGTTTAAATGCAGGAAGTATGGCTGCATTCAGCACTCTTTTCTGCTTTGAGACAAGGGTTTGGTATACTCAAGTGTTTTTGCTGAGATGTGGGAATGATGTGCTTGGCATAAGAAGGAGGAAGGAAGGAATTGAATAAGGAGCCCTGCATCTCTGATGAATATTAATGAGCTGACACTATTGCATAGCCTTTTTTGAGCTTGAAACAGGCTATGGAGAGGTAAATACGATATTTGAGAACTTGGAAAATCTTAACATGAATTAGGAAGATGTCCTGTTTGAATCAGCACTGTAAAGAAAAACCCCACAACTGAGATGTATCCTGAAGCAGTTGAGTTAAGCAGCTGAAGTTTATAGCTTTATATTCTGCAACGATTTTCAGTACATTTTGTGAATAATAATGCATTTTGGGTGAGGAGTATTACTAACACAGATCCTTATATCTTGAGTAAAAAGATGAGAGTGTGCATGTGTTTACTACTAAATAAGGCAATAAGAATTTTGATCTGAATTTAAATTTTAATATCCTAAATTTATTAACTGTCTTTACTAGGTTAATGGTATATCTTAATAATGTTAATTATTTTCCATGACAAATGTTTAAAGTAAATAGCAATGATAGGAACAATAATGCTGTTTCTTAAGGACAATCTTTCCTAAAACACTCTTTCTGAAAAGAAACAGTTTGTTTTAAATGTTGTGTTTTCCTATTTATGGTCCTTTTTGAACATTCTGTATTGACTTGTATGTCTATGACCAAAGGGGCCAGAAATGTCAACCCTGATTTGCTATGAAATACATGTCCCAGCCATTTACCCTTTTCCCAGTTACTTGGAAGGCAGGGAATATGAATAGTGTTACAATGCTTTATTCTGCTGTAACTTCAAGATGACCCTATCCCATGAGTGCAACACAAGCGGGGTTCCTCAGGTTTAAAAAAAAGCAGAGAGAGCTGCACCTCTGAGGGATTGATGATATTCACATAGACCATGGCTGGCTCTGAAAATAACCAGCTTCAATCCACAGGAAGAATTCATCCCATTAGCAGAGCATGTCTCCATAGGAATGCTGAGCACTTCATGTGATCTGCATGTGACTTCTGACCAGCTGGCAAGTTTGAGGTGCTCAAATTACCCAAGACCTCACTTACAGAAAAAGAACAAATTCCCTCAGGAAGGATGGGAAGAAGCTTCAGTACTGGAGGAGCAGGATGGTCATACTGAGGATCTCTGTGTAATTGTTAAGGCTGAATTTTCTTTCTTCTCTCTTACTTGTCTAGCATGAGGCAAATCTCCAGAAACAGCAGAGGGAATAGCCTGGATTGTTAAAGGGGATCAGGGATGCCTTCAGATGGAGGGCCTTGCCTGCTCAAGGCTCAGGGGCAGTGCTAGCACAAAGGAACATCATCACTGATTCTGGGGGAACACTGTGTTCTGGGATGTGGTCAGGACTGCAGTGTCAGGAGACAGCCTCATGTTTGGAAGGGCAGGTTCTTCTGTATCCCCCTGCTGTCCCTCCAGCTTGCTGTCATTCCAGAAGGGCTCCATATGCACTTGCATCTCAGCTAACTCTGACGTGACAGAGGAACATCAGAGACATCAAACTGAAGCAGCATCATTGGTTTTGGTTATATGTCTGGTTTTACTTACCCATGAGAACTGGGAATTGAATTTTGAATTTGTTTTTAATTTAAAAGGCTAACAGAGCATTTCAGCAGAGGATTTAGGTCTGTAAATGTTGAACATGTAATCCAACCCCAGCAGGTGAGGATTTTTTGCCTCTTCTAGGCTGTTGCACCTGAGGTATGGCCCCTTCTGGCAAACAAAGCATGTTACCTGTACTTGGGATGGCTTTAGAATTTCCCCTGTCACCACTGTCACATTACTGAAGTGAGGTTGTAAGAAGGTGACTACAGTTGTGTGCATTTTGCAATTGAGCTCAAGGTTGTTTTAATTTAAAAACATGTCTGATAGCCTTATTAAATAGAGATTCTACAGTGTTTGCCAGATTTGGTGTGTTTGCAAAAGTGTTCTGTAATAGGGACCAAATGGCCACTTGGCAACACCAGCCACTCAATACTTACTGAAGTGTAATGTAGTCAAAATATTGCAGGAACAGACGAAATGCAGGATCAAGAACAAGAAACTTTAAGATTTGCATCTTATGTGTCTATTTCACTCCAAAATAACTGGTGCTTATTCTTTGTCACCTAATGTCCTTTTCTTCTAGGCAAACACATATGAAAAATATTGGGGATTTTACCAGAAATTTGGAGGCCAGGGTTTCCCCAAAGACCATTTAAAAAAAGCTATTGCTGAAATTGAAGAGATGTGCAATATTTTGAAGGGAGAAGGTGTTATTGTCAAGAGGCCTGATCCAATTGACTGGTCTGTGAAGTATAAAACACCTGATTTTGAGTCTACAGGTAAATGTTTTTCCATTATTGATGGTCTTGTCTGTTTAGCTCTTGTCTGAAATATTTAGGATGTCATCTAGTCTACCTTCCACCTAGGAGTAGGATTATCACCAGCACTAAGTGAGGTCAGTGACTGTTTTCTGTAGCTAAGACTTGGAAGATCTCCAGGGATGGAGATTCTGCCACCAGATTTGGTGACTGGTTTCAGTGCTGGGTGAATTTCCTGATGGAAGACCTTTGCCTGACACCCATCCTGAACTTCCCACACCAGCACCTTTTGCCAGGTTCCTTCTCTGTGTTGTCACTGCCACTGCCAAGAAGAGCTAATCTGTCATGGCCCTCAAAGTGGCTGCAGAATGTTTCTGCTCTGTCCCCTACATGCAAGACAAGTGCTCAAAGCCCCTCTGACACTCTTAGTAGCTCTTTGTTGGATCCTGGAGTTGAATCTATCCTAAACTATGGAAGACAAAACAGTTGGAGGCAACACTTTACTGGGAAGATCCTCACTAATGTCAAGGAAAATGGAATGTCCCTTTGCCTACAGACATTCCTCCATGTGTGGTTATCTGCAGTGAGAGCACACTGGCTCACCAAGCTTTGCATCAAGTGTAGTCCACAGGCTTCTTTCATGTAAAATACATTTTTAATTTTTTCTAGTGCAATTCAAATTCCTTGAGGAACAGATAATGTTGAGGAAAAGTCTAATGGGACTGCTTTCTGCTCTAGTTCTGTGTTCCATCAAATTCCTTCTCTGTGCTATTACTTTTTAAAGGGATGCTATGAAAAGAAATGATGTTCACTTGGAAAATTTGCTGCCCATAATCACTTTTTAAAGTCATCTGGGTAATGCATAAGCCTTGGTCTAGTTAATTTTCATTAGCCAAATGAAGTGTAGGCTTGATGGTGGATGGCTTTCATCTAGCTGTGAATCTGTTATCAGTGGGGCTCTGTAGCAAAAGTTCTGCATATTTTGAATGAAAAATATTACTTTGAAAAATTACTGAAGAATGGACCTGATATTATGTGCTGGCTTCCTCATATTGCTAAGAATTATTTTTTGCCATTATTTCGGATAGACATAATGGTAAAAAGAGAGGGAAAAGTGCCTGAGCAGAAAGAGCTGAGCAAGGTGTACTCTTCTCATTAATGGCCACTTTCCTTTCAGGTATGTATGGTGCCATGCCAAGAGACATCCTGTTAGTGGTGGGCAATGAAATTATTGAAGCACCTATGGCTTGGCGTGCTCGGTTCTTTGAGTACAGGGCCTACAGACGACTAATCAAAGATTATTTCAACAGTGGTGCTAAGTGGACAACTGCCCCCAAGCCCACCATGGCAGATGAACTCTATGATCAGGTACTGCTCTGAATTTCCTGCAGAACTTCAGTTCTCATTACACAGAATTTTGTTGATAGTTTCAAGCTGATATTTAGGATTCACAAAGCTGTGAGGGAGAATGGCACAAAACACCTCTGGAGACATTTTTTTCTAGTGTATGCAAACCTGCTGCAGCCTTTCCAGCTGAAACTCAGGGTGTGCAGTTAGAGAACAAGGAACAGGAAGTTGTGCTATTAAATTCCTCTGCTTTGAATTGTTTTGGTTACTGGCTGTAACTGAGCATTACTAAAGGGGAAGGAATGCTAGAAAAACATCACAGAGATTACTTTCAAGAATAAAGAGAATTCCCTGAGAATGTCCATATGTCCTGGGTGCACTGGGAAAGTAGAAAATAATATATATTTTGTTACAGTAAAAAGCCCAACTCATAATCCTTATTTTGCATGGTGATTGGCATTTTGAAAGTTACATAAAAGAAATAGTGAAGGATCTAAATTGCATTTACCTTCTAATTATTTTAGTGAATAGTTTTAAAATTTTTTCCCTAATAATTTTGATTTGGACAATTTTGGTAGTTTCCTGTAAGCCCCCAAATGCATCAGAACCTTGGTGACAGCATTTACAATAAATGCAGTGAACTAGTTGTGAAATGATTGGAACTTTCTGGGAGCAGTGTCATCAATGATACAAAGGAGACTTCATTAAACAAAATTACATTAGAGTCACCTTCAGTATTAGAAAACTTCTAGAGCCTGTAATTATTTATGTGGTATTTTTCATTTGTGCTGGATTTTTAGATCTCACTTGTTCTGAATTGCCTTGTTTAATTTTAAAACTATTTGTAATAATAAAGATCCATCTTCTAGCTTGATGTTCTTCTCCATTCCAAAATGAGGAAAAGTAAGGAGTCCATATCTGTTAGGAAACAGCTTCCAGTCCAGTATTTCTGTCAGTGTGCAGTGATTTGTTGGACTGGTATTAAACTCCACTGGTAATGAGTACTTTTGATCTGGTTCTGAAGAGCAATTAATTTCTTGATTTAACTCTTGTTTCTTATCTCATGACCTGTTCTTGAATGTGCTTAAATCCTTTCACTTTTATTTCCACATTTAGATTTTCTTTTCTATTCTAATATGAAGTAACCAAACTACCCCCAAGGAACACACTAGCTCTCAATTTTCCTAATTTCAAATTATTCCCTATTAACAAATTATTTGAGAACTTTCTTGTCACATCTCCAACCTAAAGTTGTTGTTCTCTTCTCTACAACTAGAATTATCCAATCCACTCTGTTGAAGACAGGCATAAACTGGCTGCTCAGGGAAAATTTGTAACTACTGAATTTGAGCCATGCTTTGATGCTGCTGACTTCATTAGAGCTGGAAGAGATATCTTTGTACAAAGGAGCCAGGTAAACAAAACTTTCTTTCAACAGTTTTGGTATCTCTCTTAGTGACTGGTATTTTGTCTTTTAAAATTCCTGAGCAGTGTCAAAATAAGAGAGTTGGCAAAAGAAATTGCTCTTCATAGAATGTTTGATCTACAGGGTAAGACTGCCTTCCAGGTAAGGGGTTAGCTGAAGGCACACAATTCTCTATTAAATTTGCTTTAACTATTTAAAGAAATAAAACCTTGGACAAAGTAAACTTGATGCAGTCTATATTCTAGCCTAGTGAAGCTTACTTTGTCCTGTTTTTCAGGTGACAAACTACATGGGTATTGAATGGATGAGGAGACACCTTGCACCAGACTACAGAGTGCATATAATATCCTTTAAGGATCCCAACCCTATGCACATTGATGCCACCTTTAATATCATTGGGCCTGGTCTTGTGCTCTCTAACCCAGACCGTCCCTGCCACCAGGTGAGTGTGCAAGGGGGGAAAGTGTTTTGTGTTTAAAAACCACTCAGCTGGGTTAGCTCCCTGCTGGCTAATTGCTGTTCCACAGGTTCCACTGTGTACTGCTTCCTGGGCCCAGGGTTAAAAATTATGGAAGTAATCTAATTTTGAATGATGCATCAAAGCAAGCACCTGGGATATACTACTTCTCTGAACACTTCTGCTGCTTAGATACTTCAGTTGTATCCTAAGAGAAATTGAAGGGCTTCTGCTGCTCAGATGAGAAATCTCCCTTTTAATTCCTATTTTGGAAGCATCTCCTTTGGTGTAATTGAACCAATGGCAGGAAGCTGGTAGCTGCTGGAAGCTTTGAATACTTTCTGAAGGGTAGGGAAGAGGAGAGATGTATAAAACCTGCTCCTACCCTGAGAAAAAGCCAATATTGCTGAGCAGCACAATGAGAGCAGAAAGCCTTCCAGAGGGTGAGAGCTTGCTTGTTACAGTTGTGTCAGTGCACTGAAGGGCTTGAGGCCTTTGGTGAGGATCTGTGTGGCTTCAGAAGCTGTACAAGCACAGGGGAATGGCTGAACTGACCCTGAGTCAGAGGGACAGAGCTGGGTGCTGCCCACTCTGGAGCCATGTGCAGAGCTCCTGAGAGCAGAGCTGGTCTCTCAGCAAGTGCTTTCAATGCAAACGGTCTGATTGAATTGCTGCCTCCTTCAGCATCCATTCTGACAATATAATTTTAAAAACAATCCTATTTTCCCCTCCCCTTTTCCCTTCCACAGTTTTTCGTAGTGTTACTTGGAGGAGGATGTTCTTCTTGCTCTCCTTGTATTAAACCCATGCTCTGGGACTTTTTTCAGGGAAAACTGCTGTCTGCGTCCATAGAAAAGATAAATGCAGCTTGCTTTCACAAAAACTGGTTTGGCCGGGGAGCGGTGGGGGCGTGTGTGAATGGTGCGGATGAAAGGGGGCTTTTCTTGAACGGGGCCGATGAAAGGGAGCTTTTCTTTGAACTCCTGGCAAGCTGGGCTGGTTATTAAGGGCTCAGGATTGGGGCTCCACCTCGTGGTAACGCTGCAGCACTCGCCAATACTCTTCCAACTATTGTGACAATGAAAAGTCAATTCTCCTTCGCCAAATTATCCTCCTCTTAATTTTAACTTCTTTGTGTAAATCATAGAGACATAAATTATTCCTTGGGATGCCCTTGCATTGTTCTCTTTGTTAAATGAACTGCATAATTATTTTCTTATAAAGTGTGAAGAAAAGGTAATTTTGTGTTATTTCTGATGGGTTTGTTTTTAGAAACATCAGTGTAACTCATATCAATGGCCTTTATAATAATTTATAATCATTTTGATTTTATAATCAAAAACAAGATATTTGAAGATGTTTCAGTTGTTACCGATACTTTCAGTTTACAAGCTCCAAACTGCAAATGCTATCTTTTGCCTTTAACATATCTAGCATATATAAAACCAATATAAATAAATGCTGTTGGTATGCAAAATCTAAAATGACTTTTAAAAAAGGCTTGTAGGAAATCTGGGTTTGTAGATGAAGCCTGAATGAGGGCCAGCATAGTGAACTGAGGGCAGGGGATGTCATGCACATTGGAATATTCAGGGAAAATCTGGCATGGGTTGGAGGACATAATGTGATACTCTAAGAACCCTCTTGAGAATATATTTATATTTTTTTTTCCAGATTGAGCTCTTCAAGAAAGCTGGCTGGACTGTGATTCAACCCCCAGTGCCACTCATCCCAGATGGTATAGTCACCCTTCCTTTCCCAAGGATTCCAAGAGTACTCTTAAGGGTATTAATAAGGAGTAACACTGGTACAGCACAAGGTTTTTTCTCCTGTTTTAGATCACCCTCTGTGGATGTCTTCTAAGTGGCTCTCCATGAATGTCCTAATGCTGGATGAGAAACGTGTGATGGTGGATGCCAACGAGACATCGATTCAGAAGATGTTTGAAAAGCTGGGTATGTCCTAACACACTTGTACATACACTTATAAGAAAATTACTGTGCTACCAGCCAGGGCAAATGGAGGGTCCACTCAAAGCAGACAGCACTGGAAAATGTACTCACACAGCTGGATTAGCAAGTGAGAATAATTCAGTGATTTTTCTCCTGAATACTTCAGTTGTAGAAATATGTTCTTCTTTTGCCCCCTGCAGCTTGCAGCACATAAAGGTGTGAGTAGCAACTAAAGTTATGGCTAGGATGCCTTTGAATGAGCTTTTTAAATGTAAACTGTCCAGTTTGAGGTCAACATGAGTCTTGCAGAGGTTGAGTGCACCTATTGCTGGACGATATAGAGCTGGGAACCCAGCATTGCCAAAATTCTTTCAGATTTTTCTAGTTGCAAACACATTATACTTTAAATGTCAAATTAAGATTGCTTAACCCAGGTATTTCTGCTCATTTATGGAGAATCTCAGTCCTGTGAGATGTAACTTCATGATACCATGGAATTCCTTCAGATATGCAGTGACAGGAGAACTGTATTTGAATCTAAAATATGGAAGTCTTAATATGCACAGCTGTTCAGTCTTAGGCTGTTTTATTGCATGAGCAAAGAGTTGAGGATTTAAAAATACTTGAAAGTACCTAAAGAACGAGGCTATTAATGCTAATCATGACTTATCTTTCACCCTTGAACTTCACAGTCTACGTAAGTTCTAAATAAACTCTGGTAGTCAGAAAGTTTGTAGGACTGAGATGGGCACAAAAGTAGGAGGCAGAATTGCTGACCTAGGAGGCAGATTCTACAGACCTGGTCCTGAGCTCCTGAAAGTGCTGAGAAGCAAAAAAGGCAAACTCTGTAGCAGAGAAGTTGTCTGATCCTTCTGTTGGGACTTTGTATTAGCTGAGCCACAGCTGAAACACCCATCAGAGCTGAAAGGAACAGGTAGGAAGCTTAACCTAGGTAGCAAGAGCCTCTTTTCCTTTTCAGAGAAAAAGGGAGTCAGAGCTATGTACCTTGAATACTTCTTTTCTTGGGAGGCACTTAAAAGAGCACATTCAGTGTCTGAATCACAAATGCTTACACATATTTATGGAAATGTCTCCTGATCATATATTGAAGCAGAATTTCAGCTAATTCTTCACATACTGCAAAACCTAAATTTATCTTTTTAGAACTGGCACATTATAACACATCAGACACTGGCTGTGCTCCAGGCCCTGTGTAATCCTGAGGGTATCACCAGAATAGACAAGGCAGCTGTGCTCCTAGTTTGTTCTCTGCCTAGAATTTGGGAAAACAAATTCCTAACAAACTAGTAGCAAATACCTTCCACATTCACATCTAGCCATGTGATCTGATAAAGTATCATCTAATGTTCTGACCAGACCTTGCCACGTGAAGTTGAGAATCCCATTTTCAAGGGTGCCTTGTATGTTTCTTCCAGGCATTGCTACCATTAAAGTGAACATTCGCCACGCCAATTCTCTGGGAGGCGGCTTCCACTGCTGGACGTGCGACATCCGCCGCCGGGGCACCCTGCAGTCCTACTTGGACTAGCAAAGAGCCCGCAGCTAGCAATGGCTCAGCTTCTAAAGTAGGCATAGGAAATGAGCAAATCACTGTCACTCTTGTTAAAATGACTGCATGAGCTCTAGTGCTTGGTAAGTGGTGTCCTCATCATGGTCTGGGTAATGTTTTATTCTTAAATACCTTTCACTCTCAGTAGGGTAATTGAAACTACTTCCATCAGCAATACAGGTTTTCTGGCTGCCTTTTTGAAAGACATCCTTCATCTATGAAGTCTTTTCACATTGGCTTTGAATGTAAAAGCTTGACAGGATAGCTAAAAGGTCTTGCTAGAATAGCTTGGCCACTAATACTGGATATCTACCTCTGTCTAGTTACCTTATCAAATAGGCAGCTTGAAATGAGAAACTTGAGTAAACTTTTCTTATTCCTTTTAACCACTTCCACTTTCTAATATATTCATGTCTAATGAAGTTGAAATAGATGAAACTGTATAGCTCTCTTGGGGAACCAAGTAATTTTATCATGTTTTTCATGTCTAGCCATACAGATATTTACTGAGAATTTTCAGTATTATCTAACTTTTAAGACATGCTCACTTACCATGTTCTTCTACATTTTCTTCTGATGCATGTCATGCACCTGAGTACTTTTTTATATTGCTTTTTGTATTGCTGAAACTGGGTTTTATTTAACTTTTAAGTGTTCAAGTGACAGCTAGTAGTCTGCTTGTACAGGTTTCACTGAGTTGTTTACATAACTTAAAAAGAGGCACAAAAGAAAAACCCAACAATAACTCCCCCTCAACCTTAAGCTTCTGACATTTTACAACCCGGACTTCCTTCAGCTGTAGCAGATACAGAAATATGTATCAAACATGCCTGATGCTGTGGAGGAATTTGAGTTTTGATTCCTGAATATGTACTTTTTATGCTAATAAAGTTTTTTGCATTCTCAATTTGTTGCCCTTCTGTTCATGTGTAAGTATGAAATGTCTGAATTGATAGAAAATACACATGGAAAATTTTTCCCCTTTAAAACTGGTAACATCTTAAACTCTTGTATAATGAAGAAAACTTTTGTAGTGTATTATTCGTATACTGTGTTTCTACTTCTGTTTTGCACAGAGGTGTGACTGGTGGGGGAAAGCACCACTGATATTTCTTGCTACACTGTGGAGGAATTTGCTCATCCTTTCTGTCAGTGTACCCTGACAGAAAGGATGTCAGGCAGAACGTGCTCACATACAAGCTGCATGGCCATATTTTAGAGTTGGGTAGGGCTAAACAGGTCAAATATCAACAATCTAGAATGCTTTGACATATGGAAAGAGGTAATTAGGCAGCTGCCAGCACTTAACCAGGTAGAGATGGTGTTTATTTTCTCTCTAAAATCAAGGCTTTATAGACAATGGAAATTTGTCTGAGTCTTCCTCTAACCAAGCTTTGTTTTCCACTGTTGGCACTGGAGCTGGGCAGCTGCATTGGAGCAGTATACACAGCAACTCATCTCTCTCACTGCTCTGCATCTGCAGGGCCAAAATGTCTGTGTGTCTGTGCTTGGCATAAGATACCACCAGCTATAGCTGAAACCACTAGAAACTGCCTTAAAGTGGATTAATAAGACATGTGCACCCCGGGTGCCCCCACAATTTAGGAGACTATATTTTTGCAGCATGTTACATGTGACACTCTGGCTTTATAAACATTTCAGCCTTTTCACAGTTTTTTTGTTTAACCCTTATTAATTAAAAAAAAAATTTGTGCACACAGTAGCAAGTCTTTCAGCTTGAACACCACCATTATGTTTCTGGAGTTGTTTGGGGTTTTTTTTTCTGCTAGCAATACAAGATTTTTTACCTTATCCATGGATCTCTTGACTGATTTGGGAACAGACTTGTCTCTCTTAACATTGCAGTGCTTACCTTTAGGGAGTTTTGGATGTTCACCTCATCTTTTTGGGGCATTGGATGCTGCAGTGACAAACCCAGTGTGGTTAAAATGGTGGCCTTGTCCCATGTGAGGCACTTGGAGAAAAGGATGTTCTGGAAACTGCCTGTAATGGGATGAGGGCTGGGTTGTTACCAGGTTTGGATGGCTGTGTCTGTGCAGCACTCAAGGCAACCCAGTTCCTCCTGGGCTTTCCCTACAGCTGCAGGGAGTGAGCTGGAGAAGGATTGGTGGTGACTGAGCCTTGGTTGCCTTGCAGCTGCTCCTTGATTTTAGAGAGCATTAACTGTTTTTGTAAAGTCATGCTTAACCTTCTTCTCCTCAAGTTTAGTGTCTCACCCTCCCTGTTCCACATGCTCAATCTTGCCTTCATCTTTTTATGTTCACCACTGTGGCAGGTGAGTATCTAGCTCATTTATGTACCTGTTTTGAGGTGACTGTGTGCTGGGTTTGGCTGTCAGAGCTAATTTTTTCACAGTAGCTGGTCTTGGGGTTTGTTTTGGATTTGTGCTGGAAACAGTGTGGATAACACAGGGATGTTGTAGTTATTCCTGAGCAGAATTTTCACAGGGCCAAGGCCTTTTTTGCTTCTCACACGGAGCTAGGAGGGGACAGAGTTGTGGCAGCTGATCCCAGCTGGCCCCAGGAATATCCCAGACTATCTGGGATATCTGTCTCAGCATAGAAGGCATGGGGGCAGAAGGAGGAAGAGGGTGATGTTTGGAGTGATGGTGTTTGTCTTCTCAAGTCACTGCTAGGTTTGATGGAGCCTTGCTCTCTCGTGGAAAGTGGTGAATAAATCCCGTGTTTGCCTTCCTTGTGTGCACAGCTTTTGCTTTACCATTGACTTGTTTATTTCAACCCACAAGCTTTGTCACTTTTACCTTTCCAGTTCCCCAACCCACCAGGGAAAGTGAGCAAGAGGCTCTGTGGGGCTTTGTTACTGCCTGGGGGTAAAACACAGCAGTCTGAGTTGTTAATTTTGGGCTGTCTCTACATTACTCATTACTTGGAGTCTGTGGGAGCAGGCTCTTTTCTTTTCCACTGAACAACCAAAAAATAACCTCTGCCTTTGCACTTCCATAATTTGGGAGTTGCTGGGCTGTAGGTGCTAATTGCAAGCCCTCTCCCAAAATCTTTGTTAGTAATGGTAGATTTTTCTGCACAGCCATCCATGTCTCATTTTGTCCATAAGATAATGTTGATATTCTGACCTTATTGTGAGCTGTGTCTAGGACAAGAGAAGTTGAATCCTGACCCCAAATGACAAATGGTATCCAGGAGGTGCTGGCAAAGCTCAGTGACAGCAGCACTAGAGGGTGCTGCTGTGACACCAGTAGCTTTCCTCCAGCCTCTCCTAAGGGATGTTTTAAAACCATTCTTTGTTTACTCATCTTGTTTCTGATGATGTTTTGATCAAAGTCCTTGAAAACACCTCAAGATTTTTCCCAGCTGTAGATATAACTTGTGTGATGATGCATAAAGTATTATTCCTCAGCATCACAAAAGTACATACACATGAAAACAATGGCTCTGAGTGTAGGGACTCAGATGTTTCCTTAAGGGCTGCCTAGAGTGATCAGGCTTACATAGCATGCCAGAAATCAAATCAGGGCCAAATGAGGATAATTGTTGCCTTTTTAAACCTCTCTCACATGGGCTGAGTGTCACATGTTTTGACATAGCCATTAACTTTCAAATTATGGCCCAAAAGCCACATATATAGAGTCATTCCCTGTTCTTTTCTATACCTTCTTGGGGTTCAGTTCTGCCTCCTTCTTTATTGGAAATTAAGACTAAATACTGGTATTTTATTGAGACCCAATACAGGTGAGATTTCTGTGGATGATGTGGTCTGTCTTGGCATTTCATGTTCTGTCAGATTAATTCTAGAGTTAATGAAAAAATACTACTTGCTCTTAAAATATAAAATGTATTTGGAAGAACTAGAATTTAAGATGAACTAGAATTTATTCCCATTACCCTTAAGAAATTCCAGCTCATTAGGACAAAATGTAATTTAAGTTTCTACAGAAGCAGGAATTGCTTGCAAATTGCACATTATTTCTTTTGCAAGTTGAAATATCTTCTTGGTGGAACCTAATTTATGCTGCACTTTTGAACAGCAAATTTGAATCCAAACACAAGCTCTCCCGTTTCCTCTTTTGTTTACATGACTTCTGAGTCAGCGAGGCACTGAAATAATTGCTGAGTTTATAGGGGTGATGTTTATAGGGCTGTTGGGTAGAGTTTGGCCCTGTCTGGTTGTAGTACTGAACTGGGTTCAGGGGAGCCACAGTTCAGTGACCCAGGATTTGTTGTTCAGCTCATGCAGAACTGGTGAGGCTTTGCCCTGCAGCTGTCTAGTGAGCAATACAGCTGCATGGGGCATCTGTGTGGAACAGGAAGTGATAACACACTCGGGGTTTGAAAAACATCCTTGGAAGTACCATTAGTTAACACACCATCAGTATTTATCTAATACTTAATACATAAAAGTATTTGGTTTACCACAGGCTTTTCTCTCATGGGAGAAAACAGTCATTGCATCCTTCAGTGTGGTAGTGGCAATAGAGGCTGTGGGCTTGCTGTTCTCAAGAGTCAGAAATTTTGGAGACTGAGAAATTGCACACATCCCTCTTCATTTCAGGGTGAGCATGTGTGAAACCAAATCTCTTTGGTCTTGTGGTGGACTGGAGTTTTCTTGGGATTGCTGACACCAAGAGCTGGCAACTCCTGCTGCAAGGTGTTATGGTGCCCTGGGGAGTCCTTGAAAAGAAGGGTGAAATGGGAATGGTGGTCTTGGTTTGAAACAAGGCTTGAAGAAACCTCATTCCTCTGCAAAGCAAAGGCCTCCTAAAGGAGTCTCCTGCAGCACCTTGTACAAGGTTCCTGGCATGGCTTTCTTTGAAGGGACAGTTTCTCCCCCTGTTTACAAAGCCCCATTTCTTGGGAGAACTCAAGGGCTGTCAGGAAGATTGTAAATATTGTCATGAAAGGAGGAAAAATAATTATTGCAAAGACTGAATTACTTGGCCAAAGGTGAAAGAGGAAACCAGACTAGACATGGAGATAAATTATCTGTCTTTTATGTGTGTGGCTTGTACTTTAACCACACTGCCATTCTCTTTTCTATATATCCAGTAATGTGGTAATTGGGATGCTGGCCAAGGGGAGGCAGGGAGAGGATTGCAGCAGTTGTCCTTATCAATTGTTAGGCAATGATTTCACAACTGTAGCTCATTTTCTTCACTGAGAAGCTGAGAGATGGGCTGTGGTGCACCACTGCTGTCTGCAAACACCAGCATAATCATATCCTGCTCCTGCTTCTGCTAAAAGATAAGAACAATATCATGAAAAATGAGATTTCTTTCCTAAACAAGAAAAGATTTATAATGGTCAAGCACTCAAGGTATGCCTAGAAAATACCAAAGCCTAAATCCTTTGCAATGGTCTTCAAGCTGCTGTCATTTCCCTGATAACTTGGGCCCCAGAGTTCAGCTCACAGCCTTTTGCAACTGGAACAAACAGGTTTATTTCACTATTCCAAGAGTCCGTGTTTTCTCACAGCAGCCCTGATCCCAGCCTTGCAGCTTACCTTGGGAAGGAAAAAAAAATTAAACCTTTGTTTAACGTTGGCTAATAGCATTGAAGTTCCAGCAGGATGTCTATTAACCGGTTCTGACACATCTGCTTGAGGCAGCAGCCAGGCCAGAGCAGCTCCCATGAAGGGGGGAGCCTTACCAGGGCTTGGGCCAAGGGCCTGCCAGGTCTGAGGTTCCAGATTTCTGTTTGCACCCACCATGTGAGCAGCTGAAGATGCAGTTTGGTGAGGTCTGAACAGTGCTGGGTGTCACTAATGGCCAGCATGGCCAGGCTCAAGGCAGCTGTGAATAAACCTGCCCCAGACTGGTGTCAAAGGCCCCCTGTGTGTGACACTGGTGCCTTCCCTCTGGTCTGCCTTCCCTTGATGGCCTGAGCTCAGCTGGGAGCCTTCCACTCTGGGGATGTTTGCAGGACCTCTCTGGTCTGCTGGACCACCTACTTTTGTGAGCCTGATCTTTCCTCTCTATGGAGTTTACTTGAATCTGGCCCCATTTCAAGGAACTCAGGCAGAGCCCACAAGCAATACAGTGCAACTTCCTTAGGAAGCAAAATAAGAAACAGTTTTTAGCTTTCCTGGCTGGTCCAGAAGTAGTAAAATTAATTTCGGACATGTTCAAGGTACTTTCTGTTTGCCTCTGCATTAGAAATGCAAAGAGCTGGTTTGTTTCTGTTGCTCTTCATTTTCCAGCAGCTCCTGCTCTCCTGCAGAGGTGAGTGTTGCTCCTGCCTGCTTTCTGAGGGACAAACTCCAGCAGGCTGTGGGCGATCCCAAAATAAAAAAGGAAACTGATACCCAGCTGCAATTACAGCTCTCGCTTCCTGATCTCCGCTCCTGGGCTGTACTTCAAAGCCATCTTTAGACCCACTCTGCACTTTCCCTTTTCTTTTTCATCCTTTATTTCCTTTCCTGGTGGACTTTGACATCAGGACTGCAGATGCACAAACGGACTTGGTATTGGGGCTGCATCCTCCAGCTGCAAGTCACCTCCAGATGGGGCAAAGAGCCCTCACCCCTGTCAGAGGGAAAACCAGCGAGCTGCAGAGACAAATGTGTCTGGCCTGTCATTGCCCAAGAAGCTCGTGACTCATCCATGGGGAGAGTTCTGATTTCCTAAATTAGTTTGGAGTAAACCAAGCTGTGGGCTATCCTTCCTGTGATCTGACACAACTCGAAACAGATGTCTGGTTTACACTAAAGGTTGAAGCTGGAAACCTTGGGAGTTTGCTTCTCTACAGCAACCATAGGAAAGTTTATCTTATGTTATGCTGCATATGTGGAAAGTGCTTCCTTTGATTGCTGTTTTAAATTAGGAATTGGCCAATTCAAAACCAAAAAAACCTGTGAAAATTACTGCCACAGAATGTCATCAAAGCAGAAGACATCACATGGAACCTACGTGGATAATGAGTTACAGCACTTTTGCCTGGTATTTAATGCAAGCAAACTTCAGAAGGCTGGGTTTGCCTACTCTGGAACATGGCTAATGTGTCACTAAATGGGTGAATGTGTAAAGAGAAACCAGAGAAAAAAGAAAATGCAAAGCAATTTGATATTTTGAGCAGCCCCCTTGCCTGCTCTATTAAAATTCAAATGACAATTAGTGATCAGAGATTTTTTTGTCGAAGAGAATTGAAGGAATGGGGGGAAAAAAGGGTCCCTGAAGCTGCTGTAATAAACAGCCCTTGTGAATAATTGGGGCAAGGAGTGCTACAGTCTGTTCCTGTCCCCCAGCCTGCCTGAGGCTGAGCTGACTCCCAGCTGGGCAGGGAGGGCTGGCCAGAGGTGCCCTGGGAGCCAGGACTGAGAACCCTGGGCTTCTGGGCTGGGGAAGCTCTTTGGCTCTCAGAAAATGACCTGGGCATCCGAAATCACAGAAAGGGACATTTAAACTTGGGGCATATTTGTAGCAGAATCTTCTGTCTAGGAAGGGAGTGCCTCACCTGGTTATCTCTGGTTTGGATAGTGAGTTTGTGTGAATAATTTCAAAAGAGACAAAAGTTGCTCAGCTGTGCTGCTGCAGTGTGCTGAAGCGTGTTGCTGCACTTGTGGGGCTGAGCCAGCTTTGCTTTCCTGAGCTTCTGTGGGCAAATCATCAAGCAGCCTGCCTGTCAGTAGAGAGAGGTGCAAGTTTGTGAAGCTATTGAACATCTCCGGTGCACTGCTTGCTGGTTTGCTCAACCAGCTGTGGTTAAGATATTAATGCTGAATATTGCTGCTCTCACAGCTTAGGAGGGGAAACTGAGGCACAGGGTTTTTGATTTACCCCTTGACATCACAAAATCAGTTGTAGAGACAGCTAAGTTGCTGGTTTCCCAACCTGCACTCATCTTTTGCCTTGCTCTCTCCCTAAAGACACACCTATGATTCTTGCCTTTTTTGTCACATTTGTCTTCACTTCCTTGACACAAATACACAATCAAGCAGTGTACCCTGGGCTCAGTGGGACATACCCTGCTGTTTGAGGGCCTGTAGCTATTATGTCCCAACATGACAGATACTTCCAGTTACTGACAGTTTTGATAAAATGCAATCTCAAACTGCTTAAAAACTGTTGAGAAATATCTCATAAAACCCTATGTGAATAATGAGGATAATTGAGCATGTGATCTCAACCAAACCCCTTATGCACCTTGTGTGTCAGTGGCAGAAAGAGGTCCAAAAATCAGATTCCTGTATGGCTAATTTTTAATGATGCTGCCAATATGAGCATTGGATTAGAATATTTTATATTTGAATACAATTAACAGAATCTTCCTGCACAGTTTCCACTCTCCCCCTCAAAAAAAAAAAAAAAAAAAAAAAAAAAAAGTTGTTTCTTGCCATATAGAAAGAAAAGTTGCATATCAGAATATCAGAGAGGGGGAAAAGTGGCCTTAATTTCCAGAGTAGCCATTGACCCTGGATTCCTCTCTTTGTCTTTAAAGAGAGGCCTTTCCTGAGACAGACCAAGTGGCTGCCCTGAAAATGAAGCCATGTTTGTCTTTGAGTAGATGTCAGAGATCACAGTTGGTTTCGAAATTTTAGGGCCCCAGCTATCTGCAGTGGCAGTGCCTGATACACAGTGCAAACAGAACACAGAGGGTCGATCATCTGTTATCTGCTTTTATTTGTGTTTATTGTAGCCCTTCTCTCTAACGTGTGCGTCTGTTTGGAGACAAACGTCACTTCCTAAACTGAATGCTCTCCTTTAGGCACGTGGCTGCTCCTGAGGAAAAGACTCCTTTTGCTTAGGAAAGCTCCTGCATGCAGTCTTATGTTATGACCTGATTTTTACTGACTCTGGCAGGGAATGGAGGCTGTTTTGTAAATCCATCCCTATTTTATGTAGACTTCTGAGCGTGAGCGGAACTTTTTAAAGCTGAGCATGTGGCAGCTGAAAGTCTTGTGGGCATCTGGATGGGAACTTGTGAGCTCTGCTGAAAAATATCCTGTGGACATTACCCACCCAGCCCGCTGGGGTTACAGGGTCTGTGCATCCTTAGGGAAAAGTGCTGAGGGGTTTGACCCCACTGGCACTCACAAACAGAGCCTTGTGGGGTTGTATGTGGCCCACAAATGTCTGCTGGAAGCTTTGCATCCATCAGATTTTATCCATCTCAGCTCAGAACAGCCAGCCCCCTGCCATCTTCTCTGGGCTTTCTTCTAATAAAAATATTTATCTACCCAAGCAAGAAGGTGAGTGTAAGTTGGCTTTATTACTGTAGTGACGTTGAATGGTCGGTTGCTGGGTGACCTTGCTTCTGATTTTATGGTCTAGGCCAGCTCTGGCAGCAGAGAGGTGTGGCCACGTACTTCACTCTGCTGTCAGCTTCTCCTGAGGTGCTCAGAGCTTCAGTGCCAGCTCTCCTGGGAAGCTGTTTGCCATTTGCTATGTGAAAACCTGGATCCACCAGGAAGGGCTGAAGGAGATAAATGCCTGACAAGAGGAACTATTAAAGCTTAAAAGAAAGGCCAAGCTCTGTGAAATCCAGCACGGAACCAGGATCTGCAACCTTGGATTAGACCAGTGACCATAAAACCGACATGTGACTTATTGCAGTGCTTTCACAAACTGGGATACTGGAGCCTGCATGGTTTGCTTTGCTTTTGCTTGGAAGATGATTTAATGTTTTTCATTGGAGAACAAAGTTTTGCAACTATTCAGACATGGAAGAATATGAAGGAGCAGATATTTTGGAAACCAGCTCTCTCTCTAATGGTCCTTGGTGCAAGGTGAGAACTTTTATTCCCCCTCCTCCCGCAGTCACAGAAAATATTATCTTTCTGCTGTTTACAAGTGACTTCAGTAAATCATTGCCCTTGGACCAGACTGAATGCAACCTCTGCATCAGCTTTGTAAACAACTTCACAAATTCCTTAGAGCAAGGCTGTGCTAAACATTAGGCACAGAAATGAAATGGTGATGTGTGTGGTTAAGCGTCTGTCATCCACCTCACTGGAAGTTTCAAATATCTGAGTAACTGTAGGTTTCTGTGCTGTGGAAACGACCAAAATAGTTTTTCTCGGTGCTTGGAGAATCCAGAAACTCCATATAATTTTAGCAAAGCCACTGCTTTAAGATTTGCAGGTCAAATACGTTGAGTAAAACCATGGCAAGCACAGGGTAGGATAAGCATTAACTTGGGCAAACAAATTGACAATTTAACTGCGTGGAACTCCGTGTCCAGCAGCAATTCCTCCTGCTCCCCCAGAGCTCAGTGCAGAGCAGTCTCAGCCTCAGGAATGGGTCAGCTGTGCTTCTTGTCAAATCCCAGCAGTGACGTTCAGAGATTGTTTTCTGTTTGCTTGTGTTTGTAATCTGATCTCATGTAATAACATTGTCCTCGGCTCACATATAACCACGGGGGTAGCTCTGACATCCTGCCTGAAAAAAAACACCTTGTTGATTCCTGTGTTTGACGTTTGAAAGATTTCCAGTTTGGACAGGTTAGCGTGTTTATATTAATCTCATCCTGTCGCTTGAAATTAAACCATTAGCACTTTGCAAGTTGGACCTTCCACTTCCATTTTGGTTCCCCCCAAAATAATGAGGTTTGTTATCTTCACAAGTTTTGGAGGGGACTTATGGAAGACTTTTTGTTGCCTGTGCTGAGGCCAGGATTTCAGTCCAGCCATTTGTGCTGTGGAGAAGGAGTCTCTGGGAGGTCAGGTCAGAAATGTGCCAGTTTAGACTTGAGCTCAGTATTGCCTGTTCTTCTTAGGAGGGACTGGAAACTGAGGGAACTAAGGAAACTGGAAATCTGAAACTATCTGAGGGCTTGCTATTTATTGTAAAATATTCTTAGTGAATACAGACATGTATCTAATGGAAATTAGTTTGAAGAGCTGGTCAAGCAGAAGAAACACAAACACCTGGTCCTGTTGGAACATCTCTGCCTTGATTGCTTGGTGCATCTCCCATGGCACTGCCCAGTCATTCTCATTAATGCTGAGGGTCCCTCACTTCAGCCTGTCTAACAAAAACTAAAATAACTGCTGCTGCATTTGCTGGTGGCCACGCTTTTTTTTTTTTTTTTTTTTTTTTTTTTTTTTTTTTTTTACAACGTTGGATAGCCAATGAAAAGGCTGAAGCAGCATTCAAAAAAAAAAAAAAGAAAAAAAGGAAGAAAAAAGGGACAAAACAATGAGAGTAGTTTGTAAGCATGAAGGCCGAAAGTTATTCACCTCAAATATTTGGCAACAATAACAAAATATGTTCACAAAACTCTAGAGCAGTTTGTAATCAAAAAGCCTGTGTTTTTGTAGTATATATTATTCATCTCAGATCCTGATTTCTGTGAGGTGGAGGGCTAGAAACTGATTTCTGGGAGTAGCGTGCTCAGTCAGTTTTTGCTACATCTGCAAGTATGCCTATTGGTGCTTTTTTAGATACAGATTGTAATTCATGGGAGCCTGGGCATGATGCATGGTTGTGGCAGGAGAGGATATTTTGAAAAACAATATGCACTCTGTCATGGCCTAAAAGTTCACAGAGTAGGTGGAGGTTTCCATACTATTGTTTTTTTGACTCATAGAATATGATTTTCTTTCTGTGACACTGATATTTTCTAGTTTTTTCTTTAAAAAATGAGAAAAAACTCCCACCTGCCCTGGGAAAATTCTAGAGGATTTTTTTCAACCACATTTTAGTTATATTGGTTGCAGTCTTAAAATTTTTACTTCACTGCGATAGCACATTTATTTCTCAATAAATATTGAGAAATAATATTGAGAATAGCTCCTAATTCAGCTGTTCAGCAACTGCCTTTGGATCTTTCAAGTGCAAATTTGTGTTTGCAAATAACTTTGTCTGCCTCTCATTGTGGGTACAAGTGTTACTCATTAGAGCTTTTTGTCAGCATCCCAAAATGTGGTAATTGAAGATCCAGCTACAAATATTTGTTTGTGTTTCCTATCTTAGTGTTTAGTTTAAGAGGGTTGAATCTTAAGCAAAAGTGTGCTGATGTTCTTTTGTTTATGTTTAGTATAAAATCATAAAATCCTGCCATTTTCTGTGGTTAGCCCGGGCTGTGCCTGTGCTGTGCCTGAGCACAGAGACCTGCACGTGGGCTGGCCTGCACCAGGGCCAGCAGGGCCTTGCTGTCACACAATTCTAAATGCACCCAGAGGTTTTTAAGTGAAAAAGAACGGGTTAGTTATTAACTTGGAGAAATATCTGATTTTAGAGAACAGAAGATTACAAAACAAACTGGATTTTCACCAGCTCCTGAAGGGCAAACAGTGCACCACTCTCCACATTTCCCTGCAGTTTGTGTTTGTGTTGAAGCTTTTTCACTCATAGTACTGGATGTAAATGTTAATTAGCACTCCAGGGGAAATGTCTTAACAAATGTACCTTTGACACAGGTCCACAGCAATGCTTTGCTCTGTAGCTGCAGGCTGGAAAGATTAGCTGGCAAAGCAGCTGGTGCAGCTTTTGAGGAAACTCTTCAAAGAGGAGTTCAGGGGAGCTTGCTGAGCTCTTGGGCTTTGCTGCTCTGCTGCAGCTCCAGCTGCTCTTGCTGCTCTGCAGAAGAGGTGCTGGCTAAAATATGAGCACTTGTAAGAAAGAAGAGCAAACTCCTAGAAAAGGGATGTTTCTAACCATTAAAGGCTTCAAGTGAGGCTGCCTGGGTATGGCTTTCATGTGATGAAGAAAAAATGACTTAGCACAAACTTGGTGGCAGAATTTATTCCTTCTCCTCCCCCAGTGCTGAGCTTGATTAGCAATAAATAAGGGTGGTAAAGTAATTCCTGCAAGTTGTTAGAAAGGTAACAGTAGTGCATTCATAAACACATTTACCTCATCACTGTACTTCTTTGCCTTTCCATAAACAGCAGGGCAGAGATTCAGAAATGGAAATCATTCACAGGCTGGGATTTTTCAGCAGCACTCAAACCTGCCTCAGCTCAGGTTAGCATGCAGATATATTGGTGGTTTCTGGCCTGATTAATTCCAGAGCCTGCCATGACTTCTGTGAAAACAAATGCAGAGCCACTTCTCAGACTTGGGTAGTTCAGCTATTCATTGCTGTGCAGCATCAAGTCCTGGTTTCTCCCTGCTGAGGAACAGCTCATATTTAGGACACACGGAGAAGAGTCCAAGGTTATTAACCACTCTCTGGAAATGAGGTTGGTGATTTCAGCCCAGCCCTCCTGAAACTGGTCTGGAGTTTGCAATAGTGATGGAAACCCTGCTGCAGGAGCATGCCTGTGCCTCCAAGAGCAAAGGGAAAAACTGCTGTCCCCTCCTTCCCTGGAGCAGGATGTTGCAGGAAGGATGCTGGTGTTACCACATGGCTCTTGATCAGCTGGGCTAACCCTGGCACCCTCCTGGCTCTGCCCTCCGTGGGGATTTACAAGAAGGGTGCCTCATACGTTTTTCCTTCCTGTAAAAGGGTTTCTTTCTGGCTTTTATGGCCCAATAGGGAGTTTCAAACCAGTGAGCTGCTGCTGGTGAGGGGCCATCAGCCTTTGTTTCAGAGCTGACTCTGAGGTTTTCAGGGACTTCAGCAAGAAGCAGGAGGGTGAGCAGAATGTGAGCTAGTGCATATCTGAGTGCTGAGCAGCCCACAGGACACGGTTCAGAGCCTGACCTCTAAGTAGGTCAGCCATGGAGAGGCACTGCTGCTTTCTGCTCAGCACCTGTGCAGGCTACAAGTGTGAACCAGGCTGTGCAGATGCACTCGGGCTCTTTGTCCCAGCCATGCCTTCAGCTTGGCTTGGCCTGTGGGCTGGGACAGCCCTGAGGTGGTTTCCTGGCAGAGGGAGTTCATGGGAGCACTCTTATTTTGAAGTGCAGGTGAAAGAAACACCAACCTTTTCCACAGAGGGAGATCTCCTCAGTTTGAATTGCTGCTGAATTAATGTGGCCTTGACTCGGTTAAATATGTCCAAAACTGGATGGCAGCCCTCTGGCAGGGTGCTGCCTGAAGATGCTGCTGCCTGGGAAGAGTTTCAGTGTGAAAGTGCTCCCTCCTTGCCCCTGCAGGGAGCCCCAGCCCCACCGAGCAGGGATGGGGAGCCTGGGAAGGCACCCACCACCCCACAGCTCCTGAGCCTGCCCTGGACACTGACCCCAGCAGCCCCTCTGTGACTGTGCCTGGATTTTGGCATCATCCACCTGCCCATGAAGCGGTGACAGAGGTCAGACCTGAGCTATGCTGGTTGGTGCTGTGCATGTATTAAATCACTTCATTAAGAGGGATGGGCTGGATTAGCATCTGGCCCTGCTTCTGCTGCAAAATCCCATGTGGGAGATGCTGGGCCTTGGATTTAGCTGCCCAAAGAGGAAACAGCACATTGGAACCTCCAGAGTCAGCTAGTGATAGGTCATAACCTAGTGGACTGTCTGCTTCTGTGTCCTCTGGCAGTGACAAAAGATAGAATTAACTTTTATTGTTAAAAACCTCTCGTTTCAATAGCCCCCCTTCCCACCTGATTGCAATTAGTTTTCTCAGCTGCTATACTTTTGCTGTTTGTTTCTCTATTCATAAATCTTGTCTTCCAGATTTTAGCAACAGTAGATATACCAGCCAGCAATTGTCTAAGATCATGTAAAAATTGAGACTTTAGGGACAGCAGTTCCACCCAGAGAGTCGCTGTCTATCTGGCTGCTTTGGTTCTGGCTCTTGCTGTAAGTAATTTGACTCCACAGTATCCAGCCAGGGGTTAAAATTCAGTTCAGGACAAGTGCAAAACTCTCTCAGATTTGATAACTTGTTTGCTGTCTAACTCAGCAATAATCTGCTTCTCACATTCGAGTAAACTGATCACCCAGCAGGACCTGGACTTCTGCCTTGCTGAAGGATGAACATTGCTTTAGATGCTCAAAAGGAAAACATACAAGAAATGCAGAATCCTTGTTGACCCAACGACTGAAAGAAACATCACAACATTTCCTAAATCAACACATGGCAATTCTCAAAACAAAGTCTGAACAGCAGCCAGAAGCTTTCAAGGCAGGGGATGATGCTGTGACCAAACTGAGACCTGGAATCACCCCTGCCTAAGCCATGGGGGTGAGCTGGGAGCTCTGTCTGGTGATGCTCACTCGTGTCTCAGAAGAGCTGCTTGTGCATGAACCTACTTGCTTTGCAGTCAGGAAATTTAATCATTGCTTCCACAGTAGCCCTCAAAGAGTACCCTGTGCATGAAAAATGCATTCATACCTGAAATGTCCCATAATTTCTTCTGTTTCCGCATATGGAGGTCAGGTTAATGTTCCATACACTGTGGACAAATAGGAGTTGTCATGGGCACCATTGCCTTGAATTGCCTGTCTCCCGGGTGATTAAATTCCCCACAGTGATTTTACTTTATTGGTTTGTTTCTGTAACTCCTTATTTCTTTGGTTTGCTCTCCTTGAGGACATTGCTCAGGCTGCTTGGATCTCCTCAGGCTTTTGCATTTTGTACACCAGTTTCTGGAAGAATGAAGTGTTTTTCACAAGGTGTGTGAAGCAGCAGGAGCAGAACAGAGTGTAGCCCCCCCAGGCTCTGCAGTGCATACCCAGCTTGTTGAAGTCTGTGTTGCTGGAAATCCCAGCCTCAGTGAGCAGCCCTCTCCAACACCTGTACAGCTCCAGCACTGCATTCCTGCTGTCTCTGTGCTGTGCAGAGCACCTCCTCATGTCCTGTCTGCAGATGTGGAGAACAGCTTCATCTGTTCTCCCCAGGAGCCTGCTGCTGGTAGCAGCTAGAGTGAGTGGTCATTCCTGCTTGCTGGAATTCACACAGAGAGTGCCAGCAGGAATCTGATGGGCTTTGAGAGTTTCTGTCTCTGGTCCTACAATAACAAAAGGCCTACATTTGGGTGATGGGATTTGCAACACTGCTAGCTGCTCTGCCAGTGCTTTGCAAACTGTTCAGATGTTTAGGTTTATTCCATAATCCTAGCTCTCCAGAAAATGGCATAAAATAATATTGACATGGAGACAACAACCTATGAAAATGTAGCCTTAGCTGGTAAGTAAAATGAGTAAGTAGCTGTTAAATGCTAAATTTTATGCAACAGGCATAAAAAGACAGTGGGAGCTTTTGCTGTTTAATATGAAATGTTCTATAAATAAAGCTAGGTGGCTACATATTGACAAAACTGCTCACCCCTAATTTAAGGCATGTCATAGGCAGTGGAAAAAGTGTTACCATAGACCTGACTAATGTGGCTAGAAATAGAGAGCAATTTGGAAAACTGAAGCTAGAATGGCATCACTGTGAGTGCAGACCCTGCAGGCTGGATGTCAGTGCTGCCAGCTGAGCAGGGCTTTCCTTCCACAGCCTCGTGGTACTGAGACTGATTAACTGGCACTGCTTACTCTGAGGTCCTGATAATTAAAGCTGGAGTGTCATCTGCATTGTAATTAATATGCTCCTCTGCACCTAATTCATTCTGACAGTATAGATTAATGATGGTAAATGACCAACAAGGTTTTATCATGAGATGATTCTTAGTTCTACAGGCTGCCTCAGACAATTGCAGGAAGCGATTGTTAACTTCAGGCTATTGTCCTGGTGTAATCGTGCATGTGCATTCTCAGCCTTGTTTTGCAGTAAAACCCATCCAAGGGCTTCATAAAGATCCAGTTATGGCCCCTCAGAGGCTGAGCCACCCTTGCAGAAGTGGGAGAGGGGAAGCACAGGCTGGTGATACCGTGCTGATTTTCCAGTCTCCCAGCGCGCGTAGTCTCTGCCGACACGGGCAGGAGCTGAGACCGAGCACTTTTTCTGCACATGAGATGCTTTTGTAAATGTAATTGTGTTGGGAGGTTGGGCAACAGGCTTAGCTGAGCAGTGGGGTGCTCAGCTGGGGGCTGGGCAGCCTCATTTGTTACCAGTGCTCTTCCTCCGTGGCAGAGCTGGTGTCTCCTCCACTGGTGCCATGGGGAGGAGGGACCTTTCTCTACAGGACCACAGCAACTCAGCAGTCCTGTCTGCCAAGAACTGCTGTGCATCTGAGCCACAGCCTCTAGAGTGGTCATTATTCTGAGCTACAAAAACACACTATATAGAGGAGATGTCCCCTCAAAAGGAAGGTACTGAGTTCCCTGGAAGCTTAGAGCCTCAGGAGATTTCACCAGTCAGGCTTGCAAAATCTTGACTTTCAAGCCAAACTGGGCACAGCTGGGGGACAACACCACGTCATGCTAAGCAAAAGGTCATGAAAAATGATGTAAATGAAGTGAAATTTTCCAAAGCATATAAGGTGCTCAAGCTCTGCTTGCTTCTTGCAAAAAGTGGTTTCATCATTACATTTTCTTGTAATAGCTTCCTTGTGTACACAAGGAACTTAACCTGGCTTATTTAAACTGCATCACGCTTTGCTGCAAGAATACCTGATTAACAAGATGATCGATGTGTGCTGTTCCACTTGTCAGTCAATAGGAATTAATATGCAAGAGACTAGTTCAGAAATGAGAGATTATAATGGACATTTGCTTTTCTTTGTGCTGAAGTGTTGCTGCATGAGCCAACAAGTGCTGATATGATGAGCTGAGCTCAGGGGAGCTCCCTAAGGCTCCTCCCCTCCCTAAGGCTGGCATTTTCCTTGACTGTTCCCCCATTTGTACCAATCCCAAACTCCCTCCTAGGAGTAGTGAAGCTCCTTGTGCTCGTAGCAGAGGCCTGGGATTTTTTTTTCCCTCTGCCCTTGGGATGTTCCTGGGAGGGCCCCTCCTGTCAGTCCCATCCAGCCTCTGGCAGTGCTGGCCACGAGCTTGTGGTTGGCTGAAGCTGTCATTGACCCCAGATGGACCCGAGTCAGTCTCTGGTGTGGTTGATCTGCCAGTGCCATGTGCTGCCATGCCAGCCTAAGCACAATTTAACTGCCAGTGGTTTCAGTGTTTATCGGAAAATGTTGCTCCGTTCTGCCCGTGCTGCCCCGGGGACAGCAGCGTGATCCTGGTGGCTGCAGGTTGTGCAACAGGGCTCCCTGTGCTGCTCCCCTGCACTTGAATGGCATCCTGTCTTCCACCAGTGACCACGTGGGGCAGGTAACAAGACCTGAGCAAACAAGAAAGGAGGGAAAAGAATGAAAAAACAGAAACACCTTTTTTTTTTCTTCTCGTCTTCTTCTTCCCCCTAGTAACAAAATGCATTGGTAGGTGGGTGTAGCTGAGCTGTCCCTCCTTCCCCAGCCTCAGAGACATGGTGGGGAGGAGTGTGTGGAGGAAAGAGGAGGTCTCTGGGGCACCATGGCCATGGAAACATGCAAAGTTGGTGTTAGTGTTTGTTATTGTTGGCTGCAGAGATGCCTGCTCTGCACCTCCAGCCCTGAAGGAAGCGGGGTACATCTGAAAGGGTTTATCTGTGAATAAGAAAATAGGGGTTTGAGAGCAGAGCTGGATCAATGCTGAGTTTTTTTTTGTTTGCCCTCTGACCCTTCCCCCTCAGCTATGAAATACAAATATAGGTCTAATGAAACTAAAAGCAGAGGTTGCTTTGGAGAAAACTGAGGAGGCTTAGGAGGAAAATTCTTATATTTTGCAAAATGTTTTTATTCAGTCCCAAACAAAATGCCTGCAGTTGCTTTATAAGTGGTTTCTGTTTGTCCCCTTTCATTTTGGAAAAGAAAAACCAAACCCACCCCATTTCATTTAGAAAATACCAAAGCAAAGCATTTCACAGAACCATAGAATAGTTGAGGTTGGGAGGGAACACTGGAGATCATCTAGTTCAACCCCTCTGCTCAAAGCATATTTGAATATGCTTTACATTTCTGGTTTGAGTTTTTATCTGTGTCCACAGTAATTTCCCAAATTTGGCTTGAATTTCTAAACTCATCTGCGTTCCCTCCCCAACTATTTTGGGATCAACTTTGTATTTACTGATTTTTATTTTCTTAGGCTTCTGTTTGTGAAATCTGTGTCCTCTGTGCTGGGCTGGCTGTTGTCTTCAGAGTCCCTGTAGAAATCCAGGTGTCATGGATTCCACATCACTTCTCTTTTCTTCTTCATGTAGCTTTATATAACCACAAGTGTTTGACTTTATATTTGCTTATTACAGCACACTTGTGACTTAAAAGGATGTGGACATTCATGGGAGCAAAACATTAGCATTTATTATAAAAGGTAGTAATATACTGTCTGGTTGGCTTCCTACCTGTGTCCATACATAGAATCAGGGAGGCATTTAGGTTGGAAAAGACCTTTCAGATCATCAGGTCTAGCCATAAAATCAACAAGTCCACCTCTAAACTGTGTTCCTCTCATCTCACAATGCTGACCCATGTCTGCCAATGATTTACTAAAGGGACAAGGTAGTGTCTGTCATTTATCCAGTAACATTTTTTGCCAAGTTAAAATTAAAAGCAGCCCAAAACTGAAATAAATGTTCATAGCACATAAAGAACAGCTGAGGATGCAGAAACAGGAATGACTAGGATGCCTCAGACTTGGATGTTCCCAAAAGCTTACACAAAGCCTTAGAAAAAGGTTGCTTTGTGAAATGCATTTGTTGGTGACAGTGTCCCCCATGGTGCCCTGTGGGGTTTGACACCTGAATTCCTGCTGGCTGGGGTGAGTCCAGAGATGTTCAATGGTTATTTTGGCAGAGATGTTCAGTGGTAATTGGTGTGATTTGGACACTGGCTGGAGCAACACAATTGGATTTGTCCCATTTGTAGTCACCAAGTGCTGTGGGTCAGGACTGTGGAACTGTCACCTCTGGATGAGAACTGCCCTAATGTCAGCCTCGTGGAAAGGAAACCCCTCACTTCCAGTACAGCATGAAACTTGTCCAGTCTTTGTGAAGTGGAAACACAGCAATGAATATAAGAAAATGAAACTCAGCCCTTCAATATTTTTTTTTATTTTATCAAGGATTTTAATTTGCTTTCCTGCCTTTTCTTATTGCAAATTAAAAAAAAAAAAAAGGCCTAAACTTCAGGGTTCCTTAGGAAAACTATTCCTTCATGCTTTCAGCTGGAACAGTTTTCCAACAGTGACATGTTAGTCTGACTCTAAATAAGATTTTCCAGAGTTGGCTGAAGGTTTTGGCTTAGTTCTAGAATAAACTGCTTCAGAAACCTTTCTGGAGTGGATTCTGGATAACCTGGCACCATTGAAAGGATTAAAAACTCATGCATAATTTGCCCTTTAAAAATACTCAAGGCTTCTAAATTTCTCACCCCAGAAAATATCTTTCTTTTCATCAAACATCAGCTGTTTCCAATTGCTTCGTTCTATTTTGGTCACTTATTCTCTCTTTTCCTTCCCATGCATGACTAAATATCTCCTTTAAATCAACTGGAAGCCATTTGTTTTTCCAGCCATCCACTCGGTCGTGCTGGTTTCTTTCACCCTAGGAATGCCCCATCAATGTCACACACTGAAGGAGCAATATCATCTGTGCAGTCCTGGGTGCAGAGTCCTTGGCTCCAGTTCTGCAGCTTAGTGCATGGACACCAGGGCAGCTGCTGGTTTCTGCATGCTGTAACTGGTTCATTCTCTGCAGCCCTGAGCAGAAGCAGCCAGGGCAGCCCCGCACAAGGCTGTGATGCTTGTGGTCTCACGGTGAGCATGGTGAGCATGCCAGCTCAGGAGCAGTGGCACTCATTCTGCCCCAGCTCAGCACTAAGCTCCAGCAGAGTGGTGCTCCTGAGGGTCAGCAGGCTGAGCCTGAGCCAGGACAGGCTGCTCTGGCTGTGCTCCTTGGGAGGCTCCTGAGCCATGGCTGCAGCTCCGGGCTCCTGGCGCGGCTGTGCCGGCCGGTCAGAGGCACAGGCTCTGTGCTGGGCACAATTCCTGCCTGGATGTGGCCTGGGAACAGCTTACCCAACACCCAGGGGGCTGCATCCCTTGTTAAAAGTGCAGTCAGGTGCAGGTGTCAGCCCCCCTGATAAGAAGGTCCATGCAAGACCTGCATTAAATTCCAGTGACCAAAAAAGCATCTGCAGCCCAGTCCTGCCAGCACTGACGCACCCAAATGCAATCTTGCATTTGCCTGGATGTGAACAGCTGATGAGCAGGCACACTACTCTTCAGTAACCTGGTTTTGCTGTCCTCAGGTTAGAATGAAACTTTTCCAATCTCTGAGCTCCTGTGCAATGTTCAAACACCCACCAGATTTCTGACCCGTGTGTGTGTGACATGTGCGTTTTCCTTTCAGTTGACAAACACAGAAGCTGAAATTATCCAGAAAAAATAAATACCAAGGCCAAGCATAGGGATAGGGTTTGTTTTGGTTTGGGTTTCTTTCTTCTGGTGAAGTAAAGAATAGAGACAGATTTGACAAAGTGAGTGATCCAGATTTTTGTGGCAGTTTTATCCCAGCTCTAGCTGTCATGGCCACAGCTGATCCCAGCTCTGTGCAGGGAAGGAGTCAGGTTCAGACCTGCCAGAAGGGCCTGAGCACTAAAGCCTTCTGTCCAGAGTGGGATATGTAAAGCTGCATTTCCTCAAGACTGCTGCCAAATGACTAATCTTGGACACTTCCAGGCATTCCAGCATGTCTGGTTAGTGGTTACTCCAGCCATCCTATGTGTTTTTGGGAACCAAATGTCCCTCAGGCTGAAGCAAGGTGCATATTATACAAAGGCTTCCTATAGTGCATGTAAGGAGAGTCAGTGGCCAGTGCACAGTGGCTTTACATCAAAGATAACCTTGGGAACAGGGAGCATTATGTGTATGCTCAAAGTCATGCAGGGGAATCAGATCCCTTCCTTTATGGCTTACTTAGGAGCCATGGGCAGTGAGGGATTTTTAAACACAGGTTGAATGAATTAGTCCATTAACTTCTGTTTTCCTTTCCATGCAAGTGACGACTCCCTGTCATGGCCAGAGGTGAGCTAACAAGACACAGTGCTCTGCAATCAGCCACTGGTCAGACCAGATCACACTATTTACACTAAAAGAGATCCCAAGCTCAGACACGATTCTGCTACCTAACCTTGCTTTTTTGCATTTACTGAGGGACTCCCTAAAACTGGACTGGGGTGACTCTTTCATTGGGTGTTCAGAGCTGTCTCAGGGTATACTCCAGGGAGTATTCAAGCTTCATCTTATGGAAATTTCCTTTTTGTTTAGGGTGCAACATTATTTGTTTTCAAAACATAATTATATGTCAGACCCTGACTACGTCCTGCATGTATTTGAATTCTTTCCTGCAGGCAGGACATCTCCCAGAGGCTACTTCTGGTTCATGTCCATGATCTTTGGGGCTTCACTGTACTTTTTACTTCAATGATAAATTATTGTGGTTTCCAAAGGTTAATAATTAGTGCTCTGCAGAAGAGATGTCCTGTCTAGATAGTGTGGTTTCCTTTTAATTGTCTTTTTGGATCTAGCTTTGTTCTTATACTGTGGGATAATGAGCCAAAGATGGCACTGTGCAGGCTGTGTTGAGTTCAACTCTGCTACAAAATACTCCTTTTGATCCTGCTTTTTTTTTTTTTTTTTTCAGAACTCCACCAGCTCCTTTTTTTTTCCTTATATAGAAGCCCTTTGCCTTGTATCTCCTGTTTGGATCAGGGCTTGGTGGGTTGGATCAGGTCACAGTACTTGTCTGACTGAGGCAGGATGGAGATCCAAGAGGATGAGCTGACCTCCATCACAGCCAGTTTTGTGAGGAGGGAGCCATGCACCAGTGAAATTGGCTTCCCAGCCCCAGCTAACACATTGCATTGTCTCGTCTTCATAGGTAGCACTGAATTTTCTTATAAATCTCTTCAATTTTATGGCTACCTGAATCTATTGTATGAATCTTTGCTGAGAGTTACAGCCAGTAACCAGTTGTACCAGTGCAAGGAGCTATTGTCATGTCCTAACCTGTCCCTGAAAATACCAGCTGTCTTCACTCAGGAGGCTTAAAAGCTCTTACTCAGGGTCCATGCACCCTGGGCTAGCTGAGCCCAGCTTTAAACTCCTACAACTCCACACTGTGAAGCAAGCCCCCTTCAGAAGAGGACTAAAGAGCTGCTCTGGGGTCTGTGGGTGCCCCCCAGCAGTTTCCTGCCTGCCTGGCTGGGCTGTGGAAGGGTTGGGGATTTTCCCCCCGAATGCCATGTCCCAGGCAGTGCAGGGACCCATCCCAGGGCTCTGGACAGCCGTACTTGGCCTGCCTGACTCCCACCAGGAAAGGGAGGGAGTGCTCCAGCTGCATCCGGCCCGCCCGCCTGCCCACGGGAGGCCCTTGAAGTACAGAACAAAATAAATTCCTTCAATCCCAGCAATTTTCCCCAAAGTGGATCAGCAGGCAGCAGGCCTGTGTTCTGTGGCTTGCAGTGGGCATCTGTGAGTGTCCCAGGATGCCTGTGTTTGATGACTGTATCCCAAAGCCATGTCTCTGGTGTTTTTCTGTGCCCACAAACAGCATCTGAAAGACATCACAGGGAGAACCAAAATCATCTCCAGTGGCTTCAGTGGAGCTCCTCCTGATCCAAGAGCTCCTTGCCTGGGTACCAGCACTCAGGCACCCCAGGTGGTTTGGCTGCAGGTGCACACCTCTGGGGCTGCTCTCCATCCCACCAGGAACGCTGCTCTCCAGGCCCCCTTGAACAGGAACTGAACTGATACACAGAAAATGCCAACAGTTCCATACTCAAACAAGAATTAGGAAGTCTTTTAAACAAGCAGAGTTAAGAAAACAGATGGAGATGAGAATTGTTTCCTTGTACAGCTGTGTAAAGGTTCTTTCCGGGTTTCTGAGCTTCCTCAAAAGTGTCAGGTTATTCCCCAAATACAAGTCAGATATGAATAAACTCACTGCATGTGATTCCACAGCCACCAACTCCTTTTTCTGCAGTGGTTCCTCATTAGTAAGAAAGCTGGGAGACTTTCCTTTCTAGGAGCCAACCTGCTGCACTAAATGTCATCTCACTTGACTGTTACTAGCATTTTCCTGATAAACTGACCTTCAGAGAAATGCACTCTTATCAGAAAGCTGCTTTGTTTAAAACCTTTTAGATGATCATTAGTCAGCTCAAGCTTTTTCACGGGCGCAGAGCAAGATGTGCTAACTCTAGGGGAGGCAAAGTGTTGCTGCAGAATCATATGTTATGTTATATGCACTTGAAAAATACAGAATTTTACTTGGCTATACTGTCTTAAATATATGATTTCCCAGAAACCACTGAAGCTTCAAAAGGTGGAGACTTTGATGAAAGAGGTCAGATTACAGCCTTGCTTCTCGGCAATGACAAATATTTCCCAGGTCATTAAGAGCAAATCACTCAATATTTTCCCATCTCTAAGGAATTAGGATGATAAATCAGCTAGTATTTATGATGTGCTCCAGTATGTCTGTGATAGGGCCATGTCACTTCAGATAAAAGAAAGTTTACTTTTATTTGTTATTAAGAGACAAAAGGAAGCAGTACAGCATCTGTTCTAGAAGAAATCCATGGTTTCTAGAATATTTTCTGAAGTTTTTTCCATGGAAGTGGTTAACAAAGCTTGGATGTAATGTATTCTAACCTAACGTGCCTAATTTAGCTGAACACTTTAAATTCTTTCAGTTATATGGCTCCGGTCTGTCTGTTCTTGTTTTACCTTTTTTTCCACTGCTGAGCTCCATAATTGCTCCTTTTAGGCACAGTCACCTCAGGTCAGGCTGTACCTTGCTAAGGAGCTGCAAACAAGGCTCATTCCATCACGTGTCCCCAGCCCATTCCTGTTATTAATCCTCCCAAGTTCTGGACCTAGCACTTGGCAGAGCAACTAAAGTAAACCTTTTATCAGAAGTTCACATTCTCCTCAAGTGGAGGAAGAGCTGGGTAATTCCTGCCTTTATTATTATTATTTTTTAAAGAATATTGTGATGTGGGAGCTGCCTCAGGATTATTTCAATAATGCAGGGGGTACAAATGTATTGAAAAAAACACTGTTTGTGCAACGGGAATTTAGTCTGATAAAATTCTGTTTCTCTTCCCAAAATGTCTTTCAGAGGGCTTTCATCAGTAAATATGCTGTCATTGTAACAAATATGATGCTGGCTTTAAACTGATGAGAAAATGGCCAAAGTACGTGCAGTTTATACTCTGACAGGAAGCTGCTCTGGGCATTTAGGTTTTGTCTGAAATCTACAGCACTGCAAAGAATTTTTATTTTTGTTTCAGTCTCTGTGTAGAAAAGTCCTGCTTAATTTACTTTCTCTTATTCATATAATTTTCGCAGTCCTCATCTCTGCATCAGATAAATGCCTCAGATGGGAAAATATAACTCTAATTATTAGTGTCTTGATAGGATCAAAAGGGTCTTTTATTAAAATAATAAAAATGTGTCATGTGAGAAAATTGAAAAAAAGAAAGAAAAAGATAGAAGTAGAAATGAGGGCTGCCAGGAGAAGACACTGAGTATTTATATATTCCATTATGCTGCTGTCAGGATGAGCTCCTCACACTGCAGCTGCCCACCCTGCCCAGGGTGCTGTGACAGCCCAGGCACTTTCACAGGGTCCTTTGTATCCCAGAGCCATCTTTGGGTGATAATTTCATTTCTCTTTTCTACCTGTTAAGAAGCAGCCAACACAGCCAGCAAACAAATAAGTAAGTATGTAAAATGAACGTGTTTTACAAAGCACTTACAGTCTTATTTAAACCTGTGTGTCAGTGATTTCCCTGTGTGTGCAATTTTGCAGGTAATTCATACAGTGATGAAAATCCCTTAACACTCATTGTAGGCTAATGCCCTTTTCCATTCTCAAATGTTCAACAACCTGAGCTGACAGTCAGGAGAGTTTGCATTTTTCTGGTTTGTTTTCTAAAAACAGCATCTACGTGAAAGAAGTTGAAGTATGGACACCTACAGTTTGTCTCTGAGCAGAGTGTTTCCAAAACATTCCTTGTATAGGAACTGTTTTCTGTTATTTCACTTATAATATTAATAAAAATGTGAATGGAACTGCTGTGAGGGATGGAATTTGCTATATTGCTATTTTCTTCTTTTTCTTTTTGGTCATCATTACACAATCAGTGAAATACCTCACAGCTGGACCCAGAGTTTCAGCTGTGAGACTGGGCTTCTGCCTAGACACTGAATTAATTGCAGGTGTACAGGGCCTGTTATATCTCTCCTCTTTCAATTTTTGGGGGGGTTTGGTAGGGATCTGAAGGGTGTCTTGCTTAGTCAGAGGCAGGTGTAAGTCCAGGATAACTGTTGCTGTTTTGGGGGAAAACCTGCAAGAGCAGGCAAGAGTTTCCTGATGTCCCTCTCCCAGAATTTCCTAAAAATTCCCCCTGGGTGGCAGTGGGCAGCAAGGAATGCTCACCTGTGTGTGATGTGTGGGTGAGTCAGGGCACTCAGTGAAAACTGATGGAGTAAGATGGCAACTCTGGGTGCAGGATGTGGGAATAACTCTGCTGCTGCCCAGAAGGGATCCTCTGGAGAGGCAGGCACAGCTGAGTCCCAGTGTTCCACTGCCATCACTGCCCCTGTGCAGCCCCAGACTGTGCAATCTGCACTAGGTAAGCTGAATTTAAACTGTTCTCTCTTGTAATATTCTTCTTAAATACCTGTATTTCTCCCCAGAGAAAGACTGATTTCTCTGAGATTTGCTGTCCCTCCTGAAAAAGAAATGTGGCTGTGTTTGGAAAAAACATTTATAGTGAGATTATCTTACAATAGGCATTTTATGTACATGCCTCTTTTTTCTTTTTCTTCTCAATTTACCTCCCCTCCTAAAAGGCCACATAACTTTCCCCCTGTGAATCTGTGAAATGCAGAGTTACTTTAGTTCTTAGTATCTGAAAGGATAATCAATTTAGATCAGATTTTTGAAGTCCTAAAGACTCAGCTTTATCTGAAAAAGTGGTTAGTTTTTTGGTGCCCAAGGCTGTCTACAGGAAAATGTGACTTTTAGGTGTTTATACCAGCTGAGCAAGAGGGAAGCACTCTGCTTGGGGTCTGAAGAGATGTTATGTGCATGGTATGATCCTGACCTTCTCAAAGGACTCTGACACTTGTCCAGTGAACTTCCAAGAGTGCAAGGAGATGGATATATCTTCAATTGCTGTGTCCAAATTGTTGTGGTAGTGAATTTAAGAGTGATTGTCTTGACTTTGTTACATTAATTCGTTGTAAAGGTAATGTGTGGAATGGTTTGCTCTGAAACTCCCCAAAAGCAGAAGTGTGAACCAGATCTGGGGTGTGGGGGAAGGTGTGTTTGGCACTTGGGCCATGTGAGAGAGGAGGGTTGCTCTTGGCTACCTGCAGCCACCAGAGTGAGAGGCCTTAGTGTGCAGGGATGGGAAGTGGGGAGCTGTGCCTGGAGCTAGACCAGGGAGACAGAGGTGGCACTGCAGCTTCTTTCAAGTGAGCACAGATTAAAAAGCCTCTTGTGGAGCACCAGGCACTCACCCACTTGGGCACAGTAAATGCAGACCCAGGAGATCTTGCCAAGGCAGATCTAAACCATGAGATCAGCCCCCTCAATTCATCACATCATTCCCCACCCCATCTGTTTGGAAGTCTCTCACGAATTTTAAAGGATGTGTTTTAAAAGTATTTTTCAACTCTGTTCCCAAATTGTATTGGAGATTTTAATTTTTTTTTTTTTTTTTTTTTTTAATGCTTGCTATTGTGCTTGTGTTACAGAGCCTGTCAACCCCTGCAGCACCCAGCTGTGCTGGCCCTAACCATAATTCACACAAACTGCCAAGTGCTGTTCTGCTTAATATGACAGATCCTTCCGTGATAGCTGTGCTGCAGCCAGCCCTGGTGAATGTGCTGGGAAGGATGGTGCCCATGTGAGAATGATTTATGTTTGTTAGGGCTGTGGTGAGTGAGCCTGCAAGCACTGCCTTCCCCTTTTCAAAAACTCACAAGATTTATCTCCCCGGCGCATCCTGAGTCTGTTTCTCTCTTTTTTTTTACATAGCTATCCCCAGAAAACTTCCAGGGCTTGGTTTTTTCCACCTGCCCTCTCCCTTGAGTGTGGTTTCTCCTTATCTCTCCCCTGAGCTGTCATCTCCTCATGCAATTCTTGTGGTGTTGCTCTTCCTGCTGCCCAGCTGGAAGTGCAGACAGCTCTAAAATGGAGTTTACAAGAGCCATGATCTGTGGGTGCTGTGCACACAGAGATTCTTGTACATTCCTCCTGACAACTGTCTGCATGCAGAACTGCATGTTGGCAAGAGACAAGGACTGCAACTTCCCTGGTGGGAGCTTACAGAAATGAGAATACAGTTGGAAAGAATAGTGTTGGATAAATGCTCTGCCATTGCTGGAAAATCAGAGCCTGATTGCAATGAAAGAATGGATGTGGAACATTCCTGGGAAAAAGGATAGAGTCAATTGCACAATCATCTCTGGGTTACCTGTTGGTATGATCCTCTTTGTTAATTAAGGGTTCAGCTTCTTACATATATGCTCCATAGAAAGACTTAACACTGGGGAAGGACTGCACACAGCCAGGAATGACTGAGTGCATTCAAAGGTATTGTTTTGACCCAAAGAAAGGAAATGTACTTGAGAACACAGCTAGGAGTTGTTAAGTATTCAAATGAGGTCCAGTTCCCTGTGTTATATTCAGACAACTTTGTAGGATAAATTCTTCAGTTGTTTCAGTGATCTAAAACATAAATCTCACAGCCAGGACATGGGATTTTTTGCTATTGTGAATATATAATAAATCACTGCTCAGTATGACCATGGATGATGTATCTGTTCCTTAAATAATAAATTCAGCAACCATGAAAGCCATCTGTTTTGCAGGTGTACAGCCTAGTCTTAGAGATTAATTATGAGAGTTTTTCAGCTTCTGCTGCTGCCATACAGCAGAGATGAGTTTCTAGCTCCATATTTTGTTGTTCTCTTGGCCATTCTTACTCTGCCTGCCTTTGGGAAGGGTTAAGGATGCTGGCACGGGAGGCAGGCAGGCTGCTGGCCACTAGCACTGCTGGTTAACCAGGAGCAAGCAAGAAAGGGGCTGCTGAGCAGGAGACAGGGGGATCCTGGGGGAGACTCAGGGGCAAGGAGTCTGTGGATTTGAGAGCCTGTCTTGAGTGAGTTCATTAGCTTGAACTGATCTTTTAGCTGCTGGGGTAAACAATAAAGACTGAGAGCTTGTCCTTCTAGCTATGATGGCCCAAGAAAAATGACTTACTGATGGAGGACACAAGTTGCTTGGTTTTTTTACTGATTTTTTTTTCCTCTTATTGGATCCAGGCAGGCCACGATGTAATATAGGGGATTGTGGCATTGGGAGCCAAATCAGGAGTCTGAAGGGTCCTGAGGCTGTGGTCACTTTTGGGCTGAGCCTGGCTGAGTCTGACTAGCTAAGGAAAGGATCTAATACTCCTAGGAAGCAGAGGGACAACAGGCACTTGTAGGGTGTAAGAATTGGGCATACCACTCCACCTAAAGGGACCAATTGTCATCCTTGGTTTAGTAGATCAAAAGGTTGTATGCTAAATAAATGTAAGTTAGCTTAAAAATACTTAGGAAGAGAGAAGGGAAAATTCTCCAAGAAGGAAACAGCTAATTCTCTATGGCCACAGCTGGCTGCATGGCCCTGTGTATCCAGACAGATAATACTGCTTGTGAAGCCCTGGGTAATTATAGGGGAGTGGGTGGGGACCACAGTGCTTTGTTCCTCCCTTCCCCACAAATTTTTGGTCAACTGAAGGCGAGGCCAGGCAGTAGGAGCTGTTGGAGGCTGCTTTGGCAGCAGCTCAGGAGCAGCTGGGTGATCCAGTGCAGCCTCCTGCATCCCAGAGCTGCTGCGCTCCCTGGGCCGTGTGGGGCTCCAGGCTCAAGCACTGGGAAGATGTGGGTAAGGGCTGAGCATTGGACACTGGGGAAAGCAGGACTGGGAGGGAGAGCAGCAGCATCTGGAGGCCTGTGCCCAGCCATTGAGTGGCAGAGATCTGCTCACCTTCACTCTGCACCTGCTGTGGAAGCTGGTGCTGCTCCTGGGCTGTCTGGGGAGAGCTCACCAAAACAAAGCAGAGAAAGTAAAATGCTGAGGGAAACTTGAGAAGCACTGGACAGATGGACAGCAAAGAAGGTAGTCAAAGTGGAAAGAAGATTCGGTGGGGAAGGGGGAACATTTTTCCCATAGAAATAGTGTGTCTATCCTGCTGATCACTGAGCAGTGCAGAGTGTGATGTGGAAACTACAGCTGCAAAAGCTGTTCTGACACCAGTTATGATGATGAAGCTTGTACATACATGAAGGATCTGAGCTTTGGATGTCTTTAGTGCTAGAGTTGAAAAAGTTGCTGACTTAGGCTGCCTTGAAGGCTCTGATTTCCAAGTGGTACAGACAGCTGTCTGTGTTCTGCAATTGCAATTACACAACAGCAGCAGCTGGACAGCCTGCCAGGACATCAGGACAGCCTGCTCTCAGCTGCTGTGGGGCTTCTCAGGACATCAGGAAAGTGGTGCAGAAAACAAACTCACTGTACTTCTGTACATTCCAGGAGCTGGAGATGAGCTGTCTCAGGACAGATTTTACTCTTGTGCCACCTGAAAACACTCTGTTCCAGGATAACCTGATGCTCATACACAAACAAGCAGATGTACCCTGGTGGGGTGTAATGCTGACACTCACTTGGGGCTAAGGCAGCACATGGTCCTTGTTTCCTCTTCTAGAATATCTTGGGATGGGGAGAAAAACTCTGTCACAGCTTGCACGTGTCAGTAGTTGGTGTTGCAGAGTCCATTCAGCTGTTTGTGTGCTGGCACATTTTCCACAGTTCTCCTCCTCCTTCTCCCCACTGCCTCCTTCACTGGCCTAAGGACCAACAGGATTGCCTAAGTTTTCAGAAGGGCAGAAGACACAGTTGGAACATACAGCTGGCTTGGGGGGAGAAGCAATGAAAACCACACAGAGTGATCTCCTACCAAGATTGCTGCCTGTGCTCACAGGGCTGCAGTCTTGCTTGCTCTGCCTTTGCTGGACAGACACTTTTCCATAAGTACCCACTGGTATTTGTTCATGCAGATGTTAGCCCATCATTCCTTCTGCAGAATTCTGCCTGCCCATGTCTCAGGTACTGAAGTATTATCAGAATTGGGATTTGGCAACAAAGTTTTGCTCTGGGCCTTTGCACACATTTTTGTGTGACTGGACAGGAGTGAAGTGTCCCAGTGCTCGTGCATGGACTCCTACAATGTGACATGGGAACAGGTCAAGGTCTGTGTGAAATGGATGGACACTGCTGACACAGCAAGGGCTTTGCTTATGGAAATGTGGGGGGAGATAGCAGATGTGGGGAATAGTGGGGGATATCTGGGATGCAGTATGTTCAGTCTTTTGTCAAGAACATGCAGGATCCAATGTAATTTCTCTGTGAGAAGGATGAGGATGTGGCCAAATAGTGCCTTTTCAATCCTTTTAATTTTGACATGTTTTGTTCTCTAAATACTTTGATCTTCCCCAGCACCCACTTGTCTGCAGATGAAGCTGATAACAATCATTCCAAGCTCTTTCCTAGCATTCTTTCTTATTCTGCAGTCCTGAATGAAATTCAACCTTATTATCCATAAAAAACCTTTCTCATTCCTCCAGCTGTCTCCTAGAGCTAGTTCACTTCTGACCTCTCCCTTACTGACTCTGTACTGACCTTGCACTTCCCCCACAGCCCTAATCTGCCAGTGTCTACTCCTAGGCTTCCTCTGCTATTTTGCATGATTTTCTGTTTTTTTCTAACAGGGCCCACCATTTCCTGAGCTGCACTTCAGCAGTAAGTGTGAACAAGGCCCTTTATCCACACACTTCATTAAGTGCAGTGACAAATTACAACCATTGCCAACAATTTTGATGCTTTCACTCCTTCTCTCTGATTCCAGGCTCTGGGTAAATCTATACTTTCAACTGTATTTTTCTATTGGCAATAAAACCCAGCATCAGTGTTTCCAAGTTGTAGAGAAACAATACAATTCCAGTGCCAGTGTCTTGTTCAAAGAGCAGTGTTTTGTCTTTAGTTGAATTTTTATCAGTGGGACAACAACCCCAGTGGTTTTTCAGTGGCTTTTATTAAACTACTAAGGGATCATTCAGTCTCATCTCAACCTCCCATCCAATGCAGTTTGAGTTCTCATCTGAAAATCTTGCAAATGGATTTGTTTTGGTTTGGTTTTGTTAATGAAGTTAGGCTGTAGAAATAATCAGTAATAACCTGCCAATGGGCAGTTGTGGAAAAACTTTTTAAAAGAGCAAAGTGGTCATGCACATCATATCTGTGTGTACATTTTCTTGTTTTGTCATGCTGTTATCAAACAAAACATTTTCCTTCCCCCCAGTATTTGCCTGTCATTTACATAAATTTTTGTATTAGTTGAGTGGGAATTTGTTTGCATTCAAAGTGGAAAGCAGAGGTTTTCCCAATATTGATTTTTTTAAAATGACACCATGAATTGTACATTTTATCTCTATGTACCTGCAAACCAGACCCATTTATTTTACAAAGTAGAAAGCTTAACTCTAGGTGTCAGCACTGCAAACTGAATGTGCAGCTATGAAAATGAAGTTTTGCTGTCTCTGACTCCTCCAGTGCCACCAGAAATAAAGTGCAATAGCAGTTTTGCTGACAGATCCATTAGGGCTGAGGAAGGGAGCCCACAGTTATGCTTAACAGCACAAGTAGGAATTGTAGCATTCTTTTCTTCCACAGTCTTTTTCTAGCTGCATAAGTGTGTTCTTATTAATGGCTTCTAGTAAATAATGTTTAATGTAAAGGAAAGAATGAGGATGAGATCCATCTCCAAACAGTGCCCACTGTTTCAAATGGGTATGGTAAGCCTTTCCCTTCATTTGTTGTTAAATGCTTATATTGAGTGGGTCTCCAAAGTGATGAGAGGGCACAGGAAGCTGACTTATTTTTCTGGTTCTAACAGGCTTGATAGATCAGCTGAATTAATGGGGTGGATGAAGTTTATGTGACTATTGCTTATACTTGAAACTGCACAGTAGCAGAAACATCGGGGAAGGAAAGACTTGATTTTCCAGCCTTTAATGCTAGCAATTATGAGAAGTAAATAAAAGCATTCTGCATTGCAAGTACTGTGGTTATCCTGAAAAACCACATTTCTCAAAAGCACTGACTTTTGGCTTTGCATCTCTCAACTTTACAAGGTGCTCTCATCTGGGTCAAGAGATCCTGTTGCGTATCTGAGTGAAAAGCTGCTTCTTGCCATTCTTGTTGTCCATAGTCATCACTTATCTGCATGTTTTGCTTTTAATTATGACCTGATTGCATTTGTCATGCAGTTAAGGCACTGTTAAAAGTGTGGCTGTCCTGAATGCACACAAGTGTGCTCCTGCTGAATTGGATTCTTCTGAAACACAATGATTCTGACAGGGGGCCACAGAAGTGTTCATGGCAAAAAGCAGCAGTAGTTCAAACAGTTTCCTTGTGTAACACATAATTTTCCCCTCTTCAGGTGCTGTTAATTATTGATAAAAGTCATGTCTCTGATATTTGGTTTTCACCATGTTCCAAAATCAAAAATTTGGTTGGGCCTTCCCTAAATTGCTGGTGTCTGTGAGCTAGTGGAAACAGGCAGGACCTTGGAGAAGCACCTGTGTGAATCATTGAGAATAAAGGTAGCAGAAGCTATGAATGACAGTGAAAAAGGTGAAAGGCACGTGAAGATGCCATGGGTTGTGTGTGGTCTCTGGTACAGTATACTGATGTATGACTGTCGTTGAACTCAGGCTGTACTTGAGCTGGTACTTCTGGAACACAAATTGTCTATGGCAGTAACTTGTTTTGCTCTGGGCATGATGTCTAAGGGGCTTTTAAATACAACATGTTTTCTCTTAAAGTACATCCAGACATCTAGTCTCCCAGCACATCTATAGGATAAGGAAGCACAGTTACTCTCATATGATATAGAAACAGAAAAGGTTTATTTTACATACATATTCCAGGAAAAGTCTGCCTGCAGTTGATTTCCCAAGCCCCGGGGCTTGGCTCCACCCATAGCACCATCTTCCCTTTTCACAGGCTTTGCTTTCAAAAATATTTTCAAAGAAATTGGCATGGGCAGAGTCGAAAAGGAAAACGATGGGAAGCAACAACCGAGCCCGTTGTCCGGTTTCTGAAGCAGGGCGCCAGGTGTCTCACGGGGCAGCCGCTCGCTGCCTCCCCGAGGCGGCGTCCCGGGGCTCCCCCGAGCGCTGAGCGGTGCGGGCCGCGCTGCGGTGCGGTGCGAGCGGCGGTGCGGGGCCGCGGGCTCGGGCGGGGCCGGCGCGGCATTGGCCGCGGCCGCTGATCTGCATTGACGCCAGCACGGGCCGGAGGTCAGCGCCGCCGGGCGCTGCATTGGCTCGGCCGGGAGCCGGGGCCGGCAGCCGGGGCGGCGCGGGGGGAGCCGCGGGCGGGGCGGGGCGGCGCGGGGCGGGCGGGGCGGCGGAGGGGCCGCGGCCGCGGCCGCCGCTGAGGAGCATCAATAATAACAAGGTGAGCGCGGCGCGAGGGACGGCGGCTGCGGGGAGCCAGGCATTTCCCTGCTGAGGGATGCAGACACCACGGCCCCGGGAACCAGAGCTCTCGCCGCTGCAGCCCTTGCCGCCGGGATGGGACGCTAGGATCGTTCTCCTTCTACTTCTCGCTCTTTTTAATTTTTCTCGCCCTTTTATTTTTTTATTTTTTAATTTTTCCCCTCTCGCCGTTTCGCATCACTTCTCTGCCCAAAAAACCAACCGCATCATGGAGGCCCTTTGATGCGTCCGCCCGCCGCGCCGGCTGCCCCCGCGGCTGAGGGAAGCCCTCCGGGCCGTGCCCGATCCCCCGAGGGGGCTCCCCGCGGCCCGGCCCGCCCCTGCCCCGCGGCGCTGAGCCGGGATGCCGCTGCGGCGGCCGGAGAGCCCCGCTGCCGCCTGACGGGGGGCTCTTCCTTCCTTCCGACGACGGGAACCTGAATGTCACCCCCGCGGCGGCCGCCCGCCCGCCCGCGACCGAGGCGGCGCGGGACGTGCCCAGCGCGGCGTGAGGAGCGCAGCCGGCTCCCCGGGGCGGCCGGGCGGCTTCCGCTCTTCGCTGGTATTTTTTAATAAATCGTTGATTTTTTTGAATTTTATTTTTTTGGCCCCAAAGCACACCCCAAAGCGCACCCCCGGCACAGCGCAGCGCCGAGCGGGACCGCGAGGGGTGAGCGCGGCTCGGCGGGAGCGCGGACGCGAAGGTGGAGAGCGGCCCCCGGCCCGGTCCCGGGTTAATCGGTAACGCGGAGCAAGCCCGGGTGGAAAATGCGCCGTGCCCCGGGCTCAGGGGAGGAGATGGTGCCGTGCCCCCGGCCGCTCTGAGCGCCGAGCCGACGCCGAGGTGTGTGTGGTTTGGGGCTTGGGGTTTTTTTTAGTTATTTTTGCCTTTTTTTGGTTGTTTTTGGCTTTTTTTCTCCTATTTTTTTCCTGCTTTTACAAGAAGGAAAGAAAACGTTACCAAGATTCTCAGATGGCTTAGACAAATTAATAATAATCTGTGAAAATACGAAGTCGACCGGTTCTTGATTTCCCCCTTCCCTCCCCTCCAGCTCCCCAGCCCACTGCTGAGATTGAGCTAAAAGGACCTGTTTGCTGGAGGACGAGGAGAACAGACACTTTTCTGGTGGTGTAGAAGGGACCGATGGCAATGCTTCAGAGTGTAGTGGAGACGCAGGAGAGAGATTCAACCTGTTAACAAAAAAAAAAATTAAGCAGGGGGAAAATATCAACGGGAAGGAAAGATATATATACATATATATACACACGTATATATATATACGATTTAGAAGTATTCCCCAGGTGGCCACAAAGCATGGGCTGTGTTCCAAGCACCAACCTCTCTGACAGCAGAGTGATCTGTCACAGTAGCAATGAGTCTGAGGAGTACAATTTCCCTCACCAGACCAACACAACCATGTCTCAACAGCAGCAAGGCAACCCCGTCCCAGGATTATTCATTAAATGCTACAACACATCCACTTATGAGGCGAGGACTAATTCCTCTAAGAAAGACAAGAGGGAGAACAGCCAGAGCATGGAGGCAGAGGCCCAGACCGGCAGATCCAATGTTAAGGTAAAAAGGGTGCTAAACACGAGCGCTGTTTCTCTCAGAACCGGAGCTGGCTGTAGCGGTTCAGCCCAAGCACTCTCCCGGCCGTTTTGCGGGAGCTTTTCCTGGCTTGGGCTTTACTTTCGTTTGTAAACTAATTAGTGTCTTGGCGACTTTGTAGAGGTACCCGAGCCTCTTTCTTCACTCCACAAAATGAGTTTTCCTAGTTCTGGGAAGGAGAGCGGTGTTAATTGTCCTCATGGATGGCTGGAGCCGGGGCCGCTGGAGCGCGGTGGGGCCGCGCCGTGCGGGGGATGCGCGCAGGGAGCCCCGCGGTGCTGCCGGGCCGTCCCGCCTGGCTCTCCGTGCTCGTCCCCTTTGGAAACAGGGGCAGATCGCGGTCTGGAGCGGTCTGCGAGCTGGGCTGATCGCTTTACATACCTCTTCCATTTGGAAAGTTGAAGGGAGAGCGGCCGCGTGTTTTGCTTTAGGTACTGATTTACATTAACAACTTGTTGACCTTGTCTGTTGCTGCAAATAGGGATTTTTTTTTTTTTGCGGGTTTTTTTCTGTGTGTTTGTGCCCATACTTTTGAGTAGAGGTGCGACACAAGACTGTTTGGAGTTGACAAGCACATACTGAAAAAAATTGTGATTTGTGATTATTTTCTTGGAAGTCTGACAGTTAGTGGTTTGGAGTGCTTGTTTGTCTGTTTGCTTTTTATCTGTTTGTTTATGAGTTGTACTTTAGCTCCTAATGTAATAGGTCTGGATTATATGTCTGCTTTTTTTTTTTTTAACTGTTTTTTATCTTGTAAAAATGAGTAGTTGCAAATGTAAGAAAAATCATACTGTAGCAGCCCTGAGGATATTATATAACATGGCTGATCTGTTCTGGTTGCTGTGAGAAGAGCTGAGATACACATGCTGTAAATATAAGATACAGGCTTGAGATGCAAGTGAGATCTAGCTGAATGTCAAGTGTTTTGCAGACTAACAAAATCTAATGATTTGTTGTTTACTTAGAGTTTTTACTTGCTTACCAAGACAACTTCTAGAGTATTGACCTGGAATAATTTACTTCAGTTATGTGGGTGATTTTCTTTGATTGTTTTCCTTCAGACTTGGTAACCTTTGGTTATAGTTTAATAAGTTTCATAGTTAAAAAAGTGTTGAAAATTAGCAGACACATTGAGAGCAGTGAGCTGGTGAGGAATTAACAATACTTAACTGAGAACACGAAGCTGAGTGGTGGTGTACTACAGTAAATTTCTGTGTTAACAGCACTGCACAGGAAATGAACTTCACGGCCCTGTTCACACGCCATAGATGAGCTCACGGCATGGTTCACACAGCAGCCACACTGAGCAAGATTAAGCTGTCAGCTGAGTCCTGACAGTTGTTTTGCCAGCTGAATTTTTAATAATGATTGTAATTGAATGTTACAAACCTGAATCAAAAGTAGTCTTTTAAAACTTTTGTTCTGTGAATTTGTCTTGTGTCATTGTTTAAGGGGAAAAATCCCTCAAACCTGTTTCCAGAAGCATGTGTGGGAAGCAGTCTTAATTTAGTTAAATTTTGTTGCTCACCCTCAAGAACTTTGTACAAATTCTTGTTACTAGGTTTGGATAATTCAGCCAGACACCATAGGTTGCTTTGGTTTGTATGCATGCTGTGATCTCATTGACAGTCACTCAGATTTTTATCACTCAGTCACATTTTCTGCCCCTGTCATCACTTAGCACAGTTCTGTTAAAGATGGATTCTCAGAAATGAAAATGGAGCTCTGTTTGTGATCAGTTGAATACAAAATCTGTTGGACACATCACATCTACATTATTTTCATGGGCAAAATCCTGTAATAATCTTTAGAGCTGTCAGGCAGCCTGGCATTTCTTTCTCTGCATTTATTATTAGTGTGTAGTATGATGAGATTTGCAATGCTAGATAACTGTGCTGTCTCAGAGATTGTGCTGGAGTGAGGGATCACTGCAGAGCAGTTCTCACAGCCCAGTGACAACTGGAAAGAAAGAAAGAGTGAGAAAATTGAAAACAATGTGCAGGAGCTTGAAATTCCTGAAGGCAAAAGGAGCATTGGGCAGGATGTTGTGCTGTTTTGTAATTAAAAGGATTTTTGACTGGAGGAAGAACTGTAAGAGTTAGGGTGCTACTAAGAGCCATTGCTATTTCTTGGAGTGTGTAGTACACTCTTTATGGCCCTGGGGATTCCTTCACACAAACACAAAATGCTACAAACCTGGTGCACTTTGGGCACTGGTGGTGTCACCCAGAATTTGTGTGAATCACCAGTAATCTGCCTGAATGACTTTTTCACTGGGTTTCAGGGTGCTTGAAGCTGTTGCATATTCTCAAATTAAAGCCAACAGAACGCTGTGTTAGAGCTATGAACAAAGCTTGGCCTGTGTGTAAATTTCATGTTTTCGCTTTGGCTGGCATTAGTGTTAAGTTCATTAAAACATGTATAGTTTTAATAGTGCAGTAATATTTGCTATTAATATTACTGAATCAGTTTGCTAGCTATAGTGAACATTTTTCAAGTCAGAAAATGTAACAAAAAGAAAAAAAGTCCCATGTTAGTTGTAAAATGGTATCTCCCTCCTTAATTAGTATTTTCATATGTGGCTTTTATTTGACAATTACGAGCATCTTGGACTAAGTGCCATATTTAAACAATGAACCAGCCATGGAAACTCTTCCTTAAATTTTCAATGTCTTGCCTCTGCAGATTAAACCCTGTACTAGTGAAAGATGAGCAGGACTTGGATGCAAGGACTGGGGTTTGATTATCCAGTGCTACATAAAGAATGTCAAATTACACTTAACCAGTACTGTTACAAAGAGGAGTTTCCCTGATTTTTGTTTTAACTCTGAAAATCTCAAGGAGGAGGACTCAAAATGGTGACAATCTGTCCTTTTCATATATATTGGTTATGATTTACAGATATTTTTGTAGTTGAATTTGTGGTAAAGGTACTTGGATTTATAGAAACCTGCTTAAACACCATTAGAATAATAACTGTTTAATCCATAACGTAAGGGGAGTAAATGCTGAAAGGCATAAGGACTTCTTGGGTGTTTATTTAGAATTGGCTTGGATATTCATAATCATGTGCTATGCCAACATCCTGTGTGTGTGGCTCTTCTCCAGCACATTAATATACACTGTAGCACCTTGATTTTGCACTGTCATTCTTTTACGTATGTAAGATTTCCTTCCTCTTTCCTTGAGGAACTCTCCCTGTTGGTACATTTAATACAGAAATATGTGCATTTGGGTGCAAGGGGATCAGAGAGTAAATCCACACTTCATTTGTTTGAAATTAAAATTACTCCCAAGTCAGAAGGACGGAATGTGAAATAGTCTTTCGATTTATCAGCTGGTGAGGGGCAGCCAGTTGAAATCCATGCCCCTACAGCCAGTAAGTTTTCTGCATTCAAACCCTGAAAGTGCCTGTGAATTTTGCAGTCACTGCAAACCCACGTTGCATAATTCTGCATAGGCTGTATGCTCTGTGGCACCTGCAGTGCTGAAGTGGATCTCATTTCAGCAGTTAGCAGAGCATTATTTAGTCCATTAAGCTGTCTGCTCTTTTCCTCCCTGTCTGGTAATTCCTTTCCCTCGGAACACGTGAGCACTCCCTCCCTTTGATACTCCCACACTTTCTGTCCGTGCTTCCACTGAGGCCATTCACCCTCTCCTGAATCCTCCCTGTTCCCACTGAAGCTGTCCTCAATCATTTCCCCAACAAACTTCCCATCCCCATTTCCCTCCCACTTCCACTGACGTCAGCTCTCCTGTACAGAGATCCTTGCTTGCACTGAGGATCCTTCCCACGCTGACATCCATGAACTTTTCTCAGTCTCCAGACTTTCACACTCATACTTTTAATGCTGTTGTTGTAAGGCATGAGCCCTTTCTTTAGGGGATGGGAGTCTAATTTTTAAATTGTATGAAGAGAAGTGCTGTAGTAACACGTGAACTGGGCTCATATTTAGGTCCAATTTTTATCTAAGATTCCTGTTGTTTGTTATGTAAATTGGAAAAAACCCAAACTGTAAATCACTCACAGTATATAGATGGCTACACTACAAAGACAGCATAAACAGTGGTTTTAATTTTCAAAGCATTATTATTGGTACCTCTTCTTGTCATGCAAACCAACTCATGCAAAATGTGTCACTGCATCTGAGGGCAATTCTTTGTGTGCCTGAGATGAGCAGGGTTAGACGCTGAATTTTTGGAGTGTTTTCTGTCAGTAAAAACTTCACTGAAACTCAGCTGAAAATTCCTGTGTCTTTTCTGTTGTTCTTCAGTGCTGCTGTCTGAGTTTGCTCTGTGTCTTTTCCCTGGCCATTTCATGTAGTTAAGTACTAAGCTCTTCCTTTTTCTGCCTCCTGAATCTGTCGATAGGGGAAGTATTAATCCAAGCCTTTATTTCTGCAGTTCTAGATATTTTTCTTACTGTGTTTTACCTTTTGTATTCTTAATTGAATGGCTCAGATTGAAGTGTAAGTACATTTACAGTGAGAAATCTCCCACTTGTAGAGTGTACTTACAAGCCAGGCAGAATAACAGGAGGTGATGTATTAATGAGTTTTTACCATTACCAATATTACATGTGGTGTGAAATTCCAATGGAAGTTAACAGCTTTGCCTTGCTATTTAAGTTACCAGCAATTCAGATTTTACATCCCAAATGCTAAGTATAAGTTAAAGGTACAAAATGGTTACACCCACTTGCACATACGTCTCATTCAATGAATTGTAGATTAGGGGACAATCTGTGTGACAATGAAGAATGTCTTATTAAGAAAGTTGTTCATGGTTCATTTGAATCTAAGAAAAAATACTGTTTGGAAACTGTTTTGCTTTCAATTTTGCATGCTTTAATATTTGTTCCTCATGTTCAAGTAAGTGTCCATGTCAAGAAAGGGAGAGGTATTTGAGTGAGAATTATTTTTTTCATCCATTGAAATTGTTATATCCAGCAGTCGCCACTACCAGCAGTGATAAATAGCTGTTTTGTTTTAGTATTATATGAACATTTGTTCACCTCTCTTGGCTGTCACATTGAAGAAGGACTCCAGAATTGGCTTACTTAAGCAATAGTAACAACACACTGAAAATATTCCACTTTTTGAGCAGCTGGAATCTCAACTGACTTTCAAATGAGACCTCAAAAAGAAATAAGTATTTTGAGATATGAACAGCTAAAGCTTTATAGCTCTCAGCAAAAAGTGAAAGAAACTTAAAGCAAATATGATAATGAGCAGAGTGGCCTCAAGGTGAAATAGTTCCAATACAAGATTTACATTGTCATTTTATAAGGGGGCCACAGAAGCACCTGCACATGGAGGAGAACAATTTAGCATTGTGTTCTGTTTTGGTGGTGTATAAGGATATAATATGCCCACACTGTAAGGTGTTTTACCAGCCATGGATGGAATTAAAACATTGTTTGCAATGTCCCAAGCTCAGTTTTCCATGTGAATTTCAGTGTTTTTATATATATGAGACCCATTCATCCAGTGGAGGTTCAGTAGGAATTGGCTTGGTCCTGTGGCATTCTACACATTGCTCTCTGCTCTTTGGGTAAAATAATTAGGTATCATCATTTAACTGTAATTTAAATTGGCACAGGATGACGAGATACAAATTTAATAGCTTTAATGTGCATGACATACTAAATAGTTTTATTGCCCAGAGTCAGATTTCTAAGTTTCAAAGGTGCTGAGGAAGTGATGTTTAAGTCCTCTGCAAAAAGATTCTGGCATTCAGCCCCTTTTAGGTTCTTTCTTGATACCCCCTTTAGGGCCAAAATGTAATAAATGATGGTGTTACACTTGCTGGGAAGTTAAATAGCAGAGTCTCTAATTTGTGCATTCTTCCAGACCGTTCTCTTTTGCCATGGGCTGTTCTGTTGGCCTCACATCAAACTCCCAGGCCCTTTTCTTCTGTTTCTTGTAAAATCTGTAACTCTGTCACTCCACATAAAGTAAAAGGCTTAGCATTGTGTGAGCCAGCTCCCACATGGATGGCTTTGTTCCAGGAGAAAGGAAGAGAGCTGGAACCTGCTTTTTGACATGGAAACGTGTTGACATAAATTAGGTTATCTCTGTTTTGAATGTGGTAGACAAGATAATTTGAGATGGGTTTTGATAGTGCTTCCAATGTTCAAAGGTAGTCTGAAAATATATGTACAGAGTTAATGTCCTTGCACAGCAGAAGAGCTTGGAATGAAAAAGGAGCATTCAAGATTTAAAAGCAGTTTTGGAAATTAATTGTTGCTTGTGAAAAAGACTGATTCCAGCATGAGGGACTCAAATAAGGATTCCCACCCTTGCTTGGAGTGGCAGGAAATGTGGCTTTTGGTTCTGCCACTCTCTTACCTGATAGGCAGTTTTTGAGCATTATATCCTGAGAAATTGGGGTAACATATCTTTGTTGGTATAAAGAAAATCTCTTTGTTGGCCAGATGGATCTTTCATTTCTAGTGAACTAAACTGATACTATTTCAAGGATTTTTAAAAATCAGGGTATATATTAGTCTGTTTGTTAAATATTATTTTACCAGATTTAAGACCTGTCTGTTTCTTTGTTGGAAATGAGAACTCACCTTTTTTTTTTTTTTTTTTTGCAAAAGTAGAATTATTTTGCTTGTTAATTTGAAAGTTGCATAGGAAAACCAAACATTTATATGCCTTTTTCAAGGAACATGTATTTTTCTTTGTAAATCAAACATTTTCTAAAGTGACACGAATAGATTATTGGTCTTGTTACAGGGAAAATGGTGACATTGAAATCTTTTCATTGTGTTGTAGACTTCCCAGTTTCCTAAGTAAATCCATGCAAAGAAAACACAGAATCACTGGACAAATATGAAAGAATGGCATCCTCTGCTTCCCATTGTTTTCATTTGGAGTTAGCAGTGACCTTTAGCTCCCTGCTGGGATGTGGTGGAAACTTGACGAGGCCCCATCTTATTTGCCACTAAAAGACAACTTATTTTTAAAGTTACACATTTACTGTCCTCTTCTGACTTTGAGTCTAAAGTTATGTTATCTCTAAGAAAATTTAAGCAGAAAAACAACCTCAGTAAGTGATTGGCTAAGTAAACCTTCTTTATAAGGATTATGTTTGAACAAAACCTGAGCTAATTTGTTAATTAAAGCACAGTGAAATGATCTGCATTGAAAGCAGTCTTCCTGTATTTAGGAGTAGCTGCACTTTTGCATCATCAGAAAGATGTTCCTCGTTCCCACTGAGTTATCAGGGCTGTGGCTCTTCTGACACTGAGGTGTAGAGCTCTGCTTTACAGCAGTGGTTTTAATTCCAGGTTCAAATACACAAATAGATCTGTGGGATATGTAGGAAGGTCAAAATCAATGTTGAGCTGAGATGATTAATTTGCAGGTATGTGTTCTTTTTGGAATACTGTCTGCTTTTCCTTCCAGTTTTTAAGGTGGTGGGGTTTTTGGCTGGTTTTTTTTGTGTGTGTTTTTTTTTTATTTTATTTTTTTTTCCTTCCTTCATAACTTTTCATAAGTTTGGTGAGAAATTCCACAAATGGTTGAGGACAGCCACACCTATTACTCTGGTAACTTGAAGCAGAAGTGATGTGTCCTGCACAGAGTTTAACTGCCTGGTAAAAACTGCACTTTTCCATGAGCTTTAACTCAAAGGTAAATATTTCAGCACAGGATGAGTATCAGAGTGTAGCTCCATAAATATTGGAATCCAGAGCTTGTACTGAACTGTGGATGGCACTGGGATTGCTTGCAAGATACCTGCTTTTTATTTTTCAAACCAAAGCAAAGTATTATTTTCAAATACTGAAGGGATTTATTAGTGGGCCAAATTGTTGCTAAAATGACCCTCTTTCAACCCTGTTAAGATCTTTGAGAGTGATGGCTCATGAAGTTAAAACCTTAAATTTCTAAGCCCTCAGAAGGATTTTTTCCCAGCCTATTGGTACCTGTGTTGTTCTCCCCTCCCAGCCAAGGATCATTCTGCAGGCAGAGATGCAGCAGGACCCAGGCTGGCCCTGTGAGTGTGTCCTGCCTGGCCAGCTTGCTGTCTCTTTCCACTTGGATGCCTGATGGGAATTCTGTGTCCTGCAGGATCAGGGCCACCGTGTACCCAGAGCACAAGGGCTGCACTCAGACCAAGCTGTGTCCACGTGTGCAGGGCTTTGTCTCCAGCCCTCAGCAGAGTGTGCTTTGCAGAGAGATGCAAGGGATCTATTTAAAGGTACAAAACTGAGAAGGGTTCTTCATGTTCCTCTTCTGGTTTTAATCTGAACATACTGACTTACTTTTCATTTTTTTGCCATTTTGGTGTGTAATGCGATACCAATATTTTAGTTTTATGTCCTTAAAACTTGGTTGATGAGTACAATGAAGAATTGTACTCTTGAGTGGAAGTTGTGAATGGAGGATGAATTTCCAAGCCAGTGTTAGCACACAGTTATCACTGCAGCACCACCGGGGTGAATGGTTGATGTATTTGTTTCTGGTTGATGTATTTGTTTCTGCAGATACTGTTACAGGGACCACAAACAAACAATGAAAGAGTTTAGAAGAAAGCAGGGGACATGAATTAAAACTAAATATGGGTTTGCATTCTGAAGAGGACTTCACCACCAGGGTAGCTAGTTATTTTTCCATGCATAGGTCAGTGTGTCCTCCAGATAAAAAACCTGAGGGTAAAACTGATATTTTAGAGGAATTAAACATTTCCAAGGCAGGCAGAGGGGGTTTTGCAAACCCAAACAGGGTTTGTTTTGTTAACAAAAGGAAGAATAAGTCCTGTGAACTCAGACACTGCTTCATGCTTCCATTGATGCTGCTGGAACTTTTCCTTCACTTAATACTTGGGGTTTTCTTTTTTCTCTTTGGCAGGAATGGATCTGCTTTCTGCAGAATTTCAGATGAAAGGGCTGTTCTGCTCCTACTGTCAATTAGTGATGGTGTTGCATGTCCTCACTCCTGGAGGTGGTGGTGGTGTTCCCTGCTGTGCAGTGCTGTGGAGCTGAGATTGTCAGGGGAGCAGTCAGCTCCAATTCTGTGGCACTGCTGTCACTCACAGCCCCTGAGCCTCCCAGTGACACTTCTTCCCTCAGCAGATAATGTCACATTGTGCCTCTTCCAAAGTAGGGAATATTTTGCTATGGGGCAGCTGCTTACTTTTTAGGAGTTTTCTGAAAAATTATTGCATGTTACAGCTCTTTAAAACGAATGTATTCATTTTAGCTTGTGGGGAACCAAGTTTTATCCAAAAAGCAGTTGCCTTTGGCACTGGTACCCAGTAGGACAAAACAGATTCTTGGAGATAAGAGAGATTTAGCTTTTATGATCCTTATTCATCCTACCTAAAACTCACTGGACTAATGAGGTTGCTCAGTGAGGAAGCTGACCCATCCCTCTCCCCCTTGGCTTTGGTGAGAAGGACAGAGGTAGTGTCTGTCTGTCCCTGAAGGACAGGCAGTAGTGGCAGCCTGCTGGTTTGGTAGCAAATAATAAAAAAAGAAATTTTGTTGGGCATTCTGTCCTTTTGGCTCTGAGAGCTAAATATTGATATATCAGCTTATGGTAGTTTTCTGAGAAACATAATTCTGCTGTCACTGTTTGTAAGTTGGATTTGTTTTTTTTTTCCCAACACAGTTGAAAAGGTTTTATTCCTTGTTTGTTTGTATCAGTGCAGAGCCTCAGAGTCTGAGTGGGAGTGGGGCAGAGGGAGCAAGCCCTGCCAGTGGCTGGTGGGAGGTGTGGGAAGTCCAGAGGCTTGTCACATCCTCACAGTGACCATGGGAACATGTGTGACCATGGGAACATTGCCAAGCACCAAATTTTCAGAGAAGCATGGCTGAAGTTCACATTTGCTAAAAAGCTAAGCTCTCTTATGAATTACTTACAGAGAGATTTGTAGCCAGACTGTCAAAAAAAGCAAGCTGAAATTGCAATCTCTTATTTTGCCAATTAAACTAAAAGTAACTTCTTTTTGGAGGTTACATAGCTCTGAAGTTTTTGCTAACTTTATCTTGGCTGTTGTGATTGCTGAGGGCTCTTAGAAGGCTCTCTTGTGCTCTTTGGGCAGTGCAAACTCTCTGTGCCCTGCTGAGTTTGTGGAACACTGTTCTTGGGGCAGTTTTTGCTTTGGGGGTAACCTTGTTTGGTTGCTTTACAAAGTCTAAGACTGTGGAAATGAAACAGACCTGGTGCAGGGTCAGGGAATGGCATTCTTCCTCCAAGTCCTCTGGGAGCCATTGAGCAGTGCTAGAAGTGCAGGCTGTGGGTGTTAAGAGGTAGCTGTGATTCTCACCCTTTTGCTGGATGCACAGGATTTATTGTGGGTTGGGATGCACTGATATGATGCACTGCTCTGTCAGTCCCTCTGAAATTGAACCAAGACCAGAGGCCAGTGGAGAGTGGAAGTGGTGGGGTCCAGCACTTGCAAGGCTCAGAGGTCTCTCTGAGGTATGGTTTAGTTGCAGAAGCCACAGTTGTCTCCACAGGGATATTTACTTAGTTATGGAAAAGTGATTTGTCCTAAAAAGTTGAGAAACCTCATAAATTCTTCCACCATCAGTTTGAAAGGGACACAGTCTTCCCCAGTCTGTTGTTCTCTCAAGTGCTCAGCAGTGAGGCCGTGTAGTCTCTTGCCCTTTCTCCATGGCTGACCTGCACAGAAGAACTATCAACCCCCCTCAGGAAACCTGATGGTTCTGGTCAATGGTCCCTTACATTTTTTCCCCAGCTGACTGATATTCCAGCTGACTGATCAGAGAAGTACCCAGCTGCATCCACTTGTTAGGATTTGCTGTGCCAGGGCTGCTCCATTCCAGGACAAAGGTACCAAGGAAATGAGTTTGGCTCCCCTGAGAGCTCAGGGGTTCTTCCCTGGCTGTGGCCAATCACTTTGACTACTTTGGCATCTGGGTTCCACTTACCCCTGTAACAGTACACTCAGTAAATACTCATGTGAAATAGTACCTGGGAATCTTTAAATGCTTGATTACTATTGCTTCCTGCCACTTTGTAAGAGGTACAAAGATTTTTGTCCTAATTTTTCCCCCTCTCTTTTTTCCCCTCCATTTTGCAGAGAGGGATGTGGGTGAAGGGCTTGGCATTTTTTCACCATTTTTCCCAACACCAGGGTGTCCCAAGACAGCAGGTAGAATTTCTAAGAGGTTCTTCTAAAGGAGGGTCCTTTAGCCCATCCTAAAATAGTTTAATGATTTTTAAGGAAAACTAATAAAACAATCATATAGAGAAAAAAGCATGACAGAGGATTTCCAGGGTAAAGGGATTATGGCTTACACCATAATTATGCTTTTGCTGAGTGTTGTAAGAGGTCTCCATATCCTTAGGAGTCTGAGTTAGGTTTGGGAAACTTTGACCTCTGTAGTGAGGAATGATCTGAGGCCAGCAGTAGTAATTTGTTTAAACACAAGTTCTTAAACACAGAGTAATTGATTGCTATAACTACAGATCCTTTTGTCCTAGAGCAGACATGAGCAGACTGACTAAGGGCTACACACATGTGTACAGGATGTTTGCCAATCAGCTGGTGGTTAATTTAAGTAGACTACAACCCTCTGACTTAGTAAACCCTCCGCTGTGGCAGGTCAGCCACAGCCACTTGTCCTCACCCCAGCACCACTCTCAGCCTGGCAGCCCACGTGAAACAGCATTGCCTTTAACATGCAGGGTTGCTCTGCAGTGATGTGTAGCACTGTGCTGCAGAGAAAAGTATTTTCAATCATTATTATAGGAGACCTGAACTGGTTTTAGAAGAAGCAGGACTTCAGTAATAGATCTGATCTCTTGAAACAAGAGTTGGAAGTTGTAACTCCTGTCAGCAGGTTCACTGTATGATGTATTGAGGAGCCTTGGCTGCAAAGAAGCTGTAGCCTGCAGTTAATGAGCTGTTCAAAGTAGCTGTGAAATTGTCAGCTTCATTAAGCCAAGTTGAGTTACCAGTCTTCTTTCAAAGATTTTGTGTGAAGAAGCAGGCTCTGGAACTGCCCAGCTATGCACTGTAGGAAAGTGCTGTGTGCTTTTCTGAACTGAGAAATTAAGAGCTCTTGTGGTAAGAGAGAGTGTTATTTTGCAAAGTGTTTAAAGAAAGCCCCTGGCTGTCCCAGCATGTTGGGGAGCTTTGTAATTATTTCCATTTTTAGACAGTTAAAAAGCATAAGCACTCTAAAACAGTCAGTGGATTGCAGCTGCTGTGTGATTCTAATTGATGATCTACTGTACTTTTTTTTTAAATGATCCTACAAGTGCAATTCTTTTAATTCTTATCTGTTTCTTTATAAAATAATGGATATTTATTTTTGTGCTTTGTCTTGAGTACTTTTCTCTCCTGAGAGTATAGAAAATTTAGTCTGAGCACTACTGAAATACCTGCTGAAGTCAGTGGAGACTGCAGTTCAGTTAGCTAGCTTTCTTCAGTTTGTCCTTGGAGGAAGAGTAAATACTCCTGCAGACATTTGCAGACCTCTTCTGCCCATGACCTTGAGAGGACCCAGCAGATGTTACAGATGTTCAGGGTCTTACTTGCTGAGCATCTCCTCTCACCTTAAGGGTCACTTATTGCAATGGTCTGTCCTTCAGGAGATTTCTTAGTGACATAAGAAAGGTAAAGTCCTCTTCTAATTACAGCAGTACTGATACTACTGTGCTGGTTGCAGCATTGTTTGTGCCATTTGAGAGTGAAAATCCAATGGTACAACTTTTTCCACAACAGAAAGCTTTTCTGTGTTTGACATGTGTAACAATACTTAGGACACGTTCAGGTGAAGTCTTGATACAGCCAAGGACAGGAGTGTATGAGGAATGTTACCTAGATTAGAAGTATCAGTGAGGGATTTGGGTTTTAATTATATTTTATTTTGGAAAAGATCTCTGTTATGCATACAATGATAGTGGATAGAGGGAAGCTTGCTTTTGTTAGAATAGCTTGTTTCAGCTGAGGAGCTGGGTTAGGAATACCAGCAAAACCAGTTCTGCTAATGTTAGCTCCATTTGTAATAAGAAGGTTTCCCAGGACATTTGTGTTATTCCTGTGCCAGGAATTTAGGACTGTGCAAGTGCAATGGAAGTGAAGTGAGCACATGGAGCCTTTTGCTCCTTGCTGAGCCTTTGGACTGTAATAGTTTCTGGCAGCTGATGCCTTTGGGCCACTTGCCTGCTTTTATGAGGCCTTTAGAGCCAGCACTGCTCCAGTGAGAGCTCCAAGGAACTCTGCAAGACTCTGAATGCTGCCACCACTACACGGATGCTTGTTTGGAATTTTGCCTCTTTTGGACAGACAAATTTAACAGGAAATAGTTTGGCTGAGGTGTGAAATCGTGATGTGAATTATTGCAAACCTTTGGGAAGTAAAGGTAATTTTTGTCAGCAAGACTTTGAAGGCTTGACTAGGCAGTAGAACAAACAGACGAGAGAGCAGTCCTTGAATTGGGACAAATAAATGATTGTTAATGGCCTTTGTCCTCTGTTGCTGTTTGTTTGCCTTTTGCTATAGGACACTGGTCTTCAGAGCAGGCTGTAAGTGGCTCTGCATTCTGTGACTTCAGGCTATTAGGGAAAAGCTGAAGTATCAGTTAATTAATTGCATTGCTTAGAACCAACTTAACGTTAATAATTATCTCATTAAACTATTCCAGATTTGTGTTTGAGCATGGGGCAAGTACATATAATAATACATACAGTAAGTGTGGAAGAGACTGAATTATCAGGTGTGATTTGGTGACAATTTGATTGTAATGCCAAATGGTGGCAATTTGGGACAGAAATGTTGTCACCCCACAGCTGCTTCTGTGCCAACCCCCCCATTTTACTGCCTGTTTCTGCTTAACCTTCTGGCATTGTCATCCATAGTGGTTGGTAGTTTTTCTTTAACTTGCTCAGTCACACATAGCAGAAGTTTCTTCCCCCAGCCCCTTTTCTTTTTTTTGCCACTCTGTTCTATCTTCAGCTGCCATGTTCATGTTTCCAATACTCATAAATGCATCTATTTATAATTTTTGGGGGGTACAAACAGTGTGTGTCTTCTCACTGACAAAACTGATGCCAACTCCTCTGAAGCCTTTTTTTCATGAAGTACTTTTGTGGGTGAAGGTCTTTGAGGAAGGTCCAGCTTCTTCCCACCCTCTGGCATAGGACACTAGCCTGGAAATGGCAGAATCCTGCTTACAAGGAGGCATAGCTAGTAAACAGATGTCTCCCTGAAAATCTTTATTTAGGACACATAGTGTACTCTTAATCATTTGCAGCAAGGTCAATAGCCCTTAAAGGGCCATTATTATAAATCAATCTGATACTGCAGGAGTATTTTCATAGATGTGTACACAAACACAAATAAACCAGTAATTTTTTTTTCTCTAACTTCAGCTAAAATGCAGTAAACTTACTACTAATCTGCTGTACTAGAAAAATTATTTATTTCATCTTTCATAAAGCTTTCAAAACTGCAGTGCTGTTCAGTGCTTAAAATGTTTTCTGTACTGACATTTTAAATTGTAGGTGTGTTCTTGTGTTGCTTAACAGAAAGAAGTAATATTGTGGGGAAATATAATTTTGTTTTTCATAGTGCAAAACATAAATAATCAGTTGATGGATAAATTGCTTGATTGTAGATTATGGACCTGAATTTTAGTTGTTCAACTATCAATAGAAACTGTCATAAATGACACTAATGATGGACTCCTAGTCTTATATGATTCAGCTGGTGCTGACACAATTTAATAATAAAAATTAGACATTTTTCATCTAATTTTGTAACCAAGTCAGTTCAGATACTTGCTGTGTAAAGGGAACATCTACACAAATACTTGTGATCAAACTGAACTTTGAAATGGAAATTGATTTTTCTCCTTACAATTTTACAATGTCTTCCCAAAGTATTGAAGCTCAAGCTGGTTTTGTGACAGCTTTTTTTTTTTTCTGACAAGGACTGAGTGAAACAAATTGTTACTTTTCCTCCAGATGCTCTCCCAATAACTGCCATAATTCCCATTTTCTTCATGGAGTCATGTTCACTGTGTCTCTAATGTAAATAACTGTTCTTTTGTGTGTTTAATATCTGTTCTTTCTTGCGCTTGCAGAGTTGGTGACCATTACTGAAAGGTGGCCCACTAGTGCTGTTTTGCTCATGGAGCTTCACCCAGGAGCTCCCCACTCTGATCTGGGGCTACAGAGTGGTCCTCTGTGTTTGCTTCTGAGTAGTGTGACTAGACTGGGAGACCTGACTCCCATCTAGCCTGCCCTGAAGGTGGGATGATGTTTCATTGAAGTGATGCTCTGCAAGTAGACCAGAGCCATGTGCAGGACTTGGTGCTGAAGCCTCTTGCCCCTGTCTCTGTACCCACATTCTGGAGCCCAGGTTTCTGTGCTGTGGGGAAGCTCAGCAGTTGTTCCTTTAACACTTCATCACCTTCTAGTTCAGTCCATGGAAAACAAACCTAAACTCTAACTACAGTGTCTGTTTTATTTTTTCCTCTTTAAATTTTCTTTGCCTTTTTTATAGCATCCTTCCAAAACGTGTCGCCCTCTATAAATGTTAGGCTGTTAAATTTTTGAAGCTCATGACAATGTTGTTCCACAGATCATACATTTGCATTTTCAGGGTAAACACCCTCCAACCAGAAACTAAGCAAGCTCAGTCTTTTGTGGTCCACTCTGTCCTCACATGCCCTGGGATCAGGAGTCCCTTTCCTGTTTTCATGTCACTCCCTTGATGCTGTTTCACACTTGGGAGTTACCTCTTTGGGTCAGCCCTTCCTTGCTGGTTGGAAATTCTCTCTTTAGAGACAGCAATTGCTTGATTCTAACTGCTCTTACTCAGTAGTCCTAAAAATCTGCTCTTTGACTAGGTTCCTTCTAAATTTTACAATCCTTCCCCAGAGGAGGTTAGCATTATAGAATTAGGAATTACCCCAAAGAAACTTAGCAGCAGCAAATGTAGCACAGATAAAGAGAGCTGGTGGGGAGAGGCCTTCAGCATTTCCAGCCATTGCTTTAAACCCACCAGATTCCTCCTTGAAAAATCCTTGAGGCTGACCAGACTGTGTCTTGGCAAAGACTTTGGGGATCTAGAATGATGTTTTACATAATGGCTCGTGGGTCTCCTCACTCAGGCAAGGAGATAAAGGAAGATAAGATGGTCAAATAGAGAAATGTTAACTTGGAATGATGAATAATGGTCAGTCAAGGCTGTAGTGTGGCTTGTCTGCTTTGTGACAGATAAGCAACTGTGGTGCAAGGACTACACATGGTTTTTAGATTAAAAATTCTTATTTAGCTATTTAGCTTTGTCTAAATTGTAGGAACTAATTTTTTTTTTTTTACTTGAGTTGTGGTTATTTATTTTTCTGTGGGTTTTTTTTTTTTCTGGATACAAGTAATACCAAATCTTGCTGAAGCAACGTGCTATTCAAAAGCTTAATCAATGTGATATTTGGGAAACAATATGGAAGTGTACATAAAATATCTAAAAACTGTTTCTCATCCAATAGTTTGAGCATTTCAGATGCCATTGCTGATGTTCAGGAATGACTGGCTGTGCTGGGAATGGCTGGCAGTGAATTAAGCTCAGTTGGGAGACTTCTGTTCCAAGGGTGCTGCTGGGGAGGGCAGAGAGGAGAGGTTCATACTGCACTGTGGAAAATGGATTTAGGAAAAAGTCTGAGTAATGATACATCTTATTTGTGTTAGCAGGCGACAGCACACATAGCTTGCACAGGTCTGTGTAATTGTTTTTGATAATTGGTTTAGGAAAGTGGAAAGAATTAGTGCTAACAAGAAATCCCATCTTGGAATGCAAACTCACGGGGACAGGGCTCGTATTTTCCTGTCTGTTTGTAGGGCTGTTGTACACTTCAGTGCTCACTCAGTACAAATGTAAAACTAAAATAAAAGCAGTGGTGATGTCAGGAAGTGAACTCTCTGTCAGTTCACTCCCTGCAACGACGTGCACGTTTTAAAAAGAGACATAAACTTCTTTATGCAGAAGGAGAGCACAAGAGTTGAATGTGCAATTAGAAGTAATTTAGTTCAGAAATAGATGACTTGTCTGCTGGCATAACTGATGATAGCACTGGTATCCACTAGCCCAGATATTTACAATAAAAAAAAAGGAAATTAACAATAAAGGCATCAAACTGAAGGTATCAACTGATGAGAAAAAAAATCTAGGCAAAAAAAATCACTGGCTAATATTCCTTCAGAAACAAAACCAGGTGAGCAGTTAACCACAGCATTCCCAGTGCTCCTGTCTGGGGCTGGCTGGAGCAATCCTCTCTGCTTCCTCCCTGCCTCTGCCCTCCTCCCTGGGGCTCTGCTGGCCCCTGGGTGTGGGCTGGGAGCCTGGCACAGCTGAAGCCCAGGGTAGCCTCAGTACTTGACATGCTAGGTCTGCTAGTTAAAAAAGAAACAATAGTTAAAAATTAAAAAACTTAGGTTTCTTTGATAAGATCTTGGATCCTAAGGCAAGTGCTGGAATAACCTGAAGTACATCTTGATAGGAAGATATCCAAAAGCATGGTCTCAAGCAGTATGGTCTAAATTGGGACTTCATCTTCTCATAACAATTTTTTCTTCCCTGCTGGAATGGGCAGTGTCCACATATAATCTGAGGAAGGAGTCCCTAAAGGATGGATAAAGGGGCTGGCAGCTCCTCTTGAAACAGAATGCTGACCTTGGAGTGGCTCAATGCCCTGGGAAAAAAGGTTATTTATTTAGGGTTTAAGTTATTAAATTGGGATTAAGTCAGATACATAAAAGATTGTTGCTGAACTCACGTTCTTGGCTCAATCTGAGGCTGTGCAGAGATTAAAACACTGTTTTCTGGATCTAGAAGGAGGCTTTAATTTGGGCCAAGTGGCAACATTCTTGTTTTGTGAGAGGCTTATCTCACATCCAGGTGTAGAGGATTGTATTAATGGGATTTGCTTTTTCCAATTTGAGTCTTCCTCATGTGAACCAGTAAAGAAATCTCTTGCTGTATCAGAGGTGGAGCAATAATACCCAGAAAACCAGGAATTACTTTGACTGAGCTGGCAGCAGCAGTAGGAGAGCTGTGTGAGCACCAGCCCTGATGTGTGCAGGCTGCTGTGAGGACTCCAGTGCCTCCAGTCCTCAGGCAAACTCAGAGCTGCCTTTGACAGCACCTGCATCCTGCTGGGTGAGTGTCCTCCCAGAAAGCTGAGGAGATCGAGATGAGACAGGAGCACAGAGCTGCCCTTTTTGCTCAGCTCAGCCTGACTGAGGGCTGCCTTTGGCAGGGTGGGGGCAGCAGCTCCCCAGCCCTGCAGGAAGGGCTCCAGCTGCTGTCAGGAGCAGCCTAAATCCCAAAGGTTGGCGGGTTCAGAGTGCAGGAGTCCTGCAGGGGGTCAGCAAGTCTTTAAGGGGTTTTTCTAGGTTTGCACGTTTTGGTCTTGTGAAGTTGGCAGAGCCCTGGCTGCCCAGGCTGCTGCAGCTTTCCTTCTCCATCTCTCCCCTCTGTGAGTAATCCAGCATGGTCTTGGCACACCTCAGGGACACTCTGCCCCTTGCTCCTGCAGGTGTGGGTGGTGGGTGAGGGCTGGCAAAGAGGGCAGAGGTTTGTAACCCTGCAGCAGAAATGTTTCCAGAAGTAACTGTGAAAATCACAGCAGGGGATCCTGCACTCTGTCCGTCTCTTTCTGATAAAACTTTGCTAAGTGTACAAGTCAAAAGGTGATTTTTCTAACTCACACATTTGGGTTTGACAATCAAGCTGTTTTCTGTCTGAATTTTACTTCATTGCCAGTAATAAAAATTCCAGCTTGTTCAGCCATGGTTATATTGGTTTTGCAGAGCTAACAGTAGTAAAAGCTTGTTTTTGTCCACAAAGTTAGTAGATTAGATCTCAGAGAAACAGCACCCAGACAGCAGATGTATAGAAAAATCTGTTTCTTTCTTTATATTGGTGACTTAGCTTGAACCAAACACTGCTGAAACAGCTGAGTGTTTCTTTTACCACCCTCAGCCCTGTGCATTGCCTTGCATAGGTAAAGAAAAGATTCTAGCTGTGGAAGTACTAATGAAGCTTATTATGCCACTTGCCATGTATTACTGACTATTCCAACAAAAATACTTGTGTTATAGGACATACTTCCTCTCCTTTCTCGTTTTCAATGCCAATATTTGAATCTCTGAAGTGAAACCATATGTTATCAACCAGTACTTTTTTCCTTGTAGAATTTTCAAAGCTCTATTAAAATGCTGATGGCCTCTGTTCCTCCTGTACCTCCTCTCACTTCTAGTATTTCCTTACTTCAGTGACAGCAGACAATTTCTGTTATGATTAATCCTTTGTAGAGGCAACAAGTAAAGATGAAACTTTGGTGTAAAGAAACATGAAAAATATCTCTGCTTAATTTTTATTTGTTTACTCTGCAGTCTGTCCCCAGAATTATCTGTCTCCCCAGCCTCCTGCTGTTTGTAGTTTTCTTGCTGTTTCGGAAGCTGCCAACATACAAATGCCCTTCTGAAGTCAGAATGTATCTCCAAAGTCATTGGTCTGGTTTATTCTTTCTTTTCACTACTTCTAACTTCTAGGAATGAACATGGCAAGTATTTTGCAGTACAATAAAACTGATGATTTGAGAGTGTCCTTTGAAGGTACAGGTGGAACATCAGTTATGGAGGGTCTGTTGCTGCAATTCGGTGATGCAGTCCTTTGATTGCTGCCTTGATCTTTCATTGGAGAGTAGCAGTGTGTGGTAGGTTTTTCCAGCTGCTGACAGAGATCTCTCCTGGCTCTTCAGCCATGGCACTTGTTCCTGGCAGTGCTGAAAGCATGGGAATTGGTCGTGCCAACCCATGCACTGTGCAAGCTACCCTACATTGCCACTGTCTTAAAAATAAATTCCTGTTAGCACTGAGAAAAAACTTTATTGGAAAAAGAACAAATTGAAAAGATTACAATACTATAAATCAGTGCTTCTGAATCCTGAATATACAATGTGGAGCTGGAGGAGGAGAATTACTTTCAGAGGCTCTGTGTAAAGCTCAGGAACAGGGCTGCAGCATGATGTGTCCGTGCTTTCATGGATCTTGGATACCCACAGGCAGCAAACCATGGACTCGTTAAATTGTTCTAGCATTTCACTGCTCTCTTTTCTGAAGGGGCTAAAGTCCATTTGTTGTTCCATAATGTGAAGGACCCTGGTTCATGTGGAAACACTGGGCATTCATCTTTTGAATGATGGTCATACCTTGAGGCATAGGCACCTGCTGGCTGGAGGTGCACATACCATGGGCTTGAAAAGCACCTTATCTGGAGCTTGGGTTTTGCTCAGTGATGAGTGAATTTCTTCCTAAGTGACAAGAGAAGGAATATGGCCCTCCAGGGGCTCCATAAAGGCAGTGTGATCTGTTCCACCAGAAAGATTCCTTAGTCTGATTTCTCTGCAAGATGAAGCACGGCAGGGTACCCTGTGTAGGAGGGGCTCCTGTTTCAAAGAATAACTAATACCTGTATCCTGAAAATTAGGCTGACAGCATTGAAATCTGCAGTATCCTTATTTAGGAAGGAAAGATCTTCCAAAATATAATGTGTTTTTTGGTGGACACGCTGCCTGGTCACAGACCTGGGGTAGTCCCACAAGTATCTAATGGAAAATCAGCAAGCAGGATATTTTGGTTTGCCTTTCTTAACTGACTTGTTTTCCTTTTAAGCAAATACAAAGGGGCTTTTCTAACCACTGGATGTGCTGTGCCTTCTGTATTGGAATTTATAGAAAGCTGTTAAGAGTCTAAGATATGTGGAAAAACTGAGATGATGTGGTGAGAGCAGGATTATGTCTTACTGTGCAGATATTGTGCTTACTGTGCTTTGGTCTCCTGAGGAGCTTGTGAATGCTTCTCTAGTGGAGCATGTCTCAGTGACTGTCAGGTATTTCTCATGTGGCATGTCCAGGCTATTCAGTCCCTGTCCTTGTTAAAGGATAGACATCCTTTAGTGCCTTGTTTTGAAGTCAGTGTATCTGTTAATTAGAGATTCTGGTAGCAGTCACCTGGGGGTTAAAGTGTTCCCAAAGGGTTGTTTTCAGCATTGTTGTTCTTCTGCTCCCTCTCCTCCCCCTGGCATTTGTTCTGCTGAGAACCTGTTTCACCTCCTTGTGGGGTGATGCTCTGCCTTCATGGGCGCTGCCTGTTCTGCTTTATTCAGAAGCCTGGGAGAGGCTCTGCTGTGATGGACAGAGATCCCAGCCTGCAGCACCAGACTGAAACACACACTGATCTCTGTGCAGAGCCTTGTGACAAGTGGACTTTGGGGCCCCTTCCAGCAGTGCCAGCTGCTGGATCTGATTGTCTCTTCTGATCTGGAGCAGGAAGAATAATTCAGAGATTATTTTGCCTCTGCAGTTTGTACTGGGGAGGTTGCTGGTCTTAGCTGTTGATTCTAAGCCCTGTGCAGATCAATGGGGAGCACAGGAACATAAACAAAACCAAATTAGACACTGCCAGTTTGAGGTTTCCCCCTCTGCAGGGCCCTTGTGGTTCCTGGGCTCAAGCTGTGAGAGGAGGCGACTGTGCTGCCACAGCAATCTCCCGTCCCATGGCAAAGGCTGAGCTCCTGAGGCCCTGGCTGAGAGTCTGGCAGGGAAAATGGTGTTTGCTCTGAGCTTTCTACCATTGTTCAGTTTTCCAGCAAAGCCTGAAGGCCCCAGTTTCCAAGCTCTAGGGGAGGTTTAGGGGTTTCTTTATTCCTCTTCATGGGACCCAACCTGTTCACAGGCCAGGTGTAAAGTTTTTGGATGGCTAGTTAGATATTTTTTTTTCTTCAAAAACCTACACAAAACAATTTTAATACCAAACAGTCTTCCTTTTATAGTCTCTGTTGCACACAGAGACCCTTTCAGTTTACATTTGTCCCATTCCTCAAGTGAAGATTACGTTAAGGACTCATTACTTTCTTCTGCCTTCTTTGCCTAATCTGTTTGTTTATTCCCATTTATTTCTGGCATAGTTTAACTAAAGCTGAGTTCAGTCAAACTCTCTGGCTCAGACTGCTTCAGTGCTTCTGTGCAAATTATTCCTTCATGACACTCAATTTACTGATACCCTTCCTTTGGAAAATGAACACTATTTGAAAAATTTCTGGTAGCTGCAAGAGTGGATACCTCTTAACCATGTCCTGTATCATTATAAAATACTGGAGAAGCTCTGCAAACTCCCACAACTTCCTGTATTGAAAAAATCTCAAACTTTTTAATGTGCATGGTGATACATATCTCCTCTTCCTATTCAAGATTAGCTATTTTTTTTCACTTACTGAATTAAAACATGTACACAGTCCTGATTTTGGAGATAACATTTTCTGGATAAAACAGCAGCAAAGTGCTGCTTTTGATGATCCACCTCAGTGTGACAAGTGGTCTTCCTTTTGATGAGGCATTAACCTTTCAGCTGGCACACTGATGCTTTCACTGCTATTCAAATAGAGAGAAGTTCAGGAAATTAACAACATTTAGATTTTTAAAAATTTGCTGTACAGTCTCAGCTGACTTCAGGCATCTCCACATTGCTCATGAGATGCCACAGACCTGCTTTGTCAGAATTAGGGTCATCTGCAGCTGGGTGGAAGAAGGCTGCTGGCTGCTTTGGAGAACAAACTCTCCTTGATCAAATAGTGCTACAGTCCAGTATTAAAAGAAGATGGGTTTGTTAAATGCAAGCTTCCTTGGTGTTTCATGGCAGGGAAATAAACATGGCTCTTGAGCCACTGTGGGGGAAAAAAAAAAGTAGAGAAGAAACAGTTAATAGTTCTAAAAATCAACATTCTGGATATGAACAGCTATTTTCTGGGCCATGCAGATTGGATAAACTTGTGTGGGTTGAGCACTCTTGTTTGTGTATGTGGCTGATTAGCATGAGCCCTGTACCCAAGATTGTTGGTCTGTGTCAATCACATGTGGCTCTAACAAAAAATGGCATTCTGCAGCCAAGCCCAGTTCTGATGAGTCAGCGGGTTGGGTGTACAGCCAAGCTCTGTGCCCCTCAGTGACATGGAAACCACAGCTGCTGCTGGAAAACAGGGCTCTCTTCCTTCCCATGAAGCAAGTGGAGCACAAGAGTTTGCAAATAGGGCATATTTTCTAGATTATATGATTGCTTTTCAAGAGCACGCCATGAAAAATTATCACTTTAGGGAAATGTCGCTAAGAAAAGGCAGCATTTTGTAACTGTATCCAGTTTGGTGGAGTGCTTGTGTACACAAAGAAGTGATGCAAAATGTCAGTGTCTTGTTTAGTAAGAAACTGACTGAGGAGAAAGTTAACTCCTAGGAAAAACGATTACATAAGGCTGTGAAATACATCCCTTTTCTTGTCTTGTAAAGTAATTTGAGCCTTTACAATAAGTAAACCTAATTTTGACTTGAAATTATTGTACCCAGAAGAAGAATTGGTAAGCTGATACCTTTTTTAACCAAGCAGAGTAGAAATTTACTCTATGCCAGGCCCGAGATTTAAAGCAAAATAGTTTTATAAGCATTTAAATCTCTAAGACTTAAACCCGATTTTTTTCCACAATCATTCAGCATTAGAAGATTTAATTGAAACTATATTGATAAAATACTAGATTTATGTCCAAAATAAGAATGATCATAATTTCCTTACATGAATAGATATTCTTTTGCTAATGCATTTTATTGAAAAGGAGATTTTAAACAGCAGCATGTTGGTTTTCATGCACATAAGCACATGCAGTACAGATAATCTGCAGTTTAAAAACACTGTTTGCTTGGGGGAAAAAAGAAAGTCTCTAGATGATGATCCCTGTGTTCAGATAACCTTCCGAAAGCAGAGAGGAGGAAGGAAAGGACCAGTGGGGTGAGGCAGAACCCTGGGAGTGGAGCTGGGTGTGAGCTCCCCTGTGTCACCCACTGACAGTGTGAGCACAGAGTTTGTGGTGATTGGGATGGGGCTGGTCCAGCCTCATCCCCAGTGGGCACAGCTGTGAGCAGCACTGCCAGCAATGAGCCATGGAGTGCCCAGGGGCACTGACCAACCACAGAGGGAACAGAGGGCACACAGGGGCAGTGCAGCAACATGAGGGGATGAAAGGTGTGGCTGAAGAACAAGAGCAGACACTTGAAGCCTTCTGAAGTGGAAGGGTGTTACTCTGCATGGGTCGAAGCCTTCTGAAATTGTGTGGTGACACTCTGTGTATTGTGGCTGTCTCAACTGCGACAAAGCTGCGACAACAGTGCCCCGGTGCTGTTGCTGCCACCTGAGTGCGGGGGTCACACCCCGCAGGTCCCTCCCCCTCCCTCTGTCTGTCCCGGAGCATCCCCACCCCGCAGGTCCCTTCCCCTCCCTCCCTCGCTCGCTCCCTCCGTCCCGGAGCACAGAGCACGCACCTGCCCAGGTGTGGGACAGTGCCTGCCGCGGGTGGAAGTGCTCTGGGGCACACAGGAGGCGGTGGGCACTGGGCAGTGCCAGGCTGGAGTCAGATCAAGGCTGCTCCTTACGTGTTTAAGTAAAACAGGAGCTACACCTGGGAAAGAGGAGATGTGTGTGCAGCTAAGCTTGAGAAGCTGGTAGGTGATGGTACTCTCTCTCTGCTGAAAAACGTACAGTTAAACATAAAAAGAGGTGAAATCATCACGAGATTGCGAATTCTTGTAGCTCTTGCAGTTTAGTGAAATCCTGGGCAGCTAATTTTTTTCACTTTTCAGTGTTAGTGGTATATCCTCAAGCCCAGTGTTGTTTTCTCTTTAGGAGAGGGAATGTTTCTTTAGGGAGTAGGAAATCAGAAACAGAAGCTAATGCTACCTGGCTGAAAAGACCATTTCTGAATTAATTTTCTGTTTCTATAATCACCCACACCTTTTGCTGCATGCTTTCCGTTGATAATTGTAAATATTTCTGCACAAACTTAGGCAGTGTTTTAGCCAAACCAGAATGTCTTGCTTTCTTAAAACAGCAGATTCTGGCAAAAGCCTTTTCCTCCCTGTCTTCTGAACTGTCAGCAACAAAGATTTGAGTACTTTCAGTGGAGGTTTAAATGACTGTCTATCTATAAACATTGCAGTTGAGTATGTAATGTAAGACTTGCTGGTTCTTTGTAACAAAATCACAGACTATTTATTTTCTTCTTTTAAACAGAGCATTTTTGAGACTGGCAATATAATTTCTTAATATACAAAACTCTGAGATTTATAGCAGTTTGGGATGTTCTTTTAGAAATCTTGTATAGACAACTGAGCTGTAATTTTTAATGGAAGTGCTACTTACAGCATCTATTTTTAAATGATTAAATTTTTTCCTTCTGATGTTTTAAACTATTCTGTTTATTGTAGGGACCTCAGAGCTATTTTGCAATTCAACATTAAAAGAAAATGGTTTGGATATCTGGATGAGTTTTCTGAGTTAAAAAATAAAATTTAAAAATCTGTATTTTAAAATTAAGGGATATTGCATAATCATTCATACGAATATTAAAAAAAATTATAAAATTTTAATTCTTCAAATAGAGACAATAACAAAGCAAATTTGGAAAGTGGCTTAAATTCAATTACAGTTCTTGGAAGAGTTTGCCATTAAATTAGCTAATGGTGACTGCATTGCCATCCAGAGCTTCACTTTCTAAGTCTTTAATAAGACCAGTAATAAAGTAGTTATATAATAGTAAAAGGGGAGAATGGGGGATACTCAGAAAATACTGCCTTGAGGAAATGTGTTAATGAAAGAGCTTTATTTCCTAAACTATAATTTCTGAGATATTTTTGCAGTACCAGGAGCTTCTGCTTCGTTAGAGGACACTGATGTAGATAATGATTTTTTTCCCTTTTATGTTTCTTTATTCCTTTTCTTTAACTTTTTTAAATTAAAAAAATGGAAGGGTAAAATCCTTGCTTTTCTCCCTGCAGTCTCTCTGTATCACACCTACCTGTGTGTGCTTGGCTGAGGGTTTTCTCTGGACCCAGGGAGTTTTGCTCCTGCAGTGTGGGAAGCGCACTGGGACAGTGGCAGTGCCCATGGGTGGGCAGCCAGGGTTTGCCCTGTGCTGCTCCTGTGCAGCTCATCCAAATCAACCTGGTTTCCTGCCCTGCTGTGGAAGCCTGATAGAGCTGACAAAGCTGAAACCACCAAGATCCAACTGAAATTGCATTAAATTAGCAGAGGCCAAAGCAAACGTCATTGGGTAGGAATTTATTTTGTGGTGGGGTGTGTAGAGTCACTGCTGTAAATGTTTCCTGACACAGTACACTAGTAAGCTCTGGGGTTTTTTATTTTGTTTTATTGTTATTTCATCAGGTTTCAAGCACTGACTTTAATTTGTCTGGGGTCTGCCTCAGGGGTAGTGTGTGTTTCTGTTGGGTTGTGTGCAAAATCTTCAGCCAAAATAGTGCTGTTGTTTCTAAGAGTGGTGTCATAAAAATATGAATACGGGCAGTGCAAAACTCCTGTAAATGTTCACTGTTAAAACCTGTGATAGCTTGGGACCAGAAACTTGATAATTTTCTGAAGCTTGGTGGATTATCCTCTCCTTAAGGAGTCCAACTCATTTGAGGCTTTATGGAGAAAAAAAAACACTTTAAGGAGGAACAACTTGATGGGTAGCTCTCTATGTTAATTTTGCGGTTTTGTTTGAATGATCTGACTGTAAATATTTTTCTGTCACATAAATGATGTTACTGTTATGTGGGAACAGGCAGTGTTTATAATAGGGGGAAAAATTAAAATCAGATTATTTAATCAAAGCAGAAATTGCTGCATATTGTACATTTTAGGAAATAAGAAACTGTTGACAGAGAAAGGAGAAAATGCGTGAGAATTGGAAAAAATCACATTTGTGTCAAGTTCCACTAATGCTTGAAATGGCATGCACAGGATAAATATAAAACTGTGATGTTAATAGGAACCACAACACTTCATCTTTATTACTTTTTATGAGAGTAAGTAAACAAAACACCACCACATACATAGTGATTCTACGGCTGCAAGAAGCATATTTTTAAAGTAAACTGAAATGTTGGTATACAAAAAGTTATTTTTAAAGTTCAGTAAGTTCTGTTTTCCCATTGTTTAGAAATACCCAAGGGAAATGGTTGTATATAATGGATTAACAGTTGATATATTTTCCTGTCCACAGCTGAAAAATAAGATTAATAATGTATTAGCGTGCAGAGTCTGAGTAGATGGTGTAAAGTTAGACACTTCACAGGCTTTCTTCCATAGTGATTGTCAGAATTTTTCAAGTATTTCTCTCTCTCACTTGTATTTCTTTATGGAATTGTGGCTGCTTTTAGCCAAAATGTATTACTTACTGGTATAATTTGTGACTGGACTTAATAAGCTGACAATTTATTAAAACAAATCATGAAAATATTATAGCCAGATAGCCAGATGTCAAATTAAAATTGTTGAAATTGTCATGGTAAAATTGTCATGGTACCTTTGTTAAAGCTGTGGGTCATTCTTCAGCCTGGTAACTATAATTTTTATAGTTGTCACTGTTTTGACAACTTTCTGCCTTTCAGCCTCACTTGCTTTTATTCCCTCCCTTTCCTCCAGCCCAGGGTCTTACCAACCAAAAAACCCCAAAAGAGAGCCTATGCTTTGGCTGTCCTGCTCTTTGTCAGGAACACAGGCAATTAGAATACTCTTCAGTTCTTTAGACAAATCTGGTAGTTTTTCCAAGGTTAAGCTCAGAGAGAGGAGCTTTAATAACCCTATTGGACTTCATTTGCTCAAACAAGTTGTGCCTGTTCCCACTGACCTCATTAGGAGCTGCCCTGGCCTGTGGGTGTGAAGGGGCTGCTCTCACCTCTCTCCTAGCCCACATTTTGCTTTCTTTTCACTTGGGTGCTGCAGTGCTGTCCACAGGCACCATGTGGGAGCCAGTGCTGAGCTGCAGAAAAATCCCAGCTCACCCTGACATGGTGAACCTGGAGTTGGTGGGACTGGGTAATGCTCTAGGGCTGAGGCCATGTTAACTTTTTATAATGCAATAATTGTGGAGCAAATGTGATTAGTTCCCTCTTCATTCCGTGTTTTGAATGCCTCTCTTCAGAGGATTTGAGCATTTTGTGGAAGACCTTTTGGTTGGCTGGAAAAGGCAGGACAACATCTCTTTCTATAAATGGAATAATAATTGCGCTGTGCTCTGGCCAGCAGAGACCAACATCTGGATCCTGGTTATCAGTTATCTTTTAACCATGAATATGTAAAATGGCTTTTTTCTCAGCTGCTCTTTGCCAGAGCCCAAGGCAGTCAGGAGAACAGAGTTACTGGCCTTGTATTCCTTGCCTGGAAAGTCAGGAGATAGCCAGTGGAACAAGGAGGGATAGCAGATTAGGATGGCATTTTCACCAGGCAAACACTCCCTTAAGAAACTAAAAATTCACCTCTTGCCTAATGGTATCAGTTTTGCTCTTTGAGATTTTGGAATAAGTAAAGAATAAGGAAATCTTTGAGCCTGTTTCACATGTTGAGAAGCAGCACACCTTGTGTTAGTAAAAGGGGCAGCAGAGATGGTGGAACCAAGCCAGATCATCCTGCTGGGTACAGAGTGGGGAAGATCCAAGTTCTGCTCCATCCCCAAGGGTGAGGGTGGCTTTGCCTCTGCTCTGTGACACTCCAGAGCGCTGCCTTTGCTGAAATGAACAAGGTGCTGGGGAGGACTTTTGGGTATCTTTAACATGGAGAGTGAGTGTGTATTTGAAAGGTGTAGAGTTGGCTGGAGCGCAGCAGATTGTTTGTATTGATTTGAGCAGAAAATGAATCTTTGTCTAAAGAGCAAGAGAGAGAAAACTGGTAGTTCTGTAACCCAGCTAGCCCTGAGGCACAGAGGATTTGAAGCCTTGTAAAAATCAATCTCTAATTAGTACAGGAATTTTGGTTAGAATATGATCTGAATGCATACCCATATTGGAATTTCTTGTTCAGTATTTTGGGGCTTCCTTTTGCAGTAGCAGAAGTTTTCTTTTGCCCTCTGTGTATCACTGTAACTAAATAGTTCTTAAGCTCTTGTCAGTAATGTACCAGTTATTTAAAAAATGTTGATTTATTGCAGCCTAATTTAATAGAAAAGGATGGGATATTTTCACACAGAGAGTTTAGCTGCTAGCACTTAAAAATAACTTTAAAGTCCTGTCTTTTTAAAATGTGACCTTTATCTTCCCAATCTTAAGGGAAAAGGAGGTTGAAAAAGCAGAGCTGAGTTGTGCAGCTATGATAAACACACATTTATCAAGTGCAGTCTGCCTACATGCTGGGTTGTGGAAGTCCATGGCATCATATTTCTGGTGAATAGAGCCCTTAGTTAGGGCTCTATCCCACAGAAAATATTTGAGGTTTTTCAGTCTATACAACCCTAAAAGATGCAGTTTTCAGCTTTGCAGGAGGCCTACCAGTACAAAGGGAAAGTGGTCTGCTGTGAAAATGGGAAGCCAGTTCAAGCACTGTCACCTCTTCCCCTTGGAAGATGTTGGATCTCCCAGGGCTCCTGTAAAGTTCCCAGGGCTGAGCAGGTAAAGTTCCCAGAGTGGGCAGAGACAGTGAAGGAAGGACTCTGTGGTTATCCAAAAGAAAGGAAACCCAAATAGATGGGAGAATTCTGAAAGATGAGAAGGAATCTGTGGGAAAGGAAAACTGGAAAGTGAGGCTGGAGCAAATGAACAGAAATGCTACAGAAAGTAGATGAAGAGGAGGGAGGAGCCCGGAGTGTATGGAATGAGCAGTGCACTCCACATGAGAAATAACAAACCAAGGATTTGGAAGATGCCGAAGGAAAAAAATTTGAAAATTTCTGTTTCAGCTTTGACTGGGGGGAGACCTCAAGTTCTGTCTCCTTTGAATACTGCAGAGCGCACACACTTTTTCTGAATAGGTGCCATGGGGAACCTTTTTCCTCTTTGTGGACTGGCAGCTGTGGAGATACATTTAAAAACAGATCAAAACTTTAGGAAATGTGGCTGCTTTTTAATTTTTTTTAGTTCTAAATCTGCTTGCATAGCAAACTGGTAGAATAAACTCTTCAATGTAGAGATAAAAATGTCACTGAGGGATGAAAACAATTTTTCAAGCTGAAGAGATGAGTTATCTGGTAAGAAAAGTATTTTCAAAAAAGTTCAAATAAATGTAATTAGTAGCGTGCTGTGGTGTGATGGGGGGAGGATTGAAGTGCATTTAGTGTGCTCACAAGTGTGTTATCAGAAATGCAGCAGCACTGCAAAAATGATTTAATGTGAACAGAGCCTTAAAAAGAACTATAACCATCTGATGTATTATTATGAGTGTCACCAAGTAGAGGCCTGAGTAATGCCTGCTGTCTCCTGGCCTTTATCATGTTGCTTGCTGCTAATTTAGCTGTGTTTTAAAAAAGAGAGCAGCCCAGGCACAGACAGAGAATAGGATTTTGGAGGGGCTGGTCCATGGAAGTGCTTTTTGAGGTGGTACCTCTTTAGTGCTCACAGGTACTCAGACATTTGGGTTTGGGTGACTTGGTAAGGCTTTAATTTTCTCTTTCCCCTCACTGCAATCCAGAAGTCACTTATTTTATGGGCAGCACTGTCCGAGTGAGTTAAAAGGTGAGTTTATGGTTGAGGAGGATTGTACAGCAGTGTCTGTGGCTGAGTGACTTCACTGACTGAACTGCCCAGGCTGAAGACTTTTGTGTCTGCCCAGCCCTGAGCAGGGTGAGCTCTGGCACAGGGCTGGGTCCTTGGGCTCTATCACAGAATGAATAATGCAGCAGCAATGAATAATAGTAAGTAGGACAGTAGTATTGCTTGGCTTCCCTGGGAGATCCTGACTCCTCTTCTGTGGACATATATTCTGGAATTTCTTTGGCATCAGCCTGGAAATGAAATACTTCTGTTTGCCCAAAGGAGGTTTTTCAGTTCTTTACAACACATAAGGCTTAGATCCTCCTGAGGCTACACACACACAAGTGTTTCTAAGAGCTGTCTTTGGAAGTTAACAATGCTGCCTAAATTACCACTAAGCAGGTTAGAAATCTGAGCCTACCTTTTTAAATCAGTGCAAAACATTTTCTGTACTTTTTGTGTTTGCATTCTCTAAGACTTTTTATAATTTGCCTTATAAAACCATTCTGGTGTTTACTGAAGGGGCAAAACTTAGAAGAAATGTGTTTTGAACAAGACTATTTATGTAAAATATTAATGAGTGGGATTTAAAAAAAAAAAAATTCTGCGTGCAAGGCTTCATGTTCCAGCTGCAGGTCATCTGCTTGCATGTGCACTGTGAGAGGGTTTGAGATGGTGGTTGGAGCTGCAGTTTTGGTTTGAGTCAGTAAATATTCTCAGGACTTCTGTCTTTGTGTACAGAAGATGCCCTGCTTGTCAAAGATGCATGTACTGTGTGCTGAGTCAGAGCCATACAGAGTAAAATGTTTATTTGGGGCCTATAAGGAAACAAAGAGCAAATAAAGATACAGTGTCTTTTATGGTGCCATTTAACAAGAGAGGCCACCTAGGGTTACGTTATTATTACATTTTCACTAGCATGACATAATAGTAAATGAAGGCTTCTTGGTGTGCTGAGGCCACTTCAGCAGCTCCTGCCCTCATCCCAAACCTGAGCAAATTGCAGGTGGTTGGGTGATTCCTCAGCTGAATCTGAACTGCAGAGAATTTTCTGTAAACAGGCCCCAGAAAATGGCATAGAGACTGCTATTAAAGGAATAACTTTCTCCTGTTAATTCTGTCTCTGCACTGACCAGGGATGGGGGTTAAACATCTCCATGATTTTATGCCAACCAGGAAGAATTTCACTTTTGCTGGCTCAAACTGCTTGGTATGTTTTTGTGCTTTGAAAACCTGAGAGCTTTGATATGGTGCATACTATGAACTGATGCCAAGCTGTGACTAAACAATCTCATTAAAAATGCAAGGTAACTGAAGCAAATATTTCCTTTGAAGAGACAGTATCAGTTAAGTACTCATTTCCTCTTTAAAGCCTGACATTAAAGGGGAAGAGACAGGTGGGCTAATAAGAACAAGATAAAGCTTGTTGTGTTAGTTTACCAGCTAATTTGGCAAAAAAACAGGGTCTTGTTTCATGTAGTTTTAAGAGCTTGTATCACTTGCATTTGTTGTCTGAGGGATCAACTGTCTAAATATCTGATATAATTGTGAAATGCTTTGTGTGCACTGTAACTTGATCTATTTACATATTTTCCACAAGCTGTTGTATCACTAAGATAAGATCTCACCTACACAGTACCCATAATCTCTGATGCTAATTCTGAGCCTCTGCATTGGCTTCTTTACCCACAGCAAACCCAACCCAAATGCAGGAATGCTTGCCATGGCACTGCACTGTAACCTGGTCAGTGGTAGCTCCATCCTGAGCTCTTCCACAGGCTGTCCCAGCTGAGATCCAAAACACCCATCTTACATGGGTCTGCCATGCATTTCCAAAATAATTAAAGAATTCATTTTTTGTTAAATCAGTGTACAGGGTGAGGTAATCTTTCTCAGCATTCCGTTCTGGTTGGTGGAGTGCCCCAAGAGGAGGGTGTTCCTTGAACTCTGAACCAGAGCAGCCTGTGTTCTTGGGTGGTTTTATCTGTTTCTGTAAGGGTCTGGGCTTGTGATACCTGCTGCCAGCCACCCCACACACATCTGGGCAGGGGCACCTCCTCTGCAGGGCAAAGTGTGTCCAGCCCTGCACAGCAGTGCAGTAGGTGCAGGACACCAGTGCAGCTGATGGGATTGTATTTTTGTGGTAAAATGAGCAAAATTATATGCCATCCAGGCACAGAACATCATTAGCATGAGCATGTTTGGTGATCAGCAGTAGCCCTGTTGCTCACTGTCTTACAGTGTCTCCCTCAAGTCTTTTAAGAGACAGAAAGCAAGAATCTTCTTTGCTTGCCTAACCAAGGCACTGAACACCACCATGCAGAAGCCAGGAAAGCAAACTCCTCTGGCAGAACTCTTGTAGATGTATTTTATGCATCAGAGCATCTCTGAGCCATTCTGCCCACAGATGTGACAAGAATGTAATTGCAGAAGTGATAAAGATGTGTACATGAGTGTAAAAGCTAAAGCCCTGGAGGGATTCCCATTAGTTTCAGCAGGCATTGGATAAGGCCCTAAGAAAACACATAAGACATTTTACAGAAGAGACTTGAGCTTTTTGGCACACTGCTTGCCTCCCAGCCTCTACCATTTCTCTTTCCATCCCCTAAAAACATATGGATATTGTGATTCTGAAATACAAATGTGTGCTGTCAGAGTCTGTACCCCAGACTGAGCAGTGCTTACCAAGATATGGGGCAGATCAGCTCTGTTGACACAAACTATTTTGCATCACTTTGTAAAACACAGAAAAACCCATTGCTGCTCTGGAAACTTCATAAACTGAATGTATAGATTCCTGGCTGCTCTTGTGGGACTTCCAGCACCCAGTTGTGAGTCATAACATTGAAGTCTGGAAGGAAAGAACATCTTGTAAATTGTTTCAGAATTGTCTTTCACCTCCTATTCTAATGGGCTCCCAAGCTTTCCTCTGGGTCAAGATGCATTTAATTATAAAAGATGGGAACATGAGGGATTACAAGACATCCGTGACTTTTTCCATGAGAAAATAATAATAATAAACTTTCAGTAATTTAAGGATAAGTTCAAACTTCCCTCTGGAGACTTATACATGCATTTGCAAATAAGATAGTTCTGATGTCTGCTAAGAAAAAAAATAAATATCTCACAACAGGAAAGGATTTGTTTGGAAGAATCTCTCCTCCACAGCTGAGACTTTTAATCACTGTCTGCACTAGAGGAGCTTTGTGCCGTGTTCCCAGCCTTGCAAACACCCTCTCGTGCCCAGTCAGTGAGGAGGGAGCAGTGAGGTGCCCACATTGCCTCTGGCCACTCTCGTGCCAGGCTGGAAGAGTCTGGTTCTGTCCCCAGCAGAGCCCAATTGGAGCTTTCCATTTTCTTCATGGAGGTCTGGATTCCTGGTAAAGCAGTGGAGAAGAAACATCAGGGCTGTAAAGGCACATGCCAGATCTCCTGGATTTAATCACAAGAGGTGCATTAGTGCCTCCCAGGGTGACTGAAAAGGGAGCCTGGTGAAGTGCAAGAGGAACCTTCAGTGCCTTTGGTAGTTCTGTCATGTCAGAAAGTTGTACAGGAACCTGCTGAGATGGTGACTGCATTCTTCTAGCACCTTAGAAGAAAACATTCCTGGACTACAAAACGTTTTAAGGTCTCCTCCCTCCCCACACTCATTTTCTTCCATTTTCCTGGGCTGCACTGGGGCAGAAAGCAGCACTGTTTGGCTCCTGCACCCTGCCTTGCTGCTTCCTCCCTCTGACAGCTCCTGCCCCTCGCCCTGCCCTGCACCCTTCGCTCCAGGCAGGAGCTTGTCCTGCTGCAGGGACTCCTTCCAGGGAGCAGCAGGACCATGGTGAGGATGGCTGGGGCCTGTCCTGCTGCAGGGACTCCTTCCAGGGAGCAGCAGGACCATGGTGAAGATGGCTGGGCCTGTCCTGCTGCAGGGACTCTCTGCAGGGAGCAGCAGGACCATGGTGAGGATGGCTGGGCCTGTCCTGCTGCAGGGACTCCTTCCAGGGAGCAGCAGGACCATGGTGGGGATGGCTGGGGCACCCTGCTTGAGTGCCCACCGAGCTCTGACCCCACGGAGCCCTCCCCAGGCCTGGGCAGCAGGGTGAGGAGCCAGGGCTGCATCTGGGTGCCACTTGTGCCCAGGGGCTGTGCCAGCTGAAAACCCAGAAGGACACCCAGAAGGAACCGAGAGAGACAGAAATATTTCAATTTGTGCAAGAGGTGTGAGCACTTCCCACAAAAGTTCTGTCCTGGTGGACAGGCAAGTGTGTATTTAAGGCCCTGACATTGTCATCTGCTTTATTTTTTTTCCCCATCAACTTTCTGAATGTTCTCTCTGGGCATAAGTGGCCCTTTAATGGAATTGTTTTTTCCTGTATCTCATCACAAGTCCTGCACATTTATCCTCGTGTTTGGAAAAAATTCTAAATATTCACATGAGCTTAAGCATAATTTATTTTCTTTTGTAGCTTAATAAAACCTTGGGTTTCATTCCATCTAGCTATCTTCAGGGATTTACAAAAGGCCAGTGGGGCTGAAACTCAGGACTGAACTAAGAGATAAAGGAAAACAAACAACTGTACCAATACCTAGAACTTGCTCAGAATGCAGTGATGCAGGTCCAGGGCTGCTTTTTTTAAAAAGATGGTAAATTATTAATGATTCTAGGAGGAAATAAATACAGTGGTGGTTCTGCAATGTCTGGCTTGCTCTAAAATGTGATGTGTTTCTGCAGCCTTCTTCCCTGCTCCTGTTGAGCCCGGGTTGTTCACCAGAGCTGTGCAGAGGCACACGTGTGCCCCAGCTCTGACACACGGGCTGGCAGCCTCCTTGCTTTGCTGGAATGCCACTGGCTGGGGCACTGGTTGTTTCAGGAGAAACAGTTCTGTAGGTAGCCATCCTTCCTTGGCAGAGGAGGCTCTGTGTCTTGGGCAGGGCAGTCTCTTCCCTGGTGAAGGTTCACAGCAAAACAAAGGCATTTGCTCCTGTCCCAGCCTGGACGTGGGTGTGGATGGAGTGTGTGCTCTGTGCACTGGGGCCTCAAAAGACACTGGTTTTACTCTGGCAGTGACAGACTTCAGACTCAGAGAAACCTTTATTTTTTTTCTTTGGGACCACCAGCTTCTCTTCATGTGGATCGCAGATGTTTATTTGGCATAGTGAAAAAATTATGCAGAAGGAAGAGTTTGTTAAAAGTTATTATCATGCTACAATGTCTTGGTTCCCATATCTCATGCCAAAAGAAGAAAAAAAATGCCTAAAACTTTGGGTTGATTTTCAACATTTACATAACTGACATCTAAAAATAATTTACAAAGGGTTGTATGTCAGTAACCCAATAGAATTCAGAGTTCTGTAGAAATACCATGGCAGTGATTACTTCACACTGCTACTGTTTTCTTTTTTATTTTTTCAAATGTGTGAGGGTTGTGACTTTACCATAACTTCTGCATTTCTTTGGAAGGTAATTTGCAGAATAAGGCAGAAAAAGGGAATTTGTTATTTTGCCATTTCTGGGCTGAGTGAATGATGATGAAATGAAAATTAATGTATTTAAGTTCCTGAAGAATCAGATAGATTTCCTAAGCAGTAGAAGTGAATTTTAAAGCATTATAATATTAGGAGACCTTTTTCAATTTTAAAGACTCACATTTATAAGGAAGTGAGGCACCAGGACCAGAAATGGTGCAGGTATTTCAGTGGAACTTTACCCTTAAAACTTTGTTGCTATATCAGGTATTTTGCTAAATACAAACAAACATTAGTAAGTGGTTGTGAGTTATGGAAGGTTTGCTACTAATTTAAATCCATACCATGCAGTTCAAGCTGCATGAGCACAGAGGGAGAGCATTTGTGTGCCCCCCTTCATGCTGAAGGAGATTTTCCCCTTCTATCAGCCCTTAGAATCATTTTAGGTACTTGGGACAAATGTATTTTATTTAACATCTTCCTTCTATCAGGTGAAGATGATTAAACCCAAGTTTATTTAGCTTTAAAAGTATCAATCACCTTTTATTAAACAAATGATACTGCATTCCTCAAACTGGACACATGCTTGGATTTCTCTTAAAGCAGATAAATCAGTTCAGTAAAAAATTGGAGTAGTTAATTATGTTTTGCATTTTAAAATAGTTTTTACTGAGACATTTACGATAAACATGGCAAATGAGATGTATTCACTTAAAAGTCCTTCCATTGTGTTTATCAAATAGCTGTTACAGTACTTTCAATGCTGTATTGAGTTGGAAAAAATCTGAAGCTGCTTTGTGTATTTTCCCTCAAGGTTAAAGGTTTGAATCATGGGATAACGTGTGATATCTCTAGGGCTCCTTGAAACAGTTCAAGAACATGCACAAAGGACTGTGGTTTGTGCTATATTTGCACAGAATTTAACATCATGTTCCTTTGGCTTAAAAACAAAGATGAAGATACTGGGAAAATATCCCCTCCTTTAACACCATTATATTCATTTTCACAGAAAAACCTACAACTGTTTTGTGAGGTGCAAAAAGTAATTGTGCATTATTTTTGTCTGTTGTGATTTTTATTTTAAAACTACTCCATCAATGGGAAAAGAAGTGCACTTTGAAAAGCAAATGTTCCCCTTTTGCATTAGAATTTAATTTTTAAGCGAGTTTATGGTTTGCTTTTGGTATGGCAAATTACAGTATTTGAACTCAAAATATCTCTCACATTTAAAAAGTAAGTAAAATATTTTTTTCACTTAAGAGAAAAGCTGTAAAAATTAAAACCCTTGGTGTGTATTTGTAAAATATATTTGCCTTGCTTTTTCAGCTGACATGTCCCAAGGAGTGCTAGTGAGCTCTTGGGTGAGAGTTGTGTTCTCTCTGATTAATGAGGATTTCTTGCCAGCTGCTGGGCTATAGGGGCCAGCCCATGTTCCCACTAGGAGGAGAGTTAAACTCCTGCTCTCTGCTTTACAGCATCTGCACAGAGCTGGCTGCAGCTGCAGGGTGACCATGATTTACTCTGCAGCCTCTTCCACTCATCCCAGGTCAGACAGGACACAGCACACAGCACACAGGTGTGTTTCTGCTCATCCTTTTATGGGCAGCTGTAATCCCTCACAAAAAACCCCAAAGCTAGATTTGTAAGAAAAGACCTTGAGCTGTTGGACCATGAGGGAAATCATCACAGTTCTTGTGTCCCCTCCTCGTTTCCTCTGTTTATGCTTACTTTAACATTTGCTGTCAGTGCATTTATGCTTTCTGAGTTATTGTCTCTGGATGTTCTCTGTATGTATAAATATGCCAGTCCTACAGCTCTTGGGTACTCCTGTGTCCAGACACCTCCTGGTGTTTAATGTATATCTCCTCTGCACCACCCACAGAGCCATTGCTCAGGTGTGCAGGGAATAAACAGCTCCACTGGGGTCACACAGAATTTCTGGGATAGACCAGGAACTTGAGCCCTGCCTTCCTCAGCTGCCTGGCAGCTCTTCTGTGCTCACTTTTCTTACCACGAAAATCAAATGTGCTCCACTTGATGTTTGCTCAGCCATTGTCATGGGCTGTGTGTCACATACTGACCTGAGGTCTGTGCTGTACCCCTGGTGTCTCTGGGACACCTTTTTATGTCAGTCAGCACTTTGGAAGGGGCAGCAGGGCCAGGACAGACAGTGCCCAGGGCCTGGCTGCCCTCTCCTCCTGCTGGTGCTTTGAGCCCGTGGTGTGATGTTAGCATGGCAGGGTGTGCTTCAGCTCGGTTGGCAGGCTGTCTCTGGGTTTGCTGTCTCTGGGTTTGCTGTCTCTGAAGTTTGTCCAGAACCAGGGGCTGACAGTCTGTCGAGTGAGCAGTGGAGGGGTGGAGGTTCCTCTTTCATTTTTCAGCATTTGACCTCTGGATATGTGTGAGGCTCTTTCTATCTATTCTCTCCTGTGCACAAACAGCGTGGTGTTTTATGACTAGAAAAAAGCAAGTTTGGACATCTGTGTTCCCAATGTATGCATTTGATATCTCTTCATCTTTTACTTGAGTAAAGGGTGAAGGGCTGATTTGGATCACTGTTGTCTTTTTAGAAAGTTGTCTCTGAGTGTATTCCCAGAGTATGTGTGACACCTTGGTAGTCCTTACTGATCCCATATTTCACAGCCTTACCCAAACACTGCCTGAGTTGCTTTCAAAGGGTTTGTAAAAGCTTAATACTGCTGCAATCTCAACGTGAACCATTGCCTGGAACCAATTATGATTAATTCTTTTAGAGGTGTGTTTGAAGATGTTACATTGCATCCTATTCATGGATTGCAGCAAGCTCTTCAAGCAGACAGCTGTGCCATGCTTATTACCTTGCACGTTTTAGGTTGCTGTGCATTATCTTTGTTGGTTCTGTTTATCAAGAAGTTGGTCCTATGGTTTTAGTCTCAGCTTTGACTGTTTTCCTGTTGGGCCTGTCTTTTCAGAAGTTTGTGTGAGTTTTAAAAGGGGACAACAATATTTTGGATGCTTTGCCAAAATCAGTGCTACTTCTGGAATGAAATAAAATGCTAGCCAAAAAGGACATGTACATCTTTGAAGGCAAAAAACAAAGTTCACCTTCCTTGGTGAGCTGTCATCACTGCATTGACTGCACTAGAACAAGTGCAGATTTAAACCAGCTGGAAGTGCCCCTAGTGAAGCACAGAGCTTGCCTTTTATTAACTTCTTCAGCTTCAGTTTTCAGCTGTGCCTTCAGAAAAAAGGAAGGCTTACAAATGAAATCACAGTCATAGGTTGCTGAAGAAAGACAATAGAGTGAGGTTCCAGAATAAGTATCATTCTTTCTGACTGATTATTCTTGCTCAAGTAATTTTCCATTGTTTTGGCTTTCTGTGGTCACTGCATAAAAAAGAGCATAAAATTAGTTAACAATGCCAACTGAAAAAAATACTTTGGTGTTAGAAATTTAAAATAAGGGACTACTTTTACCTTGAAGCTATTAAAATATAGTCTTTTTTTCCTCTGTGATGTGATCACCTTTTCAAGGGTGGCAACACTTTAGGAAGGGGAGCTGTCTTGTAAGTCCATCTAGAGCTGTGCCATTTCCATCTGAGCAAAAATAAAATACAGTGCTGGTGACCAGTATATGAGATGTGCATCTCTAATTTGCTTACAGGTAAGTAAAATCTCCCATACACACAATTTCTTCCTGTAACTGTGACTACATTCATGATTGTCTTTATGGAGTAGCTTCTATTTTTGATTTTGAGCTGCTTCTGTGTTCTAATGTAAAACTTGAGCTCCGGGTTGGATTCAATACATTTATCTTCAAAAAACTCCTACAGCATTGTGGTTATTTGTTCCAACCTTTTTTTCCCTGTGAAGAAATGCTGAAATTATGCTCAGGATGGGATTCATGTCTTTTAGAGGTTAGAAATTAATGTAGGGAGAGACAAAATCAAGCCATGAAAAGTACTTTAGGGGACAATCTGAGCATTGGTGGTTAATGAGTAAAGAGAAAAAAAGGTCTTACATAAACTGGCTAAAGAGAAGTGAAAGGCTACTCTGGAGGGAAAGGTAGAAAGCTGAGAAGTTAATAGTGGGGACACTGGTATGGGAGGAGCTGGAGGGGAGCAAAGATGTAGATGGTGTGGCAAACATGTGCTGACAGTACTGTGAGGAAGAGGCTTCTTTGGTTTGCAGCAGTAAGAGGAAACTGCTGGAGAAATTCAGAGATTTTAGCTGCTCAGTTTAGGGTGGAGTGACAAGTGTAGAGGTTGGGGAGCTGGACAAATAAAAGCTGAACAGTCAAGATGGTGAACCATTAACAAAGAGTTTTAGCAGTAAGGAAAGTGCACAGCTTGGAGCTGCTGGAGAGGAGAAACACAGGACATACCTAGAGAGTGAATTTATTGTCTAGTTTTGAAAATTGTTTGTAAAACTGATATGGTAAACAACTGTAAATTTTGCTTTTAGCTTCAAGGCAGGATTTTTAAGCAGAGTCCTCTAGCCTTAAATAGTCAAAACAAGTTTTTCTAATCAACACTGCCATTTTCAGATGACATCCAGCAAAGGTTCAGAAAGTAGAGTAATAGATGGATCAAAGGAGAACTGTCTCTATTGTTTGCTTCACGCTATGGGTTGTTGCACAGGTCAGAAGTACATGGCATGTACAGAACTAGATTGATTTGCAAATGGTCAGCCTGGAAACTTGGCAGTGTTGTCAATTGTTTCATTAAATCCAAGTGCAGAAACCAGCCCGTGTTCCTTCTCCTGTTGGCCAGGGGAGCTGGGGGCTTTCCTGAAGGTGAAACACTTGAGCTTGGTGGGGGGGGAAAGAGGCAAACTACTGGTGATAGTCACAACCTGGAAGCAATAGAGAATACTGGGGGAGGGGGGGAAGTGCATGTTGCAATAACAGCCAGTTGCAACATCTCCGAAAATGCTTACACAGATGACTTTAGAGAGGAGGGAGATGTCATGGTTCAAATGGCAGTACATGCACTACTATTCCCAGAAAAGGCAGAGGGAGCTATATGAGGAAAAAATAAATACATCAGATAAATATATTTTGAAAGGTGTCTTGAGTTCAGTAACCTTCCATAGCCCAGACAAGGAGAGAAGGGGAAGGACAGGCTCCCTGGGGTCCTTAGGAGGGCAATGTCCCAACAGGGCCTACTGCAACGTTTCATGGTTGGCTGAGATGCAAAGACACCACTTCCCAAGGTTATTTTTGGGAGCCCAGAACACTCTGGGGGTGTGACATGCTCTCCTGAAGCACTGAGCACCTCAGAGCCCTCACTGGCTTTGGTTGCTTAAACAGCAGCTATGAAGCACAAAGAGTATCCAAACCTTAAAAGTACAATAAACAGGGAAAATGTTTGACTTGTGTTTTTTCTTCCATGAGACTGTTTCCCAGAACTCATGAATATTTTTAGTTAAGTTAGTTAAATACAGTTTAAGAAAACCTATTACTTCTCATCCTAACACTGCTTTTTGGGCTATTGTTGAGTGTAATGTAGTATAGGAAAAGAAAAAAAAAATATATATGTATATAATTTTTTTCTTTTTTAGTTTATGCCTCCATTGTATTTCTATACATATTTCTGTAAACTGATTTTTTTCCCCCTTATTATTGCTGTTCCTTTGGTGGAAACTTAGTGAGAATCCAAAGCTTTTTGAGAGAGTGGATGGATAAATTAAGGTGCTATCTAAATTTGTAGATATTAAGATTTAGGCATGGTGCTTAAACCCAAAGGTCTCTGTCTCCATCTGTTGGAATGAGAAGGGCATAGCCCCAATGGCTTCTTTGGGCCCATCACATGGAAATTGTAATTTTATTTTATTGTCTTCTTGCACTCTGTTCAGTTTAACCAACATCAGCAACACCAGTGGCTTGATGTTGTGCTTTGCCATGGAGGCAGAAGTTTGTCTTCACTGGAAAATAACAATTGTGGCAAGACCTCCTAAGGTGCTCAGACATAGACTCTGCCTCCTTAAAGACAGGCTGAATTACTTAGGAATACTTGGGATATAAAGTGTTTAGGATGCAGTGCCCATCAGAGTGATCACTGACTCCAGTAAGGAACAGACCTGGGCCTTGGAGGAAGGAGGAGTTTCTATCCCACTTGACCCAAACTACGCCCTGTACATTGCTGCCAGGGGCTGGGGTGTGGAGAGGGCTGTGCAGCCTCCCCAGGAGCTCTCCTCAGAGGATGATTGCTCAGAATCTTCCTCCTGAGAGAGATTGCCCTCCTGACCCTACAGCACATTCTCTGCAGAGTTCTCTGCTTCTGCCTGTCCTGGTGTGTCAACAAGTGTGTCATGGACACCACAGGACTTAGCAGGGATTGGGCAACTCTGTCATTTAGACAAAATGTGTTTCTCAATGTTAAAATAAGTGATAGTATTTTTCTGCTCCTATGACCAAAGGAGAATACTGCCTCTAAGTGTTGGGGTGAGTTTTTTTCTTCCATTAGTACTGATACAGTTACACCCATGGGAAAGGTAGAAAAAGAGAAGCTCATTCAGTTTTCAGATATTCTTATATCCATCACAATATTCAAAATATTGTCCAGTGGTAAAAAAGATTTTAGTAAATTCCTGAAAGCAAACATTGGAACTGCATGGCCTTTAAGGTCCCCAAACCCAAACCATTCTCTGGTTATTTGTTGAGGGATTAAAGAACAAGCTTTGACAGGTTCCTGAAGTGCACGTGAGCACCAGCTAGGATTTTCAGCAATACACATCTTAGGAATTCTCCTGGATACTTTAAGAAGTTATCAGTCACCTCTCTGTGTGCTCAAACAACCATAAAGATTATCCCTGTATTTGTTCACTACAGCCTTGTAAAGATTTAATTGGGAAGCCACCTTGATACCAACGGTGCAGTTCACCTCAGATCTAGGAATTTCAGTTTAGGAGGCTGAGCACATCTTTTGTTACCTTTTTCTCAGTGTTTTTCTCCTCTGAAAGAGAACTGCTGCATGGCAGCAGATGTGCTGTGGCTCCCAGCTGGTCCAGTGGCCATGCCTGAGGCTTAAGGAGCCAGGAGTGTTGTTCTGATGCTTGTGCCTTATCTTGGCCTTGCTAACTGGTGGGGAAGAGTTTGTCCTTTGAAATGGTAGAAGTTTTCATTACTGGCTGAAACAATTACACAGCACTTTCCATTTCTTTGTTGTGTAATGTCTCACCCTATCTTGGCTGGAGTTTCAGAGTTCATCCAGCAGAATTTAGCTGGAAACTCACTTTTTTTGGCTTTTAATGAACTTAAGAGTACATTTGACTTTGGAAGGTGTACTGTTTGATGGATGTTTGGAACATCCTGGTTTAACAGGGTTTTAATGTATGCTCATTAGGTTAATGAACCCACCCAAAGCATGTCCCTTCTAAGGGAGGCTGTTTTTCTGTTGGTAAATGCAGTCTAAGCTATCAGAGTTACTGTCAGGTTTTTCAAGAATAGCACACCTAACTTAAATACAATGTTTTAAAAGAATTCATCACACGACCTTCAATAAAGCCATCCCATCATTATCCTTCACACTGAAGGGTCAGGTGCAGTGTTGCCAATAGCAGCTCTGGGATGGCAGGTTTAAAACAGATGACACTTTTTCATGCACTGCAGGCACCTGGACTGGTTGACATTACCCCAGCTCTTCTTCAGAACAGAGAATATTTTTTCTGGGCTGGTGATATTTTTATTTCTCATATAGATTACAAAACAAAACAAAGCAATTGTTGCTTAGCTACCCCTCTGGAGTGATGGTCTCTCTCACCATTTTGCAACTCTCTAATCTCAATGTTGCATTTTCTGCTTGTTTCTGTTTTTACTGGCTGGTGTTTTATACAGACGCTTCTAGAACTTTTTCATCACCAGAGTGAGATGGCTGGGTACTGCTGTCCTGAAACTAGAGAAAGGAGCCTAGCTGGGGAGTCTGGGAAAGGTCCCACAACCAGGATTCCCACAGCAGCACAAAAAATGAGTTTGCTGTAGGTTCAGAGATACTAATTCTGATGAAATCGCCCACTTGGGGTGAAAGGGCCTGTATTTCTTTGCCATTGCCACATGGCTCTGTGTTAAGAATAGATTCATTTTGGATGAGGATAAATGCCAGAAAGCAAAATATCTGACTCCCATCTTCTTCAAGACTTCCTGAGTGAGAATCTGTAAATTGGCATTTTGGAGTCATGATACTAATTACTGCAGAGTACAGCAAAATGCAGCCAACTCAACTGTTTATGCAGTCAAACAAATCTGAAAAAATCTCTAAATTATTTCTTTTGAAGGAAGCACAACATGCTTAAGGCTCACAGCTATACCTTTACCCTCTTGATGCAGCACTGGGGCATAAGGGAAGTGAAGAGTTTTGCTTAATGGAGAGAAAAATGTGGGTAAATACTGTGGATTTTGTTTTCACCAAAAGAAGAGAAGTATTTGGTCAAGCAGCTTTATATTTTGGTTACTTTTCCTGGAGAAAGAGTTCTCCAGGGCTTCTGCATGCAGAATCAGTCTGAGACTACATGTGTGCCTTGGTCACTGAGCTGTCTCTTTGCCTTCTGCCTCTTCCCCTCCATGGCATCCCAAGCAGCAGTCAGCCATGCTTGTAGGAAGAGCCTGCTCTTAAATACAGCCCATTTCCCCTGCTAGCCAACAGATCTTGGCAAACTGCTGCCAACCCTGACAATGCTTAATTTACAGCCTTCAGCCACAGTGCCACTTTCTGGCATTGTTAGAGAAATCAGAGTCTGTTCCCATAAAGCTTGTTACTTGACAGCATTTATGTTGCATGACTAATATGGCAATGGCAGCAATTTGCAATTAGCTGTGTGTCTCTCCTTGCCTCCCTGCCACGTGCCCCAGAGTGTACGTGTCTGTCTAAGCCTGACCTGCTTCCCCTTACAGTTTTCTTCCTCTAGAATGTATTTTTTTGAGCTCACGGAGGGAGATGTGTGACTTGGGTAACTAAACAGCTGAAGGAAAGCTGCAGACCATGTTGTCAGTTTAAATCTGGCTGTGCTGCACAGCCACTGTCCTCTCCAGGCTTGTTGGTGTGTGACAGGTGGTGCTTGGAGCAGCTCTCAGGTTAGCTCTGCTGCTCACCCACCTCACCCTGCTGGGCTTGTGCTGGGAGCCTTGGAGAGTGGCCCTTGGTGGAGAGGGCCACAGCCAAATCCTTGAACCCACGAGGTGAAGAAACAACACTTCCACCATAGAGCTGGTCCCTCCTGGGGGGGGCTGTGCTGGGGACCTGGTGTGGCCAAACGCTGTTTTGCACTTGGCAGAAAAAGCCAAGCTCTACTCTGGGCACCTGTGTGAGTGCCCTGCTCCCTGCCAGGCTGTGGAAGGTCCTTGTCTGGTGGCTGCAGGGCGTCCTCACCAGTTCCCAGGGGGTGTGACATTACTGGAACTTCTCTGAACCCTGTAATCTGTACATAGTTGGGCTGATTCCCTTTGACTCCGCTTTCTCACATCCAAAAAGACCTGCTGAGGCTGGATGATCCAGCAGCTCTGTCTGGAAGGGACAGCTGAGTGGGTTCCAGGAGCAGGGGACCCCATGCCAGGCTGGAGGAAGAGGGACAGTGGTGGGTGGGTTGCTGCCTCCAATTCCTGCTTGCCCCTGGCAGGAGCAGCACCAACTTGTCTCCCTTCCCCCATCTGCAGCCGAGATTTCAGTGAATCAAAGCTATAGAGTGGAGTTGAGTCAGAGCCAAGGAAAGGCTCTGGCTCAAATCCACCAGCTAAAAATGAGCAAAGCTTTTGAGCCTGACTGGAATCTCTCAAAAACAAACAAACAAACAAAAATCCTTCCCTAAGTCCTCGTTGTCTTTTTATTTGATTTTAGTAAAATCGCTCATTGCATTTCCATCTATTTCCCAGATTTCTCTCTTCTTTTTCTTCATGCCTGATTATATAAATGTATTCCTGTACAGATGTATATTTAAGATTTTTCAGTCAGTGGTGGAAAGTGTTCCTTTTTCTGGTGTTTTCATTGAGACAATCAGGGGCAAAGTTCTTGTGGCAGTGCCAGGTCTAATACCACAGGAAGAGCTGTGTCCGCTGGAAACACCACAGAGCACAGAATCCACAGCATTTTCTGAAAACACAAAATGGTTTTGAAAGCATGTCAAATGCTGCAAAGTCAGCTCAGATTATTATTTCGTCTCAAATTGTTTATTTATCTTTGTTTTGCTTTTTAAATGAGTGCTGGGGACCGTGACTTACCTTAAATCTAGTTTTGCCAGTGCCATTCCAGTTAAAAGTGCTGTTGTACAGTAATGGTAATGCCATGATTGCATCATTTGCAGTCCTTCAGAGATACACAGTTCAGTCAACAGCCAAGGAGCTGCTCTGCCTGGAGGTTTTATTGACAGTGTGTCTGGTTTTGCAGTCTTTACTCAGCAGCAGCATTCAGAAATGCAGCTGCAGCCCTGATTTCTGCAGACTTATCTCTCTGGATGAATCCCACTGAGATAAAGTGTGCTACTTGTGCACGAGGGCTCGCATGAGCAAGGGTCCCAGTCTGTAAAAAAACATACCATGAGTAAATAATGTTATGGAGAGGAAGGTGAGGAGTAAACCTCTGCCACTGAAGGCAGTTCTATCCAGTCATTGTCATAGAAGGGCTATGTCTTTAATTTTCTGCCTCCACTTTGACAAGTAGCTCAGGGAACACTAATTTGATCTTTTTATCTGGGCTGTTCAAGACCAGAAGCCAACTATTGAATAAATTATTTCTTCCTGAAAGTCTGTATCACAAGAAGAGATGTTAAAAATGAAGACTCTGGAATAGGCAAGCAAGCAAGTGTTCAATGCTGAGGGCTGGAAATAAGTCCTTATGTTTATGGAACAGCTTTCTTGTGCAGGAAGAACAGCCAACTCCATGTGTTAGTAAGTAAGACAGTGACAATGAGTTAATAGTGGTTGTTGAGCAGAGGATAACAGATGGCCCCTGGGGTAAATGTGCTCCCAGCTGATGCTGTGAGCAGCACAGCCCTGCACAAGTGGGTTGTGAATGGTGCAAAGCCAGGGCTCTGCATCTTCTCTTGGGACAATTCTTGTTACTGCTGTACCAGCCCTGCACGCTTCGACACTCAGCTCAGGGAGGAGAGCTTCAGCTACTTAGTCTTAGATGTCAACTTAAAAGCTTCTACTGCTTTCACCTGTGCTACATTCTACTGTTGCTTAATTATTTTGCATGTTAGCTTTGTCTTTTTTAGCTGTGCTTCAGGTTTTGTGTGCAGGAACAGATTATTGGAGCTGGTCTGTGTGCTAAAATGTCTCCTTTTGTAGCATGGAACAGTTGTTTTTTCAAGGTCTAATACTGTGTTTTAAGGATCTATTGTTCTCATTGATTAAAAAATGAAAAAGGAGGACAATTTCACACAGTTTATTGTACACTACTTCAAAGACATTATCTGCCTGAGGGAGAGAGAACTTGGTAGCATTGTGGAAAAAGCCACAGTCAGTGTGTAAACACCGTGGAAGTCAAAAGACTCTCAGAGAAATTGGAGTGAAGCTCACTGGCTGGGGTATTTGTAGATGTAATCCATTTTCTCTTTGTCTTTACTGTGCCAGCATGGTCCACTCAGGAATTCACGGTGCCAGTGGCTCTCTGGAGCTTTTGATGGGTCCCTGAGTCTCCCCAATAATTATCCCACGTGAATGTAAAGCCACATCTGTGCAGTGGGGCGCTGTGCTCTGGTGGGCATTGAAACAGAAATCAGCGTATTTTTGAGGGCTGTTGCTGTGATGTTGGCTGTGCTGGGGCCTGAGGTGGCTGAGGTCCATCCTCTGCCCTGAACTTCAGATGAGCTCAACCGTGCTGTTGATGGAAGGGCAGCTGCAGCAGGGGCAGGGCTGCTCTTATCAGCCATATCTGCCACTCTTATGCTTGTTGGGGAAGAGTCTTTCTGTCTCTCTAGTATCCTGTTAAAATCCTGTTTAGGTGCCATGTATTTCCCTGATCCTTTCTTTCCCATAATCACCAATTAGCAAGATGTGTGTGTGCACACAGATTCTTCCTTTCTAATGAGCTGATTCCTAATGCCCCATGGATTCAGTGCCATAAATGAGTTTTATCCAACCTCTCACTCCTCGTGTGCCTCCTCTGTGCACGTGGCACAGCTCCAGACAAAAGCACCCAGACCCAGCTGTGCTTCTAAAAATGTCTTTATCACAGGTTTAAAGCTGACACACGTCAGCCATGAGCAAAGGCCTCATCTTTGCCCAGCCTGCAGTAAATGTGACACTCAGCTGTGTCCACCCCTCTGGGAGTCTGGGAAAACAGGCCTTGCAGTGAGCCCCAGGGGTCAGCAAAACAGGCACTGGCAGACAGATTAAATACAATCAAAGTTGCTGAATCTCTATGGTTTAGCAACAAATCATACATAGTAGCCAGCAGGAATACAAATATGTGGTATAATGAGGCAGTCTGTGTCCAATTATCCTCAGGTCCCTTAGCTATTTAGTTATTTATTGCTTTATAGAATTTTCTAAGTGAATCCACACAAATGAGGCAGAGGTACTAAATCAAAATTTAGCCAGCACACAGGCATGTAGAGGAGTCACAGACAGCACACACAGCCCCAGCAGGCCAGCTCTCCTCTTAGTCTGCATGTTGTTTATATGCTACATGCCATTTTCTGCCAAAGTAAAGATTCCTCTCATCATGGTGGCTTTCTTTGATGTCCAGCAGGGCAGATGCCTTGTACACATGGAGGAAACTGAAAAAGTCTTTGTTCTGCCCTATCCAAAGGTCATGTTTCCAAGAGGGAGACTCTTCAGAGCTAAATATTTCAGGGTTTTAGGGCTGTCTGGGAATAAGTGAAAAATGGTTTTCCACAAATCAAACCTGCACCTTGATAATGAGTTGTGGAATATTCATGAAGGGAGGTTTCAGTTCTGATCTTCAAGAGGGCCCGAGTATGGTAGTCTTGTATAGGTTATAGAATCCCACTCCACTGCAGCCACTGACAGAGACTGTAAGGGTTGAATGGTCTGTGCATCAACTAACCCAGCCCTGGGGCTGCTGCCAGAGATGGAGCTTTGGGTGTTCCCAGGGACAGGGATTAGGGCAGCCCTGCTGGAGGGGTGACAGTCTCTGACACGTCTGCCAGCACCACCAGCCTCGGGTCAGGGAGAGCAGGCTCTGCTGAAATGGGAGGGAAATCCCAACCCAATCTGCTTGTGGTAGATCCTCTTTCCTGGGCTCTGCCCAGAGTAGCAAAAATTCCCTGGGAAGGAAAACGGGTGACTGAGGATGGTCCCTGGCTGTAGTGGTGGAGCTGGGAAGCAGAGGCACTCAGAATGTTAAAATAGTGAAATGGAACAGATTTATGTGGGAGCAGCTGCTTCCCTGCTGTGCTGCTGGGTGCACTGCCTGCTGGGCACTTGGGTGGCACAGGCTGTGCTGGCTGAGGACAGGCTTGCAGCTCTCTGCCCCTGTCTGCTGGGGCTGCTGCTGGCCTGGCTGGGACCGCCATCCACCTCTGGTTAATGGAAACAAGGAGCACAAGGGGGTGCTTGAAAAGGGGAGCAAATAAATAGGACTGAAAGGGGGAAATAAGGTATGGTAAATATGATTTGCAGCACTGAAGGATTTTGCAAGTCATTCCAAGGTCCATGGATGTTTGAGCTCATGCCTCAAAGTAGTGTCAGACTCCTCCTGTAGTTCCCCTGTCCTGGCAGCGTGGACTTTGCTTTGGTTGGGACTGGGTTAGAAAGGAACCAGTCCAAAACTCCCCCTGCCCCCAGCTGTTTGTGATTCATTACTTATTTCTTCCTGTTCTTGGCAGATCCAAGCTATGGGCCTTACTGCCTGGTCTCAGAGCTGGGTCCTGTGTCTTGTGACTGTCTCCTTCCTGTTCTGCCTCTCTCTCTCTCTTTTTTTTTTTTTTTTTTTTCTGGAAATTTACAGCCATGTGCACCAGCGTAACTGCAGTTGCTGGTGGGAAAGGTGTGCATGCATTCACATGGACTGCTGTGTGCCAATTAGATATACCAATGTGTTAAGAAAAATGTCTTTCAAATTAAAATTCAGTAGCCAACTCCCCCTTAATTACAACTCATTAAAAATAATGTAACAGTCAGTTAAAAGCATTGCCAAACAGTAACAATAATCTTGTAAAACCCCATCATGGTGTGCAAGCAGTACTTTGGCAAAGATCATTAATTGGGAATGTGTGAATTTTTATGTTCCACTGTAATTTAGTTTCCAGTCTTTAACTGGAAAACCTGTTTTATCTGCTGAAGGGACATGCCATGTGGATGACATGCTGCTTGAGGCTGGGCTGGGAAGAAATAGGAAGAAATATTTCTCTGTTGCAGTAGGGCAGGAGAGACAGAGGCTAACCGGGCAGACTGATTTTCAGGGAAGTCACTCAACTGCAGCACTGTCTGTGCTCGTGCCAGAAGCAGCTTTGCTTCTCTGCCAGATGGGAAGTGATGACCTGGTGACAGGAGCTGGTAGGCAATCATTTTTCAAAGAACAAAAGAGTGAGTAACCAGGAAATGTTGAGGTGGATTGAAGAGCTAAGGGAAGGAGTTCCCATCTGTGCAGCTGGAGACACTCCTCTGTCCAGAAGAAGGGTGCAGAGAAGTTGCTGAGATTCTGGTGGAGTGGGTGCAGTGCTGCTCACCTGTGGGTCTGAAAGGGGCCCAGAGATGCTGTGGCAGATGAGATGTCCCATGGTGATGAATGCTGCTTCAGTCTTGAGGCATCTGCAGCCAGAAAATGAGGGTGAGGAACAGAAAGTCTCCTCTCTTGATTGGCCTTGGCCCAAGTGATGCAAATGTCACGGGGATCCCCCTTTAACCCTGACTGACAAGAGAAGGAGAATGTTTCTGCTTTTGTAGTACTGGCATCTCTGTTCCTTTGTCAGTAAAATGAGACATAGGTAGTTTGGTGCCAGGAGCAAATGTAAGCCTTTGATGTGGTTGTGTATGATAAAGTTAATATGATAATATCAGTGTACTTACAAAAAAGGCTTAGTATTGATGAATGTTTTTGCCAAATACTCTTAACTGCTTTGTGATCCAGATACTGAACCACGTGGGAAAAAACCCCACAAGAACCTAAAAGTGAACAGAGAGGTTTTGTAACTGCATCTTTTGAACACCTTAAACATCCACATCCTCGAATAGACTTTTATGAACAAAAAGCTGCTGAGGTTTTCACACTAGAAGTCCTTGAAAGTCTTTCTTTCCTGCTTCACTGCCAAGGCCCAGCCCAAGTTCTTCAAAAGCTGATAAAATTGCAAATGCCTGGAATGGGATGGAGAGCAGCAATACCTCTTGCAGCTGATGTTAGAGTGGGGCACTCTAACAAAGAGATAACAAGATTACTATATATGATCTCAGGTGAGAGAAAATTACTGCAATTTTCAAAACTAAGTGTTGATGGAAGAGCTTTTAAACCTGCAGTTAGGCAGTTTGAATGAAATGTTTAGAGGGGATAAGAGGAGACTTTCATGTGGCATTAACTCCAAGGGTGGATGATGTGATTTTAAAGAGGGACTTAATGGATTTTGGGTTTTTTAACCTAGAAATTCTCTATATAGATGCTGAGTTATGCCATTCTTTCTGAGCATGCTGACTGCACCACGGGCTGTCTGTGCTTCAGTTTTGAAATGTCATTTGGGTGCCTTTTAATGAATTTGGAGCTGACTTTGAACTTGTAAACAGAAACAAATAAAGCTTCTCATTATGAGGATTGATGCTAAATTATTTGCTTTTTTAAAGGTAATTAAGAAAAATTTTGTCCGTGGTCATTGTAGTTTTTAAGGAGAATTAGCTGAGTTGAACAGATGTAAAGATGTCACAGATGTAAGATAAGGCAGCCTCTGCTGTGGAAAGGGAACTTGAGGTCTCTGAAGTTTGCTCTGCCTGAGCAGATCTAACAGACTCACTGTATGTGGAGCTGCCAAATTGAGAATCACACTGCCTGGCCAGGTAAGAAAACAGACAGTGAATTTGTAGCCCTTCAAAGTGTCAGCTGTAGGAGTGTCACCCGAGGATCTCAAAATGGAAGGCACCCGGAACTGGAAGTAATTTCTCAAGTTTTGTCTGAATATTTGAGTCAGTCCCATTCCCCCTTCAGTACCTGTGGGAATTCTGTATGGAGCAGGAATGAACAGAACACTTACAGCATGCTGTGAATCTACTTCTTGAAGGGAGTTCAGCTTTCTTTATACTGTGAGTGCTGTCTCTGGACCACTTTTCCTCCCAACTGTCTGGAAAACCTTCTTTCTTCCCTTTTTCTTTAGAATTCAAGCAATTTAAGAATTCAAGCAACTCCCTTGTAGTTTCCAGGAGTAGGTACCTGTTGAGGTGATGATGGCAAAGAAGGATTTAGGTAAGAGGACTGCACAAACTGTGCTGTAAGATGCACTCAGTCACGTGGCTGTGCAGCTCCTCTTCTCTGGGATGAGTGAGCTCAGTGTGCTGCTGAGCAGTTGATTTTCTTCAAAACTCTAAAATCACATGCTGACTAGTGAGGTTACTGTTCAGTCAGGGCATGGTTGTAATTATGTTTAATGCATTAAAGGCGTAAAGAGCCAGAGTCAGTAATTTTTATGACCTGTGTAATGACAACCATAAAACCAGGAGATTTGGTTCCCCAGTCACTTTTGTGCTCTTGTGCTTTGGAGTTGGGGATGGAAGATTTTAAAGTTAAATTTGAAATAGAACACATTTGGGGTTTTGATATTGCAACTTACTCTTGTTTCTGCTTAATGCATTTTCTTGGGTTTAAAACCTTTTTCCATGCTGCCTGTTCACTATTTCACTGGCCACTGGAGAAGTGGATTAAGCACACAACAAGCACAGAGAGGCAAAAGGGCTTTGAACAAAGGCTTTTGGCCTTTTTTTGTGTTCTGGGGACATAGACAGTTGTTGGAGTAGGAGGGTGACCTGGGTCATGAGGGTCAGTTCTCTGCTATTAGGGTAGCCACAGCATTAAATGTCTTTGATAAATGCATCCTGTACTGTCTCAAAGCTAATTCCTTTTCAGCCTTTCCCTGTTTCTATTAGAAGGTTGTTCTTTCTGAGGGTTTCCAATCCTTCTTATTTCAAGCCTGAACTTATTTACAGTGAGTTGATACCTGCTTGGGTTTATTTGCTGCCCTGAAGGCTTGCCAGTATTGCTGGCAGCAGCAACCCTGCCAGACCCAATGAACTCTGCTTGTCTCCAGTCTGTGTCTGTTTTTCCCTGTGTTACACCCCATTGCTCCCTCTGTACTTGATCTGGAAGGTGTTGCCCATCATTGTGTTTTGGTGATCCCAGGGCTGCTGGATATACTGGTGATAGAAATAAACATAAACAGAGGATCTGGTGGGACCTCAGAGCTGGAAAGGCACTTGAGGCTTTCCTGTCGCAACTGCAGTGGTAAAGATTGTTACAAGGAGCAAATCCAGCAAAGGGAGACTTGATTTAGATCTCCTCACTTGATTTAGATCTCTCTCACATCTAAGACTGTGATCCTTAGGCCACTTGGTCCTGCTGTACCTCAGTTGATCCTCCTGGGCTGCCACGTGGTGCACATAGCACACAACCTGACCAGTTGGGAAAATCATGTGGGAGGCAGCAGGACATCTCAAATGGGGCAAAATGCCTGTTCAGATGAAAATGTCTGTGGGTCTTAAAAGTTCTCTTTCTGGGCATTTTTGTTAGTGTATCAGCAGTGTGATATGCTTAATTATAAATACAAAGACTGACAGTAAATATATTTTGAGACTTGTAGTAAAGGGAAAACCAGGGAGAGCAGGTTAAAAACTAAAACAAACTGAACAGAACTTGCCTACATGCCCTTTATACAAAAGCCTCTCTCCATGCTTTCTCCAAAGTATTTAGCAGATCACCATTCATAGATTATTTTCTCTGTATGTGTTGTCTGTTGAGAAGTTTTGATTGTGGAAGTTTTGCATCTCATGTGGTGAGGCTGTTCATATGAAAAAAGGACACAAGTGTAAGGAAAGATTGAGGGCTGGGTCTCAGACTGCAGGGTCCTTAGGCTAGAGGCCAAATATCTGGTGTTTGCATGTAATATCAATGCTTAATTATTGTGTTACAACAATGATGAATACTCCTAACCATCTCATTAAAGTCTTTCTCCTTGCATTGCATTCCCTATTAGATTCTAATAAAAAAAGTTTTCTTTAGACTCTGCTTTCTTTAGACACAGTTTGTCAGTTACCAGTGCGTGATAAGAAACTGTCAGAGCATGAATGTGTTGCAGGTTTTGTGCCTCACCTTCTCCCCTCGAGGTGAAGCATTGTTTAACTGAGCAGCTTTCACGTCTGCAGACTCCCCTGATTTATTTCATGCAAGCCCTTTGTAGCTGTGTTGTTACTATGGCAATGAGAAAACATAAACAGAATAAATGAGTAATGGTGATAAGGAATTGTTAGCTGGCAACAGAGATGATACATTTTGATCCTTTGTGAGATTTCTTTGTTGTCTGAGGACAAACAACAAAGGAAAGGGATGGATTTCATCTGTCACAGGGACAGTATCCAGGTGGAGAATTCGAGTTGAGAAGGGGTGCATTAACTCCAGGACAGCCTTAGGCCTTTGGTACCTGTGACAGAGCTCTGGGGCCCAAAAAGATGTTCAGAAATGTTGGAATGAAGACACAGAATTAGTTGCTCCTATTCTGTCCTGGAATGTGAGCTAATCTGGCTTTTGGGGGTGAATAGCATGCACCTCATTCAAAAGACAGAAGCAGCAGTCTGTTTTATTAAGGTGAAATAATAATTTGACAGCATTCAATACATTTGATGGTATTTAATAAAATTTAACAGGGGTTTGCTACAGGTCAGTAAGTTTGATGGCAAGGCTCACATTATTAATTACTGCGTGGAAGAAACATCAGAAGGAGAATTGGATTAGAATCTGGTTAGAATGATTCACACAGAGACCACAGAGCTTCCTGCTGAGTCACGAGGTTCAGAGAGGACCCCCTTGCTTTCTAAGCTCCTTCTGGACTCCAGGTGCAACTGGGACAATCTTAGTCTCAGACTTGGACAAAGGTATAATGTAGTCAAATGAAATTATATCTATTAAGTTTATGCTAATGAAAATTGAGTGGCTACATGGATTAATAATGTTTCATTAGAATTAATTCAGTGTGCTGCCAGTCACTCACTGAGGGGATCCCTCTGCCTTGGGCAGGGAAGGCTCTCTTGGCTAAGGAATCAAAGCTGGAGAGGCATCCCTGCTCAAGGGGAGACTCCTGGGTGCTGCAGTTCTGCAGCTGAGGGAGAGCTCAAATCTGGCTGAGCTGAGGGTAATATTTATACAGTGAAGTAGTTGGCTGTTAGTCACTAGTATAGAAAAAATACATGATTTTGGTTTAGCTCTGATATCTTGTTCTGTACTTGGGTTATGTGGCATTTTGGGGCTTTGAGACAGCCTTTCAAAATATGTTTCTGAGGCATCTTCAGTCCCCTGTGTGTCAGCCAGGATTGCTGGCCCCCAGGCTCACACAGGCACTGGGGCTTGCTGTGCCTTCACCAGCACGAACCAAAGCACAGCCTGTGGTCAGGTGAGCCTTCCCCACTGCCCCACAACTCTGCTTCTGCAGGAATTTATTGTCACCGGTGAAGTGTTGGTCGGATGGAACTCCTCACATTTTTTCCCCTCCTGGGAGATGGCAGCTCTCAGCAGCTCCTCCCCCCTGAGCAGGAGCAAGGGCAGTGCTGCTGAACCTGCTGGAGGAGGACAGGATGGGACCAGGGGCCTCTCTGGTCTCACCCATCCCCAGGGTCCCTGCTGAGCCAGGGCTTGGCAGCACAGGCTTTGCCGCAGTCCTGACCCCAGGAACTGCACCCTGCTGCTCTGGGGGCACTCCAGAAAATGCAATTGCTAAGTCATGTGTGGAGTTAGGACAAAACAAGAGCTCACTCACACAAGCACTGCAAGTTGTGTTCCAAGCAGAGCCCCTGGAAGGCTCTCTGGGGGCTCTGCAGTGACAGCATCTGATGCTTTCCTGCATCCCTCAGGCAGGCTCTGTGCTGACTGCTCCTTCCTATCTGCTAGAAATGCTGCAGGGTGTGTGGAGCTGTGCCTTAAGGATTTCTGCTACAGTTCACTCAGAATGAATATTCCAAGGTAGTTTCCAGTTTGGATCAGGTTTGCCAATTTTGTTATTTTGCCCTGACTTTCAAGGAATAAGGTGCTGCACAGCAGAAGCTAAAGGACTAAAGCCTCACCATCCATGTTAAAATTGATTTGAAATCTAGGGATTGATCATTGCAAAAGCAGTGAAATAATGAATAGTGACTTTTTAGCTCTCCAGTGTAAACAGATGATGAGATGGATGCTGAGCCTGTGAGTTGCCATTGTTGCCTTGCTTATTTTTAAGGACTGTTAGTTTTAATATCATCTGTTAGGGAGTCTTGAGCTTTATAGCACACATAGAGCTGTTGGCCATGAAACATAGTGGCAGCTGTGAAAAGTTCAGCTTCCAAAATAATAGTCAAAAGGGTCAGGTCCTCACTTGGGGGTGTCTTTGCTGCTACCACTACTCATATTCATTAATGTAATATTCTGATCCCACTTAATTAGGCTTGTTTGAGTGATGGTAGCAGCAATAAACTGCAATAAACAGTTGGTGCACTAAAAGCACTTTTGCCTCAGAAAACATGGAGCTGAAGTTAACAAGAAATGCAAGGTTCAAGACCAGAAGTACTGGAGGTGTTTTTCTTAGCATGAAAATTAAAAACCCAGGTCTATGTTAGCCTGAATTTTATGGTTGGCATATGCAATATAAAGAATAATATTGCAATGCAAAAAAATTAATTTATTGTTTGTGGACACTCAAAACCTATTTATATGGTATAAAACAGCTTTCTGCTGGGACAGCTCAGACACAGGACTGTGAGAGCTGTGGCTGTGTAGGCCAGGACTACATTTACCTTTTTGTTTCTGATGTATCTGTTGAAACAGGCCCACTGTAACTCTGAGGGAAGGTGTGCTGAGGAGCAGCACATGCCTCAGATCTCCTGAGCAGGGCCAATACCAAGGAGTGCTCTCCACAAAGATTCCCCTTGGAGAAACAAAGACCTTGTTCATTGCCTTCTTGGTGCTCCAATGATAACACCTTCCAGAAGCTGGGGTAAATGAAACTGGGAAGATTTGGAAGTATACAATAATGACAGTTTCTTGGTAGTTTTCAGTAGCTGTTTGTTGTATAGAACATCAGAGAACAAATAAATGGAATACAAATTTATCAGTATTAAATAGATTTAGAGATATAAATGTATGTATAGATTTATTTCCTGTTCTCCTCAGAGTAACTTACTCCATTTTCCTTGAATGTTGCAGGAGTTGCAGGAAAGTCAATGTACTGCTTTTGAACTATTAAGTTAAAACCACAGCTTCCCAGCAAACAGAAATTGCTCTCTTTTCAACATGGCTCAAAGCTAACCTGGTCCTGTACAGGACATGCACACAGCTTTTAAAAGCTGCAGTAGGTCATAGGCATGGTTTCACATTGAAGCAGTGTTGTACTCTCTGGCCATCCCCTTAGAACAAGCCAAGATAAAAGGAACATTTTTTCCATTTTAAGCAGTTATTAGGCATTATGCAACTATTTCCTTTATATTTTCTAGTTTGCCAGAACCTCATTGAGCTTAAGTGTGGTAAGTGTGGCTAGTCTGTTGTTTTCCAATAAACTTTCCTCTATCTGTTTATAAATCTACAAAGACTTCATTTATGAGTTTGAATGCTCTGGGGGGTGTCAGTAAGCACTAACTGAGGTTTGTATTTTGTTCTGAGATATCTGTGAGAAGTGTAATTATGCAGTTACATCCTGCTAGGATTTCTAGTGTGTTTACTAGAGTGCATAGTTAATCCCAGCTCTTGTAATAAACAGTGGAATTCTCTCTTTGGGGACTGACAAAATCAGTCCAAGTGCAATCCTGAGAGTAAGATGTAATTCCTACAATGTCTGGGTTGTCTGATTGAAAATGAATGTCTGTTGTAAACTTGTGTGCAACACCAAGCTGTGTTTCAGCAAGGACTTAAGCACAAGCTTAACTAAAATTCTCTTGGTTGCAATAAGATACATTTGTGTGCTGGACATGCAGAGCCTTGCTTTTCAACAAAATAAATTCCATGGAAGTCAGTGCCTGTGCTTTCCCTAGGCATTTCCTATAAACTGGGATTCAGCTGGTTAGGACTGTCAGATCCACCCTCTGTGTCCAGCTGTGTGTGCCTGCAATCCCTCCCACAAGTTCTGCTCAAACTACGTTGGGCTGTTGCTCAGCAGCTGTAGCTTGTGCAGCTACCATAACAGGGTTTACAACCTTTATTTGTGGCTTTTAAAATGTTTTTAAATGCTTCCACTTAAAGGAAAATAACAAGTCCTTTACCTCTATGAACTAACCAACCCTCAAATCTGAGGAGGGAATAATAAGTTTAAAAACATCAGTTTTTCTGCACCTGCATGTTTTCCTTTTTCTGCTCTTTGGGTAGGTAAGTGGGGATCCTTGGAGTGTCTGTGCATCAAGGAATTGGGTCCTCAAATAACTGTGTGCAGGACCTGCTTCTGTTGTGTCCAGTCAAAGAGAAGTCACTCCTGGAAATCAGTTTTAGAACAAGAATTACCTTATCAAGGATGAAATAAGAAATTTTCTGAATCCATAAATGAAACAATGATGGTTGTGTGTGTGATCTGTTACCTATATTAGCATGGTTACTTTATCTGTGCCCCATTTTTTAGGAAGCTTGGGTTCACTGTTCATTCATGATTTTCCTTCCTAATTTAAATTTTTGTGTTTCTCTTGCAGTCTAGAGTCTTTTTTCCCTGAGCAGACAGGTTTCTTTATCCCCACCTTTAAATGGCATAACATCATGTTCTTGCAAGTCATTCAGTGTATTCATGTAGCCAGAAACATAGATTTTTTTTTTTGTACCAACTCTTCTGTGATGTTGAAGAATTTTTAAGTATACATTCCTAGTGTATGACCTCTTTGGCTGTATGGTGATTATTAATCTTACAGAAGAAGCTAAGAGGAAATTACATCAGTAGATAAGATGAACTGTGCAATAGCAGAAGCTTTATTCACACTGAATACACTATTCATTTGCACAGAAAGATCATTTCTCAATTCAAAGAGGAATATTCTAATTTAAGTCTAGCTTCAGCCATATGTCAAAATCTCTGCAGAAACAAAGCTTACCACTGTGCAGTGATCCTGTAAGAAACACATTCCCCTTTGTGGATGGGCACATGGTAGGTGCATCAAACTCTTGGAGCTCTTGTTTTTCCTGACAAGAACTCTTTTTATATCAGAACATATTTCAGTTTAGTCAATTTGCTAATTTAATGTAAAGTGACCTGAAATAGGGGAAATTGGGGAAATACCATAGTTAGTCATCTTCAGGTTCACTCCCCTCTAAACCCAGGCTGGGTTTTTATTACTAATTTAATCTTGTTAAAAGGTGCTTTTACATTACACTGAGGAAGTAAAATTACAAAATATGCCTCCATGAAATAAAATTATACCTAGAAATTTAATTGAACATGGGGGATAATGACAGATCCCAGGCAGAGAACTTTAAAAGGAGTTAAAAGCAGGAAACAGTGGCTGCTGAATCAATCTTAGCAGTATGGCCTTGTGGAGATTAGTGGAAAATATTTTGTGTTTTGTGGCATACCTGCTAGTCAGGGGCCTCAGACCATTGAAGGGGGGAGGAATTCCTGTAGAAATTGCTGTCCTTTATGCCAGATCCTGTAGAGAAGAGTTAGTAACTAACCCCATCCACAGAATGCTCAGCACAGCCACCCACCCTTCCCATGCTGTGCTTGCCCACAATGGGATTGCATGGTTTCATTTCATTTAAAACCACATGCTGCCTGCCTTTGGTCACCTCCCTGGTACAAATCAGAACCTAACAATGGAAGGCCCTAAATAAGAGGGCTGTGTGGTTGGCAGGCTTGGACAGTGATGTATCTCCATCAGGTCGTGTCACAGCACCACCATCACTGCTCCTGCAGGTCACAGCAAGGTCTTTTCCCCTAGCCACAAGCCTTGGGGCAGTGAAACGTTGGAAAGGGAGTTATAGCAAAACAATGATATCATCCTGAAGCCATCTGGGGTTTGCAGAAAACCTGTCTCCTGACAGGACTGACTTCTTGACATTGCTGGCACACCCAGGTGAATATGAATATAACTCTGATAAACACTTTGGAGTTCCTCCAGGTTGATTTGCTTATTCTTGGAAGTTTTTGCTAGTGATGTATGTACTTCTAATTTCACCTTGTAAGCAAAGATAGAAGAGGATTGGGAATGATTAGCTGCAAAGGGCTTAGTTTCCCAAGCTCTGAATTCTTACATTCAAACCGAGGAGTCAATGAAGAATGACAGAACTGGTGCAAACTCATACTCTGCTGAAATAACAAATTAATTGAAGCCAGGAAGATTCTGATGTAGGTAGAGTGATGAGTGAAAAACAGCTTTGTTTTGTTTATAGACCTGCTGGGTTTTATTTGCATTTGTTGCTTTTTGAGTGCATGTGTTTATTTATTTTTGTCTAGCTGTTTGTTAGCCTGTAGCTAGCTACTTGCCAGGATTTAGGAAGAACAAAGTTTGCCCAAATCACTGGTTATACTGCAGAGAGACTTGGCCCAGTGTGCCTGCCTTGTCATTTGACTGCATTGTTGACATGGTTATTGGTGTGTCTTCCTCCCCACGATTTTCTGTCTCCAAAGAGAGGAGAATTTGGCAAGGAGAGCTGAGAAGCATCTGGCTCTTTCCTGTTGTTCTCTCTCTCTGTTACTGGGAGTAGGGCAGTCTCATGGACAGTTCTAAATTTAGCTGCTAATTTTTGTCTTAGGAGTCAGTACTGGTTAGATTTTGGCTAGAGGGATACCTGGATGAGATGAGTGTCCTTGGTTTGGTGCCTACTGAATTGCATCCCCCTGGGAACATCCCTGTGTATTTTCTGTAGGATCCCCAGATGTTTCCAGGCTATAAAGCCCCAGCTAAGTCCTGGTCTGACTTGTTTGTCAACAGTTTAGGAACTAGCTCAGAATAGGACCTAATTTCTCTATATTCCTTTGAAAGGGATAGCACAAATGGCAAAATTACATGCCTTGGTGGTCTCTCTACATGCAGATGTGTAGGCAGGAGAGCTTTTCCAGGGTTTTCTTTCTCGACACAGCTGATTGGAATTCCTTGGTGAAGCTCCATGCTTGTGGTCACTGGTCAAATATGACTTCTTGCAGTTAAGAGACTGGACAGAGATGGGCAGAATGGCATTCTGTTGGAGCAGAAAAGTCTTTCCTTGCATTTCCTTCCTGCCTGATGTAACCTGGCTTTGAACAACCTTCCTTGTATGCCTACCTGAGAGGTTAAATTTTCAGATCACATTTGACATTTGCCCATAGCTGTAAAATATGAGAGCAGATTCCACAAAGCAAACACTGAAATCCAAAAGGGAGATGTCATACCTGCTGTGTGGTTCCACCAGCAAAGTGCTTCCATATATGAAACTATTTACACAAGTTCATAGGTTATATGTCTATGTATCCATTGTGTATTCAAGACTGATGGTAGCACGATCATAATGAAGTGGCACCTGCATTGCTGGTACTGCCTTCCATACTTACTTGAAATTTACCCTTTCTACTCAAATCAACTTTTTGTGTGCTCTAAAATAATGAGAGTGTTTGCAAAATATGTAGGATGTCAACAATAGGAATTCTCAAAAACTGTGTTTTCAGGATCAGAAAGGTAAGGACTTGGAGTTAGATATTGAGCAGACAAAACTGGTGTGGTTCCTAGATTTCTAAGGAGCAGCTCCTGCTTGCATCAGCCCAAGATCTCTCCCTGTTTCATTGAAAAAGTAATTTTCATGCAAAACACACCAGACATCACAGGATTCCAGTAGTTCCGGCCCATTTGTCTGCTGCTGCTAGGAAGTTGTTTACTCTTTTGTATCACTCTCTGCTGACGTCTGCTCACTGAACAATGTCATCAAATTTCCTGTTTTTTGGCTTGTGGAAAGCAGCTCCCCCACCTCATGCTCAGGCTTTGCTGCGTGGAGCTCCGTGGAGCCGGATGCACCCAGCAGACAGGATGCAGGGTGAAATGCAGCAGAGCTGAGTAAATAAAGTAGGTGTTCACTTGTGAACTAGAGCTGCCTGCTTGCCAGGGGATGAAGCTGACAGTTCAAACATGGAGCAGTGATAAAGTACTTGTTTCAGGCTGTGGGGGTTTTTAATGGCTTTTGGATCTTTTTCCATGAGTTTATGTTAGCAGCTTCCTGAAGCAGCCTGAAATAGCTTATGATGTGGTGCTGTGTGATGTATGTGTGAAAACACCTCTGTCAGGTACTCCCAGCATGCTGCTGCTGTAGTTGTGCAGGCAGAGGGGCTGCCAGCAAGGTGTTCATCAGTAACTCTGCCAGAGCAGCAGCCCAGGGCTGCTGACACTGCCAGGGGCTGAGCCCCTTCCCTTTTTGGCTTGCTTCTGGCAGTGCCACAGGGTCATTAACTTCCACTTGGGCAAGCACCAGCCATGAGCAGAGCAGACCTTTTTTCAACAGGTCTTCCAGACAGTTTGGGGTGCTTTCATTGATAACACCAACATTGTCATTTTGGCCTCCTGTCATGCATAGCAAGAGGGAGCTGTTGTTAGAAAGCCCACCCAACCTTGGTGAAATAGGGTACACTGTGTCCTTTAGCTGAGTCTTGTCCTCCCCTCTCTTCTGTAGGTCTGTCATACTCCAAGGGGTTCCCCACAATTTAGTGTTGCTCTGTCTTGAAATTCAATTTTTCCTTTCTCCAAAGAGCATTTGATCACTTAATGAAAAGTTTCTGTAAGGATTCTCCTAAGATCCTTTATTGAAACAAAACAACACCCCTCCAAAGAAACAAAACAAACCTAAAACACTTCCCCCTGCCCCTCCCTTCCCTCACCCACCCAAATACCAGAAAAATAAAAATCCCACAACGTAGAACATTTGGAGTCAACTTGCAGAGCACTGAAAAAATGCAGGAGTATCTGATGACAGAACTACAGGGTATGCTGGAGTGATTTATAGGAACTATCCCACCACTGGAGGCATTGAGTTTTTTATTTTTTAAAGGTTTTTATTAAGGTTGAGCCAGAACGTTTTGCTTGCTGCCTTTCTTAAATTCAGTTTTGTTTCAGTGTCTCACTGATGCTTGCAGTAGCTGGAAATAGTCTGAATGTGTGAAGTACTGAGTGTGGAGCATGTGGGCTGGCACCTCATTGAAATGCTGAGTTCTTGTCATCATTTCTGACATCTTGGTGCTTGGGTCTCTGCAGAGACAAAAATGCTGTTTGCCTTGAGTATCTTCCATTATAATGAGAAAGGAATATAAGAGGGTTCCCTTGCAACACCAAGTTCCTGTTCTTGCAGCATCCTGCATCCAGAATGGGGCCCACAGTCAGCATGCAGAGAAATGGACTGGATGTGGTACCCAGCCTTGGGTACCTGGGAGAATCTGCCTTACATCTCCAGGTGTGGGCTTGCATTTTTGTCAATAAAATCATACCAATGCCAAACGTGAACATTTTCCAAGACAGGCTGCCAGGTTGGATAAGATGTGGTTGACTTGCACTTCAGTCAGTCAAACCCTTGTGTTGCAAGCCTTGCACTGTACACAAATGGAAATAAAGAAGTTGATCTAGTCCCTGGTACAGACCTGCCCATAGTGCAGGACCCACATCAGTCACCTTCCAGCTGGGAGCAAGCCCTGTGTGCTGAGGGGGCTCAGGGAAGAAGCAGGTGAGCAGACAGCAGCAGACAATGAGTTCAGTGCCTAGGCAAAGGTGGCACTTCATCCAAACAATGGCAGGGGTTTCTCTCTGTTTCTCTTCTGCCCTTCTTCCTCTCTGTGTATTCCCTGCTCCCTGCTCTCCAAGTTCTCTGAGGTTCATCCTGTGTCTTTGTGCCTTCCCATCAGATAACACTGCTGCTGTTTGATTCTTTTGACCTCTGTCCCCCTTCCCCCATTACTATTCTGTTGGCAGGAGTGTCCCCTTACATTTCTCCTGTGCTCTTTTCCATTGCCCATCAGAGATGCTGCCAGGTTTGAACCTCTAATGGTGCTACAGCCAACAAAAATAACCTTCAGGGTGATGTTTCCTCCGTGGCAAAGGTGGACAAAGCTCCCCATTGCCTGCATGGACTGTAGGGCTGGATGGACCCCGGTGTTATTGGGGAGAGGGCACCAGGGGGGCTGTGCCCCCCATGCCATTGCAGAGCTGTCTGCAGGTGGGCTCTGCCAGCCTGGGGGGCCCAGCAAGTCCAAGACAGTCTGTTCCTTACCCTGCAGGGGAAGAGCTCAGCAAATTGTGCCACCAGGGCATCCGAGTACCGAGCTTCTCCTGGGGCCCTTGGCAGGGAAGCCAAAGAGCTCAAACTCTGAGCCTCTGCCTGCTGCTCCTGGTTAAATGTGTTCATAACTTGCCCTCATGGAGATTTATAAGTACAGGTGCAAGCCAAAACTGCTGAAAAGATGTCATTCATTTTATTTCTAACAAATAAATTCCAGATGTTTGCCTCTAACTCCCTGAGTGCTGATATGATCAGTTTGGGGCTCCAGTTGTTCAGCCTTGTGTTAGATGGCAGTGAAATGAATGCTCACCTTTGCCAGTGGTTTGCAGTCAAAGGGACACAAGTTTTTCTAACCAGATGAAGCTGAGAGAGTTTCAGATGAGACTGGGAGGGTTGAGTTGAGAAAACAACTGGCTGGCACTGCAGTGACAGAATTGTAGTAACTAGATTTAAAAGAAAATGAAAATAATCTTATATGACAGAAAAAGTGGAAATAATGGAACATTTCTGAAAGTATGCTATCATGTACTGCAAAAAATAAGTCTATACTTATCAGAAGGTGTTTCTTGCTGCAGACTCTGAAAAGCTTCTTATGTGGGAAGCATTGATTTGCATAGTGCTGCTTGCAAAGGCTCTAGCTTAATTCTCAAAGTCAGACTTGGGGGAAGAAGTGTTTTTCTTTGACTGGCAGAGCCAAGAGATTATTCTTACTCTAGAAGAAAATGGTAAGGCAGTCCAATGGCAGACCTGGTAATTCCATATGCCCTATGTGCCATGCAGATTAGGAAAAAATAGAATGGGCTAAAAATACAGAGCAGCATAATTGCAAGGCAAAATCAGTTCAGCTATTAAGCTGTCATAAACACTGTAAAATTCTGTCTTGAAACTTGGTCTGAAGTAGAAATGTAATATGTGCAGTGTGAGTTGTGGCACCCATGCCTTCATATTTACAGTATCAGAAAAATATCTTACCTAACATGGGCATGTTTATCTTGTAAAAAATTTTGAATTAGTTTTAAATGTTGTAAGCAGTATTCATTTATGGTACAAGCAAGCCATGCTTCACTTCCTTCCTGAGGAGCACGTGGGTAGCAATGGCAGGGCTGTGTTATTTAAGAATACATAAGGGCATGAGGCTGGAGTACCACACACAGTTGGTTGGCAGTGGATTTGTTGGATTTGTCTGACAAAGGAACTCCCAGGTGATCAATTACTCAGCATTCAGGGCCAGCTGGGCAGAGAGGGAAGGACACAGAGTCACGATGGACCTTGGTTTGTACACGTGCCCTCTTTGGCTTTCTGTGGAGCTCAGAAAAGGAGATGTGCAAGGACACAGAATCCCAGCAGCAAATGCTCCAGATAACCTCTTCCACTCGCAGGAAATTGTCACAAAACCACTGCAAATCTTGCTTGCTTCATCTGGAAAGTATTTCTGGGTACAGCCTCATACTGTGGCCTACAAATTTTGTTACTCTGTTTTGGTGGGGAACATACTGTGAGTAATTTATGTCTAATGGAGTAGTGGTTTGATGCCACCTCTAATGTATTCCTGCTGTTTCACATAAGGGGTGGTTTTTTTTGTTTTTTTTTGGTTTTTTTTTTTTTTTTTTTTTTTGTTGGAATATATTTGAAAGTTCTTAGCAAAATTAGATTAGAGAATATAACTGGATTAAATTATGTGTCTCACAGTATATGCTGAAGTCATCCAGAGTACGACATGTTGGTTCAAATTAAGCAGAGAAGGAAATAATTAGAACTGTGCTGTTCCATGGTAGGTGCTCAGACCGTACGTGGTAGTGGCTCATAGTTAGTCAAAATATATTCCTGCTGCAAGCTATTACTAAAATCATAAAGTTCAACACTGAGCAGCACACCATTTGTTTTGTCTTTAGAGGATGAGGACAAAAGAGATGCAGAAAAAGCTGCGAACCACACAAATAGGAATGTGGTAAGAACATTTGTCCTGGCTTATAGGAACATGCAAACACATAAAACAAGTCAACTGAAATTTCCCAGGATTGAGAAAAACTTCATAAAAAAGGACACTGTTCTCTCCTGCATCTATAGTTAGTAATTACAGACTTATGCTCAAAGTTCATAGAGGAAGAAAAAGTAATCAGGTGAAATATCTGAGTAATAAACTTTTTAAGAGTCAGATCTATGTAATTCTTCAGTAAGTTTATATGTTTACTTTTATTTTTTAATTCTCAAAGCAACCTATGGTTTTACCATAGTTTTATTGGAACTGTTAATAAAGTGAGTCTGGTTTTTCATTTCTGTTGCTTATGTATGAGACATTACACTTCATACTAAAAAACTATTTATCTTTTGTATTTAATTTATTTGTAATGGGTTATATTTACTGATTCACACAGGCTATCTTTCCTATTAAACTGGTTTCTAGAAATGCAATATAATTTTTATGCAAAGCAATACTTCTGTTTCATTCTAGTTTTGTGAATTTCCAGCTACGTTTTTTGTCCTACAAGTCTGGCTAATCTCAGAGTCAGCCCATGAAACTGCACTAAATTGCATATTTCATTAACAGAATTTTTCTGTTTGCTTTGGACGTTCTTCCTAGTATTTCGTAGCTTGGGGGAAAAGGCAAAAGAAAAATAAGTGAGTACAGTTGGTTTTTTACCCAGCTCTGCTGGAGATACAGAGGAGTTTCTCTTCTGCCTGGTGCAGGCAGGTCTGAGGAAGTCCAAGTCCCCACAGGTTGGTCATGGGGATCCAGTGTCCATCCTCCCCAAGGGAGGACACCGAGGTTTGCAAATCAACATTTCCTGCTAAAATTTCTGGTAAAAGCTCCCAGCCAGAGCTATCAGCAGTCTGGATCACTGTCTGGGAAGAAGCACTTGGTGCAGGGGAGGAAGAAGGAAATGGTGACTGTGAACTTGCTAATGGTGTCGGCAGACAGGACTTTAATGTCTGTTTTCTCTTGTTTGCTCTTTGGCATAAAGCTTTCACACTCCCAATAGAAGGCCCAGGGCTGCTGCATCCTCTCCTTAGAAAAACCAGCAGAGTGAGGAACATATTCTGGGTAGCTGCAAAACAGATTAGACAGGCTTGGTTAATGCCAGAATTCAGATCTCGAGGGAGATTTTGGATTGAGGCCAGCTTTCCTTGCAACTAATTATGGGGGTTGTGCATAGGTGGACACTATTTGGTTATTTAATGAGTAAGTGGAGCCTCTCTCTTCCATAGTGCTCCTTCTTTTAGTTCATCACTGTTATCCAAGTGGAATGAGGGTGTTGCTGCCTGGCTGAAAGTGCCGTGTGGAGCTCTGTTCCCTGTGACAGGAGAGCCACCTCTGCACAGCTCCACCACTGATTCCTGTTATAAAACATTTGTGCCACTCTCAGTTGAAACATCAGACCTTTTTAGATGAGACAGATAAATTCAGGTGTCAATAAAATTGTGCAGAAGGTGATAGGCACCTGCTGATCCTAATATTTGTGAAGTTGTTTTTGCTCCTCTAGTCTTGGTTTGGCTTGGCTCAGACTTTGCAGTCCATGCAGGGAGGAGCAGAGAATCTGCTTGTTTCAGAGGCAGCACATGGTGCTGCTGTTCAGACAGGACTGTGGAAGGGCCCACCCAAGGGTCTGAGGACTGGGAACCTGAGGAGTCTGATAAAGCTTCTGAGAAAAAAAATTCTGACACTCACTCTCATTATAGGCAAGGCAAGCACTGTTCTGTAATGTCTCTTCCATTGACACATGAAAAGTCCACCTCTGCTCGACCAAATGCACCTTTCAGCCAGTGCTTATAAGCCTCCATGGTTTATAGAGCACTTATGCTTGGCAGTTTGCAGGTGAGCACGTGTTTACAGTAAAGATTTACTCAGTGGTTTTGCATCTTCTCTTCTTACCCCCACCCCCCACGTTACAGATCCTTGCAAATCTTTCAAACTTTGTGACTGCAGCAGCTCTCTGTGACAAAGCTTCACTGATGCCATGCAACTTGTAAAAGTATTTGATGCAGGTATCTCCAGATGTTATCTTTCTTTCCTGGAAATCTCAAGGTTAAATAATTTATCTGAGGCAATTCGACATGGATAGATTATTATCTGGATAATTATGGCCTGTGTACTCAATTTAGAAATGCTAACATGGTACCTGGAGAGAGTGTATTTGGACAGCAGGGCAGGATTTCGACTTAAGTGGATATTTGATACCCAGCTGGATTTGTTTCCCAGTTAAGGACTGCAATGTCAGAGTGCTTTATGGGCTTCTTTCATGATGGGTTGTTTGTTAAAGAGCTGCCTTGTGGGAGACTCCTGTGCTGGGGCCTTGCTTGCCCCAGCTTTAACACTGAGAAACTTTACTAGCAGTTGGTAATGTATTGATTGCTTCTGTGTTTCTGTGGAGAAAATCATAATAATAATTTATTTTGTACCAGCAGCATCTCCTTTGGCATATCCAGCAGTTCTTTTGTGAAGGAAATGATACTCGTAGGCAGAAGATGCAGAGGTTACTTTGTATCAAAGATAACAGTATAATTACACAGATTCTTTCATTCAAATGAAATAAAATGGTGTGTGCCTACCACAAATCCAGATAGAGTGAAATTATATTTACAAGAAAACTACAATGAAAACCTGCTTTGTTCCAATAAATTCTACTTAATTGCAGTTCTGATCATAATGAAAATCCCACTTCATTAAAGACATGCAGAGTTAGGGGGATTGGCACAACTGTAAAATGGTTCTATACTTAAGGGAAAAAACCCCTGATCCCATCCCAGGCTGTGATGTTGAACGAGCCCTGTGGGCTGGCAGAAGTGCTGTGTGTTACTGAACGGGTGTCACGTTTCAAACTGCCCTGTAGGTCCTCAGGAATGAAGAGGGATCTGTATGAGGGGAAGCCAGTCCCTCGTCCACTCTGCCAGTGGAGTTCCTAGTGGTCAAAAGAAAGGGATGCCCAGGACTCTTAAATATTTTTGTCTGTTTTCCTCCTTATCATAAAACTTGAAGTTAGTCTGTTGCATTGGTTATAGCTGTGAACAAGCAAAATTAATGCTAAACCTTAGGGTGAAAAAAAAGAATGTTCTACTGTGAATTTCCTCTTTTTGTTTTTTTTAAGACATCTTGAATATGCCTGCAGTCTCAAGTCTTCATTTGTTGGAGACAAAGTTCCCTATTTAGAAAAGGTTTGACTGCCAAGAACTCCTCTTGCTTTTCTCAAGTGTCAATTGACAGTTCCACTCAGTCTGAGAAACATGTACTCAACAGGCAAAAATACAGTTATGTTTATTATCAGTAATGAACATTTCTCCTTTGCTCTACTGGCTGCTGTCCCACTGACTTTGCATTTATCCTACCTGCAAAATCCCATCTGAGAGAAAGCACCTTTGTTGCTGCTCAGAGCAGCTCCCAGGCAGGGTACTGGACAGAGCACAGGTGAGCTTTTGCACCCTGAAGGTGGGCAGAGCACACCCCTTGAACCTTAAAGAATTCTGGTGGTGTCCAGCAGGTTCCCAGACACCTGGGTGAGCTGTGGGAAGATGCTGTGTGTGGGAAATGGCTGGGAGAATAGGGAAGGAGGAGGAGAAGGAGGCAGCTTTGTGCTGTCACCATCCAGTCTTGGAGGACTGAACTGGCACACCCAGGGTGCCCACTTGTGCAGAGGCTGGAGATATGTGAGGTAAAGATAACAGATGGCAGCAGGCAGAAAGGATTACTGTGGTCAGTAAAGGCTGAGCTGTCAGCACACAAAATGTGTCACTAGTGACAATAGAAAAGCAAGTTTATTCCTTAACAAATGGAGGTTTAGGACAAAATGGAGATCTTCTAGGAAGCCTAGCAGATCTGCTGACTGAATTATGCTATTTTTGGGCTGTACTCTCTTGCTTTGCTTGGTCTTTTTGTGACAATTGCAGTGTTGGTAGATCAAGCCATGAAAAGTTTGTATGGCATAAAGTAGCTGGAAAACTTCCTGGTAGACTGGAACTTCCTTTTAGTCAGATGAGTCTGTTCAAATCCAGATGGTTCAAAGAAAACTGTCACTGAAATTCATATTCATAAGGAAAAAAATGAAAACTGATAATGGAGTTCTGTTGTATTCTGATGCATCTTTAATCCTCTCTAAAATAAAATTAGTAAGTGGTGTCCACCAGAAAAAAAGAGAACTATCTGATAGATAGGAAACAGATTAGCACTTACTGCTATACTTCAGGATCTTGCAGAATCACAAGAGAGCAAGCAGTTTTAATAATATTAAACAATAGCACTACTGTGACATATTTAAGTCTCCCAGAGTACCGTGCAGTTCAACTGTTAAAATGCAGGCAGGAAGAATTTCCCTCGGGGCCAGAAGAATGTTGTATTTTACTGAAGTGTCTGCTCAAGCTGGGGGATGGAAAGTCAGCCACAGCCTGCCTGTAAAATTAATACACCTGAGGCAAGAGCAGACGAGTGAGAAGTTCCTTTGCCGTTTGACAAAGGTGTTGGCAAAGCCAAAGGCTGCATTGATTTGTTTGGAGTTATGTGAACCTCAATACATTTAATGCTCTGATTTTGAGCACGTCTTGGCTGATGACCTGCAAGGCTTACAGACCCATTTCTTCTCTGTTGACTTGGCCAGCCTTTGCATCTGGGTAAAAGTTGCTGCTGCCAGCAGATGAGAGAGGACAGCACAGTGAAACTTTTCTAGCAGTGCTGGTGCACGAGGTGTGAGCTGCTCCCCAGAGCTCAGTTACAGCTCTCCCAGCCAGTGGAATAACCAGACTTGTGTCAGCTGAGGGGAGCAGGGGAGAGGAAAGCAGACTCTCAGCCTTCTGGGAGTTGCTAGGCACATTGTTTTTATGTGGCTGCCATTACAGCATTTTGTGAGACACAGCGTGGCTGGTCCTGGTTGCAGGGGGGAAAACAGAGGAGTCTCAGGGTTGCTGGAGTCCAAGGGAAGAGCTGCTGAAACTCAGCAAGTTGCAATATCCACCCAGATGTGCTGTTCAGCTGCCCATAAGGTGCCATCTCACAGAGGCAATCACAACCCCACCAGGGGTGCCTGACTTTGCAGCACATTTGCTCTGAAGTGCAGGGTGTTGTAGCTGCGCCTTGAATTTTGTCAGAAACCAATAAAACATGGAATTAGGTGCTAGCACCTTAAAGATGACCTCTTTGTTTTTTCTTCATCTGAAGCAATTCAGTTTCTGCATGTTACACATTCTGTTGCTGTTTGAACAGCTGAAAATGTTCATACTACTTTTTTTTTTTGCATTGATAAAAGCGTCAATTTCTGCAACCTATGTATAGAAAACCATTATTATAGGGTTTAAAACATTCTTCTAAAGTACAGGCCAGATCATTTAAGCTGCTGGTTTTCTCTTAGAGCAGGATATAACTACAGATGCTCCACAGCATGCCCTCACCACACAGAAATAGTTGACTATAGTTCAGTGAGCAACCCAGGGATTCAATGTGGGGAGACCTCACAGCCTCCAGAGCCAGAGAAACCTCTGTGCATATTTGGCCTGAATGGAGAAGTTCTTGCCAGCACTTTCAGTCAGAGAGTGGGACCTTAATGAAGACCCCAGTGAGCCATCTCAAATCTCAAGCTTATGAAGTCTAAGGGAACTTTAAATTCTGGGCTGGTTGGTCAGAATAGGGTTTGGCAAAATGACAGCCATGAAGCACAGACTGATGTTAAGGTTATTCACACTTGTTGTTGTGGAGTGTATGATTCACTTTTTTTCTCTTCTAAAGAGACAATTAGATTAAATTTCAAGCCCAGTATAATTGTGCATAAAATGCAGATCTAAGAGGGGTCTTGGAATCAGGTGGATGCAGCAGCAAATACAACTTGCTGGATTTGATATGAGGACTGGTTTCCATTCAACTTTGTTCTCACTGGATAGAAAAGCCAGTGTGGATTAATGAGTAAATGGTTCTCTTTTTCTGACTTGGCTGATGTATTCCATCCCTTTTTGCTGTGTGATTCATTGGCAGTGAGGACTCTTGTATAAGTATGTAGTGTGAGATTTGCAGAGTTGCTTTGCAGGAATTGTATCTGCTTAGCTTAGAAACCTACAGTACTGCTGTGATTACCAAGATGTGACAGAACTTGTTTGAATTATCACCAACTCAGTTTTGAATTTCAGAAATAAGTGGGTGTTTCCCAGGTATCAGCCTCATGGTCCCAGTGTGACCAGTGCCTGCTGCTGTGAGTTGGGCAGCAAGCAGGGGCACTGGACATCCTGCCCAGGGGTGCCAGGCTCAGGACTAGGGGGGCTGGAGCTGTCTCTCCCCCTCAGCACCTCAATTCCTTTAAATGTCAAAATGAAACCAGCAATCTCCCTTTTCAAGGCTGGAGATCTGTTCCATAGGCATGAGTGATAATGACATTTATTTTATCACTTCAATACCCTATCAGGACCTAAAAACGTGCCCCAGTTGGTCAGGCTGTTCTGTGTAAAAGTTCAGACCTTTACCATTGGCAGGGACTGCTGGCTGGCTTTTTCTGCTGTCACTGTACAACGTGACCACAGTGGGCCACTCATCTGGGCCAGAGGCCATGCTGGCCTCCCCACAGTGCAGAGGATGATCCAAGTCACTTGGGGACAGCATTGTTAATCATTCCCAGCCAAACAACATGTGCTACGCTTGCAGTTTGACATCCAAAGTGTCCTGTAAAGCATAAGGGGAGAACTTATAAACAGTAGAAAGTGGGAGTTCTTGATTGTGTCTGAAGTGTGTAAGAAGGCAGCGAGTGTGATTTCACAACAGCATTGCTGCAGTTCTGTTCTAACTTGGCTTCACTCATGGCACTGAGGAAATGCAGGGGGCAAACACAAACAAACAAACATATATAATAGTGGTTGGCATGTGTGGCAAGCTGAACACAAGCCAAAAATCAGCTGTGCCAGGGAGAGCCCTGGTGGAGCTTGGATAGTCCTTGTGTTCAGCGCTGCGTGCTGGCAGTCCCATAAAGCAGTCCCAGTCCCACCAGGGTGGAAATGTCCTGGGAGGCTTCCTCAGGACCTGGGTTAACACAAAAATTGCCCCCAGGCTGAGTAATGGAAGAGTTGCTGGATTTTGGGAGGAGGAAAGGTGCTGCCAGTTCACTGGGAGTAAGAAAGTGTGTACCGTGGCTGGTTACATGCTCAGAGAGAAGGACCAGCATCCTGATGTGAGAGCTCTGGCAACTCATAACACCCAATAGAGCTTTTCTTCTCACAAAAACTGCAAGCTGTCAAAATTGTATGTTGCTAATGATGTGAATTGGAGGCCAGAGTTGGGCTCTCAAGAGCTGATTTATGTAAAACAGGTTCAAACACAGCTACTAAAACTTAAGATTAAGAAAAGAGAGCGTGTGTTACCCATCACTTACTGTCTGCTGTATTGTTACATGGCAGCATTGTAAGTAATTTTTCTAGGAATCAATTTAAACCAGGAAATAGATAAAAATAAAATTATACCAGAACAAAACATTGAGTGATCTGCTGGCCCTGTGGTACAGATATAAATCTGTATTCGTTTGTTGAGAGAGATGCATCAGTGAGAACACGATTTAGATGAATCTAAATGCTAGATTTTATCAAAGCACTGAGTCAGGATGCTACATTATGAATTCAGAGTCTGTGACATTTGTCTACATCTTTTATGAAGCAGAAATAGGAAAATAATATCAAGGACTGGAATAACTGGTTTCATCCAGGTTGAAGAGCAGTTTTGGTAAATTTTAATTGCCTTTCAGAACTCAGTCTTGGTACTTCAGCAAAGAATAAACTGACTCTGTGCAGCACAGGGTCTTTGAAGGCCAGGTTTACCTTTGTCCTTGAGTCTGTTGAGCAAAGGCAGAAACCTTGGACACTTTGTTCTCTCTTATTCTTTATTCAAACTGTTGTGGCCTCCAAACAACAAAAGAAAGAGCTGCACAGAGCCAGACTCCCACTCCATTTACACTGAAGTAAATCCAGTATATTTTCATTGTATTTGAATTGCTCTGGATTTGCTAACCAGGCCAGAATTCAGTCTCTGGGCTATAAAATTCATTTTATGCTCCGAACAGCTGAGCCTGTTAGGGAGATCTGCTTGGACAGCATTTTAAGTGACTTGCACTGAGGTTGAGTTGGTAACAAAAGAGTGCTGCCAAAGTGTGCAAGGAATACATGGACAGTGATGTTCAGTGTCCAGCAGAAAGCACATGGAAAATAGGAAGCTGAGTCTTAAGTCATCTACTCACATATGTTCATTTTCTTGGAGAAAGAAGTAGGTAAACAAACATGGATAGGATTAGTGTTGATATGCTTCAAAAAAGGGATGAGTGTTATGATAAGCAAAGAAAAATGTGAATTGTGAAAACTTGATCCTGAACATGGAGACTTTCTTGCCCAGGAGTATGAGCTGCAACAAGTCACAACGCCTCTCTCTGTTGAGAAAGAGGAACCATGCTGGTATGACCTGGCAGGACAAGATCCTGTACCTTGTCATGCCAGTTTGGAGGAAATTGTTTATTTCCCAGCTTTCAGCATCCAGGAAGTTTTGGCTAAGGTTTCTGAGAAAGTATATTATCATGCAGATGTCAGATCTCTGCAGCAAATAGAACCTGAATCAATAAAAGTTTAGGGGATGGTATAAATCTATCAGTTCATTTGAGCCTATGTTTTCTGGGGTGATATATCTATGCCTAATATGGTAGATTAAGAGAAAGGAGTTTTTTTCTTTGTAAAATGAATCTCTCTTTTTCTTAGAATTACAAAAATTAGGTTTATGTTAACAGTCCTGTGGCCAGCAGATCTTGATAATGAAGGCTGTTAATTCTTACTGTGATGAGTCAACTCATGCAGATTCATATCATGTACCTAGTATATGTAGAAAATATGAGTATGTATTTTAAAATCAGATAAAAAATTTTGATGATATCTTAAAACATTGATCTGAGGAAAATGATGCATTTTGCTGGCTGTATTCCATTAGGACTAGCAGTGAAGTCATGTGTCTAATCACTGTAGTTATTTGTCATATATTACAGTGAGTCAGAGATTCTGACTGTCTGCCCACTGAATGCAGATGTTGCCCTCCAGCAGCAGCTTCCATCTGCAATCCATTCAGCAAAAGTTCATGGCACCTCTTTGTTCCAGTGAGCTGCAGGAAAAAGCAGCTGTGCTCACCTGGCAGAGGCAAGAAGAGCAGCAGGAGCAGGAGTGCTGTCAGCTGCCCCTGGGGAGAGGCACTGTCAGGAGGCCAGGGCTGTGCATGGAATGGGTAGGGCAGGAGCCACTCCTGTCACCAGCACAGTTCCTGCTGAAAGGAAGGGATGGAGGGCTGTGGAGGTCTGGGGAGCATTCCTGCTCCTCCAGGAGCCAGCAGCTCCCCAGCAGCCCCTCCCATGGGTGGGCAGTGCTCAGTGCTGCCTTGGGCTGCACTGGGCTCTGCTTTAAAACATCCCACAAAAGCTTCAGCAAAGAGGTCTCCTAAGAAAATCAGCCTCCAGAAGGAATGTGTTTGCACCTCTGTAGCAGGAGTATTGCATGAAGGTTCTGCTGGTTCTGCCCAAAACTTTAGGGGTGCTCTCTTCTTTAATGGGTAATGGTAAGAGATATTTTGGAGAATGCCAGGATACACCACTTCTAGCAAACAGGAGACCTACAGGCTGCCTAGATCCGTCCCTGTCACCAGCCAGGCAATTTATCACCAAAGGGAGCATGTGAATCAAGCTGGCTTTGTGTCCACCCTTTATTCCTTTCTGCATTTATTCATTGAGCATCTGAAGTTTCTCTAGCAGTGGGAAGAAAGAAAAAACAATCCAGCAGTGATGAACAGACTATTCCTGTAGGTTCTGTTCTGGTAAAATATGAAGAATGACTCATAGAAAGAAGTACTTTACCAGGTTACATCGGGTCAAGGCTGACTTTGTTGTACTTTAATCAGATCAGTCACAGTTGTGTAGGTCTGTGTTTTTAAAGCTTATTTCACTTGTTTTTATTTACCCAACGTCCACTTTTCTCAGGGCATTGGAAACATGAACTATTTCTATCAGCAGTTTCAGTGTTTGCAATGCAGCTGCTACACCACAGAGATCATTTCTGGCCAGTGCTGAGCTGCTCACAGCACTCAGTGCGTGACCTTCCCTGTTGACAGCTGTCAATCACTTACAGCTTATGCCCTTGCCTTGGGGTGAATCCCACCTTGTGCCAGAGGCAGGGCTGGTTCCACAGGACAAAAAAATACAGTGTTCAAGTAAGAAGGGCAAATCTGAGGGGCTACCAGCAGTAGCTGAGGGGTTGGAGGGTGTGAAAGGGCTGCAGGTGCTGTGTGTGTGTTTGAGGAGCCGCAGTCACGCACGCTGCGCTTACGGACTCTGCGTCAGCAGCTCTTTGGCAACAGAGCCAGCTCGATCACAGTCAGTTCCAGGAACCCACAACCAGCTCTACCTCTGTCTTCTCAGACACTCTTCCCAATCTCTGCCTGCCTGGAAGGCTGGCACATGTCTAAGTCGTGTCTGCCAATGTGAAAATGTACTTGAGCTTTTCGCCTAGGAAAGAAATCCCAAGGGAGAAGTAGAAGAAGGTGTCAGTGAATAAAGATGTGCTTGTGCAGTTACTATACATGTGGGCTTTGGCTGTGTTTGGTTTTGTTGTAAGTTTGCAGCATTAAGAGGTATTTTTAAAGCTCATTTAGTTCAGCAATAGTTGAGAGTTTCTGCTAATCCTTTCTGAAGCCTTGGTTTTTGACACAATACTTAATTGGCATGTTACTTCTCAGTGCTACCTGCAGCACACAAAAAGTTTAAATGATTAATCAAGTTGTTTGAGCAGATTTCAACAGGATTAAGAATTAACTGGAGTTCACCAAAATTTTCCAGATGAGATGCAGACCAAGGCTTTGATTCTACTCAGGACAGCAAGTTAATGTGTAACAAGACAGGTTATCTCATCTGGTCACTTCTTGTGACTTAGGCATAAATGGTGCATGGACAGGTATTTTCATTGCAGCAACAGCCACAGATTTCTGGCAGAAAAGTGTTTTTCAGGCTCAGTCCTTTAAATACTTCAATTACTCTTCGTTCACAGACTCCTTAAAAGAAAGGAGCATCTGAAAAGCAGTAACTGGCAATACTGTGTTTATCTCATTTGTAGAAATTCCCTTTGGGCTGGGGCTGATAGTCCAAGGTGGGGTTCTTCATCCCCCCAGCTGCCAGTGAGGTTCAGCTCTGGATCTGAACCTTCCAGCTCAGGCCACTGCCTGGTGATGGAGCACTCACTGTTTTATGCTGCCAGGTAGAGTGTACAAAATGTCCAAGGTTTGATTTGAAGTACAGTTCTGGACAGAGGAGTAACTGCAAAAAGGCATCTTTTAGGTATCTTTTACTCAGGTGACAGGTTCTCTCCATCTTTTAGGTATCTTTTACTCAGGTGACAGGTTCTCTCCGTGTCCTTCAGGCACCTCTGCTGATCTTACTGATTCAGGACTGTTAGTGCTGCAAAACCAGTAACACTGGTGCAAAGAGCTGGATTCTCCCCTGTCTTGTGTGCTATCAGCAAAAGTCTTTGCTGTTTTCTAGTGCAGATTTTGAATAATTGGATGATGTACCACAGGGGGAGAGTAAAGCAGCTTGAGTTTTCCTACTGAAGAGAGATTTTTGGTCTCAAGATCAGAAAAAAAGAAATGACTGGAGTGTATTTAAACTAAGTTCATCTGACCTCAATGACTGAATAAATCTGAAACCCCTCCATGTCATTTTAAGGCCTACTTAAGCAAGACAGGCAAACACTGATTCTTGGCATGCTTTTGTAGACACTGTATTGCCATTTTATCTTGAGTCATGTTTGCTGTTTATTTAATGTTACAGTGATTACTTCCAACCTGATAAATAAATGAAATCACAAATGACATACTCCTAGGGCTGAGCAATGGAGCATTAAGGTCATGGAAAGAGTGGAGTGTGCAGTTCTAAAAGATTTTTCTGTGGGATGTGCTGATGATTCTTTGAAACTACTTACTGGAAAAATTATAGGTTGCAAAGCAATAAATCTGATCTTCGAGTGAGTTTTAATTTTGAAAAAGAACAATGTAAAAATGCCACCTTTGTGCTCAACAGCCCTTTTCTTTTAATGTTTCAGTTTAGAGATATCTTACATTTACTGCATTGCCAAAGATTGTTTTCTTCTGATTTCTTAACTCCACTTACTTTTGAAGAGTCCATGTGACTCCAAGGACCAGTGGTTGGACTTTGTTTCCTATCTTGAAGGGGGAGCACTGTTATTCCTGCTTTTTAGCTTTTATTTCTGGGACAAGAGGTAAAAAATATTTAAGTACCTTGAAAGTGCTGATGCTTTCCTGGTGGGAATTTTCAAAGAACCAAATCTGTGTAATCTCATTAGTGTCCCTCTGTATTTATGTGTCTGTGTATTGATGTGTTTAACTCCTTTAGAAGTAGTCTGGTACCAGTTGAAGAGTCATCCATGTTGAAGTTTGATTAATAATATAAAAGAGAAGCAGTTGTGAAAAACAGAACTTGTGGTCATTGCCCTCCTTCCCATGGAGGAGAGAGATAACAGAGATAATTTTTCTTCTTCCTTAAGTATTATTCATTAATAATTTCCCTTCTTTCTTCTAGGCACCAGTAACAGATGTGCAGTTTGGCCCTATGAGACTTCATCAAGATCAACTTCAGGTAACACAGCAGTTCAAACTGAAGTCTTGATTTCTAAAATATCATGGATGGTAAAATTTATGACTGGAACTTTTCAGATTATAGAGATCTTCAAAGAAAATTTTGCTCAAGAGATAATGTGCACATAACAGATTTTTATAATGACATTCTGTCTATGTGATATCCTAAAACCTCTGCCTGTTTTCTCTAACCATCTCTCAGCTCATAAAAACAGAGCTATCTATTTTTTCTGCTATCAGTTACCATGTAATCAATTTAGTTTGTGCCTCATTTTGTATTTTACTGGTAGTAAAATTCTTAATCACAATCTCATCAAACTGATACCAAGCCAACCAAACTTGCAATTTCATTACAAAAGATACGAAGTGAGCTTGGCAAAATATATTTTTTTAATTGTTCATTACTGACTGACAATAATTAATCTTCTTTTATGCCTTTGTTAATAAATGGTTTATGTCATTTGTCCCCTTTCTTTGCCTGGGTTGGACAGGAGGTTTAGAGATACATGGCTCCTTTGGAAATTCTCCCATAACTCAAGGCATACTGAACCATTAATCATCCAGGATGTTCCTCTGTCAGGAATTGCAAAACTCCTCAGTAGAGGCAATGTGGACCTAATAACTGGAAAATGTCTGTCTTAAGAACTGCAGTTTAACATCTTCTTCTTGAGCCATTGTCAGAACAGTAATATCATCAAAAATCAGATCTTAGGACATCCTCATCCAACTGTTCCCCAAAATCAGAATAGTCCTTGAGTATTTCTGCTACCTGTATTGTTTTTAGTGATTGTATCACTTTTTTCCAGTCATAGACCACTCTGAAATGCTGCTGATTTATCCTGGTAATATAGCTGACAGATGTGAGGGAAGGAGAAGGTGGGCAACATCACATTCCTGCCAGAGTCAGTCGTGCAACTCAGATCTCCTGACTTTCTGTGCTGTTGTTGAAACCCATTCTTCCCCTCTTCAGGAGTGTTATAGATTAACTTCACTAAACACAGCCCAAACTATGACATGTTTTTTGCAAACAGTTTTGCAGGTTGCTATAAAAGGAACCTGAACTGAATGTGTGCAAAATCCTTCATTCTTACAAAAACATGAGTGCACGGAAATGTTCAGATTTCCTGGTAGACATTTCACCAGCCTGGTCCAAAGTGTAACAGCACTGGAGCTCCTAAAATCACACAGAAGATAAACAGCAGTGGGATGTGATGTGAGTTACACGTGCTTCACTTTGCCTGACCAAAACATATCTGAGTGTGGCTTGATTCAACTTCTGAAAGATTGGTGTCTTGGGACAATAGACCAAATGCTGGCTTAGTTACCCATCTCTCCCAAAAGGCTGCATGTGCTGAGCCATCCCCCAAATCAACACAGATCTGTAATCTGCCATGCTGTATTCTTCCAGGCAAGAGAAGTTTTCTTCTGAAAACATTATCCTGACACAAAGCACAATTACATCAGTGAGTCTTCCTTGGCAGACTTTGTTCAACTTCTTTGCTGTATTAAATCCTAGAACTGGAAATACATTTTAAAGGAATTGGGCCTTATCATGTTTTTAGTCTATAGGCATTGTGTTGATTTTAAAAAGGCTTAGAGAGATTAGTTACTGGCAAGTACAAGGCAAGTTAGGGCAGAGCCAATAGTGGCTCATAGGTCTGACCTCCAGTTCTGGATTTCAGCTCTGGTAATCTCCTTCTGTCATATAAATCCCAAGTAGGCTTTGTGTAGGAGTCACACAGGGACACACTCCATGTACAGAGGAACTGCTTCTGAGTTCAGTCTGGCATGAGTTCCGTTTGACCAGCCTGTCCAGAGTTTCCAGACACCCCACAGAGTGGGCAGCATCCAGTACTTTGGGGAATTAGGATGAGATGGGAAGGAAAGCAGACTTTTTGTCATGCCATTGAAGCAGCATTAAATACTTTTTCACACGAGATAAACTGTGGGGGTTTTTTGCTTGTTGTTGTTGGGATTTTATTTTTTTCCCCCTTTTCTGGAATATGATCCTGGCAAGAAAAATAAACCCCAAGAAAAAGGCTGCATGTGAGACAGTTTCAGAGAAGTGGATTCACTGTTGGTTCATGTACACTCTCTGAAACTCAGGCATCTTTTCTCAGCTGATTGCCTAAGCTCTCTCTGTACAAAATGACAAGAGAGGCAGTTCCAAAACTTGTTCTTCCCATGTGGGTGTGCCATGGCTCGGGCAGACTGTTGCCCCCACTTGAAACACCTCTGTATACAGATAACTATAAAAAATCAGTGCTCTGTAGAAAGCAATTCTCTTAAAAACAACGGATTAAGCCTCAAAAGTGGCTTTAAAAGCCACGTTAAGAAGAGGGCAAAGTCACAGAACGTCCTGCAAGGGTAAGACTGGTTTGTGATGCCCCCCTGCCTGTCCCCACCTCAGGTACTTTTGGTGTTTGCCGAGGAGGACGAGCAGAGCGGCGCCTTCCGCTGGGCGTGTGACAAGGCTGGGTTTCGCTGCAATCTCGCCAGGACACCCCAGGCTGCTCTAGAGTGTTTCCTAGAGAAACACCATGACATTATCATCATTGACCACAGACATTCCAGACACTTTGATGCAGAAGCATTATGCAGGTAAGCACCGTCTCAGTGTAATTAATGCTTAATGATATGGTTAACACAGCATCAAAGGTTTTTTGCTTTTATGTGATGTTTTTATAAACTCTCTAGAGCAGTGATTCGTTTGGTTTTAGGCAGGTGGTCACTGGCAGCATCAAATACTATTACTTCAGTGCTTTACATCTGATAGCAGCAGCATTTTTGATTGTGTCCTAGGGTCTCTGAAGCTCCATCTGGCTTGGAGCCACAGTGTACAATTTTGTTGCCATAGTGAACTGTTGGCTATTTTTTTGGTTTTCTTTTGTTATTTGAGGTTTTTTTTTCAAATACCTGGTTCCTTGTTTTCACACTAAATAGACTGCAAAGATAGCATGTGCCACCAAGCACCTTTATTAATTAATTCACTTCATTAATGTTCTAATTTTTTTGGAATGTCACTTCCTGTTGAATAACTCCCAAGTGTGCACGTTTCCATATCTACAACATTTGAAAACATGTTATGAAGAGCAAAATTGCAAACAGAGTCAAAAATAATTTTAGAAACTGCTGTGAAGTGTGAAAAAAGGAGGAAAGGATTTGCCTTTGTGAGTCCCTCCACAGAGCCAGTGAAATCACCTTGGGAACGTGTCCAGACTGAACAAGGCTGTGGGTTGGGGTGCCAGGGTCAGGCTGTGTGCCCTGGGGGACTGTGCTGGGGCAGAGGCTCTTGCTGGGCTGAGACAAGTAGATGAGATCTTTGTCAGGCCAAGACTAGGTAGCAGTGCTGTTCCCCATGTTCCATTTTTGCCAGTCTGTCCCAGAATTAGGTAAAATGCCCTTTAAGTGAGTGAGGCCAAGCCCTTCAAACAAGTCCATTAAATGCTGTTTCAGAGAGGATATTTTTTGCTATTCCCCCACTGAGAGTACTTGAGTTGTCCATTAATCTATGTTCATGGAGTCTCAGATATCATTTATTCTCCTTTCTCAGCAGCAGACTCTGGATTTGACTTCTGTTTTGTTGTTAAATGATTTAAAAGAGATGTTTTGAGAAATGTGCTGTCTGAAGGTTCTATAAAGTCATGTTTTCTGAAATGTGAGCTTAAAAATAATTTAAATTGTTTGCTTTTTGTTTAAAGGTCTATCAGAACAACGAAAGCCTCAGAAAACACAGTCATTATTTGTGTAGTACAAAGGTAAATACTCATACCTTTCCTTTCCCTTGTGATCAAATCTTACCATTGTAAAAGTTAACCTGAAAAACCATTAACATTAAAAAACTAGAATTAGAACTTCCTGCTGTGCTAATAATAATGTGCTGTACCAGAGTTTTTACTGTACTTGACCATAGGATTGGGACAGAAATTGTTTTTTTAATTTCTGGGTTTTTTACTCAAGAATCTCACTTTGAGTTTTGTTTTGGGTTCCTCCTTGCACTCCCTCCCCATCACTGCAGGCTTTCAGAGCATGTTTCAAACAACTTCTGCAACATCCTGCACAAAACTGTCTTGCAGATCTGTGTTTAGAACCTTTCTTAATCTATCTGCCTTTCAATATGAATAATCTCAGTGAAAACCAGGGATCTGCTGAGTATGGAAAGTGATATAGAACAATTTTATCAGTACAAAATATCATCTGACCACAGTTTTAAAAGCAAAAGAGATTATGACATCTCAGTAAAGTACTGCATATACTATTTTCCTCCCCCTCCTTTGAAAACATTGCCTATAAAATAATGTAAAAGTAAAAAATAAAGAAATTCTGTGTATTTAATGAAACTAAATAACTGGAAACTAATTTCCTCCAAGTATAGTTTGGGAATGGCCATTTCTCAGAACACATTAATTCTGACAAGCAATTCTGAGGTGCTGAAATTTACCATTAAAAATACACTACCATCTCTACCAAAATAAAAAAAAAGACCCTAATTAAACATTTCAAGATCCAAAACTCCCTGCATAAATCAAAGCTATTGTGCCCTCTGCTAAACATGACCAGCTTCAAAATGCTTATTGACAGACACCTCCCATAATGGCCTTTCTTCCTGATTCCAGCCATCCATTCATGTATGTTGAAGGGTCTTTTAACAATTATATTGCCAGCTTATTCAGATACTTCATTTGGAAACGTGTCCCAAGTGTGAATTACTAGAAGGCACTGGGTAGGCAGCACTAGAAAATCCATCTTCATTCAGGCACCTTGAGTTGCCCATCTAAGATTTAGGATATTCAGATAACAAGTAGTTTCTTAAATCTTTGGCTGTGCACATTTTCAGGTGCTTTTCTGACTAATGCTTGCATCAACAACAAGGATCCAGTACAGAAAAAAGTCCAGTTATCTAGCTCAGTAATTGGTTTCCTTGAAGCATTAATGTTTTTTTGATGTAAGCAGCTTATTCCATGCATGAAGGAAAATAACATTTCGGCTTATCCATGCCAAAGTGGAAAGCTTAGAAAAAATACAAAAAAAATGTTTTATTCCTATGTCCTGTAAGGATCTAGCAGTATTAGCCTCAGTGTGACATCTGGGGTACAGGCAGATGAATGGATTGTGAGGTTTGGTCTGAGTTCATTACAAAATCTCTGATTTCTCCTCCTTGTTCAAAGGCACACTGACCGTGAGGAGTCGTCCATACTGCCCCTGATCTCTGCTGGCTTCACCAGGGTATGTGCTGGACTCGCCTGCCTTGCTCTGACATTTCAGAATTGTCCTGCAAGAAGCTCTCCAGAAGTTTGGCTGTCAGTCACCATTTGTGTCAGTGATCCAACCTGTAGATTTTTTTTGTGCTGCTCACTCTTCTGTGTCCCAATTCTGAACGTTGACATGACACTCCTGGGGATGTAAGGAGTGGGACTGAGACTCCTCAACTTCAAACATTTATTTCAGATTAAATACACGATCCTTTCCTTGAGAAGTTGACATTGACAAATTGATTAGTGGCAGAGTCAGAGAGCAGCTTGCAGTGAACAACAGAACGTGCTGTGGGAAATTTCTTCTGTCAAATGCCAATCCCCATGGTAAACAGGCTTCACACGCTGTCAAGTGCTATTAGCTATTGTTTGGAGGCACCTGAGAAGTATTGCATTGAATCTGTTCCTTGGCAACTGCTCCAGCTGAGCAGAAAAGGTGCTAATTAGTGCATCAGTTGAGTGGGCACCTTATTGCCTTCAGCTGACGCTAGAACGAGGTTGGGCCTGATTTACAGCATAATTCCAAATTTTGGTTGTGTGCTCACCAGGTTTTTGCTGTTCCATCACATTCCATTTGCACCCATCTGCTTATTCCTGGTATGGTCCTGATCCAGGAAATGCTACAGCCTGAAGATAATGGCATTTATATGAACAGAGTCATTCCAGAGGGCACATAAGTAATTCAACACAGGTTCTGAATTATTTATGGATCAGAGCCTTGGAAATGGGGCTAATGGCAAAGCACAGAAAATTTTGTTTAGCAGCTGAGATTGTGGTGGCTTACCTGTGACAATCAGTTCTCCTGCCCAAAATGTCCATGTCTGTGGGAGTTTAGTGTGAACAAAGATTTAACATTCAGGCTCATACCTGGTAAATAGGAAATGGTTTTTTAAGAAGTGAAAGATACTGAGATCATTGCTATAAAAACTCCAAGGTCAATAAAGGAATATTTCACAGGAAATTTTAGTTTCATCTATATATTAGCAATTGGAAACTCATAATAATTTCAAGTTTTAACTACTTGAGACATAACAGCTTTTCACTGTTATTTTAAGAAAGCTAAAAGTAGACTTATTTAAAAATACTTTGATCCTGCTGACAATCACAGAGAATAAACAGGTTGGTTAAACCTCATTGCCATGAGGATCTGTCACTTTTTCAAAATGCAGTAACTTGAAAAGTTTTGCTAGTACCAAAAAATAATCTTCTCTCATTGCTCGTGTCCCAGCATGTTCATTTTTGGCAAATCTACTCCTTTTCTGGTTCTTTAGCAAGCAAAAGAAATCTGAGCTTCAAATCCTTGCAGACAGGAATGTGTATTAATGAAATATTTCTAACCTTTTATTTGCAGAGATATGTAGAAAATTCTAGTAGAATGGCCTGTTACAATGAGTTGATTCAGCTGGAATTTGGACAGGTGCAGGCACAATTCAAGCTAAGGTAATTTTACCAAACACATTATCAACACAGAATTTTCAATTTTGCTAGATCTTTAATAGAGTATTTATTTTAATCTGCAGTAGTTAATTATAGAATGTCAGTTACTTGAAGAAAATACATTAATTGTTAGACTGCAACGTTATTCAGTATGGAGTTGTAATACTTTATTATCACATATAAGAATAAAGTGGATAACATTTTTTAGATGCCTTTTTCTTTTTTCACCAGGGCATGTAATTCATTATTTACAGCATTAGAGAAAAGTCAAGAAGCCATTGAGATCACAAGTGAAGACCATGTAATACAGGTTTGTTCCAGTCATAACTAGAGAAAATTCCTCTGTGTTTTATTTTGTCTATGATTACACTTACTCTTTCTAACAGCACAAGAATCTAATCTAACTTAATGGCTCTGGAAGATGGAAGTGAGTTTAGCTGTAGAGTAGAATCTTCTCCATTTCAAGTGTCTGGCATAAATCAAATAAATTCTAATGGGGATTGTTGTTTCTGAATGAACAAGAATTTACTGTCTTGTTTCTATTTTTTGTATTGATTCCTTATCTCCATTATTCATTCCTTCTCTGTAGCAAGAATGAATGCAGCCACTGGCTTATGTGCATTCTTTTCCAGAAATATTTTGTGTTAATTTGATGCTCTTTAAAATCTAATGGATGTTCTATTCAAATAATTGTACTTTTTTTTTTTTTTCTAAAATCTGATACTGTTTGATGGATCAGAATTTTTGGACCAACTGGTTTTGAATGTAATCCTCTCTTAGGGATTTCTTTAAAACAGGGAAAAGAAATTGTGCTTAGTTTTGTGGTTCTGAAAACCATAATCTCTTTAAAGGAGTTAGTTCCATCCCTAGCCATGAAGCAGTGACAAGTGATTTTATTATCAGTAAAGAGCTTGAGTCAAAGCCTCTGGGAATTCTAACATGCATTCAATTTGTACCTTCTTGAGCCAAATCTGGACAATGTCAACTTCACTGAAGGATGTGCCTTTCTCATCCCTTTTACAGAAATAACAGAACACATCCTGAAGTTGTTTTAAAGACACGTTTTTGCAGACCAAATTTTGTCCCACTGCTGACAGCCCCAGGGTTTGAGAGAAGTGACACTTGCTGGAGTCCTGGAGCTCCAGCAGGCACAGGGAGGGGAAGGAAGGAAGGGTTCCCTTGGGAAGGAGCTTTTAGAGGAGAACCATTAGAAGTAGAGTGGCACCTTTTCCTTTCTCTCACATGGAAACACTGTAAGTTGGAAAGGCTTTCAGAGGCTGCTTTGCCAGGACTGTGCTTGTAACTCAGCAATGAGAGGCCAGGAAGGGGTGGGCTCTTGGTACCAGTCTTCAGCTTTGTTGGGCAAGGGCCAAAACCTGCAGTGAAATGCAGCATTCACTTCAGGGAGAAGCATGCTTTATTAAACCCCACTGCTTCCACTCTGCTCGGCTGGGCTGGGCCTGGACATGGGGATAGGGATGCTTGGCCCTTAAACAGAATAAGATGATGAATTTGCTAATAGATATGGATAATATTCCTATGGTATTCCAACATCCAGTTGGTGATTTTTAGGAACACTGGGGAAAGTTTGAGGTTTATTGGTTTGGGAACTGACAGAGCCAGTTTTTCAGGAATTTATGTTGTCTGTCTAAACTCTGTGGATATGTGATACTCAGCTGTTTGTACAATTTCCCTCTCTTTGCTGACGTGCACACACTCTGCACAGAAATTCTAGCATGGAAATTCCTGGTTTGCTGCACAAAGAAAAAAATGTGAGCATCTCTCTCAGGAATAGTACATGCAGACATTTATTTCAGGCTGGGAAAGAGATCTCCTAGTTAAGCAAGCAAAACAAGGGATTCTCTTGTGTTTTAAGTATACTGTTGAATGGGTATTTGTTTGTTTGTGTTTTTTTATCTCACAGTACGTCAACCCTGCTTTTGAAACAATGATGGGCTATCAAATAGGTGAACTAATAGAAAAGGAATTAACAGAAGTGCCTATAAATGAAAAAAAAGCTGATTTCCTGGATACTATTAATTCCTGCATAAAGATAGGAAAGGTGAGTAATGGCATTGTATCACTTTTATTTGCTACCTGTAAAAGTTATTGTAGTCCAGCAGTGAAACACATTGGGACTTGCAGCTTCACAGACACGTAGCATTTGCAACTTAAAACAAGAACAGGAAGTAATTTTTCATTTTTAAGGGCTTCTTTCTCTTTTCTTGCTTGGTAGAGATACTTGTTTTACAAAAATAAGTGACTTGCTGTGTTTCTTTATAATTTATGCTGTTGATAGCAAATGGTGTGGGAGTACCAAAGAAAAATGAGATGGCTGCACATGTTATCTGGTGCTATGTAAATGAGAAAAGTACCATATTGAAGAATTTCACCATGAAATGTGGAAGCTGATTTGCAAGTTCAGAATGTAAAAATATCAAGGAGACATTTGCAATATCACTTGAAAGCGATAGGCAGTGTCAGCTGCCAGCTGCCAGTCTGTTTAATTCCCTAATGGCATGGGAGCTGTCTAATGGATTTCCATTAGAAAGGTTCATTGCTCTGAGGTGAGCTGGTTTCTGATGTCATTGAACATGACATGATGCCTTGTAGGGAGAGGATCATGGAGGCTGCACAGAGGGATTTGGGAAGGGCTGTGTTGGATGATGCTCCATGGCCCAGGCTCACGGGCACTGTCCTTGGGAAGCAGCACAGCATTGGCACAGGGCAGGGAGATGCCAAAGGGATCCAGGATCTAAAAGCACAAATGCAAAGTTGTGGTGAGTCATGCTCTGGGGTCAGGGTGCTGACACAGCACTCAGTGGCAAAAGCTGGGTGCAGGTTCCAGGTGCATTTCAAGGAGATTGTGTCGCTCATTTCTAGGAGCGTTGGCCTGTTGGAAGAGGTCCCAGCAGCAGACAGTACTTTGGATTATGGTGCTGCACACTTCTGGCTGGAGTTATTCCAGTAAATGGGTGCAGTACAAAACTGATACTAGGAGGGAGTACTTATTAAGTTGTAATTCAAATACATTAGATGTGTCGGCTCTAAATCCACATCATCAATTCTCAAGATATAAAGTGCTAAATTTTTTTAATATTTTAGTGAGCTGATAAAAAATTCATTAATAATGGAAATATATTTTACTCTATGAATGATAGAAATCTAAACCTATTTCATCTCCTTCCTTGTAGTAATTTTACTCCTGGCTGTGTGGCTTTAACAGTGAGGTCTAATGAAATACTGCCTACTTAGACCTGTCTGTCTGGAACAGCTTAAGCTGTTTTTGGTGGATATTTTCTGTTTGCAGGTGTTCTGTGTTTCCCTCTGGAACATTTTATAATATGTAATCTATGCTACCTTACATTTATATATTAATATAAAAATGAATTGCCAATTAAATTATTACAGGGATCATTGGCAAGTAGAGGTTAACTGTGAGGAACAACCTTTGAAATACTTGAAGTTTTGAAATCATTTGCGTCAAGATATTACAGCATTTTCGGAGGTGCCTGAGTTACCTGGATCATTCTGGCATGGTCTGTGTGTAGTTTTCAGACTTGTGATTTCTTTATATCCTACATTTTGAAGGCTGCTTCTCACTACAATAGGCCATATTTTGGCCACAGCAAAGTAGGTTAGTGTAGGTTACAGCATATCAAAAAAGGAAACTCTCTGCTGCTGTGATAATCTCCTGTCAACAGGTTTGACTTTTGTTTTGAGCAAATATGCACTATACTAACAGAGTAATAGAAATAATAAGAAAGCAAGCTTTTCTGATCTTTGGAAAAATCTAAGCTGCATGAAATTTTTCTTGTCTTTAAATGGAATTTAGGAAGATGGACTCTGGCAGCATTTCACCTCTTGTGCTGACAAGCATAGTACTGTGAGCAAATTCAGTATAATAAAACAGAAGTTCATAGGTGTTATGAAACTTCTAACTCAGAATTAGAAATTGCAGGGTACGTAGGGATTCTTGGGTCAGGATGTTGTTTCTCTTAGCAAAAAACATATCTGTGGAAGTTAATTTTTTTGTTACTACAGCTGTCTGTAATTTGCCAGAAGCCAATGTTAATGACATGTTCATCCATCCATACTTGAGGAGTTAAAAAAGAGTTTGCTTTTCTTCATTCTTCTGTTTCAAGATTCAGATTGCATCCATTAAGATGAAATGTGCAGTTCTGACTAGAATTCTCGGTGCCTCTGATCTCTGCAGTCTGCTTTAGTTTTGCTTTCTCTGCAGTGAGATGAACACCTAGTGATGAAGCAGACAAGCCATGCAATTCCTCTCCCCTTTGGGAATGTTTGCAAGGTCTTTCCAGAGGGGGTGGGAGAGCAATCCCACTCTGTGATGAAGGTCTGTGGCAGCACCTTCCTAGCTCAGCCTGCTGTTCTGTGAGATGGTGTTCATGGAGTTTATTTTGGTCTGCTCTGTTTTCTGCCAGCAGTTTGCTGAGCTTTGCTGTCTGGTGCAGGAAGCCCCAGTCTAAAAGGAAGGCTGAGCTGGGGGTTGCTTACTGTGGATGGATGTGTGCCTTGGCCTTCCTCATGGAGTTTGGAAGCTCAGCACTGATGCACTCTGTAAGGAGTGGCACTGTGGGCTTTGCTGGGTGTGCTCTTTGCTCTGGTTTGCTCCCAGCACCCCCACAGCAGGAGCTGGCCCTGGAGCTTGTGTGGCTCCAGTGCAGACAGAACCATGGGCTTGAGTGACAGCACATCTTGGGAATAGCTCTTCTCTGCTGGATTGCTGACAGAGGCTCTGGGAGAGAGCATATGGTGTTCTTAAAATATGTTTTAAGTGACATCCCTGGGAGAACTTCACCTACCAGCAGGAGTTTGGCTTGGACCTCCTGCTTCTCAGAATTGCACTGACCTTTTCCCTCACACATTTCCTGCCACAGTTTCACAGGTTTTAGAAATTCACAAGTTAAAAAATCGATCTGTTGACTAAGAAGAGCACACTAGTGAATAACCTGCCTTAAAAGGATACACTTTCAATGAGGGAATTATCCAATCTGTAGTTTATGACTTCGCCCCTTTGTGCACATCCTGGGTTTATTACCTGGGTTAGAGATTAATTACTCATCTCTACCTCATCCTGGTTGTCAGGAAACTATTGATGTGCATACTTTTAATTATGAGAGCATTGAATTTTTTGGGGCTTGCTTTACCATCATTTGTATTCCTCAAGCAGCTCATGGAAGACATTATGCTCACTACACAGTTTGTTATTCACAGTTCTCTTCTCTGACAGATCCTCAGAAAAGCCTTTCATATTTTTTTTTCTGTACAGCCTGTCACCATGCAGTTCTCTGTGGGCTGGAGTTTTTATTTGCTGTCTTCATCCACATAAATGTAAAACTATTCTCTCTGTACCTGTGTGCTGGCCAGCTTGACTGTGAAATCTGTCAGTCTCACATAAATAAATACAGATTGTGTGGCTCATGAGGGTGTTTTCACATACATAAGATCTGATCCACAGTTTGAGCTCAACTGAAATGCAGCAATTGGCCTGAGCAATTTGTGTTAAGTGAACATGGAAGATGGATTTAATTATTAATTAATCACTTGGAATTTAGTAAATGCCCAGCTCAAAATGTGTATCTGTTAAAAAAGACCACCAGCAGCTGTTCTAGAGATGGGAACACATGGGCAATCCTAAAACCAGAGTGCTTTTAGAGGGGAGGCAGAATGCAGGAACTATTCTACTGGGCTCTCTTCTTCTTTAAAACAAACAGAATAAATCTCTGCTGCATTTGATAGTAAACTGTCAGTGTGGAAGGTAAATGTGCTGGGATACCAAAGCACTTTTAGTCACAGATACATTCCATGTTACCCAGTGATGAGACATCCCCGCCGTGCAGGAGGGGTGGTGTATCCAGCAGGGAAGGTGATGAGGGGGTGTAACAGCTTTGACCTTCCTGTCCTGGGTCCTGGGGAACCCACACATTCCACAGCCCCAGGGGATTCTGCTCCAGGCAGAGGCTGGTCTGAGCTCCTTCTCTCACAGGCTCTTGGCCAGCTCTCCCCAAAATGACCTGCAACACCATTGAGGTAGGATGGGGAAGAGAATGCAGCAAATTCCCACAGCTCCTGAGTTCCAGCTGTTGCCATCAGAGTGTTCCCAGGCTGCTCCTCTGGAAGTTGTCCTGCATTGGCAGCAGCCCAGTGACCTACGGGTTATTTACAGGGGAGAAATTTGAGGCTTTGAGCACAGTTTAACCAGTCCTGCCTGGTTTTGTATTGTGAGACAGCTTTCAGTGAAAGAAGGTATGGAGCTACAGCTTCTCTTCATGTTTTATCTGAACTTCCTTCCACTTGAATGATTTTTTCAGGAATGGCAAGGAATGTACTATGCGAAAAAGAAAAATGGAGATAGCATACAACAAAATGTGAAGATACTACCTGTCATTGGACAGGGAGGGTAAGTGTGAAAGCTGAAGTGATGATTTGTGTCTGAATGAAGGCTCAGTTTAGAGTTTAGTTGCCTCCAGCAGATATTATCATCCTGCTGCTGAGTATTATGGAAGCTCATGCAAGGAAGGGAGCCTCAGACCTCTGCACTTAATTCCCTGGGGTAAAATCAACTTTATATGTTGTGTGCAGGGAAAGTGAAATTCTAATTCTCCCCCAAAAGGAGCCAAAGATGCAGATGTGCTCAGTTGTGACTCTGACTCTTCTAATTCTCCCTGAAGTGCAAGTGCACCCTCTGGTCCTTCTGTGCCTCGTGTTGGTGTCACCAGGACCTACATCCTGTTTCACTGAGCACCTGTACTGCGTCCTTCCATGCTCACTCTTCTGTGCTCCTCCCATGGCTCTTGCCAAGGGTTGGTATGGGATGAGGTCACTGTGTGCTCTGATCATGGGCAAGATTCAAGCATGTCTAGATTTTTATGCAACTTCCACTTGGTCCCCAAATCAAGCCTTTGGAGCACCCAGGTGTCAGCACTGAATTAGAGCTGAGGTTTGGATGGGAATTAACACGCTGTTTTTTGCCTGCAGAAAGATTAGACACTATGTGTCAATTAGTAGACTGTGCAATGACAACAATAAGGTAAGTGAAAATAGTGCTATGCTCACTTTAGTTTGAGCCCTAAGTATAACAAAATAATGGCAGAGTTCTGACTAACTGGATTTCTCATGCTGAATTGTAGGTGGAGAAGACATGTGAATGTATTCAGGCTGAATCTCAGACAGGTATGACTTGTCTCTTCTGTCCCAAGAACTGGAGAACATACCTGGGGGGAGAATAAAGGCCACTGTTAGTGATTTGACTGCAACACAGTTTCACAGAACAGTCCTGTTTACCTAGTGATAAGCTGGGAATCCAACTCTAAAAGCAGGAAAGTAAATACAAGCCCCTCTCTACCTGCCTGACTTACTTAGAGGTGACATAAAGAGCCCACCTTGGAAAACGCTGTCCCGGGGCCCCAGGCTGGTGCTATGGTGTTGCTGGATTCAGTGCCACAATTCAGCTGTGGGTGGTGGGTCCCTGTGACAGAGTTGGAAATGAGAAGGGAGCTGTTGTGTTGCTGTGGCTGCTCTGTAGCACATGGCACCTGTGTCTCAAAGCATTGCTTTGAGCTGCATTGTGGGGAGCTTGCATGTGAGTGGAAATGAGGGTGACCAACACTGTAATTCACCCTCATCCCACATATCAGCACTTCAGTTAGGACATCCTTGGTATCCATGCTGTTCTTAGCTGTAGTTTCAGCACAGGCTGAATCCTGGAGTCCCTAAGGAACCTGGGATTCACTGACCCCCTTGCTGGCATGTGCTCTGCTGTGACCCACCAGTGCCTGGTGGCAGGGATTACTTGTGTGAGCTCAGGTGTGCTGCACAAGTTGTGTTCACAGCTGCAGTTGTGTCACAGTGGCAAGAGAGGAGCTTTTCTCTCCGTGGTTTCCTTCTGTACAGACATTTAGGCATGTTCTGCCTGAGAGCTTGACTGGGCTTAGGACAGTGTAATAGGGCAAGAGCTTTAAAAGGCCCTTTGATCAGCTCTCATCTGCTGAAGCGTTGAGGTCAATGTCACTCAGCTGCTGCCAGGCTTTTCTGAGCTTCCTTTTGTATACATCTTGGGCAAAGCTTTGTGTCATTATGCAATATTATTTTCTTCACAGATACTCAGACTTGCAGACACAAAGACATGAGGAAAGGATCCCTGGATGTCAGATCCACAACATCCCGTGGGAGTGATGGTATGAGAAACAGCTCATCCTGTTGGGTCTGGCTGAGTTGGAGCTGTCATACAAACCCAATACACAAATTATTACATTTCTTACCTCTTCCCTTGATAGAGATATGAAGATATTTTTTTCTTAATTTTGTTTTCTTTCGCTGTGTTGTATTTTGCTCTGTTAGATCACCCCAAACTTGGTAGATGAGTCACACACTCAAAACTGTTTCTTACACTTACATGCTTTTGTTAAATCCTCCCCTATCACAGTCTAGGCAGCATACACTAGTGAAGCATGTCTGTGGCAGTGAGAATACAGTCATGTTCCAGTATAGCAAAAATAGCATTGACTCTTCTTCTTAGGAACTGCTCAGCACAATAAGTAACAGAGATGTCTGCATTTTATAGGTAGCACAATATCCAGAAAAATCTCATCTTAACCTTTTCTTTGCAGAACCAAAATTGCTAACTAATATAAAACATGTGTTTTTAAGTTTCCAATGTAATAGGCCAAAACCTCTACTGTTTTTATTTGGCATAAGTACCCACTTCAAAAGAGCTTCAGTGATTTACCTCAGCTTGGAAGCTGACTCATTGTGACTTGTCATATTGCATCAGGCAGCAAGAGTAGATACATCCTGTAATAATCTAAATTCAGTGGTTACCTACCTGTACCTGCCAGTTTATACACACATACCTGTCTAGTCTTTTAACTGAGTTTGTAACTGAATATTTAAAATAACAATGCAAAGCCATGATTTTGCCAGGCTGTTACAGCCACTTCTTTCTGATCAGGGACATCAGTGGTTCAGCCAGCATCTCTTTGCAGTTGTGCATTCTGCAGTAGGTTTCCTCTGAAATGCACAGCAGGGTGAGCAGTGCAGAAAGGGCTCAGGAGTTCCTCTGATCGTCCAGTCCAGCCTTGTCTCTGCAGTTAGGGTACAAATTCTGCTCTGTTTTGCACACAGGCAGCTCCCAGCGGCGCCGCTCCTCCATGGCCAGGGTCCATTCCATGACAATTGAGGCTCCCATCACCAAGGTAATGTCACCACCGTCCCACTGCTGTAGCTTCTAAAGGAGATACTCTGCACCAAGATCTCCCAAATCTGCTTGGTAGAGTCTCCTCCATGGGGTCACCCATCACATGATCCTGTTTAAGAAGGAGGGACTGGAGTTCCTCCTTCGTACTTATGGTCAACTGCTTTCTGAAACCATTCAAAGATTTGTCAGAAACCAGCTCTTTAACAAATTGTGAGAGGCAAGTGGGAGAAAGTTACATTAAATCCATTCAGAGACATTTTGAGGCTGTGCCTTGGAGGGGAAAGTCAATAAGATTGCTGTCCTTTAGGCAAAAATCTTATTCCCAGAGTCAGTCGCAATCGTCAGCATTTCAGTAACATTTTCCTTTCCTCCCTTTCATTCCCATTTTCCCCCATGCAGATTAAAGTTTTATGTCTTGTTATTTTCCTGAGTTTTTCATAGTAATTAATGAGTGTCTCTGTTTTTTAAAAATCACTTCTAAGTTCACAATATGTCTGATGCTACATTAGGTAATAAACATCATCAATGCTGCACAAGAGAGCAGTCCCATGCCAGTTGCAGAGGCTTTAGACCGGGCTTTGGAGATTTTAAGAACCACTGAATTGTATTCTCCACAACTGGGGACAAAAGATGAGGATCCACATACAAGTGACCTTGTTGGAGGGTTAATGACAGTAAGTACTTACTGCCACAAACAGCTCTTGATTAATTCAGTTCCCTGCCTGATTTTCCCAGTTATTTGATCTTTATCATCTGCCATGTGCTCTGCCTCTACAATGCCAAATTTCCAGGAAAAACTGCACACATCTTTTTGTGGACTTTCTCCCCCTACTTGAATAATGTAGCTCTGAAAATGGGAAGAAAATTGACCAGCCCCTTTTAAATGTTGGTTTAGCTAAAAATAGAAAGTAAACCCAAATTTTTTTTCAATGTGATTCATTTGAGTAAGGTATAGATGGGAGATGAAGAAAGAAAGAGAATCAGATTTTTTAAAATTTATTAATGAGGATTAGAATGATGTGGTTTTGGGGGGCTTTTCAGTCTAACAAAAGAATGTTTTCAAAAAAATGCAAAATACATTCTTGCTGTCTCTTGGATTATATTTGTACCTGTAGCATAGCACACAAAGTTGAACCAAGGGCACATAATGAAGCAAGAACTGAACCCAAACCTTCAGAGCCTGGAGTCTGACCCTCCTGATGGTAACGAGATGAGTTTAGATGAATGTTACCTGTGCCCTAAGGATATGTGCTCTCATCAGTCTGTAGGTTGCATATGAAAGGCTACATCAGGACAAAAATTTATAGTGTGTTGGATGAAAAAAGGCTCACAAAATGTGAGCTTTTCAGAGATGTCTCTGGGCTATTATAATTTCATGTAGGCACTATCAGGACATCTTTGCAGTATCCGTCAGACTCTTCAAATAGTTTGTGTATTTTTACCTTTAAAAATACCACAGCAAATACCTAATCAGGAGAAATATGTGGGAGACTCCAGGAATTCCAGGAGAAGACCTGAATGGTTCATACTGGGTTGTATTTACTAACTGAGTAGACAAAATTTATTGTTACCTTAACTGCAAAAATACAGGAAGAATATTGCTACATATAATCATTAGTCTTGAAGGGAATCTTTTCTCCTGGTGAATACATAAAAGTTCATAAACTCAACTGTTTTCTCCTTTTTGTGGATTGATGTATTTGGTTCATGAACATGAAGATAACAATGTTGCAAAATATAAAATCTTTACTATAAATAAACCCAAGGCTTTTTTATGGAGCAATAAGAAAAGCTGAGAAAATTAATTTCAGGGCATATGGCATGGTATGAGTTTTAAAGTTATTGGAGAGAAACATTTTTCCATCAAAGGGTCTGCTGAAAACAGAATTATATTGCTCCATTTGCATTCAAAAGTTACATCTGAGAAGGAAACAAGTAATATGTTATTGGATTTGAACTCTCAAGCAGGAAGGGCATTTGGAGTTCAAAGACAGATTTACCAGATACAATTACACCTGCTATTTCAACTCTTAAAAAGTAATCTTTGATTCTAAATGATAGGCAGCATCTGGTGACCTAAATATTTGTGTCATAGCAGTTCTATTGAACGGCCACTGTTGTACTTCCTTTCTTTTTAAATCACAAAACTCCAGACTCACTTACTTACAAATGTGAAAATAAGAATTACTATAACAGCCTTTTTAAGAGTGGATATTCCATGTCAGATACAGGATCCACATTCACTTCAGCTGTAATTGGTGTGAATAACATTTTTAATAAGGTGTGTTCAGAAGTATTTTTTTTAACACTGTTATTTTACATCACGGGCTAAACAAGGGCTAACAGCTGTAACCTCAAAAGAGCAAGCAGGATTTGGGTCACAGCATTTAGAATTATGAAACGAAAAGTAAATATTAAATACATAATTCTGTTAGTTTTAATCCATCATCTCAGTGTTCACATCTAGGCACCATGCCAGAATTAAGCCTAGGAGTCACTGAACTGAAGAATAAACAAGATCACATTCTGTGTGAAAGGAAGCCTCAGAGTAATTTGTTCCTGAGATTCTCATGCTGCTGAGGTGACAGGATCTGCCAATTCCAGGTCAGGGGAGCAGGGGAATGTCTCCATCCATTCCCTCCCACCGCTCACCTTTGCTCCTCGCTGCAAGTGTGTGGACACGCCGTGTCTGCTTTGAGGCACAGACCCACAGCTGGTGTGCACAGTGGCCAGGCAAAGGCAGATGTGAGGCTGCAATTCTGGACCTCCATCTGCACCTGAGAAACCTGAGTTTTTACCTGCCTGAGTCCATATTGTATCCCCTAGCCTGCAGTTCCTCATCTGTGATGAGCTCTGTGTAAACCAGGTGAATCTGAACATACAAACCAATAAGGGAGAGGCAGCTCTGATGACTGTGACAGGCTGCACTCAGGCTTCTCTGGAGTTGTTGTGCTGCTGTTTGGTGTCATCTCCTCCTAGACCTGTTGTGCAATACCCTCCATTTAACTTGCAACTTTCATTTAACAGGATGGTTTACGAAGATTATCAGGGAACGAATACATATTGTCAGCAAAACGTAAGTTTTAATTTGGCACCTAATTTAATTTGAGATACTAAAACATGTTCAGAAATTTAAGAAACAGGGGAAATGTGATTAGATGTCCTTTTTAAGGAGCTTTTTTTTCTTGTTGTTTGGGGTTTTTTATCTGTAAGCATTTTTCTTTGGCATTACTGAGCTGGGTTTTACTACAGAAGAGAAAGCAGGGTCATTCAGTAAAATAGTATCTCACTATTAAATATACTACTTAATATACTGTTAAAAAATACATATAGTAATAACTGTATTCCTCAAAAGAAACTCATCAGGTTGCTGGCAGTCTGAGCTCTCCAATCTCCCTCAATGACATACCCCCGCGGATAACACAGGCAATGGAAAATGAGGAACAGTGGGATTTTGATATCTTTGAACTTGAGGCTGCCACCCATAAAAGGTCAGTAAATGCAAGAGCTTATAAACTCCAGTTGCTGAAAATTGACCTAAATGTCATCCTCTAATCAGATCCTTAAGTTCTCTACCTGTGCTTTTACAACTGAATTAATTTTATTTTAAATGTCATATGTTTGAAATTTTCTCATTGTCAGTTCTAGTTGTGTATGCATCTTAAATAGCTTCTGTTTCATCCTGCACTATTTCTTGCAAATTCCCAATGGATATTAGTGAAGATTATAGATCTTTGTTGTGGTATAATGATAATACAACATAATTTTAAAGCCTTCCTTTATTCAGTAATAGAAAAGTTATACAAATCAAATTATTTTCTTGTGGGGATTCAAATTCCTATTTTGGCAAACTACACACAGAGTCAGCATGCTGGTCTTGATTTGATCAGTTAATACAGATCAGGTTTTATTTTCTTTCCATTTGATTGGGAAGGTTTTATTCCTGAACAGTTCCAATACAGCTTTTCAGTAGAACTCCCATTCCCTTTCTCTGGGATTAGAGGAAGGTCTTTATTCTAAAATCTTGGCAGGTTACATTTTATGTATAAGCTTAACTAAAGAACATTTGCTGATAAAAAGCAGGGCATACCAGTTTCCATCACAGAAGATTTCTAAAGCTGATCAGCAGCTTTGATAGACTGTACTTCATTAGTAGCAAAGGCTCCCCCTAAGACTGTAAGTTGTTTTTTTCTGTTTAAATCCTTGGTTTTATTTTCTGATGCTTATCAAAAGTTTCCCTTTTGGGTCTAGTTTCATCTATCATGCTTTGTCTTAGGTAAAAGCTTTTGTGAGACCCTAATTTGGAGGCCAGATCCTGAAATGAGTTGACTATCTTAAACCCTTTGTCAAAATCCCAGATCTGTAAGAGCTTTGAAAGTTACTCAAAACCAAAGTCTAAGAAAGATATCAGACACTTAGTTAACAAGCATGAACCTCATTATTAGAATGTGGTTCTTCGAGCCAAAAAGGTGCAAAACCCCCTAGGGTTTTATTCTTCTTTAAAATTATTTTATTTTAAATGAAGGTATTTACATCCACTTGCTTTAGATTTTCTTTCTCTGCTGCATTTTGATTTCTAATGAAGTAATAGAGATAAGTAATTAAAAAGAAAGATGTAAAAATACAGCCAGTCTGTGTGATTTACAACATTTAATGGGTACATTGCAGTAACTAAATTAATTATCCCAGCCAGCATGCATGAGATCACCAGGTTGGTTTCTCTGTTCTTACTGATCTGGAGAGACCACAGAGGGACAAAGGAGGTGCTTTGTTGCCTGTACTCTTATTAAAGGTAGTATAATTATGATTGCTTCCTACTGTGTTTAAATAATAACAGTTCATTTTTTAAGATAAGTAAAGTGATTTTCAATGCCTCATAAGTATGAATATATTACTAGTATTGCCTTAAGTCCAAGCAGACATATGGTAATAAAGCCAGGATAATTGATTGAATTTTAGTGCATTACAGTTTCCTGACAGAAAAACCTGGAGACACCTTTGTCTGACACTGGGGGGGATTAAGGGGGATTTGACTTTCTGTATGTTACAATTCTAGTATATGACACAGTAATTCTGTAACAGGTCCTTACCCATCATTACATATGTCATTAGCTAAAAATTCTGTGTGCATTCATTCACACAGTCTATGCTATATAGTATTCTTGCAGCTGCATTCATTTTAAAACTTTCTGTTTATTTTTCTGCACAGGCCTTTGGTTTATCTGGGTCTCAAAATATTTGCTCGCTTTGGAATCTGTGAATTCCTAAACTGTTCAGAATCCACTCTGAGGTCATGGTTACAAGTTATTGAGGCCAACTACCATTCCTCCAACTCCTACCATAATTCTACTCATTCAGCAGATGTACTACATGCTACTGCTTACTTCTTGTCTAAAGAGAGAGTAAAGGTGAGTCCACACCTATGTGAAACCATGTAGGTGGGAAATACAGATGCAATCAAAGAAGGATCTCTCAGAAACAAATTCAAAAGCCAAATGTCTGTCTAGTGCCAACACGTTTGGTAACTCTGAGGTCAAAGAACTGGGCTGCTGTGCATGAATTCTAGGATGTCTCTTACAGTATATGTAAAAGGATGGATACTAATATTACAGAATTGAGCAGTTCTTGATGGGAGAATAAGAAAACCTTATTTTCAAGTAAAACTTCTTCATATAGTTAAACCTTCTCAGATAGGTGAGCTAATAACATAATTATTTTTGTGATGGTACGTGCCAAATACAGATTTAATGTGGTAAATTACCATCTCTTATGTCTTGTGATGGTCATTTTGCAAAAGATTCCCAAGACAATATAGGCCATAAAGTAGGCTGTATCACCCACTGGAGAAGATGCCCTGAGGCTTATAGCGACTGCATTGGGGGAGAGTATTGAAAAAAATTACCTGTCACTACCATAACACCCACTGGGCTATTAGAACCATGAAAACCAGAATAAATCAGTGTGAATTTTGCTCTCACATGCCCACTGTAGGAGGGGAATAAAGCAGTGCTTGGTGTGTGTGTAGTAGTGTGGTGGGACATGTTTCTGAGTCATGGTCCTGGGTAGAAGTTCTGAACTGGCCTGCCTAAGGATAGCACCAGTGATGAGCACCTGGCTGAGAAATTTGTGACTGTAAACAAGCTTCTGACAGCTCATTAAACTGTAGTAATTCCGTTAACTTGGAGCTGCAGCTCATTAGTGTGCTCTCCAGAGGCTGATTTACAAATACTATAAGCCAAGTGGGGATAGAATGTCTCTGGATTTTTTCAGCCCCTGATTTGCCAGAGGTTTAGCTGGTCTTCCCAAGAATATCTATGAAAAACAGACAAGATCTGGATCCATTTCAATGCCACAGAAGCATGAATGCCTCCTCTTTTTCCAGAATGTTATTTCCATTCCTCTGTAGGCATAGGAAGAGAAAAAAATGTTGCAGCAACAGAAGGAGCAGAATCAAAGTTCAGAATTCTCTCTTCATCTTTTCAAAGTTATAGCCCAGCTGCTTTTGTGTTGCACAGAGTTCAACTTAATCTAAACACAGAAAGCCCAATTCTGCCACTGAAATTCATGCTGAGAATATTTTTTTTGGTAACTTGAACTCAGTTCAACTTGCCTAGGAAGATTTTCTGGCTCCAAAATCGAAGCCATGTTCTCAGAACATTTTTCACTTCTGTGCCATGGGAGTTAAGATAACAAAGTTAGAATCCTTTGCTTTATGTTGGGTGCAAAAGGGCTGTAAATCCCTGAAATACGTCAGGCAGACTGCTGTGGTCCTCCAGGTCAGGTGTTCTCATGTTTCTGGCCATTTCCCATCTGCACAGGTCTTTCTCAGCCAGACTGAATGCTGCTCTGTGTATCCCTCCAAGGAAATCCCGCTCTCAAATCTCTCTCTCTGAAATTTATACAAGAATAGAATCCCATGAGCAGCAGCTGAGAGAAAGAATGAAGAAGTTAACACACAGCAGAGAGTATTTCAGACAATGCTCACTATGAACTAGAGCAGAAAGAATTATTTGCCTTATCTTGTACTCCATGAGACTCTTTTGACAGTCCTCAATGAATAATATCCCTGCTCCTGCAAAGTCAAGTCATTGCATAATTTCAAGAGGTGTGAAGAAGGGTAGGGTTTGTCTTTTCACTTACCAAATGTAACTATTTGGAATGGCAGTAAATGGCCCAAAGAGAATTTGGACCCCAGATTAAAGCAAATTGGAATGAGAACAATCTGACCTGCTCCCAGATTCAAATGGGAATATTTCTGCTCTTGTGTCTCTTTCATTTTATTAAAATTTTTAATATAATTGTTTTGTATCTGTGATCCTTCACAAATATCAGTATAAACACAGCACAAAGGCTGGTTTCCAAATGTATACGAAATATTTGAGATGCTTATTTATTTTTCTCCTTTATGCTATTAATAAAGTATTAACACTTAAATGTAAAATCTTAAGAGTCAAGTAGGTTTGTATTTCGTGACAGGGTAGATAAAAATAGGCATAAAGCAATGCCCAGTGCAAGTAGACCTAAAGCATGCAGTGCAGCATGCTACCAGAATCAGAATGTGACACAGAAAGTACAGAATATGTGTCGTGTAATTTATCCATGGATACAAAACATCAAGTATTCTCCACAGAATATGCGTTAGCTGTAACCCAGGACAGCGTTATTAAAGAACTGGAAGTATGGATAACATTCCTTTCAAATTGCAAACCTAGCCAGCACGTAAGTGGAACATGATTAGGACACATTAAATTGCCAAAGGAAATCAAGGGGTGCTAAGAGAATAATTTTTAGCAGTATTGGTCTTTTTTCCAAGCCAAATACCTTAACTCCAAGTGAAGGTGGTTTCAGTGTTGCTAGAAAACACAAGCTAATTTATTACTTTACATTTGTTTCATTTGATGTGCTGTGACAAAGGTGTGGTTAAGGCAAAATTTAAGAGGTACAAAATGGCCAGAAAAGTCACGCAATGTTCAATGAAGCTTTTAATGAATTTTCCATTGCTCTGTGTAGAACATCTGACCCTTGCTGATCTCCAGAGTTTTGGCTTTTATCCCTCAGCGACTTGGCTTAATGTTATGGACAGAACAGGGTTTCTAATGAGTCTGCCAGGAAAACTAAGCGCCCTTCTATTTTCAGCAAACTCTGGATCCAATTGATGAGGTTGCTGCGCTCATTGCTGCCACAGTGCACGATGTGGATCACCCAGGAAGAACAAATTCTTTCCTGTGCAATGCTGGCAGCGAGCTCGCGATTCTCTACAACGACACGGCCGTGCTGGAGAGCCACCATGCTGCCCTGGCTTTCCAGCTCACCACCCGGGATGGCAAATGCAATATCTTTAAAAACATGGAGAGGTAAGCTGAACCCCCAGGGCCTTGTCTGCCCACCTACATCTCTCACTTCCTTCTGTGTACCATAAGGCAAACAAGCATCCTAGAGGAGGGCAGTGCCTGGCAGATAACTGTCTGTGGCCCTTGTGAAATTTGCTTCTGAAAGAGTAGAATGCTTCTGTCTCTCCTGCAGAGACTTCTGAGTAATTCCCCACTGCCAGTTTCTCCTGTCCATGAAAAGGCAGACCCTATCTAAGGAACTTAGTGTAAATCTTAATGTGAGCAAGTCTAGAAGAGTTGTTTTGTGTCACTGAATATAGAGAACAAGCTGTGGCTTGGTGGGTAGAGAACAAGGAGAGAAAGAGCCACAGAGCAGTGTGAAGGATAATGAAGCACCTGTTGCTCTTGCAGTCTCAGAGAAGCATTTAGGTCAAGGATGTGACCATTGCCTTGGTTCTCTCAAGATACAACAGAAAAATATTGCTGAAAACTTGCCTGGAGAGTGAGCCACAGCTGGGTGTCTGTGCTAAAAGCCTTGGGAACATGCAGGTGTGGCATATCCCAGCAGCTTCCTAAGCAGCTGGTGCCTCTGCTTCTGCCCAGCTCTGGTACTGTTTCTCCTAGAGATCCCATCATGCCTGGAGCACATGTGTCTGTACACACCAGAGGTACTCCTACATCTAACAGAGGCACAGCTGCCCAAGCCTTTATTGCTGTTCTTTGTTCCCCTAGAAGCTCTCTCAAACAGGAATGGTCTGTTGCAATTTTGTTAGACTTGTTTTAGCAACCAGCCCTTTGTGACCCAGCCAGCATTCTTAATTGTTTCCTTCTTTAAACAGGAATGAGTATCGAACCCTTCGCCAAGTCATTATTGACATGGTCTTAGCAACAGAAATGACAAAGCACTTTGAGCATGTCAACAAGTTTGTCAACAGCATTAATAAACCCTTGGCAGCACTAGAAGAAAATGGGGTAAGCAACACTGCAAGTCCTTCTTAAAATGCCTAGGCAGGGACTGGGAACCCTTGGCAGTAGGAAATTCCCACATGGTGTTCTGAGAAAGTTTAGCAGAAATGTGGAGAAAGAGAGGCTGAGATTAATCTTTCACCTCTGGGTTTGAATCCCCTTCTGCTTAACGTGGTTGTCACTCACTTTGAGGGTGAGTGGGACTCACTTGGATCCTGTTAATATCACAGTGCTGTGATGTCTTTCTTGGAACCAGGACCCTGGGCTGTATGTTTTCATGGAAAAAGGCCATTTTGATTAACCCAGTCACTCCCATGGAAGAAGAGGCAAGACTGGGCATTGTTGTTGGCTGTTTCTGCAAAGGAGGGAAGGTTTGCTTCAAAGCAGAGGCTGAATTACATCCCTCCCAAGGGGACATGCTGGGGGTGCAGCATAAGGGCAGGTCTGTGGGCTGGCATGTTTTGCATTCTCTGGGAATAAGGGCCCTCAGCCTGCAGTGCTGCCTGGCAGCATTCGTGGGGTTTCTGTCTGCTTTCTCTTTTAATCTTTAAAATAGATGATGGTGACATTATGTATCATATAATCAATAGCCATTTGGAACCCCATGGACACAAAGAAATTGCCTGTTAAGAACTCTTTCTGAAAAACCACACCAATTTCAATAACAGCTTCAACCAGCAGTTTTGTTGCCAGGAAGGGCAGTGTATAATTTTGTTGGAATGATTTTTGCAAAGAGAAGACTTGCTGTGATGGTTATGATAAAGCTTGCATCGGTGGCAACGTCATGTAGGAGCCGTAATGGTCTTCTGTATTTTCTTACCATGTTTTTTAGAAAGTCACATTTATGACTCTTGTGTGTAATGGGGGAAGGCAGTCTTTTTATTATCTGAGAGCGGGAGAGAAGCAGGTCTTGTTCCTTCACCCATGAGAAGCAGACTGCAGCTTAATTGGAGAATTGTACCTTTGTCCACAGAAGTATAGGCCAGAATTAGCTTTGTTGGCACCTGGCGATGCTAATGGGAACTCTGTGAATGTGAAGCCAAAGTTCCAGTAGGACACTGGGTGTAGTGAATACATCTGAAGAAAGAATGCCAAGTTCCCAGCTGGACAGCCTCTCTGGATGAGCATAGCAGCATCAGTGCAGGAGGAGAACAAGGGAGCTGCTGCTGCTGCTGGGTGCAGTGCACTGCACTGGCCCTGTGGAGTGTGTAACTCTGTAGGGCTCCTGGTCTTGCTGAAGAGCCCTGCATGGCCTGGCTTGGTGTACAGAGCCCCTCCTCCCAACCCCAAGGGTTGGGATGCAGAAGTTGTTTGAGCAGCAGCATCCATCCAAAGAGCCAAACTCCTCTTCTTGCCTCTTACAGGGAGCTGAACAGCTGGTGTTGCTGAAGAACAGGGCTTGGATCTGTACAGTCAGAGAGTGAAAACACAAACAGGGACATAGAAAAATGAAACAAAAGTTTAGTTCTTCCCTTAAGTCCCAGAGACTACAGGGAAATTATCTGCCCCACAAGGCATTTGTGATTCACAGCAAATTGTACCCAAGGATGGGAAAAAAGACAAAGAATATATAATTTCTATTGAAAACAAGAAGCAAACTGTTTCCCTTCTTTCAGCTGGGAGTTCCAGTCTGGCAAGTTCCTGTTAAAAGGCCTGTAATGTGTGAGTGGGTAAAGCAAATTATTTATTGTGCTGAGCAGAACAACACTGTCAGCCCCTCTTTCAACTCTGCTGTCCCTCTGGCTGCAGCAGCAGTGTGTGTTTTCTGGCCTGCTTTCCAGTCATGGTGGTGACTCAGTGGAGTGTTTGCAGGCTGAGCTGCCAACTGCCTGTTCCAAATGGGACAGTTCCACTTCTCTTTTTTTTTTATTTATTATTTTTATACAAATTTGTTCAAAGAGCCATGCTGAGAAGCTGCTCTGTTTGTTTCCTTTCTGCTTTTGTTTCATAAACTGAAAAAAATCCTTTCCAGCTCCAGCATCCTCTATCCTCCCATTTCCCCTTATGATGTCACCTAAGCTATGACAGGAAGCCAACATCTGACATGCAGAGACACCTCTGCACTCAGAGCAGGATGCTGGGACTAAGCACAGTTAACACTTTTTATTCCCAAGACTGCATCCAGCAAGTAGACCTGTGCCTTTGGTTTGAACAGATCTTAGAGGTGAACATATTTTTTTGCTCCCTGGTGGTTTACCTACTAGGATATTCTCTACTATCTGTAACTGAACAATCTCTGATTTTCCATAGCTAATTTCCATATTGGTGTTTCTGGAGTTTCCATCACTTTATGTTGGCTTTCTCATATATAATTTTTCCATGCATTTGGAGGTGTATACATCTCACCTTATTTCTTCTGTTTTCCCTTCCACATACCTAGAAATGAGAGAAAAGTATTGGTTTAGGCATCTCATTTTGGTGAGACCTGTGGAGCTGGTATTTCTGAGCCATTTCTGTACTATCAATTTTTTTTTATTACTGTTAGTTTCTTCCTTTAGGAAGAACTTTCTTCCCCACAAGAATTTTCTTCTGAAAAATGGTTATTTTATTAGGTCATGGTTATTCTGACCTAATAAAAGGTCAGAATGTCTCTGCTGCTTTGTATCTCCCTCTTTGTACAAAACACTGCAGGAACTGGTAGCACACTATTATTATCATTACTGTTACTTCTTCCCTGCTCTGACTGTGGAGCAAGACCTTGTTAGATGCCAAAAAAGTCTTGTATGTTCCTTGCTTCAAAGAGTTCCTATTCTGAGTAGACAGCAGTGTAAACTCCTGTACCTATCCATCCTTAAAGAGCCCAGCAACAAGGGAAGGGAATGAGGAACATGCCTGGGAGGTCATGTGGGATCTGATTCTCTGAATAGTAGCAGTGCTGTCAGAATGATTGATACACTGCTGGGGTTTGTGTGCCAAGGGTGGCTCTGCATCTCGGGTCAGTCTCTCTTTTCAAACCAACTATTCCATTCTTAATGTGCAAGTCCATTAATCCTTGGGTTTCAGCAGAGAGTTACATTTTTCTGCCTACACAGTCCTCATCACTATGTGTGTAGTGATGAATTGATCCTCTCCACACTTTTGAGAAAGCAGATAAGGAATAGAGGGATTAGATGACTTGCCCAAAGATGCCAGAGAGATCTGTCACAAAGCCAGTGACTGAATCCAGAAACTGGAGTTCAGTGCTAGCTCAGAGCTGAGGCTAACTTTGATAATCCACCTATAAATTCAAGTCTGGTAGCCAGTAGCAGGACTGATCCCTGTAGGATGTGCTGAAAGCATTCCCAAAGCACAAAAGCTTTTGAGTTAATGCATTGGAGACATTGCTAATGCATTGTTTTTTATTCTTAAATGTTACAGAATAATGGTGATGGAGAGTCAATCAAAACTGTTCTCAGGTCTCCTGAAAACCGTATCCTTATCAAACGCATGTTGATAAAGTGTGCTGACATTTCCAACCCGTGCAGACCCAGAGAACAGTGCATAGAATGGGCTGGACGCATCTCTGAGGAGTACTTTGCACAGGTAAGGCAGCTAAACCAGCCTGCTGGAGCTGCAGGTGAGCATCTCTTTAAAAGGGAGGGTGTCACAGAATATCTCAGGCTGCATTATGTAATGTGAAAAATAATAACCTTTTTTTTTTTTAAATGGTGGGTATTACTCATGCTGGTACACAATTAATTGCCTTCAGAGAGATGAAAGCTGACAACTTCTATTGTGCAATTTCTGAAAAATCTAAGCTTTGAAGTTGTTCAATTTGGAACTGGGCTTTTTGAGCCTTGTCTGCAAATGCACTCCCATAAGAGAGAGTAAGGATGTCTTCTGTACCCACATGTTGGCTTTGCCTCGGGAATCATCAGCTTCATCAGGAATCATTGCCTAGCATCATCAGGTTCTAGTGTTTGGATGGGAGCAGCACTCACTCCAAGAAATGCTGTAAGCCCTTAGCACACTGTGCTGAGGAAAGCTTTTAGGAAGATGTGGAAAAGGAGAGGGCAGTCATCATTACAGATTATATACCAAACACTGCAGTTGGAACTTGGCACCCCAGGCAAGGGGCAAGGGAATACAAAAGGTACTTTGCCATGTCTGAGGGGGACAGATCACTGCTTCCATCAGAGACTGAAAATGGTTGAGCAGCTCTTAGGTCCAAAGCAGTCATAACTTGCCAAGTTACTTAGGGTCAGCAGATACAGAAGGTAAATATATCCCTTTATGGGAAACACTGGAAGGCACTATTTGTCTGCTGTTTTGCTGAAACTGAACAACCAGCTGCTTGAGATGAGGTTGCTGCTGCTTCAGATTTATTCAGATTCCTCCTCTGATTTAGCAGATGCATGCACTAGTCAGTGCCAAACAATGGGCTGCTAAAAGAAGCCCATTAACAGAATGTGTCTTAGATGAATAATCACTAATGTTTTTTTGCAGACTGATGAAGAAAGGAGGCAAGGTTTACCTGTTGTGATGCCAGTTTTTGACAGAAATACTTGCAGCATCCCCAAATCCCAATTATCATTCATTGATTACTTCATTATTGATATGTTTGATGCCTGGGATGGTAAGCAAAACTCTGCTGTTTCCTGATGTGAATAATTTGTGAACATTTGAAGCTGCTGTGATACAAAATTTCTTTTTTATGGCTCCTAAATAAAGGGAGAGAAAAGGGAAGATTCCTGCAGTTCAAGTAAGATTAATAACTTGATTATTGCTGATAAGTATGGCCACAAGCAATTCTCATGGCTTGCCTATAAAATAATAGATTCAGGCAATCTTTAACTTCTTAAACTTGCTTCTCTGTAAACAGAGAACAGAACATATTCTCTTTGATAGCTCTTTGAGCACAGTCATTTTGACCATGTTAATACTGGTTTTTCTTCAAGGCAAGTTTCTGCTGTCTGGAAACTGCTTGGGGGAGCAGCTGTTTCCTTCCAAGTGCTGCCTCCATGGTAAAAGTGGTCAGAAATGTGACTCCCCTGAATGCCAGATCATGACATGTGACTGAGGTTTGATGAGGCAGGATAATTACAACCATAATTAGCTATGCCCCTCCTGGAAAACTGTGTTCCTTTGCTGGGACTCACAATACCAGTATTAAGTAGATTTACAGAACAGTTCTCAGTGGCCCGAGCACTACACGAGTGCTGAGAACTTTACTGCCAAAACTGTATCAAGCCTCAGTAGGACAGATTTAAGCTTTTCTACTTAACACAGTTGCCCAGACATTTCAAGTGATGCTTTAAGCAGACAGAATCTGTGACTGTTTCAGTTCTGCAAGCTCAATGCTTTCTGCCCTTCCTTCCCTAGCATTTGCCGACCTGCCAAATCTGATGGAGCATCTGAATAATAACATTAAATACTGGAAAGGACTGGATGGGAGGAACCTGCGAGTCCTTCGACCACCACCAGAATAGCAGCTAGACCATGGTGTGTCATTCACTAGCCAGAAGCATATTTATTCAAGCTCATTTTATCTGTGTGAATTCAGATTTGTTTTGGTCTCTTCAGTATTACAGTAAAGCTAGCCCATGCACTTGGGGAACTTTCACATGCAAGAGAACACGAGGTCAGCAGTTGACTCCCACAAAGTCCCATGAGTGGACTCGGATGAAATAAGCCCACCAAGTGGAATTACACTGGATTGCTGCAGTACTTGTACTGAAGAGGGTTTATTACAAACATACTTCTGTGATATCTTCATACCAGCACGTGAAGCTGGAAGACCTTGAAGAGAATCCTCATAAAAAGGACATTCACTAGAAGTTTATCTATTAACAGAGACTCACAGCTTTTATGAGAAAGCTACATGCTTTTTATAAGCACTTCAGACAGTTATGTAGAACAATCAGACATTTAAAATGCAACTGTCCATGAAAGAATTTTTTGATCTATGAAAAATAGATGTACTGTATTTTTTCACATCACAGAAGGTGCAATCATTCACTTCTGAGCACTACTGAAAGTGAGTTCTCCTAAGAAATTTAGTAGCAAATGTAAAAAATAACACAAGAATTTTTGAGGTTGATCGTTAGCATCTATGATTAAAATGTTATGTTTTATTTATTTTGTTAGATGTTCAATATTTTCTATGAATTTATAAATACTTAAAAGCCAAAGCCAACTTTAGATGCATTATAAATTTACATGATTCATACTCATTAATATACATTTAATTGATGTACAGACCTTTTATTTTCATAATGCAAATACAAAATACTATACAATGATACATTTTTATTGCACTGTAAGGATAGATGTGTATGTTTAAATATTGTCTGATTTATGTTAATTAAAATAAGTTTTATTAAAAAGGTCTCACTTGAGAATAGTAGAATAAACAAGAACTGTATACTGTCTGAGCACCAGAACTGCAGTAGTTCTCCCACAAACCAGTGAGGACCACCTGATCTTCTCTTGCCTACAAAAATAATAATGTGTTGGAACTCTTTGTTTTCTCCCATGACATTTTATTACTGAACTCCCTGTTAAAGTCTGCCTTATTTTATATAGTATTTCTACAAAGCATTCCACAGCGAATATGAAGAGGTGATACTAAGCATCTAATGAATTTCAACATTTTATAGCCAATGTATTTCCTCTGCAGTAAAAGAAAAAGACCATAAAACCACCAACACAAACCTTCAACTCAAGAAGTTTGTAAAGGCTGTGTACCTTCACAATTTGAATGAAACCTTCATAGCAACTACCAGAAAATAATAAAATGTATATTTTAAGAAGTGTCAAGTCCTACCCATTTCATTTGACATGTGTATGCACTTTGTAGTTTGCAGACTAAAAAACACATGAAATTCCTTTAAAATTAACTAAGATACTTTTTGTCTGGGGAAGGGAGAAGTTGAGGGGGTTGAATGGCATAAGGGTGATGAAAGGTGTAGTTGGCAAGCCCCTGTGTTTGTGGCTTGCCCTTGGCAAGCCCATCAGAGCCTTGTGTACCCTTGGAAAAGTCTTTTTGCAGCTCCACGCAGTGTCAGGCTATGTTCCACTGGAGGACTCGAGGAGTGTCCTGTCAGTCAACAGAAAGGCAGCCAGAGGCACTGAAAGGGCCGCTGACTGTAGTTCCTGCAGAGGCAATTGAGATCAGAGACATTTTGAACCATTCCTGAAGAAGCAGAAGCTGGGGAGAGGTGGATGATGGAGCAGTTCAGGGACTGCAGTAGCAGCCTTAAGGTAAGAAAGGAAGAAGTGACCTCTCCAGGTGTTACCTGCTTCTGTATTTCTCCTTCCTCTCCAAGCCAGTGAGACTGATGGGCTATCACCATTTGTTCCTGTTAGTGTCATGCCTTTCTGCCCTTGTGTGGTCTCTTTACCTACTCAGAATTCAGTAATATGCTGTTGGGGCAGGGAATTCCCTTTTTGTAATTCCATGTAGTTCATTGTTGTGTGCATGTTGCCTAAGCTCAGATCCTCTGAAGGGTGCCCAGACTCTGTCACTGTCTCACTGACAGTTGTAGGACAGAAGCTTCTCTGGTCAGTCTTCCAGAGGTTCTACAATCAAAGCTGAAGGAGCAAATATATTTTCATTGGAGGCTCAATAAAACAAGTATCCTGTTTTCACAGGGAACTTGCAAGGAGAGGGAGAGTTGGCTGACAGTTTTCCTGGCAATGTCACATTGTATTTCCCTGTGTTGCATCTATTGTAACCAGCTGTAATTTGCTACCTGGTATTAATCTCTTCTGTACCTTGCAGGCTCCTGAGTCTCCATTAGGGGAAAACTGCATCACACCATCAGTGTCTCCTCTGCTTATCTGTTGCAATGAGGATGGGAGAGGAAGTTTGGGCATGAGCATGTGGGCTCAGAGACCTACCTGCAGGTAAAAATCATGGAATCGTTTAGACTGGAAAAGACCTTTAAGATTATGGAGTCTAACCATTCCTCCAGCACTGTCAATTCCACCACTAAACCATGTCCCCAAGTGCCACATCTACACATTGTTTTAAATCCTTTCAGGGATAGTGACTCTACCACTGCCCTGGGCAGCCTGTTCCAGTGCTTGACAACCCTTGAAATAAAAAAAATTTTCCTAATATCCAATCTGAACTTCCCCTGGTGCAACTTGAGGCCATTTCCTCTTGTCCTATCACTTGTTTCTTGGGAGGAGAGACTGACTCCCCCCTGGCTGCAGTGTCCTTTCAGGTAGTGTCCTAGGCAGTGATAAGGTCTCCCCTGAGCTTCCTTTTCTGCAGCCTAAACACCCCTGGCTCCCTCAGCTGCTTTTCACAACACTTGTGCTCCAGACCTCCCCCAGCTCTGACTGACCTTTCCCCTTCTCTGGACACATTCCAGCCCCTCAGTGACCACCCTGATCTGAGGAGCCCAGAGCTGGACCCAGCACTGGAGCTGTGGCCTCAGCAGTGCCGAGTGCAGGGGATGCCCACGGCCCTGGCTCTGCTGGGCACCTGCTCCTGCCACGGCCCGGTGCCCTCGGCATTCCTGGCACACGCTGCCTCCTGTCCAGCTGCTGCTCCTTTTCTGCTGGCCCTGCCCAGCCCCTGTGCCCCGGCCTGTAAAGCTCTGTGGGGTTGTTGTGACCCAAGGGCAGCCCTTGGCCTTGTTGAACCTTTCACCACCGGCATCATTCCATGGGTCCAGCCTGTCCAGGTCCCTCTGCAGAGCCTTTCTACCCTGCCGAAGAGCAGCACTCCCAACCAATTTGGTGTCATGTGCAAACTGACTGACGGTGCACTTCATCCCCTCATCCAGATCCTCAATAAAGATATTAAACTGCCCAGAAGAAATACTTCTTCATAAGCATAGTTAATATTCTGGGTTATATTAATATATGGTAAAAAGCAGTTAATTTCATCTGCTATAAAAATGCCAGATGCATCATCACTGAAAAGACGTGATCAATATGATTAATTCCTTGAAATTCTCACTGCATCTTTATTTCCATGGCTTGGACTGTAGAACTGTGCTAATTAACCCTCTCTGTAAGCCAGATTTATGTCCATATTGGTGTACAATAATTTCACTTAATATAAAACACTGATTTTCAGCCACTGCAGCTTTGTTCACTCTCCTATCCATCTAAATTTGCCAAGGACAGATTATAATTAAAATCTGGAACCATGATGCCTGATCTTTACTTTTTTTCCCACTGAGCTTGTCTCTCCAAGCCACACCTCTGAAGCCTTCTGTGCACTGTGAGGCTGTGCCTGTTCTGTGGGGATGATTCCAAGCTTCTGCCCATGCAGCATGAAGGGCCTTGCTGTGGAGCAGTCATAGCTCTGACTTGATATTCACTGCTCCAGGATGGAGATGTCTTTGGCTCCCATTGCAAATGCTTCAGCCGTTCCAGATCCCCTTCCTTTATTCTCCAAGATTACACAGCAACATCACATGCCCTGTGCTTTGAACCCTTTCCAGCTTTTTGAACTGTCACTCAGTGATGGAACTTCCTGGGGACACAAATGGCTTTACTGATGGCCCTTCACCGTGGAAGGGAGAACACTGGAATAAACTGAGTGTGATTGAAGTGTTCCCAATTTCAGTTAGGCTGGCAGTCTTATGCAGTGTCTGCACTTTTCATTTGTTCTTGCTTCAGTGCTAATACAAGAGTAAATTCCAATGTAGACATGATGAAGGAGAGGTCCTTTATGCACCTCCAGGGCTTTAGTAAAAAGCTTTGTGTTTTAAAACTTAATAAGGTTCAACAATTCAGCATTAAATGCCAGAATGAATGGCTCTATTTTCCATACTGCATATTTTCTATCAGGTTATCCTGCTTTTAAACCTGGGTATCACTGTAGATGCTTCCAAGTGAATCTGAATTATTATTATCTGGTAAAAAAAAAGTTTGCTTCTCAGCAAATTGTCCTAGATGAGTATCTTTTCCCCTTGTACAAAATATGGAGTAATAATTGCTTATTCTGACAAAAGGAGAAACCAGACAGGTGGTATGCACAGATACCTTATCACAAGTCTGAAGATGGTTTTCATACTGCAGTTTACCCAATTGCTATATAAATAATTTAATATATAAATTTAAAATCTCCTGAAGTTGAATGAATGCCTTTTTTTTTTTTTTTTTTTTTGTTGCAGTACCTTTTCATCTGGGTGTTTCTGCTTGTCTCAGTAGAGGAATCATTGATAAAACATTTAAGAAAATGTTTCTTGAACATGAAGAAATTGTGCAATGGCAAAGGCATTCCTGTATAAAAGAGAAGAAAGGATAATAGATATCTAATAATCACTTGCTGGGTGCTGAGGAACAGCACAGGCAAACAGTAGTCAGTTGTGCCCTTCAGTGAGACCAGAAGGGTTTGAGTCATGACTCTGCAAGGAGTGCTTTGAAATGAAGTCTCAGAGCTATGCACAAGCTTCAAAACAAATAATCTCTCTGCTCATGTGTGACATCATGCCTCCAAGGTACAGGGGTCCCAGGGGTGCTGTTAAATGATAGCAGGATGGAGTGCAGCTTGTCCTGACATGATGTTTAGATGCTGAAAACAAGCTTTCAAATTGCTGCCACGTCCCTGTGCATCCCTGTGCTGCTGGTTCAGAACAAAGGAATGGCCAGGGAACCCAGAGTCACTAAGCAAAGTAGCTTTGAGGCTTCTAAATATATGAAAATCTATGAATACCTGTGGAGTCTTGGATCTTCAAGCTCTGCCTCTGGTTTAACAGTAAATGTTAGGCCAGGAGACAGTCTTTTGGTCTTCTCATGTTCCACTTTTCCCCCTCTCTTCCAGCTTCTTTGCTTCCATTTTTTCTTTCATTTGCTAGGGGTCTTTGATTTAGCTTCCACTGGCTGAACATCTCCCTCAAACACACAGCCACAATGCTGGGACTAAACCCTGCCTTTCAAACTGACTCTTGCTGCTTACTGCAGCTTTTACCACAAGAAAATATTTTTCTTTCTGACTCAAAGTGAGCCTGGAGAAATATCTTATAATGGCCGAAAGCCTTACATTGGTATCCGCAGGCAGAAGAAGAATACAAACAGTTAACTGAAATAGCTTGTGAGCACTGCAGTGCTGCTAGGGCAGTGGGAATATGTGTGCAAGGTCTTTGGTACTGTACTCCCACATGCAAAATGAAGTCGGGAGTGTTCCCAGGCACCTCTGCCTTTGAGGTTATGTTAGCAAGCAAAAGCAGCTGGGGACACTTGTTGAAATTTGAATCTGCCTTTTCTTGGTTTGCTTGCTCCCCCCGTCGAGTGGCAGGAGTCATTGCTAGAGCTGAAACTCATCTTAGTTCAGCCCATGGTACTTAACAGAAATCACTTCATCCTTTTATTACAGAAGTAGTGAAACAGTGCACTTACGCATACAATTTTCAAAAGGAAGCAAGAAAGGTGATTCCTCTTTGAAACAAAAGGAGGAATTCAGCCAGTGTGTAATTATTCAAGTGAGAAGTTGGTCTTTTCTGTATTTAATATACCAGAGTGGTATTTGCTGTAAATCCTTCCCCAGAGTTCATTACATTAGCTCTTAGCTCAACCTGAGCATGCTGAGTGCCAAGTTCATCATGCAGCATGTTTTATCACCAAGGAGAATGACGTCAACCTGGTGATCCTGCAGCTCCCCAGCTCGGGGGAGGAGGTGTGGCTTTGTCTTCAGCCTAAAGATAAAATGGAATATGTTTGATGAGATTTTCATGGTATTTGCAGTGTAAAGTGTGTGAGGAATGTTGCTTTTTACCTCCAGAAAGAACTGTCCCTTCTTGCCTTAAAAAAAAAACCCAAAAAACCTCAAAAGTTAATTTGCTTGTAATATTATTCTACACAGAAAATTAAATTTCTCCTTTATAGATCCCTAAGCTTTACAAGCAGACCCACAGAGCCACAGGTGGGTGAAATGAGCTACAGGGAAGCACAGGGGCTTGTGGGCATCCACACCAGGGCAATCCCTGGCCTAGTCCCAGGGCTGCCTGCCTGCTGCTGAGGGCTCTGGTGAGAATCCTGCCCAAAAATGGGAAGAGAAATGTAGAAAGCAGGTGCTTTCATAATGGTTTGTCTCCGGTGTTTTTCACAGATACTGGTCAGAGCTCCTGAGATGCCAGAGCTTCGTCCTTCAGCCGCACTGTGTGCCAGGCTCGGTGAGACTCGCGGCAGAGCCAAACGGCATCGGCGGGCACGGAGTCACAGCGCTGTCTCTATGCCGGGCAGTGCCGGCTGTTTGACACTCGGTTACCGGGCAGTGCGGCTGTTTGACACTCGGTTACTGGGCGGTGCGGCTGTTTGACACTCGGTTACCGGGCAGTGTGGCTGTTTGACACTCGGTTACTGGGCGGTGCAGCTGTTTGACACTCCGTTACCGGGCAGTGCGGCTGTTTGACACTCGGTTACTGGGCGGTGCAGCTGTTTGACACTCCGTTACCGGGCAGTGCGGCTGTTTGACACTCGGTTACCGATTGGTGCGGCTGTTTGACACTCGGTTACCGGGCAGTGTGACTGTTTGACACTCAGTTACCGGGCGGTGTGACTGTTTGACACTCGGTTACCGGTTGGTGCGGCTGTTTGACACTCGATTACCAGGCGGTGCGGCTGTTTGACACTCGGTTACCGGGACGTGTGACTGTTTGACACTCGGTTACCGGTTGGTGTGGCTGTTTCACACTTGGTTACCAGGCAGTGCAGCTGTTTGACACTCGGTTACCGGGCAGTGTGGCTGTTTGACACTCGGTTACCGGGCAGTGTGACTGTTTGACACTCTCTTACCAGGCAGTGCGGCTGTTTCACGCTCTGTTACCATAAGTAAGGCAGACTGCAAGGATACAGCGTGAACGGGAGTGCTCAGGAGCAGGTGAGTCGCCCAGCCACCCCTCTGGGGCTGGGCCGGGAACGGCGGGTAACATCAGACACGGCTCTTGGGGTTAATGAGGGGGAGAGATTGCAATTGCTGGTACACAGACAGTTGCCAGGACAGTGTGAGAGCCAAGTGAAGTGCTGTGAAGCACTCCTCTCCTGACAACCAAACCCTAAAAGCGAGTGGCCTCTCCCAGCCCCTCAAAATCCACGCTGGCAGACTCAGTGCCAATGTGCTGTCCCCTGTTATGACAGATCTCGGAGGAGGCAAGGTCAGAAAGCACAAAGTTTTAGCTGCTCTGTCATGCCAGGAACAAAAAAAAAGGCCAAAACACCAACCCACCGTCAAACCAAAAACCACCCAGAAACCCCAACAACAACAACAACAACAAAACAAACAACCCAAAGTCTTGCTTTAAAATAAGCTGTTCTAAATAAACAAGTGTTCTTTGAACCACAGCAGAGTACATACGTAACAATGTTTGTTAAGTAAATATCAGTGACATGTTTAAGTCTGGCTCAGTAGGTATTGGCAAAGTGATATTTGTGTTGTATTGTAACAAGCGTCAATCATGTTTGTAGAAGGTGGTCTGAAAAAAGGGACTTTGGATTTGGGGTTTTATTTCTTCCATCTGCCTACCAGTAGCCCCACTTTGGGACTTAAAAGTCCTTCCCAATGCATTGAATGTGGTGAAGTTATATTTACTTGCAGTGGCTTAGCTCTCTCCATAATCTGCCTTATGAGTGTTACTTCTTACCCCTGGATCCACTTCTTAGATTATTTTGTCATTCTGAAGAAAATGTGTCCTAAGCCTGATTGCAAATATATGGTCACATTATTATAGTGTGTACCTGAAATGCCACCTGAAGGCCCCAATCCTGCTGGTGGAGGGAGACCCAGGAGCTGTTGAGAGCTGGTGGCTCTCCCTCAGCCTTGCCAGGGCTGTGCAAGCAGCGGGTGTTATTCTCTGCTCTGCAGGATCAAGCACACACTATGGGAAGGAATGGAGGTGGACAAGCACAGCAGGTGCTGCACGGAACGGTGGCTGCTGGGAGCAACAATTCGGCTGTGTGTGGATGGAGTCATCAGTGGGGAAGCCGCTCCATGGCCCAGCAGGTAGGGCTCCAGTGGGTGCCGAGCTCGGCTTGGTCCGTAATGTCTCGGGAAAAGGCTGCGTTAGTGAGGCCAGGGCTGCGGGAATACAGCGCCCACTCCAAAGGGGATCTTCGAGCGGTGTCTCCCCGTCCGAGGCGCTGTCCCGGGACAGGCAGGGAAAGGAAAAAGGAGAGGAAGGAAGGAAGTAAGGAAGGTAGGCAGGCAGGCAGTGCCCGCCCTCTCCCCGCCCTCTGCCAGGGCGCTCCGACCAGGCCGCGCCCGCCCCGGGAAATGGCGGCTCCCCGAGGGGAGGTGGGCGAGCTCATGGCGGTGGGGCCCCGGCCCCGCTCCTCCTGCGGCGGGCTGAGGTGCCCGAGGGCGGCCGGCGGGCAGCGGGAGAGCTGGCGGAGCTCGGGCACGGCCTCCCGCGCTCGCTCGCACACGGAAAGGCCCCGTGGTCATGCGGCCGGAGCGGCTCCTGTGCCGTGGCGCCCAGGCCCGGGCTGCCCGCGGTTCTGCCCGTAAGCGCCGTGTCCCTTGCGGGAGCTGCCGCCGTGATGCCCGTCCCGCGGCGAGCCCCGGCCCTGCCCGGTGCGGGGCCCGTGAAGAGGCGCTCCCGCCCGGGGCCCAGGTAAGCGCTGCCCGCCGGGCCCGCTGCCGCCCGCGAGGGGATGCTCGTGGTGCTGGTGGTTTTGTGAAGTAGCCCGGGACCCACTAGCGCAGCCGTTCTGGGGCTGTTTAAGCCATAGCTTTGTGTCTGGATTCTATTTAGCTTTTATTTAGCTCCAGCTGTCGGATGAGCACCCTTTTGGAAGAGGGCACAGCCCCTTACAGCCATTTTGTGAAGCAGTTTATGTCTCAGTATCGCTTCCATCAGAGCAAGTAAAGCTTGAAAAGTAGGCCTGTTTGGAAAAGGTTTAAGTAAGGTGGGCTAGGACAGCTGAGTCCCAGTATATATTGGCAACTGCGCACACCACCATAAACGCGATGGAGAGAAAATTCAATAAAAAGGCAATGATGTGTTTTGGACTGGCCCAGGACTATGGTAGAGTGTGAACAGGAAGCAAAGCCTCACCTTTGAGGTCCCTGGTTGCTTTGCTGCGTGCTGCTAATGAGTAATATTGGTTACTGCTGGGAAACAGAGGTGGGCAGTAAAAAGATTAAACCGAGTTTGAAGATAGGAATAGGGAATTGCCTGCCTGGCTGAGTGGTTAGGCTCTGCTGTCTGCTTTAGGAGGGTTCAGTCTGTTCTGAGACTTTTCAGGAGTTTTTTGCGGAGGTTCATCTGGAGGACTAAGAAAGTGGAGCCAGTGGCACTATATTGACTCCACTGATACTATCCTCCTAAATTAAATGGTGGGAGAACAAGGCCTGTCTGTGAGATAAAAGTCAGGACCTACTTGATCTACCTACAATGTTTTAATGGCAGTGAGAGAGAGCAGGTTAAAAGTCACGTGTTTTTGTAGTGAAAGGTTAGATGTGTTTGTTTTAAATCTACATTAAATGTATTCCAGTTATTGCATTGTCTTTTGTATTTGTGCTTTTAACATGTGTCACCTGTTTAATTGCTCCCAGGCCCTTTGTTCCCGGCTCCAGCACTGGGTGAGGAGGGACATTGGACATGCCTTGGATGACGGTAAAAAAACCTGTTTTCAGCCTCAGAAACCTGTGTGAAACCAGGTTCTGAAAGGGCTTCACGTGATGCCCTCCAGTGGCAATAATGTGAATTTGAAATCACAGGGAATTGGGCAAAGGGATCTTTCTGGCCTGAAGGGGTTTGGGCAGCCTTGGCAAAGTCCCCACTTAGCTGTTGGGGGTGTCCTGTGCTTTGGCAGTTCTGGTGCTGCAAGTCCTGCAGGGATGCATGGATCACTGCTGCACATGAGGACTGCCTGTGGGCTTCAGCTGCCCCAAACCAGAGCTTTCGGCATGAGCTTCTGTCCTTTGCAGAGGATGGATTTTACTGTGTAAAATGCTCATAAGGAAAAGGAACAAGGAGGAAATAGACCCAACAGATCTCAGGAAAAATGCAGCACATAATGTTAGAGACAAGGACAACTCGTTTTTTAACTGACTTTTGCCCTACCATATGATGTAGTTCAGCCAGAGTTCCTGTATACATGCCAGAGGTAAGAACTGGTTTTGCCTTATCTGAGATACCTTTCAATACAGAGTAATAGATCTCAGATCAGCACAGCTGTCCAAGGTGAGTGCTATACTCAGAGTTCCAATAAACTGAATATATCTGGTGAATAAACTGAATACAGAGACATACAGGTGTAAACTTACAGCTTAGTAGACCTCTGCAGTGGAAGTGGTGGCCTCCCAGTAAAGGATTTATATAGAGATTGTTCAGAGCAACAGCTGGTTCTAAGAAACACACATTGTCAAGTTTCCTTTGCTGTATAAATATTTAAGTGATGGGGTTTGGATTCTTAAGGGAGGGAAAGCTTGGGCTAGTGCCAACAGGTGAAACTTTTATTAAATAAGAGAAACGTACAAACTCATTTTCCTTACTGTTTTTAACCTAGAAGCCAATTATTGCATTTTTTTTTCTTTCTTTCAGATAGTTCTGTCACTGCCTTAGCAGTCCTGTGCCATGCCTGGTGATGACCATGGGGCCATTCTCCTGAGCAGCCTGCTCTGTACTCAGCCACTGGCAGCACAGCAATGGAGCTGTTTGGTACCTGTGTATGGAGTCCCACTGCAAGGGTATCTGAGCACCTCAGACACCCTTGTCTGGCTCAGAAAATCTGCACAGTCCAGCGAGAGGGTTGTGAAGTCCTGGGGACCTGCCAGTTCAGTTCACCAGCTGGAAAGTATTTTGCCAGGTTACAGCTATGGTTTAAACACTTGAGGTGAAAGCTGGTGGTGGATAGTGGAATCATGGGTTCACCAGCAGCCTTGGTACATTAGAGGCTCTCTATGGAGGTTCAGATGTCCTCATACCTCTGCTCTGATACCTGTGTGTTAGCTCTTTCAGGTATCTACTTGAAAATAAGAGTGGGGCTCTCAGTTTTTGGCTGATAGGGGTAAAACATTCTACCACTGGGTAGAACCTGGACCTAGAGTCAGGGAGTACATTTTGAAGCAAAGAATGGTGCTATCTCAGTACTTCCATCCCCTGCACTGGAGCTGTACCCTAGAGCTGCTGTTCCCTGGGATGGCCATGCCAGCACCAGCAGGGCACACGTGGCCCCAAGCTGCTCTGCTCACTGGCAGACCAAACAACTGAAAGTCTCTGGCCTGCTTACAGCAGGTCTGACAAAGTGACCATAACAACCTTTTCTGCCCTGAAAATACCTTCAGTCCTGGTAGGTTAAGAAATGATGCTGTGCTGATATAGCTCAGTGTTGCTAAACCCATCTTCTGAGGCTTTGAAACAGATATCCAAGAGCAGCTGGTACTAATCACTGCTGTAGCAACATACTCAGCTCCTGTTTTTGTGGTTTCTAAAGGTCTGTTTTGGCAAGACTTTTAAAAAGTTATTTGAGAAAGAACAGACAAGCTTTTGACACACAGTTCTATGTAAAATCTCTTTAGTTTAGCCAACAGCATTTATTTTTAGAGACCCTGCGTATTGTAGAGGCCACTGCTTGTTCCTGGTGATTCCCTAGAATGGAAACTTGAACCAATGATTTTTGTAATGAATGTGCAATAAATCTGTGGAAAAGCTTCTCTGTTAATGACTCTTGATTGAGTTCAGGTAGTTTTGACATACAGAGTCCTTCCAGCCTCACTGGACACCCACAGCTTCTAGGGCACAGCATGGAGTGGAATTCTTCCATGCTGAGGGGGAGAACAGATCTGTGAGTGTGGAGGGAGGGTATACCCAAGTGGAGATGAGCTAAAAAGAAGCAGCTAAAAATGTTGCTTTAGGTTTTCTGTAAGGACAACCAACCACTGCAAAAAGCCTGTCTATCTTTTTTTTCCCTGGGTGAAAGAATGAGAAGCATTCTGTAAAAATTTGGCCTAAATTTGAGACTGGAGTACAGGCTTGGGTATTCCAGAAAGCCCCACTGGGTATGTAGGCACAAACATTTCACACACAGGGGAGGCGTATTTGATTATCTTGTGTCAGTCACAACAAGAACACTTGATTGGGAGATCACTTCATGGCTGGAGTGTTTTCAGCTCCAGCAGCTGTACAGTGATTATGCCTTTTGCTATTTTTGTTTTTCTTTGAGTTTTTAGCTCTTGAATAGACTCAGGAGTAGAATTAATGATTGCTTTGGAACTGGGGAGTTCCCTAGGCTTCAGGTGGTGTTGGGGAAGCTGTGATCTAGCTGCCACTGCTGTGTGGTGACAGCATCACCTCTGAGTAGGAAGGTGTCCACGTCTAACAGGAATTCTGGGATGCTGGTGACTCTTGGTTGATCACAGTGGCTTTTTGCTAAGGTCCTTCCCAAGAGGATGTAAACTCCTAAGGGCTCAGGCTTGGCAGCTGGTTTGGGTCAGGGTCACTTTGCTCTTACCAGGGGGAAACAGCTGGTTCATAGGGAGTATGATGGTGCAGTTAATGCTGAAAGAAGGCATTGCTCAGAGCAGGTTAGCAGCTGCAGAACACAGGTTATGGCAGGGCAGTCCATGGGGGTGTTGTAATTCCAGTATGTATCCTTAAGATACCAGGTGTTTCCAGTGCAAAGCAAGGGTGGACATAATGCTGGAAGTGTGAGTTGAATGTGTGAAGGTGCTGGGCAATATCTGCATTGAAAAATGACAGTCTGCAGTTCTCATAGTCCAGCAGGATGCCAATCCTTCTGGGGGGAACAGTAATTCTGATGTCAGGTGTCATCCCACTGTGCAGGAATTCATACTTGTGCCTGCAGGTGAGAAAAACAAAAGAGCTGAAGGCACCCTGGCTCTCAAAGGGAAGCACTTTGTGCACACAGGTGCCCAGGTTGCTCATGAGAATCAAAGGCAGTGGTGTTAATGTGCCAGTGCCCAGGGGAGAGCCAGCAGTGCAGCTGAGGCAAGAGGGGAGCTGGCATTTCTGCAGGCAGGTGTGACACACTGCCATAGGTGGGGCAGAGATCAAAACCAGTTGGGTATAGCTGGTTTTAGCCAGATATGTAATTCTGGATGACATAGATCTATTATTCTCTGTCTTCTCACTGAGGTTTTGGTAATGTTTTCACCTAAATTCTGCAACTCGGGTTTTATTCAGATTTGTTCCTGCAATTTCTTGTTTCAAGTAACGTCTCATTTCAATGAGACAATGGACCACAGAGATACCCTTCAGCTTGATTCACTAGCACCCTCTCAGAGTCAACAGAAATGGGTGCTTTGAAGATGCAAATCTGCCAGAACACCAGTTCTGAAGCAAGTGGGCAAAATAACCCATGTTGAATGCTTCTGAAACACCCTTAAAAAGCAGGAGGATTTGCATAAGCAGAATCCTTCCAACACCAGTTTACAGGGACAGCGGTGGAATGTCAGAGGCCCCAGTGCCTGGTCTGAGCTGATACAAAATCTCTGGCTTCTCCACTGCCCTGCCTGCAGGTGTGAGAGTTGTTCCTATCAGAGACCTGCAGCCTCCATAGCCCTTACCTTGAGGGTGTGATGATGTGCCTCATGCACCAGGATGAGTTGTTTGCCCCCAGGTGACCATGTCTCGGAGTGTTCTCAAAAGCCACACCAATTCTGTACTCTGTATCTTCCGTAACTTCCACCTCCCAGTAATGCTTTCCTGGAAATGGGATCAGACTGCCCAGGATTGCAATGCATCTGTGGGAGACAGACAGGAATATGTGTTTTGGCAGGGCCTCTCCATAATGCTCTTTACAGTGTTTAGATATGTTCAGGTATGTATGTGCCTGGACTTTACATAGCAAAGAACAAAAGTCACTTCTGCTGTCACCTTAGCAGTGCAGTGTGGATTTTTGACTCCAGTGAAATCCCCACACTGAGGAGCTGAAACTCAGCCTGCAGGTTTCTTTGTGACACCTGCCCTGTTTTTACTTGTGGGTACCTTTGTAGAAATGAGTGCCCTAGGCACTTCTAGGAAGATGGAGAGCAGCATCCCACAGTGCCTGGGTTTTCTGGGAAAGTTAATGCTTGTTAGCAAAGAGAGTGCTCTAGTGAACTCCAGCATAGCAGAGGAAAAAAGTACAGGTTTTGCATTTTCTTCCCCAACAGCCCAGGGCTTTGAACGTCACTCACCATTGGAACTGAGCACTGTAACAGCATGAAGTTCCTGGGGCAGCTGGAGAGGAGGGAACCTGTCTACACTGGTTCCCTCTGTGTTTGGAGAGATTAGGAAGAATTGAACACAGTAGGAGAACTTGTAATATGCTGGGTACCTGGGCCATGAAATGTATGATAGGAACTATGCAGAAAATAACTCTTTTGAAAGTTGTGTAGTAGAGACAAAGATAGTGTACTACAGAGAGACCCTTCAGCTTGATTTACAGGAACAGTCTTGAAATAAAGGAACTGGGTGCCTTGAAGATGGAAGTCTGCAAAAACACAGGTTATAAAGCAAGAAAATTGGGCAAAATAACCCACTTCAAATGCTTCTGAAACACTTAGGAGAGCAAGCTGAGTCCTGTAAGCTTACACCTCAGCTTTTTCTTAGGAAAATACACGGTGTATTAGCTGTCATTGTCAAGGGAGACAGCAGGTTTCAAACACACACAACTTTTATGTTTCTAAGGTAGTGTGTAAAGTTGTAAGTTACAAAGGAAAAGGATGTTGCTGGCAGACACTGAGGTCTCCTAGGCAATGCTGAGGAGCTGCACTCATCATTTGGAGGGCCTGTTGTGTGAGGATGGGCATGCACAGCACAATAGCTGTACTCTGCTTCTGCAGCTGCACTTGCTTAGAGCAAGTGTACAGTTCATTGCAAGTGCATTTAAATGTCTTGGGAACAACTTAAAGGCTGCTGGAATCAGAACTCAGAGGGGCTGTGTTGCTACAGCTCAAGAAGGAAAAGGAACAATGCAAAATGGATGGGTAAACACCTGTGAACAAAACATGACCATAGTAATGAGAGCTGCAAAGCCACTAGGCAAGATTGAGCTGCACTGAAGAAGCAGTTTGGAAATACATCAAATACATCAACCACCCAAACTTAAAACTTAGAACTTCAGAAAGAAGAGTTTGCCATGTAATTTCCTTGGGAGCTTTTTTTTTTTTTTTTTTTTTTTTTTTTTTTCTTTTCTTTTTTCATATCTTGGTTTGAAGGAGATTTGTGAAAGTTCATAGTGGTTCCAAAACCTCAGTCTTTGAAGAAGATAGAAGATGAGTGCCAGCCCTGGCTGTTTATGTGAAACATCAAAGCATCCCATAGAAGTGGGATGAAATCCCATTTAAGATTACCATGATGAATTTAATGAAAAGGATCACCAATCTCCCATCTCTTTTCTACCAAGCCCTCTAGTAGCACTGCATTTCCATGGAGGGAATAAATTGTAGACTTGTATTATCCTGCAATGCCTGTCCTAGTTATGTGGTGTTTCTGTGGTTTTGACTGGAAATATGCATTTTGGCAAGATTAGTCTCTCACTTCAATGGCAAAGGGCCTAATTCTTTTTGAAAGTAATACCTGTTGGTCCAAATAGTATCAGTTATGTCTTTGAGCAAGAGGTAAGTTTTCAGATCCCTCTCCTTTCCTTAGCATTTGTTATGGCACCTAAATACCTGTTCAAATTTAGCTCGGTGTGCCAGACATGTAAGTAGGCTTGTGCATAATTGTGGCTGCTGTATCTGTAATCCTATTTAAGAACTTGCATTAATTTCCAAGTTCCAAAGAGCAGCTGGAGAGAGAGATTTCAACTCAAAAAATTAATCAGAGCTGCTGAAAGCCTCATTAGACATTTCCTGGCATCTGTTAAAAGAACCAAAGAAACTGAAATGCCCCTATATACCTTGTAAAGCTGTTATCATAGACAGGCAGATCACACTCTGGGTTTTCCAGTTCATCACATGAAATGGTAAATCCATCATCTAGAATTGCCAGTAAAGGATGGGCTGTGTCCTCATTAAGGTAGAAGCAGGTGCCTGCAAGAGAAAATGCCTAAGGATAACTCCAGTATCTCCTTATGACATTAGAATTGCAGCAAGGGTGTGATGAAATGTTATTTGGATGCACAAAAAGATTCACCAATGCTCTAGAAAGAATTTGTGGCTGGCATTGAGAAGACAAGATCATGTTTTTTAAATTTTTCTAATAAATGGCTGTTTTACAGCTTAACACTGTTTAGTTTCAGCCTTGTGAAAAGAAGGAGATTTAGCCTGGTTTTGAACCTACCAGGGCTCAAAGCTGCAGGCATTGTGCAGGAAGCAGCTATTCAGAGATGAGGAGTTCTCCCTGCAATGTACTGTCTGGTTTCAAGTAATCTATTTTTAATCACTGAAATGAGAAGGGGGGCTTAAAGGACTCTCCGTGGCCTCACTCATCCCCATAAATGCTGGGCAGTTTGAAGAGAAAGGATCCCTCATGCTTCAGCACCTCCCTTGACAGACCAGCCCTCAGAGAGGTAAGTCCAGCCCAGGATAAAAGTGCTTCTGCCTTTCTTCCTGCAGAGACTTCACAGAGCAGGTCTGACACACTGGGGCCTGAGGAGCAGCCACTGTTGGCACAGCTGCTGTTTGTAGTTGCTGCTTGTTTATCCACCCCAGAAGGGATCAAAGGCCATTCACAGTGCTGGAGGTGGGTTCTTGCAGCCGACAGATCAATTTGCATCAGCTGTTTGCATAATGTAGACTCCGAGAAGATTAATCTCCCCGTGGTAATCCCAAATGAAATCATTATAATCAAACTGCAAGTTACTTCATTGCCAATACAATACAAACAATGACAGGGCAATTACAGGCATGTGCTGCTGAAAACAAACACATGCTGTGCAAACAGAATGGGCAATTTCAAATATTGAGTTTGATTTAAGCAGTTGGAAGACACACAAACGATGGTAACACAATGACAGTTTTCCTGTCAAGAGATTTGAAGGATGAGCATTTCTTTTCTGTGGTGTCACTGCTGTGTGGAAGACAGGTTTTTTACTAAAAGATAACTTTGTGTGGTCATCTTGCTGAATAAATACAATTTTCAAATGTCTCACAGAAGGTGAGGGCAGAAGAGACACAGGTAAGGTGTGAGTGGCATGGGAGATTTGAGATGAGCAGTGAAGTTGTAGCAGTGATGAAGGTGAGCAGTGATGTCTGCTAAATGGCTCTGGAAAGTGCTGTCTCAGCTATAATTTCCAGCAGCAGCTTCATTACATGGTAATCTCTGAAGTAAAATCACACTACAGCTTTCCTCATTGGTGTGTCAGTACTTTGCAGGCTGCAATACGTGGGTGTTGAGTTGACACTCTTTTAAAATGTTTAGAAATTAGTAACTTTCAAGTACCAAATGCACCAGACAGCAATACTATAAATTACAGAGCTAAAGCAATGCACTTATTGTTACAAGGAGTTGTTTTTTTCATTCCTAAAAGGTTACCAGGTGTGTAATTAGATGTGAGAGATTAGGACCTGGTCCAGAGGCAATTGAAACCATCAGGAATCTTTCTGTCAAGACAATAGATGCTACAATGAGCTGCTGGAGTTGTTCCAAGCTGTACAGTACCTGTGGTGTGTATCAGGACAGGTTCACTTCTTTCACTAGAGCCACCCTGGTTTTGGGCTCTGACACAGATGTGATACTTTTGTGTTGGCTGGAGGTGAATTAGGACTTCACAGTTAGGGATCCCAACAATGGATCTACAGAAAACGAATCCATGGAAAATGACAGGGTAGAAAACAAAGGTTTGAAATTATTTTTCTGAGCAACAAGGAAGACATTATACTTCAACATGTCTTGTAACCAATCAACAATATTTTACCTTGTACAGTTTTCAGTAGCAGGGCAAGAGAGAGTCTGTCCCAGACTGCAGATTTTTACATCTGCTTCTGCCCTTTTCCCATACCCATAATTATCATATAGTAATTTTTGATTAACACTTTACAACTAGTTTTACCAAGAGGATTGTTTGTAAATGTAAATTCACCAGAAGGTCATGGGTCCTTTTTAATCCTATCTGATACCACGCAATTGAAATGGTTTCATCTCTACAGGCCATGGGCTCAATAGAAGAGTAACTCACTCAGTAATAAAATCATCATTTTCTTCATCTGTCAGCTTGGACAATTCAACTGTGTAGGAATCAACAGGGTTAATGTCTCTGGATTCCCAGCACACCAGTGCTGCATTTTCACAGCTTCGGATCTTTTTATTCTTTATGGTTGGTGGTGAAGGAGCTAAAAAGTAGGGAAAAGAACAGTTCTAAGCTGTTGCTAGAAGATGTTTGCAAAAAACATGCTTTGAAGACAAACAAAAAGAAAAATGTTATTTACTAATTCTGGGCAGGTAAAGAAACCTGCTTCCCCAATGGACAATAAACAGCAGGTAGAGTGATTAACAGTACTATTTAAAGACTTCATTTAGACTATGAAGGTCCCAGGAGAATTAAACAGAGAAGTAACATAAAGACTGATTACACAACTGTTTTCTATCATTAGTTTTATCTTTGTCATAAAGGTGCATCTCTTCTCTGCTCTGAGACGTCAAAGGCATCTGGAACAAACGCTTGAAGATCTCACACTGACTTGCTCAATCTGATGTCGATTTCACACAATGTCCTAGACTGAACTGCAGTTAAAAAGAACAGCATAACAGGTGAATCCACCAACTGCCTATAGGCCAATAAAAGGAGAGCTGGGATTCATCTGGCAGAACCAGGAAACTTGAACCTTATTCACAGCTGGTCTACATGCTTGCACTTAAGTTATTTTGTCTCTCTGCTTCTGTTTCTGCCACTCTAAAACAGGGATAGTTGGCATGACAGGCTCTCCAAATAAAGTAGGGACTTCCCATGCAGTCAAGTAGGCTTACATCAGAAGAAAGTGCCCAGAAAGCATTACTTGCAAAAAATTCAGAGATGATTTTGATTTTCACTATGAAGGTTACAAAGTTGTATGAACAAAATATTTTTACCTGTTACATAAACTGCTCTTTCACTTGGTGGACTGATACCGGAGGCATTTAAAGCACTGACCCAAAATTCATACTGTGTATTTGGCAACAGATCAGTAATGGTGCAGTATGTTTCTTTGACTTTTAGTGTATGCTCTGAAATGACAACAACAAAGCATTTACAGTGCCTTTACACACTTGCCCACTCCTCCCCAGAGCTGCATCACACAGTGGAGTTGGGGTGCATTGTTTAGGGTGCTGAGTTCAGGAGAGCTCCTTGTGGTCCACACCCTTTGATCAGCTGTCAGGCAGTTTCACAATGCCTTCCTCTAAAGCTGCATAAATCAGATGGGACAAGAGCTGAAGCTATTTTACTGCTCATTTCTCATTCATCATCTTATAAAATTCAGATAATCTGCTTTTCTTTCTCAACTGGCCACTGGCACTCCACTGGCTTCCACTTTTGAAGGTTCTACAAGAACAGTATTAGCAAGGCAATTTTGTCACAAGGCTGAGACATTTTGGTTCTGTGTTTTTTTGTGTGCCTGTGCATCTTAGGGAGTTACAGATATTATTAGCACTAAGATAAGCTGTAAAATCATCTGGGGGTTTCAGCTGGAGTGCTGATGATATGATGGTTTGCCCTTTCAAAATACTGTGCTTTGCATGGATGCAGCACATATTCTAACAAAGTGCCCACCCTCCAGAAATCCTTTTGACTCCATCCACTGTCCCCTTCTCATTCCTGCTATCCCTGCTGCTGTCTTTGCCCCTGTGATGGGTCCTGCTGCAGCTGGCAGCATGGCAGATCTGGCAGGGGAAGAGGGACAAAGCAGATGGTGGTGGCAGACAGAGTACACGAGGCATGCAGAGGCACTTTGGCATCAGCTGGTTTTGCCAGTGGAGGGCTGAGGTGTCCCTGAGGTGTCCCTGCCTCCTTACCTGCTTGTCCATCACTGTGCCTCTCATTGCTCACAGGTTGGTAGCACAGCTGGTAGCACTCCACAGTGTCATCCGAGAAGAGGCCCCAGCAAACTCTCAGCGAAGTGCCAGTTGCTGCATTGGGAGCCTGGGGATTGATCACAGGGGCACAAGGAGCTGCAGAGGAAAAAACAGGTCAGTTTTTGAATGTATAATCATGATTTGTTGTACCTCTCCTCCCACAAAGGTGTTTGCACAAAGCCTTGGCACTGAATAGGGTCATGTTCCTCCATTCCTCCCACATGGAGAAAAGTCAGGAGCTGACTCTGCAATTGCAGATAGTAATCAGGTCACTGGTGTGTGAGAACTAGTCTTGCTTCAAAACAAAGTCAAACCAATGAAATAAATAAAACTCAGCCTACCCCTTCTCCATAAACTCAGCCTCCCCTGCTCTGAGGGCTGCTCCAGTGAGCCCAACATCTGCCATGCCAGCACTGCTGCCAGCCACCCAGGGACCAGGGAAAATTTGTACAACAGGAGGGCATCAGCACAACCAAACAAGTACAAGTACAAGTACTGTGTTAAGAAATCACAGTATTGGGTGTAAAAAAAAAATAATGTTCTTTCTGACAATTTGTGATGCACCAGAAAATATTTAAAATTTAAGGTGTTTTTTTAGTTACTCAAAGTTTGTTTATGTTGTGCTGTTTCCTGTGGAAAAATGCTTGCTAAATAACAGAAGAATAAGTCACTGAAATTATCAAGAGAAGCTGTGTAAGTTATTTAAAGCAGTCTGGGGTTCCTCTCTATTTTGTTCAAGCAAGTACAAGGTAAGAAAAGTTATCACTGACTAAATGTGACCCCTCAGCAGAAGGGGGAAATCTTCAGGTAATGAGTCTTCTAGGAAGTCATCCAGCAAAAGCAAGGAAGTCCCAATTTAGCAGTAATTCTGGTAATTTTATATTGAAAACAAATGGAAAAAAATTCCAAAAATATCTTCCACTGTCCCTGTATATATAGGCAAATTAAAAAAAAAACCCAAACTAGAAGGAAAACTAGGGAAAAGTTAATTCTGCCTTTGCAGATCTCCTTTAAAAGAAGTAATGTTTAATACATATCCTTACTTAAATGTAAATAGGTATGAAATAATGATCAGTTAGGAAGAGTACCTGGAATAGCATTAATGGAGTTCATTAGTTGTTCAACTTCAGAGACATCTATGACCCGCTCTTCAAAGTCTGGCAGCGTTGAAAGCTCTAAATCCACTTCTTGCTTTAAGAATTCTTCTAGCCTGTAATTGTAGGGGAAAAAAAAAGCCTAATTGGAATTACCATAGTGTTGGAGGTATCTGTCTATGATGCCTACTTTTTAAGAGAATTGCAGACTCCAAATTAACATCTATTTCCTTAAAACATTATTTTCATAGCTGTACAAGCTCAGCCTCCTCTGCTTTATAGCTTGGAGATTCGTGGCCACCAGTGCCCCAAGATGCTAAAGAGAGCTGGCTGCTGCTGCTGGGCTGAGGGCCACCCTGGTGTGCCCTGCTCCTACAGAGAGCAGGGGAGTGGGGTGTGCCCAGCACCTCCCTGTGGGAAGCACCCCATTAGCTCCATAACTTCCATTATTTTGAATTTACACTATTACTAATTCATGACCTCGTGGCTCTAGGTGTTATACATCTGAAAGAAAGGAGTATCTTTTCTCTGTGTTTTCATGAACAGTAACAGTCAATTAAGAGGGTGGTTTTTGCCTATGATTTAGTGTGCCCTAAGACTTCTTCCATTTGCTTCAAGATTTTTCAGCATCTGTTCTGAGTTCCCACAGCTTGACTTTCTACCCCACTATATTAATGCATAAATAAGCCCGTTACAGTATATTTAGGGAGCTCAGTTTTAGTCTCATTTGGATCCAGAGTGGTTATTTCAAGAGCTTTAACAATCCTGTTTCTCAGTGAAATTACTTCCTTATGACTAAGCTGAAAACACTGATTTATTCAGCTCTAACTCTCCTTTCGGATTTCTTTAAATTGGATCCAAACAAGTGTTGAGGGTTAAGTTTCTTAGAGCAACTTTTTCTGATGCACTTTAAAACAAAAACACTAAATATTTCAATAGCTCTAGTGGCTTAGACAACATTTGTGTGCCTGAACAAAGTCCAGAAGATGCAAGCATCTCCAATAACCCATCCAATTAGCAGGAAGAAATGTGACACAAAATCCCAGACTGTGATACTACCTGTCAACCATGGTTACTGCTGCCTGTTGGAAAAAAAGGACAGAGTGTTAGAGGTAGAAAAGTCCAGAGTCAGACTACATCATGCTGTTAACCTGTCTTACACAAATTGCCCCAGATGCAATACTTGGAGTGAAGTAATTGGCTCTCACCCAACTCTGAGAACAAAGCCAGCCCCTTTTATTGAAATGGACAGATCTTGGCTGAATTTACAGAAAGATAATGAGCAATATCAGGTAGGCATCAGTGTCTGCCCATTGAGACTTTAGACCCATTCCTCCCTTGGCTGTCCAAAGTGTCAACAGATCCCTCACAAACAAAAACCAAAATCAGCTGGGCAAAAGAATTCATGAAATGATCTGTGCTGGAGGGAGTCTGAGTAGTGCATGTAACTGGAAGACAGATGTACAGTCCGGTGAGAAACCTAAGCCCCAGAGAGCTCAAGATCAACATTCACTTCTTGATGAATAATGGTTCTTAGGGCTGACATAAAACTGTTTACAAGCTAAGGAGAAAATAAGTTTATTCCAGAGATGCAGAGGAATAGGAAAAGTCAGCTCATGTGAAGAACTCAGCAGGCTGGAGTCATAGCAAACTGACCCACAGAAGTACACTGGTGTTATGAGATTTGTTTGTTGTCCAGTTCAGAAGTTACTGTCACTGTGCTACAGAAATGCTCCCACCCACCTTAGTCACAGGACAGCTCAGGTGAGAGCAATCACTTATCATCAGTGAAAATTCTGATTTTTTCTCCAATTAATTTTCTACCTGCCAAAGAAAAATATCTTCTTGACACCACCTCAAGAGTGGGATTTCATCCATCACTTTGCAGGAACTTTTGACATATTTCAGCTGAACTTTCCTCCAAAATGAGCAAGAAAAGGAAACATCTTCCCAAGTGATTAGATCAGTCTGCCTGCTGTGAGCCCAGAATAGAGCAAGAGAGCTGAGCCTGCACAAGGCAAGGAACACTAAGTGCTTCCAGAGTTTCCCCAGATAAGCATTTCAGCAAGATATCTTCTCTCTGAACCCCAGTGTGACTCACAAATGAATGAGCATCCAAATTGCAAACTTCTGCTTCTGCATTTTGCCCCCATTGTGTTGCCCTATGAAGTCAATGCCACCATGCCAAGAACCAGGAGCAGTGACAGCACCATGGACTGAGCATCCCAAATTGTCCTTAGCAATAAGGCTGCTTGGGACTTCTCAGACTTTGCAAGCAGCAAAAAGCACTTGGACAGTTAAAGCTCTTTACCTTCATAAATTCAGCTTTGTCATTTTCCAGGAAAAGCTCCTGCGTTTCATCTGTCAGCTCCTTGCAGGTGTCAAGATGTTTCCCACAACTGACCAGCTGCTCATACAGAGCTTCCAGCTTCTGCCTCTTCTCTTCTCCCAGTGCTTCCAGCTGCTCTTCATACTTCTGAGCAAGCACTTGCACTGCATCATTGTAATGCACCTCAAAGTTCTGCTCCTGCCTCCCAAAATTTTCCTGCAAGATATTTGAGGGTTTGTAGCTTGGCATCAAGCCTGATTCACAGGTCATGCAGAGGAAAATCTTACTCTGGTCTGCCTAAACTTCTCCTTGCCATAGAGGTAATATGTCATGATTTAATTCACAAAACTAGGACACGGTACCAGTACACAGAAGCTGTAATTTGATTTATGTGAAATTTAGGGGTTTACTCTGATCATTCAACCCCCACTGAAGCACAAAAGTGTTGGATTTTGTTCCAGACATAAGAGCAACAGAAATTACAGCGGGAACAATGATGTAAAGCAACCTAAACCCAGGGAGTACAACTAGGATATATCCTAGCCATAATCTCAGAAGCATTTCCACCAAGACAGTGAAGCACATCCTTCCATGAGAGAAACCATGGTAACTCAGTGGGATCCATGGATTGTGCTGAGGGAGCTCGGTAGCTAATGCTGGTATCCTCACTCACAGCTGGAGAAAGCATTTGGAAGGAAAATTTAAGGAGCAGGCAAGTCAAGAAGCAGTCCCAGCAGCTGCTCACTCTTCAGGCACTGATGTCCTCCTGTGCCACATGCAGCAGAGAAAAGACTGCAGTGCCTTGAGTTATTGCTTCAGTTTGAACTTGCTGCCAGCTGACCCCCTTCCCATGGGGCCAAGTTGACAGCCCAGTGGGAGCACAGCTCTTGAAGACATCAGCTTGAAGCAGCTGATCCAAGGATTTGCCTGGATCTGATACTTCTGTGAATGAAATTGAGGGAACACCAGGGCTACACTCTGGATGGACTAGTTAGATCACAGCTCTTTGGCCATTTAAAGCTAAGATGACCTGAGTGGGGGTCACTTTATTTCTGGATGCAAACTTCTGTGCAAATTATAAATGTTCTTTTACTAGCCCACTTAAAAAAATCTTTAGCATGAGTTTTCCTGAGTACTTCAGTCTAGACAAACCCCAAGATAACTGTGTTCTGTTACTGTAAGTACTCACCTCATTAACAACTGAAGACTATGAATGCCAGTATGACTGTCAAAACTGTTTAACCCCACTACCATAAAGTTAGCCCAAGAGAAAATGCCTTACCTCTACAGTGATGAAGATTTCCTCCAAATGGCTGGCAACATTTTCCATCTGAGCAATCTGTTCTTCCAACTTGCACATGTTTTTATGGATCTCCTCCTACAAAACACCCAGTGTGATTCTTACTCTGTCTGAAAACTGTTCTAGAGGTGCCACAGTACACCTGTGTTACTCTCACCTTTTCACTTTCCACAGCGCTGGGGAGCTGAGCAACCTCGTGATCCTTGTGGTCACCAAACAGTTTGTCAAAAGCTCGGATTGGTATCTTGCAGGTGGAACAAAAAACATCTGCTGCTTCTGCCTCTTCCTCCTCCTCCTCCTCCTCCTCCTCACTGACAGCCTGACTGTTCCACTCATCTGACACGCCTCCACTGCTTAGACCCCCTCTGGACCATATGCTGCTCTCAGCCTCATCATCTGCTCTGGCTTTGCTCTGATTTTCACCTTGAGAAGCCTCATCAGGAAGTCCTTGTTGCTTTGTGCTTTGACTTGAATCTCTCACTGAAGAGCTGCTTTTTGATATGTTATATATGGAGTCTTGTGATCCTGCTTTTTCTGTGTGAGCTGGTGACCATCTGCTCTCCACCTTCTCCAGATGTCCTCCAAGAAGCTCAAGCTCTTTTTCTCTATCCTCATCAAGTCCATACATCTTAGCCAACTCTGCAACTTCCTTTTCCAAGTCATAGCCAACTTCCTGTGGGCACTGAACTTTTTCACTACTCAGTGCAGATTCCCTTCTCGTATCCCCCAGAGATCTGTCTCCTCGACCAGAGGGCTCTTCAGGAAAGATATCAAACCTCTCCTTTGATCCATAAAGATCCATGTGATAAAAGATCAGCCCTTCAGTCTCAGTGTCACTCGGCTCTGGGACTGGTGGGGAAGCTGAATGATGTCGTGACTGGCCTCTAGTCTCATAGTCTCTCGTGCTGCCAGATCTGGATGACATTGGTATCCTCAGGGAGGCTTTTGAGATGATGAGACTCAAGCTTGTAAAAGACAAGAAAGAGCTTTAGCTACATACTTAGATATCAGGATTGAGTTTTTCTTGCTTAAAAGTATATGGATAGAATAGATTTGGCTGAGGACTGCTCAGGTCCTGGAGGTAGGCATAGGAAACACCAAAATCAGTTGCTTCATTACCTAGGTAAAGGCTTCTGAAGGGAAGCCACAGGAAGCTTGTTTTCTTCTCACCTCAGTGAAAAGCACAGCAGAGAGCTGTCTCTGGTGTGCATCCTCTTTTCTGAGTACCTCATCTGTGACCCTGATGCCTGATTTCCAAACTGTAGAGCAGTCCTGTCCTCAAATAAACACTGTGACTGTGCTTCAGGCACAGTTAGTGGTGTTCTGTGCAATTGGAAATGGCCCAGTTTGAAGCCTGCTCACTCTTCAGCTGCTGTCAAGCATGTTTTCTGAACTGTCAGTCAGGCATAATGCAGAATGTCCTCTGTTGTGACCACTGATGCCACAGAACACACTAGTAAACGCCCTGGAAAGTCCTGTTCTGTATTTTTCAAGTTGCCATTCTTAATACTGAAACTTGAGGTCTTGGGTCCTCTCTAAAAAATATCACAGAGAAAACATGCTGCCCTTTGGGGCTTTTCATGTGCTGTGGAAAACACACATTTTAACATATAAAGCATCCAGTAACTAGGGAGCAAGGCATGCCATTGACCTCTGGACTGAGAGATGCCTGCTCTGACTCAAACCTTGCACATTTTCTCTGTTCTGTGCAAGGAGGGAGGTGTGAAAAGAGCATGTGCAGATGACATGCAAAGCTGTATGATAAAGCAGATGCATGTGGGATAACATTAAAAGTGCAAAGGCAAATTTAATGCTGATTCCCAAGCCCACTCTTTCCAATCAGCCTGTATTAACAGCAATGAGATAATGCCAGTAGAGTCAGAGCTCTCTCTGAGCTGAAACGTCCCCACAGCCCTTCCTGCTCACCAGCATGAATGGAATCATAGCTACAAAACTACTCAGATCAATTTTATCAGCAGTTTAGTACCACAAGCCAAAGACTTCATGGAAAGATTTCAGCTGAATATCAATTAATCTGTAGTTACATCTAGTCCTAGGTAAGTGAAGCATATGAAAGCTTTAAAATCGCTTTCTTACAGAAGAAAAAAAGCCAAAAGATCGGTCAGACATCAGAGTTACCAGGCCTTCTGGATAAGCTTTCACATAAGTTTGCTTTCAAACTACTATGTATGGTCTTTTATAGTTTTGAGTAGTTGCTATTACCTCAAATTTATTTCATCAATATTTTAATAATTTTCCTAAGAAATGCTTAGCTAACAGAATCAACAGAATCAGTGACTTTGTAGAAAGCAACTTCCCAAACCAGTGAAAAATACTGAGACATTTTGCACTCTCTGGTTTTATATCCCTGACTGAGTCCAGCCCGACAAATGTGTAAGAAAACCCACACAGAAGTTCATAGTTTGTCTTCTGGCTCTGCAGACATGGGTGTGGATTCTACAGTTAGCAATATCCTACTACGGACAAAAAGTTAGGCAGAAATACTATTTACACTGAAGGCAATAAAATAAATCATGCAAATTCTAACATTTTAAACAGAGAAAAGGTCTTAACACATACCAGAAAATGTTGCCTGGCTCCCGCAAAGACTTTTCTCCCCATAATTAAAACAATAAGACTTGATTTAGACGCTACTACTAATTAGAAAAGTGAATTAACATTTATTTTTCCTACTAAAATGAAATGAAATAAATTAAATTTAGCATAATTAAGCTTGTCTGCAATCCTGCTGCCTAAATAAGATTTTCAGATGATTGCTTAGTGTTTGCTTGCTTTGCAGGCACAGATAAAATTACATGAAGCACGTTTAGATCTGTGACCATCAGATATCACACATACATAACAAAGAATGTTACTACCTAAAAACTTGCCTTCTATCTTAAGACGTCATAAATTCTTCTGATAGCTCAGATGGCATCAAAGTTAACTTCTATTCCCCCTAGTAAAAATTAATTCACACGAAAGCAATTCCTTGCCACTTTCCTATAACTGCAGCTGGGAGACTTATTGCAGTAACTTTACCCTGCCTCTCTGCTCAGATAGGGGCATGCCAGCAATGAGCAATGGCACAAATATAGATGTGCCCTGGCTGTCCTTCAGCAGTGTGCTGCTTGAGTGTCACCAGGATGAATGTCACACACTGAGAACAGGCTCTGAAGTACTTAGAACGGCTACAGAGAGCCCTCAGGAAAGCCAGAGTACCCTCTCACTTTTGGAGGTGGTATTAATAAACACTGCAGAGTGCATTCACTGCCTCTGAGCGTGATTTCCAAGGCTGGGGCATTAGGCAGAGTGTCCTGTGTGGGATACTCAAAACATGTAAACAACTCACATGGCTGGACATGTGTTTACAGAGTTGCACAACTTAATGGAAGTACCTGTTCTGTTCTCTGCAAACACTTACTGGTTAAGTCCTCCCCCTCGAATTAGCAGGAGCTTTTCTATGGGGCTGAGTTGGAACCATGATCACATATTAGAAAAAAAAAAAAAGAAGAAAATTTAGAGTTTAGGAAAAAACCCCATACCATTAGTTATGCTTATTATATATATCCATACACCCTGTGTGTGTATGCCAGACGTCTGGAAAGCAAATTATGGTGAAGAAAGTGAACAAGGGCCCCACTAGGGAGGTTTTCAAAGGAACATATATCCCTGTAGTCTGTGCTCAGTAGGGGTCCACCTGATAGAATACAGTGTGTGTATTACCACTGATTATTGTGACTGCTGTAGCACTGGAGCTTTGTGAATCTGCTCAAAACCACAGCTGCCCAGCACACTCAGGCTGCTGCTTGTGAATGTGCTACTAAGCCAGCCCTGCTGGCAGTAGATTTTTAAGCACATTTGAGAATGTTGAATTATATATGGCTTGAGCTTGGGGGACGCCACAAGGGACAATGTCTATTAGATCTTGACACAGCTCTGCTTTTTCCTCCTTTTCCAATTATCTTGGTGTCATTTCCTCACTTTTCTAGCAGTGCAATTGTTTGCTGTTTGGTGAGGAATCACAAGTTAATTGCCCATGTAGGCACGATCTCATTACTGCTAGCAGTGCTTCTATCATCTGTGAGATTAGAGCAGAAGTGTTTTCACACAAGTGACGCAGCCCTTGCTGAAATGTTAACATTTATGCTGTCTGACAGATTTGATTAATTTTTCAACCGAGAGCTTATTTTTGCTTTGTGTTAAGCTACACTATCTTAGAGGTCTTAATTTCTAAAAAAATTAGCGGTACTTTGCTTCCAAAGTCTGGAATATAACATTTGATGGACAGTGAATTACATTCTGCCTCGGACACAGGGCCTGAATAAGAGAGCAGTGACACTGCTCTTGTTCCATCACCCCGCTGCTCTCGCTCCCCTCAGTGCCCTTGAGGCAGCACTTGGGTGGCATTTATACAAAGCACGGTGACCTCGGGCTGAGCTGGGTGTCAGGACGAGCACCCTGGGCTGTTTGTGGGCACAGGGCCCCAGGGCTCAGGCTCAAGGCAGTGTGGGGTTTGCTTGGTGTTGTAGAATGCAACAACTTGTGGACTTTTGCAAGGAACGATGGCTGGGAGGAAAGCTGCCCCTCAGGCAGCGGCTCAGACGCGGGGCTGTGTGTGCCCTGCTCCCTGCCCGCCACTCCTCACAGGAACAGCGGCTTATTTCACAAAGCTCTCTCCTGCCAGCACCTGAAGGAAACACACAGGGGAGATGCAGCAAGATTATTTGCAAGAGCATGTACTGACAGGACAAGGGGAATGGGTTCAAATTGAGAGTAGTTTTAGATTACATATTGGGAAGAAATTCTTTACTGTGAGGGTGGTGAGGCCCTGGCCTGGTTGCCCAGGGACGGTGTGGAGGCTCACTCCCTGCAGGTGCTCAAGGCTAGGCTGGATGAAGCTGTGAGCAAACTGGCCTGCTGGAAGGAGTCCGTGCCCATGGCAGAGGGGTGGGAACGTGATCTTCGGGGTCATCTCCCAACACCACTCATGCCATGCCATGCCATGCCATGCCATGCCATGCCATGCCATGCCATGCCATGCCATGCCATGCCATGCCATGCCATGCCATGCCAAACGGCCTTTCCCGGGGCCGCCCGTCTCGCTCTTTTACTTCGGCACTGTTTCTTTTCCACTCCTGCCGTGAGGGCCGCCCTAGCCCCGCCTCTGTAGCGGCCCCGCCCCCTCTGACCCCGCCCCGATGCCATGGTCCCGCCCCCTGCCGCTTCCGCCAATGGGCGCGGGCGTTGCCGGTGACGCGCGCCGGCCCCGCCCCTCCTGGCGCTCGGTTTCTGTTTCGCTCCGGGGCCTGCGGGGCCGCTGTCGCCGCTGTCGCGATGGAGCCGCAGCCCGACAGCCTAGAGGGGTGGGTGGCCGTGCGCGACACCGCCTTCGCTGAGCCTCAGCCGCCGCCGCGGCTCCGCTTCCTCGTGGGTTGGAACGGCGCGGAGGGCGCGTTCGCGGTGACCTGCCACGGGCGGGCGGAGGCGGCGGAGCAGGCCCCGCAGAGCTGGGCCGGGCTCTTCTCGGCGCCGGCTCTGCGCGGCGTCCACCGGCAGCTGTCGGCCGTGTGCCCGCGCCTAGAGCCCGCCTTCCCCGAGCTGCCGCCCGCGCTGCCCGGCGCGTCCTCCGGCGGGCTCTGGGCCGTGCTGTTCCCCGGCGGCGCCGCGCCGGACGAGGCCGAGCTGCAGGAGCTGTGCCGGGCGCTGGAGCTGTACCTGGGCTGGGCCCTGGAGCTCTGCGGCGCCCGCGTGGTGCTGGACGCGCTCTTCGCCGCCGACCGCTGCTGCGACGACGAGTACTTCGAGAGCCTCCACGAGCTCCGTGGGAAGGCCCTGCGCGGCCACCTGGCCCGGGCCAAGGAGGCCCTGCGGCGGGTACGGGCCCCGGGGCCGGGCGCGGGGCGGAGGAAGCCGGGGCGCGGGGCTGGCCCCGAGGGGTGCGGGGCCGGGGGCTGCCGGGCCAGCCCTGCGGGTAGGGAAGAGGCCCCTCGGTGTAGGACTGTCTTCAGTCAGTTAAGTGTCCTGTCTTCAGTGTTCGGTGCTGCAGCTCAGCCAATGGGTGCACCTGTCTGAGCTCCGGCTTGGCGCCCCGTGCTCGCCTGGAAGCTGCATGATAAGCCTGGCAGTCCCTGCTGCTGCGGGACTCCATCGATCAGGGCGGACTCGCCAGACTCACGTGAGCAAGGGTGACCGAGTCACTGATACCAGCTTGCTCCTGCTGTTGTCCAATGTCCAGATTTGTGATTACCCAATCGCTTTTTATTGTCTGAAAGTCACAAAGTCATTTTCCAAAGTACTAAGTGTCATCGTTCTTGGAAGTGCATCTTTATTAAGTGGGGAATAAGCCACGTCCACGTGGGGAGTCACTGTAAGACATTGGGGCTCTTACTTAAGCTGCAGGCACTTCTTCCAAAAACACATTGCTAAAAACATCCAGCAGTGTTGGGCAATGGGTGGAAGAGTAACCGAAGAGGAGAATACAATCATGTGCTAATTTTCTAACCTCCCTGAGAAGGTCTCAGACTACATGTTCTCAGTAATGCTTGTAACTGGGGTTAAGACCAAACTTAGTCCTGGTCCTATACAAGTAAGTGGTTTGTAATCAAAGAAATTGTGTCTGGGTTTTTGCTGTTTTTTTAAGTGTCAAATTCTACCCTACTGATTTAAGTGATGATGATGTTAGTACTTTTTCCTTTGGTGCCTTAGGTTTCCTATAGATGTGTTCCTGGGTCTTTTCCCCTTCTTATAAACAAGAATTCAAAGGGTGGTGTGTAGTAACAGAGTTGCAGTTAGGACATAGGAATGTTGACGAGTTACAGATACTTCAGGCTCAGCAGTGTGGTGCTGCTGTTTCTGCAGTGCCTGATTACTGTTTTATTTTCTGGCAAAGTAACCTGAAAGGTGTTTTATGAAAGTGATCATACTTGGAGGAAAGTTATGGCAGTTGACTTCAGCCTTCTCTTTCCTATTGCAGTATTTAACAGAGGAAACAACACTACTTTTTCAGAAAGACACTGTTTTAAAAACACAGCTTTAGTTTACATGAACGTGTACCTTGTTGTACACAAAAGTCAGTGTCTGTCACTAACAGTTCATAGCCCAGTTAGAAATACATTCCAGCCACCACGTTCTTTTGGAAGTGGCAGGAGCCTGTTCAGCTCTGGCAGTTTGGGGCTTGGTGATGAGGTGCAGTTTGGTGCCTCTGATAGTTACTCTGTGATTTCCAGCAATATGTTAGACATGGCTAAGCATGCTGTAGAATTTTATTGTACTTGCAGGCCTAACAGGGACGTAAATTCCTTATGCTGTAGGCTAGATCAAGTTATGGGAAATTCAAGAAATAGACATTAAACCAACCTGAAGTACCAGAGCACCCTTTTTTGCTTCTTACATTAATGTCCTTCACTTATACTTCTCCTCTACTCACCTAAGCATCCTCCAGGAGCAGCATGACCCTCACTTGTTGCTTTTAGAGTAGGAATCAAAATGCCAGCTGTTGCATTTGTATTTGGCTTCCACAGTGGCAAAAGCAGATTGAAATTGCTGCAGCTATTCAGGGCCCTAGGACTGTGTCAGAGCTGCCACAAGCTCCTGGGGAGGCCCAAGAGGCTGTCACACTTACGGGATTATCAGAAATGTTGGAGTTCAGATTCTCTTGTTCCCCTCTCTTGCCTGTGCCAGGCCTGCAGACAGGGTGGGTGGGAAATGCCCTTGAGCTGACTTCCACGGATTTTTCTCTGGGGAATTCCTCCATACATGGGAACTGCTGTTTTACCCAGACTCAGCTGGCAAGAACAAAACTGATGGTTTAATTTCAGTGCTTTTCAGTTGCAACAGAACCCAAGCTAATCTTTTTTAGTGCTTTTTCTCATTACTGGTGGCACAGACACCCCTCCCATCCCCTTCCCTCTTTATGGAGCTGCAGAGCACATACTGTCCTTCCAGGAAGGTCTGTTTCTCAGTGGAACTTAGCTGTGTTCTCTCAGCCAGCTCACTCTATCCTGGCATGTAGAGCATGCCATGGTCTCTGCCAGCTAGTGTCAAAGAAAAACCATTGAAGCTGTGATTTATACCAGTAAACAAATGCAATTGAGGGGAAATCCCCAACTTTTTATTTTGTCATAGAAGGAAATAGGGCCTACTGTACTGAAAGGCAGTAATTCCATGGAAGAATTGTGACTTACAAAGTGTAATACCACTAGAACTGAGAATTAGAATTAGCTATTATAAATTATGCAGGGTGGATCAGAAGTAAATGCCAATCTGTTTTTTTCTGTGCCCGAAGTCAGAAATTCTGGATCGAGAAACTCATTAGCAGGCATTTAGTAATTGTGGAAGCAATGCAACAGCCAGTTTAAGAATACCTTGCTTTTCCTTCCAGTACAAACTTCCCAAGATTCACATTTGTGTTTATAAAAAGCAGCAACCAAGTCATCTGCTCACAGTTATTAAAATGTTTCTGGTAGATGCCCTAGGCAGGATGCTCCTTGCAGACTCCTGGTGGAATGTGCAGCAATTAGTGCCTTTAACAGTGTGGAGTTGGAGGTATTTTCACCTGGGGTGGCTGCAGAATGCCTGGCACAGACCTCCTGGGCAGTGGGAAGTCTTGGCTGTGGAAGGACAGGTCCTTCCCACCAGAGTCTGGCAGCATCCAGCACACACGAATGCAAAGCAGCCCTGTCTGATTTACCTTTTATCCCACTAGGTTCTGCAGCAGCATAAAAGTGCTGACACAATGGTGGCTTTGATGAAGGTTTATGAAGAAGAAGATGAAGCTTATCAGGATTTGGTCACCATGGCAACACAATTCTACCAGTATTTGCTACAGCCCTTCAGAGATATGCGAGAGCTGGCGACACTGTACAAACTGGAAATCCTGGTAAGTCTGCTTTTACAGAGTAAAAGGCCAAGCTACATAGTGGGGCATCAATTGCTCTTGGAGCAGTTCAGGCTCAAATCATGTAACATTCCCTACTTCTGGCTGTACCTGCTTTTTTTCCCCTCTGCCAAACCACCAAACATGACTGACAAATTCAGAGTTAGGGCAGAGCCACTCTCAGAGGATGAGTCCATGATAATGGCCTGACTAGAACTGCAGCTGACTTCCCACTAAAAAAGAGACTATCCCCAGGCTCCACCTCCCTGGGGTTTACACTCTGGGAGGCTGAATTTACTGCAATATAAGTAGCCTTTTTTGTGCCACCTTCCCATGGGATTAGATTTTACAGAGTGTCATCCCCAGGAAGGCTGATGCACCAGATTAACTTAGTTGTGGAGGAGACCTTCCCACTCAAAGGAGTTTTCTATTACTGCTACAACCTGCTAGAACTTCAGATGAAAACATAGCAGTTGTCACTGCGTTCACTTTGTTTTATGAGCATCTTAAACTGGAAGCACATTTTGAAAGTTATGATGCCCCTGGAAACAACAGCTATTTACTATGTTGATTTTCCCTAAATAGTGTCTTAAAATTAAAGTGAGCTGTTAATTTTCTCAAAGAGAGCAGAACAGTTTTAAATTTAGATTAAGGTGCTTGTATACTGAAGGTCTAAACCTGTGAGAATAAAATGTTCAGTGTACTGTTCTGAAATTTAAAGTGGAAATTGGTATAATGAAACAAAGATTGTATTTAAAAAAAACGTGTAAAGGATATTTAGGCTCATTTGAAATATAATTTTTCTAAAAATATACTTGAATACTAGGCTTGTTCCCGTGTCTCCTTTGTGGACTTGAAAACATTCTCTTCTGTTCCTTTCTGTGTCCCTGTTCCTATTGAAAGAGCTGCCAAACTGGAGAACCTGCTGGTGCAATGTGCTGTCAACACGTGGGGAAAAATAGAAGAGAACATTGCACATAGAAGAGTTACTTTTAGTAACAATAAAAAACACTTGTGTTGGATGTAATTTTAAAGATGATAGTTTAAAAAATGTTTTAAGAAGTAAATTAATCCAAATGTGATTGGGGAACAAAGGTTCTATATTAGCCTAGAGAATGAGAAATAGGAATGAGCAGTGATTCACTTTGTGACAGGTGAGGGGAAGGTCATTTTGCCACCATTCTTGAAATGTCTCCAAGTGTAGCATAGTGTGGCTGCACCTCTGTGGAAACCAGGTGGTAACTGAGAATTTTGTGTCCTTGTAGAAATCTTTGCAGTATGATAATTTGGGGCCTAGAAGAGTAGCAGCTTTGCAGAAGGATGCTGATGAATGGACTAAGCGAGCTGAGAGTGCTGTGTGCTCCATTCAGGATATCACAGTGAACTACTTCAAGGAAACTGTAAAGGCTCTGGCAGGTAATCAGAATGACTTACACAAAAGGTTGTGTAAATACCTGACTTCAGTGACTGAGAGCTCTTCTTGTCTGTGCAGAACCTGAGGTTTGGGTGAGTGTCCAACTTAAGAAAGAAATACTTTATTCACTTAAGATTTCTATCTTTTAACCAGTTTGGTTTACAACTTGGATTTGACTTGCCTGAGACTTACAGCTGCAAACCTCTGCACAAAAAGCATGGGTGCTTTTAATGCTTGATGTGCAAGCCTCAAGGATTTCAGCATGTGAACAGAATATTTTGCTGTGCAGCTGTTAGGGTGTATTTCCATGGTGCAATGAGGTATTTTACTTACATCTATAAGGTCACAAATTCAACCTTGTAATCTTGTAATTTCTAAAGCTTCAGAAATAGTCTAATACGATTAGCATTTTTAATGCTTCAGAAACACACAAGGGCTGTTAGTACACTGTATTTCTCATGCTTTACTGCCCTGTTTTAATCTACAGCAATGCACAAACAGATGGAGCAAGATGAGGAGAGATTTGGTAAAACCACCTGGGCATCAGCTTTGCCACGACTAGAAAACCTGAAATATATGTTAGCAAAAGAAACCCTTCAGCATCTGAGGGCGAGAGAGTTGTGCCTGAAACAGAAGAGAGCTGGCATTCAGAAACTCGTAAGACCTTACAAAGCCTCCTTTTCTGTCACTGTTCTTTGAAGGGCTGATCAAGACCTACCAAAATGGTCATGAGAGTAGGCTTTTCAAGTCTTTGTCTATGTCAGCAAAGTTTAACTTACATGCTTTCAGAGTTCAAACATCATTTGAGCATTTGTGATAATAATCTTTGAAGTTGTTTCCTTTTATGAAGATAAAGACCAGATATTATTTTCAGAGGACACTGAAAAATTAAGATACTAATTTAATTCTAATCTTTGATGCCATCTAACTGCTGCTAGGAGTACCTGATATTTATTTTCCAAGAGTAGTGTACTGTACCATGTATAATTGTTTTCAGGAGCAGTATCATTTGTACAGATTATGATCAAGTCTTTCCTGGTAAACTTAAGGTAAATTTATACTTTAGGTTAATAAGGCTCTCTGGTCCTCTGAATTTCTGCTCCTAGCCATTTCTGATGCTCTGTTGTTTTCCATACCTAAGCAGCTGCCAGTTAGACCAGCTCCTTATAGGCATTTGTGCATCCAGACATGTTTCATGTGTGCATTTTGCTACTAATGCTTTTTATTTTTCTGTTACAGATGGAGAATCTTGGTGAACAAGAAGAGAATTTAAGTATAGTGGAGGAGCTGGAAATACAGTATTATGAAACACAGCTGGAATTATATAATGTACAGCTTGAAGTATTGAAGCATGAAGAGATGCTGCTTATTGTACAGCTGGACACTATAAAGAGACAGATTAAAGGTGAGAATAAAATATTATTTAAGCACATATTCAGAACACAGAAGTGACATAGCCTGCTCTGTTTTCGATTTAAAAAAAGGATATCATTGCTTGGGTCTTGCTAGTAGAAAGCATTGCTGGAAAACATTAATGCTGTAGTACCATCTGATATTTTGTCTTTAATTAGACACTTTAATTAATTAGACACTAATTTGATAACACAAGTGTAAAAAAAAAAGCCACAGCGGTTGCTCATCTTGCTAAGCAGCTGTGATATGTGCATGCCCTGGTTTAGCATGGAGTAATTTATATTGACAGTGCTTAACTGCTCTAATAGCTGCAAGATCTATGCACAGAAACTGGGTATCACCTGCTGAAATAGGTCCTGTGATTCATCATCATCTATTCTAATCTAGCATGTAGAAATTACAGAATGCATCCTATAGTGACAAAAAGAGGTGGTTATAGCTAGAATGGTACCTGAATACTACTGTCTTCCAGGTTAATTGTCTCTTTGTGACACAGTTACCCCAAGTTAGGCACCAGTTGTGTTCTTATTTGTGCTTATGAATTTTCTGTTACCACATACACTGCGAGGTAAACATTGCTGCTGCTTGTTCCATAACTGAAGGGTGGTAAATAGTAAAATAAGACACCCAGTGTTGATCAGAAGAGTCTTCCATTTTCCAGGAAAACTCCAGTTGCTGAAGGTAGGAGTTGAAACACAGGGAGACATTTGAAAGAGGAAGCTAAATAACAAATGCTAACAGCATAAATTTGATCCTGCAAAGCAGCCCTGTGAGTAACGTGACATGTTTGCGTATGACTGTGAAGGACCCAGCTCGGCTCTGGAGCTTTACACTTACTCATGACTAACTCACTGCCTTCAACGGCTTTTAAAATGTCATTAGCTCTTTAAATGTTTAAATAACTGTGGCAATTTTTGGTTTCTTAAAAAATGCCAAATGCCTTTTTAGAGAAACAGGATGAAGTTGTTTACTATGATACATGTGAAAATCCTGAGGAGCTCAAGGTCATTGAACAGAGCATGGGACAACATTACGCTAACTTGTCAGCAATGACGGTGCTGAGGCAGAAGACTAAGCAGTTGGAGACAAAGCGTGGGACTGTCTGTGCGAGGAGAGCCTACCTCAGGAACAAAAAAGTAAATGCAGTCCTGGAGATGTGCATTCTCTTCAGCTGATGTCTTGACTCACGAGGGATGGACAGGAAACAATTAGGGAAGTTTGGGTGGAGCGTGCAAGATGATTCATGACTCAGTGCCAAGGCCTGGAAGCAGAAAGAGGGGCAATGTGATTCTAACAGCTTTACACTCCGTGGTGTGGTGCAAGTGTGTCTGGCTTGGAAAGAGAGCACAACCTTACCTGGGTGACCCAGGTGTTCTCCCATCAGCTAGACCAGAACCCTGTGGGGCCAGCTGGAGCTTTGCCCTAGCAGCCTTTTCCAAAGCAACTGCAGTAGAGGAGGACACTGACCTTCTGTGGAGGAAGCTGCAGTGATAGGACAACCCGCACACTGATACTTTACCTTTGAACAGGAGGAAGGGGAAACTTTAACAGCTGCAGTTTTCTCTCCAGCTCTCAGTTCTGTGCAAAGGGCAGTTTTTCCTTTGTTTCCCAATCAGAGCAGAACACTAGGAAGACAAAAGTTGACTCTCATGAACCTTCTCAGTAAGAGGAGTTTACCTTACACCTGCAGTTCTGCTGGGGCAGAGAGCAGAGTTTAGCTTCAAATCTGTCTGACCTTTTATCTCTCAGTAGCCTGGGCAAACTGGGAATTACATTGGAAATGTTTTCTGAGCCATCATTGTCTCTTACTTCCAACTGCTTCCTTGGCAGACACTTCTTTTGCTTCTGTTTTCATTTACTTAATTACTGTCTATTGGTTGTATAACGCTGAAGCCAAATGCCACATGGTTTGCAAATGCTTGTCCAGCCATGTGGATAATCCCCCTCTGTCCCCTCTGTACAGAGACAAAAAGCAACTCCCAGAGAAAATACTGAACCTGCAGCTTCTCTGTGATGCTGTTACTAACAGAAAGTACCCTTGCTAGGCATTCGTTGTGCTTTCCATACCTTTGCTTCCCTGCCTTTTGTGCTTGGGAGCTATGGCAAATGAAGGAGAGGGGGGAAAGTAGCTTTGTATTTTTGTAGTGCTTTGCTAGCTTCCTTCTTGCCTACTTCCTCATGTCTTTGCATAAGCTCATTTTTTCTTTTCGTCTCCCTTCTCTCTTTTTTTTCTTTCTTTTTTTTCTTTAACTAAACTGTAAGACAGAGGGGATGGGTCACATCTGGATACATTTTTGCTGCAGCATGAATAAAAATATGGCTGATTAGGAGAACATTTGCTTTAGCCATGAAGGAGTCCCACAGACTTCACCATCAGGGTCTCACATCTGATGCTAGTTGAGCTTAGCCATCTTTCTTGGCACTTCCAAATACCCAACCATGGTTGCTCTTTAGTGGCTGGTGCACAGGAGTTACTGGCAGAGCTGGTGCAGAGGAAGTGTGAACTGACTGAGGGTTGCATGAATTCTGCTCTTCCCCCAGGATCAGTGTGAGGCGAGCCACCGGCAGAGACTGCAACAGGCAGAAGAGAGCAGAAAGCGCTTCCAGCAGCATCACAGCATTCAGATTGTGAGTACCAAACAGCAGCCCTGGGGAGTCTGGCAGCTGCTGGTTTGCACACACTGAGGCTCGCTTACTTGTGTTTTAATGCAGAAGAGAGACAAACAAAAAGAAGAGGAGAAAAAGAAGAAAGCTTGGATAAGCCAGGAACGTCAGAAAACGCTGGAGAGGCTGAAAGTGTTCAGGGAGGCAAGTACTGTGAACTGCAGTAGTCCTAAGTGGTGTCAGAACATGTCAGAAAGCAGCCATAGCTCACATGTGAGTGTGGTTCCAATCAGAGACAACTGTTGGGATAGCCTAAAATAGGATTATATGAGTACAGGGGATTAAATCTCCTAAAGATACAGTTTCCAGATGTGGACTCTGTTGCAAAGAACACAGGTGAGAACATGGCTTTGAAACAAATGCTTTATTATTAATTTAAATTTATTCAGGGTTGACTTTTCTGCTTGAATGGGTGAATGGGACAGTTCTGTGTGCTCTGTGGCTTTTTATCTCATTGGGATTGATGTTTTGATGAGTCCAATGGAGACCAGTCCAGTGACCTCCTGCCTTACGATTTTTTTTCAGAAGTGTCCAGCTCATGTTGTTCTGAAGACATCTCGTCCCCAGCCTCGCAGTCCCAAGTTGCCACGAGGCACCCCTCAGCAGGCTGTGGTGCTGTCCCCTCCACCTGCATCGAGCACAGGGGCAGCCCCAGCAGTTCTGTCCCCTCCACCTGCATCGAGCACAGGGGCAGCCCCAGCAGTTCTGTCCCCTCCACCCTCATCAAGAGTAAAGGCAGCTCTTGAGCAGCCACAGAGCATTCTGCTTGTAGAAGACAAAGAGCCAGAAGCTTCATGTCAGAATACCCCAGCAGACATCCCTGTCCAGATTTTTGTTACTGATGGTGACACAGAGGAACAAAAGAACAGCGAGGAATTGATGGTCTCTCCATGCTTACCACCTCCTCCTCCATCTCCTCCTCCACCACCTCCTCCCTTGCCACCTCCACCCCCACCTCCCCCCCTACCTCTCCAGTTAAAAACACCATCAGCAACAGAGGATAAACCACTTCCCCTCAGCCCTGATAGCCCCTCAGAAAGCCCTGCACTGCACAATCAGGATGACTCATCCAGGAGGTCTATAAATAATTGCATAGGTAAGTAGGCTCACATCAACTGGTGCTTTTTAATGCATTTCCTGTATTTTTGTGGTCTCCCTCCCTCCTCTGCTTCTGGACAGGAATAGTGTGTAGTTTGATCTGGAAAGCTTAGTCTAAGAAACTACATAAAATAACACTGACCATAGCTCAGGATGTTAAATGAGTAACAATGATTTGTGTGTCCTGTTTGAGATACTTCACAGAGTCCTGACGGTCCAGTCAGAAGACCAATGGGGATAAACTTGTAGCTGTACTAAGGCTACATTTTAGTGTTTATGATGTATGTACTACAGAGCTGGTAATTGGGCTGCTTGTGTTTCTAAGGTATGCACAGCTTTTGTCCACTTATAATTTGCTTGGTTTCTAAATAAAGGTTTCCTAAGGGAGGGAATTCATTTGAAAGGCAGGTGAATAGTTTTGGCATACATTCCTAGGGAAGAAATTCTGCTCTGTTACACCTTTGCTTTGTTAGCAAGATCATGCAGGTGTAATTGAAGGCTGAACTTGGCAATTGAAGGAGTAGTTTGAATGAGAATAGAGCTCAGCAGCCTCCCAGGGTTGCACTGGTTGCATCCTGCTGACAGGTTTATTTTTGTCTCTTTTTTGCAAGCGGATATTTTGACTATGTCAGAGAGATTGATCTAAGCTGAAAGGCAGCAATTTTTCTGTTGTTTTTCACAGTGGAGCTTATGCTAGAATGAAGAATGTCTTTAAACGTGGTACATTCCTTTTCCTTTTCAACTCTTCACAATACATCCAAGTAGCCTTTGTATCCTATCAGTTCAGAGGCAAACCACAGGCAGAAATACCAGGGGAAGTTCAGCGTTTTCAGTTCTTCCAAGCTGTGGGGAAGTACAAGCAGCTGAAGGGCTGAGACGCAGTTGAGTTACCATGGCAAACCACTGTGCATCCAGTGCAGACCTCAGTATGGGATATCCATGGGATAACTCTACCACAGATACTCTTAAGAAGCCTTGATTAGCAACAGAAGTTGTACACCAGAGTAGTCTGATTACTGTTGGAGCTGCCTTTCTGGTAGCTAATATTTACTGCCATTCACAGCCTAACATTGATGTCTTTTCATTATTTTTGGATAAGAAAAGGTATTTTTTTTGTTTATTGAAGAGATCTGATTAGGGTTTACACCTATTTCTTGAAGAAAGCCATCATGTCAGTAGCTGTAACAGTAATTGCTAAATTACCACAGGAACTTACTGAAATAGCTTCATAAACATGGTGTAGTTATGGGCTACTCGTGTCTTTGTATGTTAAAAGCCAGGAGAGACTTCTTTTATAATTTGGCTCTCTGACTAATCTTTTAACCAGGCAGCCCATTTATGTAGCAGACTTAAGACTCTCTTACTTGTAGGCTTTGTAAGGCGATCTGGTGGATCTTTGTTTGATCCTTTTCAGTCTGTGAAGGTACCAGAGGATTTAGCAGACTGTTGCATTTTGAGTGGTTGATGTTAATCACATAACCTTGTGTGCACTGCGCATGGCAAAAATATTTCTAGCTGTGAGGCACAGATGGTCTGGACCTATTGCTGTCCAGGGAAACAGCCTCCCTGTCTGACAGTCTGGAGCAAGCAGCAGAGAGTCCAGCAGGAGTGAAACACAAATTAGTGTGTATCAGGAGGTCTAGTGGAAACTCTCAGTATGGTTTCCTTCATGGTCTGCAGTTCAGAAACATACACCTGAGATCTAAATCACAATGTAAAATAGGAATTGTGTTCTAAGTCCATGCAGAAAAGAGCTGCCTGCAATAGGGCCTGATCTGGCTTCCAGTGACTTCACTGGTGCACTTTATAGCCCTTTTACTCAAATCCTTTCATTTTTCTCTTGGCTGAGCAAAAATGCAATTGGCGGTCTCAGCAGGCTTCTGGGCGAGCTAGGAGGGATGGTGGATTGTTTATAACACAGAATGCAAGAGATTTTTTTGGTTCAGTGAAATTTTTTTGAAAGCCCATAAGGTTGTAATGAAAAAGAGCATTGTCCTTTGTGTATAATTTCTTCCTTAGAACACAGCCTTATATAATGATGAAGAGACGTTGGATTCTCAGTCCAAGATATAAAAGCTGTAACTGCTTTATAAAAGCAGTTCCAGAGCCTGCTGTTGCAGAGCTTGAAAGAGTCTGTGCCACAACAGACCACTCTTGTGCCAGCACAGACCATCCTAGCACTAGCATGGATTAAAGGAAGAGCCCTGAGCACTTGGGTAGGGCTTCATACCTCTTAAGTGTGCTTGTCTTATTTTTCTGGTAACAGTAGCTGGGTGTGTTGCAGGTTCCATGGATGAAGTTTTGGCTTCCCTGAAGCGCAGTGAAGTTCACCTTCGCAGAGCGGAGCAGCCCAACCCGTACGCCTCCGTGAAGGACAGCATCCTCTCTGCCATCAGGCAGGGGGTTAAACTAAGGAAAGTGAATCGAGATTCTGACAGAGATGGCAGCAGAGGATCCCCTAATGAGCTGGAGAGAAGTATTAAGGCAGCCATGCAGAGAATTAAGAAAGTGTCTGCTGATTCTGAAGAAGAGGAGGACAACGATCAGAATAATGGAGAATGGGACAGCTAACCAGCCTAACAGACCTACTGACTGCAACAGAGTGTGGGACTCATTTTGCACATTGTAGAGGACTGTCCCTGTCAAAGTGAAGGAACTGTGATTGTGTGTGGTGTTCTCATAGTCCAGAATGTCTTGTAAAGTAAAAAAATCCTGCTGATTTTCTGTAGGAGCTACAGATTCATATTTTTGCATGATAAATCATACTCCGAATTATGCTTGCACTGATAGGTGTTCCTGGCTCAACCATGTAGTGTTTTCACCACATCTGAAGACAGTTAAAATGCTGGATTTAAACATACATTATTTAGATTGTTACTACACAGTGGGTAATGCTATCACAACAAAGTTTAAGGAGTGGAAATATAACTGAAAATGTCTTTTTTCAGATAAAAGTAGAAGCAAATCTATGGTGACAAAGGCATAATCTGGAATCTTTCACTCCTACCTCCATTGTCCAGAAAATTCTTAAGCATTTTGCTTGTCTTAATACAGCTCACTCTTAAATAACTATGTGGGTTCTCCATTTATCATCATGTTAGAAAGTGTGCATTTATGGGTGGCTTGATAATGCTGATTGGGAAAATCAGTTTCAAGTTTGAAATAAACACTACTGCAGTAATTACTGAAAAGTTTACTTTTTTAGCTGAAAGAATAAGTGTAGAGAACTTTTAGATGTTAAATGTTTTTCATACATCTACAGTTACAACGACCTGTTGACATGAAAGAAAAAGCCAAAATATTACATACAATATTTTTCAGGATTTAGTCCTTCATGGGCTGCATTTCTCCACTGAGAACTTCAATACATGTTTATAGCTACTCTCATGAATTTAAATTACCTGATGGCCTTACAAATGGCAGGTATTTACATTGTGTCTGGAAGCTGACTATTTCAAAATTCAGCTGCCTTCAGAGAGTCTTGCTATTTTGGGTAGTTAGTGGCACAAATGATTAAAGTTTATTTTTTTTTGAAGTTTATACTGACCCTTAATAAAAATATATCTTGACAGAAGAAGTAGATTCAGCGTGCTGTCCTTTTAGGATACTGCTGTGAACTGAGGATTATTTATACCATGGTACCCTGGGTTTTGACAGAAAGTGGCAGCCATACAGCAACTGCACTCTCACTAATGGTATATGTAAATGCCCTTATTTTCCCAAATATTTATGAATTGTAATTTGGTAACAAAATTAAAAATACAGTGCTTTAATTCCCTGTTCCACTGTAGAGCAGCAGCTCTGTTTAATCAGCACAGTAAATATGTATGCAGCAGTTTTCATGCAAGAAGCAGAAGTAGCAGCTGGGGGTTCATTTTTTACTGTTTAAGCACCTACTGCTGTTTGGATTTGAGGAAAAAACTCTGGTTTTGGTCCACTGCTATGAAACCAGAGACAAAAGGAACATGAGCACAGGTCAGGTGTTACTCAGCTGTCCCAAGGAGATACCCTGGAGGGGAGCTGGCACGATGGCAGAGTGCCCACAGCACCCTGCTGCCCCTGGGCTGGGCTGGGCTGGGAGCAGCAGGGCAGGATCCACCCCAGTACTGAGCACTTCCCATGGACAAAATCATCCTGTGAAAGCAGAGTTCTTCCCCAAGGGTACCCTGGGCAGAAGGGGTGCTCAGCCCAGGGGGTGGTGCTGGGGCTGAGAGCTGAGAGCTCTCCCAGCCATGCCCTTTGGTGGTGCAGTTATTTAAAGCTGCACGGAGGGTGCAGAGGCTCGGCTGCCTCCCCTGGCTGGTACCTCCTGCCAAATGGCAGCACAGAGCCCTTCACTGACTCACTGCTGTTGCATTCCTGGGAAGCTGCACACAGCATAATGTGGAGAATTAAGTGAGTTGCAATTTCTCCAGCAAATCTTATCGCTTTTGTGTGTTTAGCAGCAGCACTTTCACTCAGGAGAGGCCGTCTGGGGATCAGCACCAGTGGACAGTGATTTCTCCTGCTTAAGAGTTTCTTTTGTAGCCATGTCTGAAGCTCATCTGGGTCTGATGTCTTGTGTCCAACACACCTCTATGTCCCAGGCTGAAAAATATCCTTGAAAATCCACTCAGAAACTGCTTGTTTTCCGAAGCCTGTTTTATTTGCTGGACAGCCAGCAGGACTGCTCTAGAAAATGGGCTGCTGCAATTTTCTGGTCAGCAGTAGAAGATTTCACCTCTATCAAGTAATCCTCACTGCCTGGTTCTCTACCAAGATTTAATGGATCCTACTCAGCAGAGTAGCTGCTGCATCACCAATTCTCCTGGATGTCAGAAGCACGGCCAAGGTAAACACCAGAAGCACTGCCATTAGCCTAAAGAGAAGAAGGTGAGAGAGCAGTTTTCAAATACATAAGAAGCAGCGGCAAAGAGGGAAGTAATTTGTTCTGCGTGTTCACAGGGAGATAAGGGGCTTAAATTACAGCTGAAATGATTCAGGGTAATGGTAGGAAAACCTTTCTAACAAACAATGAGAGCAGAGAGGTGCAGGCACAGGTTGCCTGGAAAGGTGGTTTCTCTGAGCAGGTCAGATAAACTCTCCAGGGTGCTGCTGGTGTTGCTGACTGCTGCAGCAGGGAGAGGTTTGCAGCCCATGCCCAGATGAGCCTGGTGAGCTCAGTGTCCTGCTGCCTTGAGGCTCAGTTTGCTCTGCAGGGGAAGCCACAGCCTGTTTTCTGAGGAATGCCCAAATGTAAGGACACTCAAAAAAAACTTTCTAAGTTGCCCTCAGATTTTTCCTCTGTCTCTCTGTGACTGTGACCACAGTGGGCTGTGGAGGGGAGGGTGGGTATGAAATAGCCCCATTGCCATGGGTTGGTGTGCACTCAAGAAAACCACCTGGAAGTGCCAAAAGGAGAGAGGATAAATTAATTAATCTGGATTTGAACTCAGGCTTCAGCAGATGCCTTCTCACCTCTATGATTGGTGCAGCTGCTGGTGCCATGGACTGTCAGCAAAGTGCAAGGGCTGATGGACAGAAGAGGAGAAACTGGACTGATGGGTTGGATCTGTGATAACCAGCTCTACCAGACCAGTTCAATATTAACCTGGAAAAATGCTGGGACATCTTTTTGACATTAAATATCTTTCTCAAACTCCCTCACTCTGGGCTAGTAAGTTAATCCCTTGGGGGGAACAGTCTGCCCTAATTGTCCATCTGGAGATACTGATTTTTTTAAACTGAAAAATGCAGTTGTCTGGCTTTAAAGAGTTAATGATGCACAAATTTGCTGGAAATCCCAGTCAGGAGGTAAAGAGATAAGTTTCTATTAATCAGTATCACTGTGGCTTGTGATTTTTCTCACTATGATGAGGGCAGTCCAGACAGCAGCTGCCAGTATTTTTACAGAGGTTTAAAGCTAATGTATTCAAAAAAGCTATTTAGTTTGACTAAAAGAACTTCTCTTTGATCACAGCAAGAGAAGTGTCATGGCAGCAGTGCTGGGCACCGTGGCCATAGCAGGTGATGTCAGTGCAGCCTTGGGTTTGTCACCATTTCTGTCCACATGCTGCTTTTTGGGCTTGGTGAAGCTTCTCCAAAACAAACCTCCAGCACAGTGCACGGGGCTGGCCCATAAGCTGAATATTGACCTTTTTTTTTCTTCAAAATGAAGAAAAGCAAATCAAATCTGAGTGTGAGCACTTTGAAGTGACCCAGACTTATAGGGTTGAGCAAGTGCATCGTATCAGGGACCTGTGAGACTGAGGGGACTGTGGAAGAGCTCTGAATAGAAGGGCTTGAAGTGGTGAAGGTTTTCAGGGCAGCACCCATGATCCATCCTTCAATCACTTCCTTCTTTTATCCCTTAAAATAAAAAGATGCACATGTACACCACGAGAAAGAAGGACAAAGAGGATGAGTAGGAGGACATTGATTAGAACTAACAAAAAGCTGGGAAATGCTTCTCTTTTCAGTCTTCCTCAGCAAAGTGGTTGGAAGGTAAGTGTGTGCACCCTTTGGAGAAAATGGGATTTAAGGCTATGCATGCCCTCACTCAAAAAGCATGGATTTAATTCCAAAGGTTGTATTTGCATCCAAGAGCACATCTGTGCACTACACACAATAATAACATGATATTGGAGAGAGGGACACATCATTTCAGCTAAACCCATGGTGGTGATAAAAGGTGAATGGTATTGAAAGCATTTTTTAATAAATGCCACAGCAAACCTTGGCAGCAGAAACTGCTCAGAACAATATGTGAATGTTTCCCTGGAGGAAACACTCAAAAGCTGCTCCAGAACACGGCATTTTTTTTCTGGCAAAAAGGTATGTGATTTTCATTCTCAGCATGTCGCACTAAGCTGAGAGCAAGAAGGAACACAATTAAATCTGCTCAGGTAACAGTGACATTAACAGCTCAGCTACTTGTGAAAATGCTTTGTAAAACAAGCCCTCTTTAGCAGGCCTTTGCTCTTGCAGTAAGAGCGAGCCACAGACTGCTCAACGTGTCTGGGTGTGCGTGAGTGTGCAAGAGCGTGCGCGAGTGTGAGAGAGTGTGCACGAGTGTGAGTAGCACTATACTCTGCATTTATCACATGGGAGGGACATATTCCAAATATTACACGGGGGCATTATATTGCACTTATTACATGGGGCGATATATTGCAATTATTATATGGGGTGATATATTGCATTTATCGCATGGGGCGCTATAGATACTGCATTTATCACATGGGGCACTATAGATACTGCATTTATTACATGGGGCACTATGTACTGCATATATCCCATGGGGCGCTATAGTTACTGCATTTATCACATGAGGGCACTATAGATATTGCATATATCACATGCAAGAGTGTGCGAGATTGTGTGAGGGTGTGCATGAGTGTGAGTGTGCGTGAGTGTGAGTAGTGTGCACGAGTGTGTGCGAGAGTGTGCATGAGCTTGCATTAAAGTTCCAAGATTGGGGGGGCAGCATCCTCCCAGGGCAGCTGCCTGCAGGAGATCACATGCAGCGGCCGTGGCTCAGAGCCAGCCCTGAGCAAGGACCTTCTGGCAAAAGGGACCCACAGCAGCACCCAGTGCTGCCCTGCCAGCCCCCAAAGGGTGAGCACTCTGGGGAAAGGCTGGCCAGGCTGAGAGAGAACCTCCATGTCCTCCTGGACACTGGGGTTCCCCTCACTTGATCCTTCTGACGGTGATCACAAGAGTCTCAGGATGAGGGGAGAGACGAGAATCTTGATTCCATGTTTCAGAAGGCTTATTATTTTATGATATATATTATATTAAAACTATACTAAAAGAATAGAAGAAAGGATTTAATCAGGAGGCTGGCTAAGAGCAGAAAAGGAATGAATAACAAAGGCTCAGACTGACCGAAACAGTCCGAGACAGGCGGACGGTGACTGGCCATTAATTAGAAACAACCAGATGAGACCAATCTCAGATCCACCTATTGCATACTAGAGCAGCAGATAATCATTGTTTACGTTTTCTTCCTGAGGCCTCTCAGCTTCTCAGGAGGAAAAATCCTAGGGAAAGAATTTTTCATAAAATATGTTGGTGACATAGCATCAGTTAATCACTCTCAGTGTCACAAAGATATTTGCAGCTCCCTTCTATCCCAAGGCAATAGTCTAAACATCATCCTACGGGTGTCTTTGCAGAGCCTTGCAAAAGAGTTTCTCTGAGCCTCTGCTCCACCCCTGATTCCCATCCTCTTCTCACCCAGAAGGAGTGGAAAGGCTGCCAGCCCCAGCTCCAGCTCCAGCAGCGTGGTTTCCGTGTGTCTGGGCTCCGTGGCAGTGGGCACGGCAGACACCGGGGGTGAGGAAATGAGTCTGTCCCACTCCTGGAGACGTGCTAGAATCACTTATTCATCAGCAAGTGAGTCACTGCCCTTCCCACAGCCTCTTCCTGCAAGCAGAGGTGACAGTGAAATAGGATCCAGTGCCTACGCTTCCCGGCCTACGGGGAGAGCTCTGTGCCATCCCCCGTTCCTCTGCCATCCCCCCGTTCCTGTGCCATCCCCTTCTCCAGAGCACGCTCAGCTGGAATGGAAGTCCTGGGAACTCTGCAGGTGTCTGCAGGAGTGTGCAGGGATGTGCCCAGGTGTGCCTGGGTGTGCCTGGGTGTGCCCAGGTGTGCCCAGGTGTGCCCAGGTGTGCAGGGGGGTGCAGGCACACAGGGAGAGGAGCCAGCAGTGCATCCCATCTGCTCTGCCAAAAGGAGCTCTTTGCCTGTGTGAGCAGGTATCTGCTGCAGAGAAAAGGGCTGCTCTTTCCCTTCTGGCTTTTAAACATCATTCCTCTCTCAGCCCTGTGCTAAAGCCATTCCCCACCCACTGAAATGACTGTGCTAGTGACCATGGGGCCTCCACAGCATCAGGGAGTGATTAGTGAATCACTGCAATTTCTCAGGTTTCAGAGCCAGGGATTATCTTTATAAATGCACCCAACACTGCTATAGATGAGCGGGATTGGAAAGGTCTCTGTTCTTCAGGGAACCCCAGCATCCTGTTTTGCAGCATTCATCTTCAGGCTAATGAGCAGTACAAATCTGCATCCAGAGAAAAATTAAAGCCACAGCTAATGGTAGCAACGAAATAAGTGGCAAAAGACAAAATGTAAAGAGCTTTGAATGCTGATACATTTCAGTGTGACATGATAATGCAAAAAGGTTGCCAGTGCTGCTATTATTTATAATTCCCCAAATGTCTGAATTCCCTCCAGCCAGCATACATTAAGCACAATCCAGGGCATATGCCACAAATCATATTCAATGATGAAAAGTCAGGGGAAAAGCAAGAGCTCAATCTCTCTTGATTACAGCAGCCAAAGATTCCTTTTTCATAGACTGCCAGTACTAATGAATGGAGAGGACACAAAAGGAAAACAAAAATACTCAATTCAACGTACTTCATGTGCCAACAGATGTATCTGCTCATAAACTTGATTAATTAAATGCAAACTGTTGTCAAGAAATGTTGTTCAGGGGTTTTAAGCCCTCACTCTGACTGGCATCCAGCCATGGACATGGAAGTGTGGTCCTGGAAAGCTGCATGGGATTTAGCTCTGGGATCCTGGCTACAACCACTGCTGCACAGGAGGGCTGGTATTTTTGAAGAGATCCATTTTGTGGTGGAGAACAGTAGGTCTCCAAAGCTCTGCTAGAGCATGATTGATTTTGTAAGATGTGTCTCGCTGCTGTGCCAGTACAACTGGAATACAGCCTCAAAAGCAGAAGCTGGGCCTCATGTTGACTCACAAAAATCTCTGATTTTCAACATGCAGCTTTCCATCCAGAGATCATTTCATTGCAGACAGTGCTTCTGAGAAGATCTAACATTTCTGAAGCTACTGAAATATGTTCAGTGTTCAGGATAAGTTTTGAGACCCGAAGAGAATTCCATAGCACGAAGATCTGTCTTTGAAAAATTCAGAGGTCAGAGTTGAGCACCCCTCAGCTGCAGCAATTTGTTACATGTTCCTAGCAATGCATTCTTGCTAGAGGATGGCAATGTTTGCCTTGCAAAGGTTGGCTATGCTTTTAAAATCCACCAGCTCTCAGATCTGCCCAGCCTGAGCAGTGCTGCCATTGTTAATGACAAAGTGGGAAACTGTGTGGCAGGGTCTGGCACAGCCCTCTCAGAGCTGCCTCACCAGCCTTGCATGGCCATTTTTAGCCTTGCTGGCTGAAATCAAACCTGGCAGTGCACCTGGCAGGGCATTTTTTTTGTTTTTGAAGGATGGTTGGACTTTGCTCCAGTGGGTTGGGTGGCTGAAGCAGGGTTGCACCACCACTGCAGGTCAGGCTGGGCTCCTGTCATCACCTGTCTTTGCTTTTTCAGCTGCTACTGACACATTTTTGTACCTAACATTAACATTTCAGTTGTTCTCAGGAGAGCAGCCCATTATGTATTAGTCTCACTGATGCTGCTCTTCTGCTCTGGTTGGCAATGCTGATTATGTAAAGGAAATTTAATGTTGTAAATAATTAAAATTTTATACAAGATTTTGGCTACTTTTCAGGAGTAAAAAGAAATAAAAGAAAATGTATGCAGTGAATTTGAAAAAATGTTCAAGTCTTCTAGGAAGTGGGGAGACAGCTAATAATATATAATTAACATATCTTCCTTTCTTCCCTTGTTGGTGCAGACATGCCTTTAGATGAAAAGCATGGGAAATTAAAGTGTGTGGGACTGAATAATGTTGAATTTTATGTAAGTTCAACCTAGTCACCATCTACATGTGTTATGGAGAGGGCAAGCCTGCTCCTGCCCAGGGATCTCATCCTGTACTACCTTTATACAGGCTTCCCCACGGTGCCATGCCTGGGGTTTTCCTCCAAAAGGAAGGAAATGATGGCCTATCTTTTTCAATGCTGTCAAGGAATTCAAAGTGTCCAAAAGGACTACATATTAAAGGGTAGTTCATTCATTTAGGGTTGAACATTTTGATTTAAAGTTCACCTCATGTTTCCATCAGACCTCCTGAGGTGGCACATCACAGCTCAGCAGCCCACAGTCAGGCAAAACTTTTTAATGTCTGACTCTGGAAGGACACAGTCCATTGAGGAGGCTCCTGAGCTTTCTGACAGGAATCCAGGCAAACATGAAAATTAAAGGTTCAGAGCCAGCAGCAGCAGATATTGCTGCTGGCAGCATCACTCACCACAGAGCCCAGGGCAGGCTGCTTCTTTTGGAACCCCAGGTCACTTGCACTATGAACAGCTGGCAAGGAGCAGCCCTTCACACAAACCAGAGACTTTCTGATGCTAAAAATGTACCCTGGGCCTAATGAGGCAGATAGGATACAGAAGTGCCAGGTGTGGCTGTACCAAAGAGGTGCCTCTGTGCCCAGCAGAGGCACTGCCTGTGCACAGCCCAGTGCCCACGTGGATCAGTGGGAATGTCCCCTGTGGCACCACCAGCTTGCTAGGGACAGAATGGGGCTGGCTTCTGATAATTGTAGGTGATGGGAGGTACTCACAGAGACTTCTGTTGTACTAACACTCATAATTATGCAAATCCAAACAGATAAATGGAGGTGGGTTTTGCTAAGAATTAGAGACTGATCCTTGCATTTTACTGTGATGCACATAAGCTGGTTTTGTAGCTACTGGTTTGTAGTCCCTGGTTATTCAGAGAGTGCAAGAATTTGCTGCACTGCTTGTCAGAACTATTGATGGCTCCTGGTAGAAAAGCTCTGACTAAAGGTCAGGGGCAGATGAGTTTCTCGCTCACCCCAAAGCTGACATTTGCAGCCTTGTAGCCCAGGGGAACAAAGGCACAACAGCCACTTTGCAGCCCTCAAACCCTCTTATTTCCTTTGGAGGAGCCAAAGGCTTCTGGCCTGGTGCAGGGACAGAAAGCCTGTGCTGTGGGATGGGCACAGCAGTGTTCAGCAGCAGGGTGTCTCTACTGCCTGTGCTGAGCCCAGTGCTGCTGTGTGCCCCGTGCCCCTGGGCTGCAGCCTTGGCGAGCAGCCTCACCCAGGGCTCCATACCTGCCCTGTGTTGCTAAAACATGATGAGCTGCCAGAACATGCCTCCTTCCATCACACAGAGCTCATCCTGAGTCCCAGGTGCTCCCTCCAGGGACAACACCAGCTTCAGCTGCCACCGGGGGCTGTTGCACCACTTACAGCAATCACAGGAGGGTTTTCAGCACCCCAAACAGGGCAACAAAAAGTCTCTTCCTGACAAAAGGCCTCTCTCAGCACTCAATAAATCCATAATTTCATCTCCAAATATTTATACATTCTACTTTTCCAGTCATGTAAGTACCACTGATCCTGCATCCCCTCTGGCTGGGCTAATGGAACAAAGTGAAGCAAGACAAACATTTTACAGCTCCACCACTTGAAAAAGAGATCTGGAAACTTCCAAGTCTTGATACCGCACCAAAATCACAAAAGGACAGCATTCCATTGAGTTCAGACTAGCAGCCTCAAAGATATTAATTTCCTGAAGTCAATGAAGACAGTGAGACAAGAGATTTTACTTAAACTATATATTTTTACATAAAACAACTTTATGTTACAATAAAATCAGATAAAAATCACAAAGTTATATAATAAGTTCATAAAGAAAAAAATCAAGTTTTCATTTTATAGATATAAAACCCAGCATTTACTGCTACTAGGAGTCTAAATATTAACATTGACTGTCTATGGTCAATTTGAAAAAAAGAAAAAAAAGAGGATAGTACTTTTTTACAGCAGACAAAATGAGGTAAGAGATGTTTTTACAATGATCCAACTGTAGTAAACACTTCAGTTTTCATTGAAACATATACTAAATATAATAAACCCAAATAAAAATATACATTTAGAGCACTGCAGTGTTTTCCCACAGTTGTATATCAACAAATTTTCATTCACTAAACTTTACTTGAAACAGTAAAAACAGGGTGTATGTTTATCTTTAGTACTAAAACCTCATAATAATCTAAATATTTTGGTATAGCAGACCACACTAGTACACTCTCAGAACTTTCAACTACAAGGGATATATTCATGTTAAAAACGATGTGCTTTGTTTGTCATTCATGATGAGACTTATAGAATATTATGTTCATGATCACTATTAGGCAATTAAATAAAAACATCTAAGTGCTGCAAAATACTCTTTTACTGAGCATAGCTTCCTCATCACATTCCCAGGTTAATCAAAATCCTGCAAACTTAGAAGCTTAGTTCACAAATCTTACTTATCAGTCTTTTTAGCTAGTATATGGCTAAAATAATTATTGCTGACCAGTGTTAAAAAAACAAACAAACCCAACCCAAACAAAAATACCATAGCAGACAGATTTTTCTCAAGTGCCTTTCTTGTATGTACCATTATTATTAGGTATGTACCTTTATTAGGTAACTAAATTAACTAACTTTCAAAATGTGCATAATAAATTTTTGGAAGTATAGGCACCTTCATCTGAAGATTGTATGTTCAGGCTACTTGCTTAAAAAAAAAAAAGAAAAAAGAAAAAAAAAGTAGAAGAGCTAACATAAAACACAGTAGAAAATCAAAGGCTGGACATCCAACATCCCCCAGGGATGCAGGCAAAGCCCTCCTGGCCAGGACCAGCTCTGCCCACAGCCTGCAGGAGAGTCCTCCTTTGGGAAGCACCTTCATCACATTTATCATTCACCTCCTGACTCTATTTCACTCATCATTTGCTGCAGAGAATGGCATTTAAGATGTGCAAACTTCCTGTCAGGTTTACATTCCAACAGTGAGCCTTCACAGCATCCCTGGCCAGGCTGGGTGGGCCAGCTGGGGCTCTCTGCCTGCAGGGGTTTGGATTCACCCTGTGACTCTGGATTGCTTTGCCTGACCCACAGGTGCTTGTTGAGCACAGCCATGGAAAGAAAAATGACCTTAGGGCAGCTTTCTGTCTTACCATTGCTAAATCGTGCCCACAACCAGACCCTGCAGGGCCAGCCTGGGACTCCCTGCTGCCCCTCAGCTCCCAAAAGCTGGACCTGCCCTTCTGCAAGGTTCCTTCTGCTGCTGAGGCCCTGTGGGACAGGAACAGCTTTTCCTATTTCTGGCTGGAAGTGCCTGACCATACCCAGAGCAGTGGCTGCACAGCTCTCCAGCTCTGTGCTGCCCTTGCACCCTGACACCCCCCGTGTGATATGCTGAGGAATTCTGATATTTACAGAAGCCTGGAACTGCCTGGACAAAGGCAGGGGGGTGGTGGATCACTGTGGCCATCCAGAGCTCGTGGGCAGAGCACATCTGTCACTGAAATCTCTGCTGAAACAATTGCCAAAAAATTGGCTGCTGCTGCTGCCTCCCCTTACACTGCTTCCCTCCAGATTTAGCACTGAGCACACATTGAGCTGAGCGACCCCTGAGAGGGCTTTTATCTTTGTTCATCCATAGGCTCAGGAAGACAGCACTACATTCCTTACAAACCACTGATGCTTTCAAGAGTTTTGCCAAGATAACTCTTTGGAAGAGCCTAAGGAAGAGCTGAGAAACTCCCACCACTACAAGGTGCTGACAGTAACAGGGAATTTTCCTTCTGTCACTTATGATGCAGCCAAAGGTGGCAAAAAATTAAGAAGAAAAAGAAACGAACACTTGGGGGAAAAATAAACAGCACAGAGAAGAGAGCAGAAGTCTCTGGACAATTTGTGCCCTGCTGCCAGTGCTCCCTGAGCCCAACAAGCCATGGAGCAGTCACTGGCCAGGGCAGGAGAGCCCCTGCCTGAGCACCACAAGTGCTTTGGCTGGTGCCCTTGTAAGACACTGGCAGTGGCAGGGACAGCAGGCAGGCCAGCAGAAACCCTTCCTGCTCACCTTAATTCAATCAGCAGCTTTAAAAAATTGTTCTCCCTAAATCACTCACATAAAAGCCAAATCAGGTGTTTGTCCAGAAAAAAAGATATTGTCTAAATAACATTTGTTTTCTGGCCACAGATGAACCCAGTGTAAAGCTGTTTTTAGAAAGTACATCTTTTGAATGCTCGGATACAGAAAAGCACAGGGTGGTGTTGAGTTTCTTGAAGAAAAGACAGTTTTCTTCCAGTGAGCTCACTTAGTGAAGGAGACACCAATTAGGTGTAGACAGAACACTGCAAAGTACTGCATTTGCTGAAAATGCACTTCTAGGCCAAACAGAACTACTTGTGAAGTTGAGTCAGAATTGGCAAAGAAAGACTCAGCCAAGTAATAAAAACCCAAAAAGGTTAACCTTCTTTATTCTGAGCTGTGCAACAAATTTCCATTTTTTCACTTTGAAATAATTTATTCCTAATATGAGACTAAGGCATTTTCCAAAAAGTGACATAATATATCTAATGGAATATTCTTTCCCCTTGAAAATAACTCTATCCATTTTTATGTCACTTTTGCTTTTATGTGATACAAGGTACACCTGTTTCTCCTTTTGTCAAAACCCCTCAAAGCCTAGCATTATTCAGCAGCTCTAAGAACACCTCAAAGAGGCATCTCACCCAGAGGTCAGCAAGCCACACTCTGTCCTGGTGTCACAGGAGGCCAGCCCAGATTTTTCTTGCTGGAGCTCCCAGGCTGAGATGCCAGGCAGGCAGGATGGGAGCGTGGCAGGACCCGTGGGGGTGCAGCTGACAGAAACCCACCTGGGAAGTGCCAAGCACGTGTCCTTGGTTAAGGAAAGACCATGGAAGTGAGGTAGGAGAGATCCTGCCATAAAAACCACTCAGAGAGAGAAACCTGTGTCCAGAAAGGGAACTTGTGGTCACCCAAGGTGAGGTACAGCCCCCTGTAAATTGTAAATGTGCTCAGGCTGGGAGGGAGTGGAGCGCTGACCAAGGCATTGCTGACAGGCACAGGGAGACCAGGATTAACCCAGCACTGTGTAACAAGTAAAACCAAGCTCTGCAGATCCTCTCTTGGACAGGGATAAGTATTTCTTGGCCCTAGCAGTGTTTGGGGCCATCCCTAAGCAGGTGTCGGCCAGCTGAACTCAGGGTGCCCACAGAGACAGGCGAAATTCCAGCTGTGCACAACAGGAGGGTCAGTGCATGCACAGGATGGTGTGTGCAGTTTGGCTGCCCTGCTGCTCCCATCAGGACAAAGGAGGCATTTCAGTGCTGGGATGAGTCTCAGAGGAGCAGTGTGAGGCTCTGAGTTTGGCACAGGGGCTAGTGCTGGGCCACCAGACAGCACCAAGGAAAACGCCGTGTGTGACACCATCGGTCCCCTGGGTGGGCACAGGGGCAGGGACAGGGACAGGCCAGAGAGGGCTGCTGCAGCTGGTGCCCAAACACTCCTGGGAGCAGGCACTGCCATTCTTTTCTTTCTCTTGAAGAGGAAAACTACAAGGAAAGAGATGGAAAGCTTATAAGAGATGGAGTTTTGGGGAGTTCAGGTGACTATACACAGAAGCTCTCAACTTACTGCTGTTGGGAATGAAAAAGAAAGAAGGCAATTATAACAAGCCCTTGGAGGCTTGAAGGACAGAATCTCCCACAGCATAAAGCTGTGCACAGGCATCCCTAAGGACTCAACATCAGAGCAATAGCAGATATGTGATACAAACATCTGGGGCAAGACAGAAGAGACAGGGCAGGGATTTCTTTAAGGACACTCCATTGCTCCTCTGGTGGGCACTAAGCCCCCAGAAATAACAGCCTGTGACACAGCTATGCACTGGCTTAATGTGCCACCATCAAGCTCCATCTGTTTAATCGATGCAATCCCATGGAAACACTTCTCTTGCCATTTAAGAGTGGCTTCATACATTCCTAATGAACTGGATCTGAGCTAGACCTGACTAAAGTGGAAAACAAAGATCTGGATTAAAGCAGATAATGTAATCTTTTAACAGAGTCTTTTGCATCCTTTTGCCCAGCATCGTGTTAAAAACAATTCATGTTAAAACAGAGAAGCCCTCAGCAGTAAAAGGAAGACAGGGCAGGGTCCTTGGTGCAAAAGCAATGAACCACTGGGAGGAACAGGGCCCTGACTGCCAGTATTGCTTGCAGCTCTTAATTGTGTTATCCTGTGGCTCCCAGCTGATGCAGGGACCAAAAAGCAGCATGGGAGGAGAGGAGAAGCAGGATGAGCTGCCTGCTAAATTATGGTGTATATCTGACTTTCTATCAAATAAAAAGACTAAAAATGGAGACTACTTGTGCACAACCACACACTTGCTGACGTCATTTTCAATTTTGAGAAGTCTGATCTAACCCCACATTATGCAACTGTTGAATCTTCCATGCTGGCAAAGTCTAATTTTCACACGCCTACATGCTATGTACCTGATTTTTATTTTTATTTTTAAATATCAACAGCCTAAATCAATTTTTTAAAAAGGAGATGTAAATGGTCATAATGGTTATGAAATGTCCTAGCTTTACATCCATTGTTTCAAAGGAGTAAAAGCAAAAACACTCAAAGTCCATTCTAAAAAACAGGCAATGAAGATAATGTAACAGTAAGAGATGAAATGAAAATTCCAGGGACAACTGCAGATCCTATCTCCACCTCGGGGATTATACATTCATCTGCAAAAAAGTATTCCATGCATGTTTCATCTACAGCCCACCTTTCTTTTAAAGGTCACTTTAATAATCAAGATGTGCCAAAAAAAGGAAATTCCTTTTTTTGCACTGAAATTCCAAGAAAAGCATGGCCATTTTGTAGCAGTCCCTGCTGGCAAGCACTAAAACAGTGCTTAGCCAAACTGTCTTCTGAAACAAGCAAATTACAATGTCATGTACACAGAAGTACTTTCCTGAATGAATGAATTAATTAATTAGTTAAACACTCTCAAAACAGGTTATGGAGGAAGAAGAGAAAGGAGCTGAAGGAAGCCCTTGGGGAAAGGGCAAGGGATTGCCCTTGGGCTGGATTCTCCTCTCTCACCCTTTTTACACCCCTCTGTGATGAACTGAACTTCCTTCTCACTGAAGGCCAGGGTATGAGCTTGCATTTCTCAACACACTCTCAGAGCTGCTGAATAATCAGTTCAAGAATAAAAGAGCATTTCTGCCTCTGGGGTTGAAGGGATTTTTTTTTTTTTTTTTTGTACAACCTAACTTGGTGACTAATTCCTACCCTACTGCCAGGGAATGCAGAAATCTTAGGAAAGAACTTGGATTTCCTGTGGCCATTGCCCTGGCAGTCTCTTGGGCAGAAATTTGCTTCTGAGCAACACCTTCCAGTAACCTGATGATGCTTTTCAGAGCCACGTCTCCTTCCTCACTGCTGCAGATCAACAACAATCAAGTTGCACGCAGAGGGGCATGAGTCCTGTGCAAACCAGCAACATAACACTTTTAAAAATAAATATCTGGTCCCCAGACTCAGGTGGGCATTTTTCAGAGATGGAACTACATGGGTTCAAAGCTGAAGGCCAGAGAGAGGTGATGCTGCTAAGCAAGAGAAGCTGTTCTCACTGACTGGTGAGACACATGACTTCAAGAGCTGAAACTCATTTCTGCCTTGTTGACTTTGTGCTGTATGGGTCCAGGCAAGCACACGAAACCTCCATCAGAGGTTATCTGAAATCCACTGCATTTTTTTTTGGCTGAATTGGGCCTGATTGACATGGTCCCTAAAGATCCTGGTATCTGTGAGAAGTGATTCTCCTGACTGCAGCTCATCACAGGCACATTTTACAAACTGCAGGGGCTCCAGCTAATCTCTCTGCTCCACCCTGGAATAAAGTCAATTCTGCTAAGAGTGCTGATAGCCCAGACAAGAAAAAGACTTATTTTCTGTTTCTATGGTTGCAACAGCCCTTAAGAAAGATATAAATTTCCCTGCAACAACTAACTGCATATTCATTTTAAGGTAGATCTAGTTCCAGATTCCTGAGACAGAACCCTCTACCTGTTCCCAACCCCACAAAGCCACAGCAGCAATATAGAAAGTTTCTAATCTCAACAGAATTCAGTGAGCAGCATGATTGGTTTGGTAAATAAACAAACAAAAAAAAAGAAACCCACCAAAAAAACCCCACAGCAAATTTTCAGCCTCTATGTACAAAACCAATGCAAACAAGTGGAACATTCTAGTTATATTTTGTAAAACACACGTTTGGGATCAACAAAACATCAAACATCCAGACCCTAGATTACAAAAAAGATCTATTGCCATCTAATTGTCAACCCCAAGTTTAGACAGTCCTTGTCGGAAATCATGTAATTCATCTATCTTCCCGTCTAGTACATCTAAAAAATTCTTTAATTCAGTTTTAAGGTTGGTCTGCCTGTGTTTGTTCTCTTCGACTTCTGTCCTTAGCGTTCTGACTTTCTCTTCAAGATCTTTGTTCTTCTTCTCAGCAGCCTTAAAGACAAAAGAGACAATAAGATGAATCATAGAGAAGAAGGATGAACAGCATTTGATAAATTAAAGCAACAAATGGCAGCTGGGCTGTGAGAGTTTGCTCCAACTTCTGCAAACTGATTAACACAAGCACCTCTGAGAGCAACTGACATGAGCGTGTCAGATTAAAAGCCCATGCAGGAAAGGACACAGATTAACTGGAAAAGATGCTTTGCATCAGACTTTGTCATTTGGTTGATATCTTCAAATTCAGCTGCATTTAAACATGAACTGTGCATAAATTTGTGTCATTGCTACAGTTGCAGAATTAGACACTGTGCCATCAATTACATATGGAATTATCTACGGTGGTTTAACCTTGAAAAACAAACTTAGGAAATACTGTCTGAGGAATAAAGTTGCTTCATTCAGCACTTTGGGATTTATTGGTGGTTTTTTTTTTAATCCTACTTTGCCTGATGGCTTATTTATTGATTGGATTTTACCTCATCGATGAGACTGCACATTTTTGCTCTCTTTTCATATATTGCATTATTGCATTTCCACAAGACCCGACTGGAGGAGGCAATGCCCCAAGTCCAGCTGCTGCCTGGGGCAGGGCTCCTGCCAGCACTGCTGGAAAGGGATGCCACAGCACAGGGACACATCCCCAGGTGAACCTTCACCCTGGTGCTGAGCAGCTTTGCTCACCCGCTTCCTTCCCCAAGCCTGCCCTGCTGCACTGCAGCAATTACCCCCAGCTCTTGGGGAGCTGCTCAGCACACGTGGCAGTGCTGCAGCTCCACAAGCCCAGAACAGCAGAAACATGGGACACAGCCTGGAATTGCAGGAGATGGATGCTACATGATGCCAGGCAAACCAATTTCTGCAGTGGAGCTACTTCACCACTCCTGTGCTGGGAATGGCACTGTGTATTTTGCATGTAATTAGCATTTTTTGTTTTTACAAACTGGACCTCTCTTGCCTTGAAACACTGAAGTCTGAATAGAGTAATGCATACAGCTGCAAGGAAAAAAAAAAGTCAAGGAAAGGTACCAACTATTTTGAAAGTAATTTCACTGCTAACTGTACCTGTAATTGTTCAGATACAGATTCACATTCTGACATTAGCTCTGGTATAATTTCACCCTGCTTTCGGAGCTCTTCCAGTTCCTTTGAAAACATAAAAGAAAAAATATTAGTGCAAGCTTCAATTTAAAACATAATGAAAATCTGAAAAGATGAAATGGCTTTGCATATTTTATTGTATTCTTCACAGTATTTGGATGGAAAATAATCAAAATAACCTGCCTGCGTTCCAAAATTGCTGATTTTCTACAAAAATACATTTTTCACTAAATTTTTTTTACTTTGCATTTCTAAAACAGGCAATGTAATCCCATCTCTTGCATGAGTTCCATGAATTCTATTAATAAAATCTTAACCTAAACCATGTAACTAGGCAAAAGATTTATTAAGTATCAGAGAAATCTGAATGGCTGTAATGCTACAAGCAATTTATAGATGGTAGCAAAGAGCAAATGAGACAACTTCAGTGACATGTGACAGTAAAAAAAACGGCCAGTGGCTTTACCAGCTGCACATATAGAGACATCATTACAGAACACAGGTGTAATGGGCTTTTCTCCATGGCACAGCTCTGAGATCCACCACCTTCCCCCTCCCCCAAAATCTGTATTTGGTTCTGGCTCACTACCCAAACTGAGCAAATTTCATGAAGGGAATTAATGGAAAGAGCAACAGAAGGAATTCACGTCTCTGTTGGAAATTAGGACAACTTGACTTGAAAAAAAGTGCAAGATCCTCCTCCAGAAACTGCCCATGCAGGTGATGATCTCCAGAGAATGCAGCAGGGGTGCTCCCCTGGACTACCTGGACTTGTGCAAAGCATTTGCCACTGCTCCACACAGGAACCTTGCCCAAAATCAGAGAGATGTGGATTTGGGGGAGGAACCACTTGGTGGACAAGCACGAGGAGGGTGTCAGCAGCTTCTCTTGCATGGCAATGCCATCAGCACACCTCATGGGGGTTTGGATTCCAGACCATGAAAGATTACTTATGGGTAGTTCAGAGCTAACTGAGAACATGCTAATGTAAGCATGAATTTTTAAACAAGTTAGTGTATTCTCAGTGTAAATGGAAGACAGGCTCATAAAATGCACAAGTTGATCAATTTTCTGGTCATTTGGTACAGTAAAAATGTGAACCTTGAGGAGAACTCAAGGAGAGAATAAGGGCTGTTCTACATGCTACTGCCACAGGAAGGTTGGGAAGACAGCATTACCATTTCCTTTGAAATACAGAGCTGAAAAACACTGTATTTATGACAGTGTATCCATCTCCCTAAACTATTTCCTTTCAGCACCACAAAACCCTTAAGAGCAGAGCTTTTAAGAGCACCAGAAATTACAGAGATGCTGTAATGGCACATGGCAAACTTTACTGCACTGCTTCTCCTCTTCAGCCAGCACAGAGCATTTGGTCAGTGTGACAATGGAAAAAAAAAGAGCTTCTCAGTATTTTCCCCACTCTTCTGGGGTTCCAAACCATCATCCTCCTTAGGAAAATTAACACCCTCTAATATCAAAAATGACAAACTGGGGTACTCTACATGAATCTGAATTTCTCATTCTTGGCATTAGTCCTGAGATCAGGGTGAGACCATAAACCTGCAAAGCTGCAAACTATGAGCCATCCAGAAAAGAAAAAGGACTTGTTACACAAATGCCAAATTATTTTCTAAATGATGTCTTTTTAATGGCAATCCTGATGCCTACAGGAATTTTTGGCACAGGGAGAGTCAAATGAATTTGTTCTCACACACCTGTCTGGCCCTGGGCATGAAGTTTCACCACTGGCTCTTCTAAGGACAAGTGTTGTGTACACAAAAGCATCATTTTCTAACCCCTGCCAAATTACAGTGTGCAGCCAGAGGACATAACACATCATGGAACTTGGATGGAGAAACACTACCAAACAAGGGACTGTCCATGGAAAACCTAGAAACAGGCAACACCCCAAGACATCAGGCTGCTGCTGGTGGCAGGTGAGCCACTCCATAAATCTACACCCAAGGAGAGGAGCAGGCAGTCCCACTCAAACATGAAAATGCCTTTTCTGTGTTCAGGGCACTCACCAGCTCTTTGTCCTGAAGCTCTGTTTCCAGTTCCTGGAGACGTCTACTCAACTGTGCATTTCTTTCCTTCTCTTTATTTATTTCATTGCACTGTTCCTCTAGTTCTTCAATCTTTAAGAAATGTCAGACATTAGGTGAAATTTTTCAAATTTCTGAAAATCTGGGGCAGAACACAGCTGATGAAATGGACATGGGATCTGTTTCCTAAATCCCAGCATTTGATTCACTGCAACCAAATTATCACTTCTTTCCTTCAAAAGAGTCAATTTACACATCCACTAGGAAACCCTGGGTCTGTATTTATTCTCTCTTACAGTCTCTCTTGTAAGTACTCAGGAATGCACAAAGCACTGAGCTGCTAAAATCAGTGGAACTGGGGATAAAATCTGCACTTCACTCCTCTGAGGCCAACACAAGGCTACAAGGAATGGGTTTTCTTAACACATTAGGAGAAGAAATCTCTTGGGGGTTGCTTATTATTCTAGCTGCTGTATGAGGGACACAACATCAAAACTTTGGGGGGAGAACCAGTTCAGAGCGACATCTGCAGCTTTGTTCTCTCGCCCAGGGATGTGCTTTGCTCCCTCTAAAGCTCCTGCTGCCAGCTCTGGACTCAGCTCCCAGGAGATGCAGTTCCCACAGGCCAGTGGACCAGCTCATTAAAGTATGTACTTTAATTCTCAGCTCCATGTTGCTTTGGGATTATAACTTCCCTCATTTGAAGGTAGAGCAATATGCAAAAAATTCTGACCCAATTAATAAAGGAGAAGGAACTTCCCAGGGCACTGCAGTGGTGCAATGTGAGCACTGAGCAAGAAACCTACTTGGGGAAAACCTCAGAAAACCTCTCTGTGCAGAGAGAGACAGCACATTATACAGACAGCATTGCTGCAGTCTGGTCACCAGCATGGGGACTTTGAAGAGGCAGTAAGAGAAGAGCAGTGGTGTTTTAATAATCTCCTCTTTTCTAGTACAGCTATTGGGATGTGCCATGTGTTGATGAGAACAACTTTTCCCTGTAACAGTACAGGAAGGGAAATAACTACCCTGCAAATGATGACATTTCCCCATAACACTGTTCCAGTCCCTCATCTCTCCCCTATCCACAAGAGATTGGATATAGGAACCCAAATCATGTGACAACTAACATTAATTTGTTAATGTAACATCAGTTAATACAGCTCTGGTTTGATCTCTGCATTACCACTGTGCACCCATAAAACACCAATGAATAAACAGTGAATATTGCCCTCAGAAAAAAGGGGGTTGCTCCACAAGGATTTTCAGTGCCAACAAGAAACCCAAACCCCCTCCAACACAGAAATACTACTTTCAGCCTAATGACACACAAAAAGACATTAAATTTCTTCCCTCTTCAACAGCAAACACTAAACAAAAAAATCCTCACCAGACTGATACAATCTGATCTCCACCTCAAATGTCCCAGGATCCAGCTTTTCCAAAAGCATTTAGGATGAATAAGGTGAAAATATCTCTGCAAAAGCAGTGCTCATGGAAACCAGGATTCCCCCATGCCCAGGACCCCTGTGTCCATAGGGGCTGCTGCAGATAGCACAGTATTATCTGAGAGATGGCACTAATGACTACTCTAAACCTTCACAGATTTCTGAGTTGTTCTCTGATGTAGCCACTGCTAACCCTCCATCTTATACAGCTGAGAGATGTGCTCAGTAATGAAGGGGAAAAGGCTTTTGATGATGCCCATTGGCAAGTTTCTGGATGAGATGTGCCAGGTGTTGGCACTGGAGGTCCCAGCTCACAGTGCTGAGGAAATAACTCACATCCTCATTGCAATGCACACTGCTGGGATTTGCTTCTAATCCTGGGTGGTTCCCAGGCTGGGTTCCTGTGGGAACCAGGCCACAACCTCTCCTTCTGCTCATCCATATCTGGCAGTATTTAAGTGAGCTTTGACAGGGATATGCAATGCAGTCCCACTTTCAGAAACTGTCCGTTCCTCACCCCAGCCAGCAAGCCCTGCTGACACCAAGACTCCCAAATCCTGACTCGGGGAGCTTCAGGTGATGCAGCAGCTCCTCTGCTCCCTCCCTGCCCGCTGTGTGCACAGGAAAGCAGCTGCCTGAACCCCCCCACCCACTTTTCCTGCCTAGGGTTAGGGTGAGGGTTACACCTAGGGTTAGCATCTCAGAAACCACAAAGCCCAGAGCTGCAGGCACCCTGCAGCTGCCAAAGGCATCCCAAGGGGAGCACAAAACTGCCCCAACAGGGCACCTCCCTTTCATGGCCAGCTCTATCTGCCAACACACACGGCCAGAGAGCTGCAGAGATCCCTGAGCTAGAGCCCTGCTGGGAGCAGCTGGCTGGAGGGGCAGCTCTCCTGTGGGTCTGCTCTCTACCTTGCCCCTCAGCTGGTCATTCTCCTCCTTGCAGGCTGAGAATTGCTTCTTCCAGTGCTCGATGCTGGCTGCAGACTCCTGCAGGGCCGTGGACAGCCGCGCATTGCTCTCCCGCAGCGACTGCATCTCCGTCTCCCACTTCTTCACGTTGGATGAACTGGGAAAAACAGGACACACCATGAGGTGATTTCACCTTGTGTTCTGTGAGCTGCTGCTCTTTACCTGCCTGCAAACTCCCCCACTGCGCTGTGTTCACCATTAATTTGTTGCAATAAGAGGAAGAGCACTCAGATGTGCGTAATTGCCTTTAGCCATTACATTCCTATGGAGAACAAAGCCTTAATTTGACCGCCTCTGTCAAAACAAAGGGATCCACCAACCCCAGCAGCACTGCCTGGGTCTGGAACAAAAGCCCAGCTGTCAGAGCAGGCTGTAGGGTCCAGCTGCCCACTTGCACACCCTACTGCCCACTCACCCTGGCAGTGCTGGTCCCTGACACCCCCTGAGCTGTGTGGCTGCAGCACCTGGGGCCGGGCACCTGCAGCCCTGCAGCACAGCCACTCTGCACATCTGCAAATGGCACAGCAATTCCAAATGGAAGATTTCAGGGGGTTGACATGATCTATATTTGAATTTATTTTAATGCTGAGTCTTAACTATAAAAGTGTTACATAATGCTGCAGAATTAAACTACTCATTCCCCAAAGCTTTGAGCTGCAGCACAGAGCACAAGATTAGAGGGTGAACGGGAGGAAGGCTTTGAAACTCCCTGTGTGCTACTTGCTGCCTGCCTGGGAGGCATCTTCAGCAAGAGGAATGAGCTCACATTACTGTTTGAAGCAGGTTAAGCTACTGAAATGTCAATAAAGAGAGAAGTAGTACTTCAGACATAATATATGCAACCTTGGAATTGCTCACTGGATAATGCTGCTTACAGTGATGCTTTGTTTTTTAAAGACTCTTTTAAGAGTAGCTTGATCTTGTTAGATTTTCCTTCCATTCACAGATACACATTCACATGCAAGAGGCAGAAAGGCAAAATCCCAATAGAGAATTACTCTATTTTAATGTTGTAACTTTGCATATTGCAATGCCTGGATTTTCACGACAGCTGCAAATTACTCTTCTCAGCATTACCAAATTATTTATCAAAGCAAACAGCAAAAAATGTGATTTCAAGGGGCTCTGTCCACAATTTAGAAATATCCCCTAAGATTTCCAAGCACTCTGATGAAATTATACTTCTCACTTCAACTTTTTATGGTTGAGTTCATTCCCTTTCATAATTTTAAATATCCATATCTATTTTCATCAAAGTAAGTGTAGCAAACTCAAAGAAAGATTGGCTTCACATGTTATCAGCAGCAATTGCTCCCCTATGGCTTTAATGCTATTTCTGTAGTTCTAAAACTTCCTGAAAGAAGGTGGTTATAATAGTTGGCACCAGCAGAATAAAAGAGGGCTTAATTCCTCACAAACTACATCAGGAATAAATGAAATGGGAAATATTTCTCAACTGGATACCAGGAGATACTTGCTAAAATCTGTTCATTCATCCGTTCTGCAGCACCATTTAAAATTAATTACAATCTGAATAATTTCTGTTAATGTCATTATCCATCAGATAATTACAGCACACTTTTCCAATCCAATTTAGGTTCTACAGGAACTTCACCTTTGGGCTAGAGCAAATTTTAATTTATCATTCTCAGATTTGAGATGTGCCTCAGCAGGGCCACCGTGCGACGCCTTCTCGTCGTCTGTGCCGTTCACACTTGAAGCTCGGGTGGAAGAGGGTGTTTCACGTCCAGACTCCTGCAGCACAACACACAAACCAACACTGGGTGTCTCCTGCATCTCCTGCAAGACCACAACACCAATTTCTTTGTAATCTTGATCCCACACCACTTGGCTGAGACCTCGGCTCTCCTGGCAGAGCAGTGGTAACACACACATACCCTTTTCATCTTGGCTGCAAAGCTGGTCTGTTTAAAAAGAATGAAAAAATTACAATGATACACAAATGGAAGTTTAAAGTGTTCAGAACTTTAAAAAAGTTTTTCCCCCATAAGGCTTGTGTTTTTCAAAAGTTGTTTGTTTTTTTTAAGATAATGAAACAATACAACACACAAAGTACAAACAAACAAAACTAGTACTGCTCCTACAAAGACACACTATTCACACACTGCTGGGTGCTGACCACCAACAGAGAACAAACAAAGTGAACTACAAAGATCATGACCAAAGTCTTTACAAAATGTGTCCAAAGTCAGCCACTCAGATCAATATTTGTGAGCCCCACAAATGGGGTGGCTGCAAGACTAAAACCATTCAGCAGCTTTTCCTGATCATTCGTCTGAGTCCTCTCTGATCAAAATCTGTCTGACTTTCCTCCAGACATTAGCCCAGGCCAGGAACACCTGCTGAGCAGGGCTCACTCTCACCTAAAGCAATGCACATGAAAACACAGCCAGCCCTGCAGAGAGCCTGGGACAACACTCCATTTCTACAGTCTGCAGGAAACCCAGACCTGGCTGGGCACTGGTGGCACCAGGGGTGCTGCCCAGCAGAGGGATCTGTGCAGATATACAACACATCCTCCTTCCACCATCCCTAAACCCCCTGCTCCCACACCACAGCTGCCCAGCAGAGGGATCTGTGCAGATATACAACACAGGCTCCTTCCACCACCCTAAACCCCCTGTTCCCACACCACAGCTGCCCAGGGAACACTGGACACAAAGTCAGGCAAACCAAATGCCACAGAAGTGGGTTGGACAGATGACAAAGAAGGATATTGATGAATCTCATTTACTGTCTGCTGAAGCATTACTGTCTGACTTCCCAGAGACTCCAACTGTGTTTAACAGTACAAATCAAAGGATGTATAGCTTTCCCCGTTATTAAAAAAGTTGTAACAGCTCAAGGACTGCTGAAAACAATTAGATTTAAATGAAAGTAAAGAGCGTGGACAGATGAAAAATATTCTTTTGACAATGCTAATGTCCAGCAGCTGACAATTACCTTCAGCAATCTCCATTTTATATACTTTAAGCTGGCTGCCAGAAGCTGGCACAGTCCATTTGAAAATTTAACTTTAAATTATTTATCCTGTATGTGCACAGGTATTAAAGCTAAATTACAAACCTGTGAATGATTGCTTGAGGTTTCAATTTTCTCTTGAGATCTGTCTCTTGCAAGTTTGGCAGCTTCTTTTACTTCTTGGAACTTCTCTGCAAACTACAAAAAGCATGAAAGATATTTATTAACATGATTTATCTATTAAACCATTAAGATTGCTATCTTCATATGGTATAGGTGTCCAAAAGTGAACAACTAATTTTATTAATTTAGAATTTTTGGCAAGAAAAAACAATTTAATTCTTTGGAAGGATGATTCTTCCAAAAGAAGCGGGGGTGTTTGCAGAAGAGGAACATCTCTATAACTCTGGCCAACCACAGTAAAAGCCCATGGAGGAAAAGGAACTGTTGGTGTCTGCAGGTTTGATTTGGGTCTGTTTGTCTCCTCCCCCTTGTCTGTTTCCCTTGGTGTTGACAGTGTATAAAAGACAAAAGTATTAGAGACATATGTTTGGATAAAAATAGTATCAATGTCTTCTATTCCTAAGAGTGAGTGGATTCAATTAAAGAATGCAAATAAGTTCATCTGCAGGAGGTAAGCAAGGGATTACCAAGACATAGGAAAAAGGAGAAGGAGGTAGATCTCAATGCATGATGGAGTCCTACAAAACCAGAGCTTTTCTGCTCTAATTTTCTTATTACTTTCAAAAATAAAGGTAGAAGACTTCAGATAAAGGCTTGAATACTTCCTGTAAGAGGGATATATCAAACTGGGAGAGGTGAGGGAAAGGAAAGATAAAGATGGAAGGTAAGAATCCCAACATCTGTGAGTTGCTGTAGGACATCTGCTCCAAAGCCAGCCTGGCATTTTTGAAATACAAGTATTTTCACAGCCACTCAGGGTTGCAGGGCTTCAAACACTTTAAACAGTGTTTAAAATTTTAAGGGGATTTCAAAGATGGAAAAAAAGGTAAAAGGTACAATACATAATTTGTTTTTAAAATTATGATGTATCCACTATAGGAATTGGTAACTTTATCTTTCAGCTAAAACTGCTTGGTCTTTCTTGCCTGTGTTTTGAGAAACTTGAAATGCTAGAAAGGCAAGACATTTTAGAAGTAAAAATAAAAACAGGTGTATTTATTGCACAGTTTGTGACACAAGGATTACCATTATACCCTTGGATAATTTAGAACACCTATGAAAAAACTGTAAATAAAAGCATGAAAAAACCATCCAAATTTACAGCTGAAGAATAGAAACAAACATTATTCACCTAGCAATCTTGCCTTCTAACTTTAGATTTACAGCAGGTATTTAGCACACTCTCTCAGTAAAATTTGGACTGTAGAGACCGATTAAACAAATTTTCTCCATTTGGTCTAAAAGAAATCTGGATTTACACGTGTAACACACACAAATGGCAATTTCCAACACACACACACACATATCATGGTTAAACCCTGGGATGAGCACATTCTGGAAGGTGAGTGATGCTGTGGGTGCACCCTGTGGTGTGTGGCAGGGCTGGTGGATGAGGACCAGCTGTCCTGCCCCAGAGCAGACACTGCACATGCAAGGCCTGTGCCCTGGGATGGCAGCACTTCCAGCTGATGGCACTGCAGTCACTGCATGCACAAATGACTCCATTGCCTCTCCAGCACTCCACAGATCGTTAAGAACAACCACATTACATTCGTGCCTTTAGTGATTTAACTCTAACTTTACACAAAGCATCTCTCCCGCTGTGACAGAGCAGCTATAACCAGCTGATTACTTCTAAAATATTATATCAACACTAAGTTCTACATTTGTATTTCTTGTGGATAGTGTAAGGCTGTTTTGAGTCTGTCTTTTGTAATAAATCTTTCTCTTTTATGATAAATCTCTTCATCTCATGTATGAAAAATTTATGAGGGTTCTTCATGGACGATACGAAATATGAACAGACAAAAAGAATTGGAAGTGATCTATCAAATTTTATTTTGCAGCTATCTTTGTAAAGCACACAGGAGACTGCTGTGAAAAATTATGTGAGCAGGGAAGTAAAGGACATTTTTGCACATTTCCATAATAAAAAATTGCATAGGATTGAGCGATGCTAATCTTCAATACTAACCCGATAATGACCTCATTGCATAAACGATATCAGTCATGTCTCTAGTTCACAACCCTTGCACTGAACACATTTGCATTTAGAAAGTGATTGCTGCTCTGAGAGGGGCAGTGCCAGCCCCAGCTCTGCAGCACTGCAACACCCTGGCACAGGAGCAGAGCTGGAGGTTCTGGAGCCACCCAGAGCTCGAGGCTGTCTGACAGCGTGGCACAGCCACAGGAGAAAGCAGATCTCTCTCTAGTAACCAACTGCTCTGCCCCAAACACAAATAACTGAATTTGGTATCACAAAATCATGCTCCTCCTCCAAGGTCTAAGTTGACTTTGAGCCATCAAACCAGTACAAAAAAAGGGAGCACTTAATGAATGTCAAATTCCTAATAAACATGTGTTCAATAAATGAAAACTTGGTAAGTGTGGTCTCAAGGGGCAATGAAAACCTAAACACCCAAAACCAACTACAAGAGTTCATCATGTTTCTTCTCCTGAGGTCTGTGCTTGCCCTCTGGCAAAGTTCCCAAAATCAGCAAAAAAACCCCATAAAAACTGGAGTAGGAGAGCTGCCAACTGAATCCCACCCCAATAATCCATCATGGATTAGAGGATGTGCCTTCCCCTGCCCCAGGACTGTGTGACTAAGCTGCAACACAGAGAAGATTTGCTGCTACCAACACTTGTGCAGCCTTTTGGTCAGGCAGCTACAGCCATGGGCACTGCTTGATTAGGAGTCTCGGCCAGTGAAATTTAATGGGGGCTCAAGGATGCTACTGTGCCTGGCACAAATTATTTAAAGGCTGTTCAAATCCACAGTCACCAGGAAAAAAATATATATATTCAAATAGACCTCCTTAGCATTTTATACATTTAAAAGCATGATTTTGTACGCATAAATTTTAAGCACCTGGTCTGGCATTATATTTTATGTCTCCTACTGACAAATTGTGCCAGTATTGGATGAAACAGCTGCTCCCACCCAAAGCAGGCTCATAAATATTTCATCTCCCCCTGGGTTTGCAGAAGGCTGGGCGATGTGACAGCCCTGGGGGAGCAGGGCTGTGCCATGACCCACAGCACACTCGTGCTTTTCCCGTGGCTCTCCTGGGATGAGCCCTCAGCACAGGGGCTCCCAACAAGCCTATTTACCCCAGAAAGTGCCCAGGAATTTGTTCTGTCCCAGCCAGGGCATGTCCAGCTCTGATGCCAGCTGCACCAGTGGCTGTGCTGTGTGCTGGGGCAGATTCTGCCCTGAGCCTGCAATGCAGTGACTGGCACACAAAATGTGCAGGAGTGCAGAGAAATAAAGTCCAGGGCTTCCCAGGGGCCAGAGGCAGCTGCTTTATGATGTGCAAAGTCTGGCTTTACTGGGTTTCTCACCCATATAAATCTTTGTCCCCATGCCCTTGACTACCTGCAGCTCCTCACACCCAGCACGGCAGCAGAGATCTTCCTTAACCCTTGGTGTGCAAAATTCAGCACCGCCTGCAGCAGCAGCCCTGCCTGCTCACCCCCACACAATGTCTCTTTCTGTGATTCCTGCCTCAGTCTGGCTGAAACAAGGTGAGAGCAATGCCTTGAGACCCCACTGAGGCACAGGGTGGGGAAAGGAGGGGCAGCAACTCGGGCAGGGGGGAACAGGACCCTGAGTAGGACATCAGCCCCAAGCCCTGGGACTCTCCCAATCAATGTGAATGGTAATTAGGTTACTGGGTCACAGAATGCAGTTTTCATTAATGGCTCATGTTTAATTTGAACTGCTTTTCCCTACAGGTATAGATTAATGCTTTAAGTATCTCAAGAGAAGCAAAGCATTAGAATGAGGCAATATCTTTTATTAGGCCAAGCAATACACTTAAAAATGCAGGCATTTTTAGGCATGCTAACCTCCCCTCCTGCCTCATTATTTTCTGTTGCTTTCAACGGACATTTTTCAGCTTTATTTATTTATATTTATTTTAAGCCACGGCTATTGATCTCTGGTTTAGGGAGGTCTTAGTGTGCCCTTCCAATTCCTGACTAAGCACTTCAATTATTTCCTGTAAAATAGGCAAGCTTTAATTTATATCTTTTATAAGACTATAATGATATTAATATAAAATGAAACTTGATTTTACTATTCCCAGTACACTTATACAGCTGTAATCTCACTCTCAACTCTGATCTTTCTTACTAATGGCTCAATAATTAAACTGAGAAGCACAGACAATAAAGAAGTATCTTTGTCCCATTGCTTTGCATGGTGGTAATAAAACAGGTTTTCTTATATTTTTCAGCTAGATAACTGTCAGAGTTTTGGGGATGTTTCTTTTTTAAAAAATCATGTCAAGGTATTTTTAGAAGTGCCCCCCTTAAGCTCCCTCTCAATATTCTGACCAGAATAAGTCTTTTTGCTGATTTGGAAAGCCATTCCTGCAGGTAGAAGGTTGCATTTTGGGCAGTGGGCTCTTCAGCAGATCATGCAGTGCAAACAAATGCACAAAGTGACCTGGGAAGAAGCACAGCTGGGCTGGTGCCCCTGTGCCCACATGAATAACCCAGGTTATTCACACTGGCTCTCCACTGGCCACGTGAACACTGATGAGCTGATACAGCAAAGCATTTCTTCTGAGTGTGTTTGATAAGGTCTGCAGAACATGGTAACATTTCTCTGGTTAGGGTGCAAAGTCCTCCAAATGTACCTCCTGCCTTACTACAGTGAACCCAGGGCCTTATTTCATTATTTACCTCCCTTCTCCTGAGCCAGACCCAGCAGCACCTGCTCCATGTGGCACATGGTGATGTTTAGCCCCAGCCTGCCACTGAGACACTCGTGACATGTTACAGAGGTGTAACTTCAGTAATCCAGGATTAAAAACTGCTATCCAGAGGTGTTCATTCTCCCACTCAGTGTCCAAAGGTTGCATTATATCATGTTTATCTGTTATTCAAAAAAAAAAATTATTCCCCTAGGTCCATTTTAGTCCTCCTCTATTCCCACACATCTTTTTAGCTACTATGAACACCTCTTTGCCCCAGGAGTGAAGAAAATGCATAGGTGAAATGAGCAGTCCTCAACACTTGAGTAAGCATCATAAAACATATCCATCTCCAACAACTCATTTTTAAACAAGCTCTGCACATCATGCCTTTATCATCCCTGAAGAACAGATTAATGCCATGGCACTTTTACGGGCATCCCAAGTCCAAAAATCATTTAACATATGAAAAGTAAAGTAACTTTTACCTTTAAGAAACACTTGCAAAAATGCAATTCTCTAGAAAATGCAAAAAAAAAATCATTAAGGCAGCCTTACTAAAATAAATTCCTATAACAACACCCTTGGTAGGGAAGTCCTTCTAGTGCAGTGCTCTGCCTTTCCTGCTTTAGACACCACAAGAAACAAATTCTTCTTCTGATCTTTTTTTATTAAAGCACAGGAGAGGACAGCAACCTGAGAGGCTGTGGCATGCCCAAGGACACCCTGCTGAGGTCACTTAGGAAGGCCAGTGCCAAGCAGCCAATGCCTCAGGAGTCAAGTATGTGTGAGATAAGCAGGGCTTTTTACCACATGAACAAACAATCACCTCAGCTGCTTGATAAGCACTTGACAAGACCACTACTCCAATGACAGAGGAGTATTTTCAGGTGCTGCTTATTCAGAACAAGAGGCTGCTCTAGCCTTTCCCAGCCTGATAATGTACCCAGTCCCTAGTCCAGGGAAGTGTTTCATTAACACCAAACTTAGGATGAGGTGTTAATGCAGAGGCAGTTTTGTCAGCAAGCCTGACATCAGCTCTCCCTGGCTACTCATCCCCTGCAGCAGCAGCACTCTGCCACCCACAGGCAGAGGTAATTCCAGGGATGGTAATGCTGGTAATTCCAGGGATGGTAGTGCTGGTAATTCCAGAGATGAGCAACCTGCAGTGCTGGGGAGGACCTGCAGTACCAGGCAGGTTGGAGATGTGCCAGGCTGCATTACCAAGAAGCAGGAGAGCCCTTGCAGCCCTGCAGTGAGCCCTGTTACCTTTGTCAGCTGCTGCTCAGAGGGGAAGCCCAGCCCAAACACGGTGTTGGCTCTGCTGTCTGCCCACTGCCCAAACTTCTGTGATGTCTTGGTGAAGGTCATGTTGGGGGTGATGGTGCTGTTTATGATCACCTGGTCACAGACAGAACAAAAAAAAAAAAGAAATAGAATTAAAACGTGCAAATCACATTGGAAATGCATATCCTAGCAACGGTATCATCCAAAGCAATTAGCAGTCTAAATTGGGAAATTGCTGTGTTCAGAAGATTTTTTTTTTTTCCAAAATAAAACAGTTGTTTTCTTGTCTTAATTCGTGCAGGAGTTCCGATGCTTTGTCTTGTTGTTCCATCACAGCCCTGCAGTTAAATGTGGCTGCAGGAACGTCACTGAACTCAAAGCAGGGTCAGGAGGCACAGAACCACCCTGGCAGAAATGCAGATGCAAAATCCTTTTTTTTTGCATTAGGAAGCCATACAGCCACTGCCCCAAGAGGCACCTGCTGGAGGCCTCCAAGCAGGGCACCCCCAGAAACACCTGAAGTCAGACCTGAAGGGCAGAGAGATATTTCTGCATTTTTCCATCTGTCCTCAGGCCTCCACAAGCAGGATGCCAGAGACATATAAGAAGTTCAAACAAAGCCAGACAATAAAACACAAGACATGGAGAAGCTGATAGCTTAACAGGGAGTTTAACTTGGGAGGCTGGTGAAGCACACCACCAGCAATGCACATGCAGTATCAAATTTGGGCCTTGGAACAAATGTTTTGCCTTTTTACACATGGTAAATATCTGCTTCATCACTAGCAACCCTGAGAGCAACAGTAGTTCTTGCAATTAAAGAAATAGCCAACAAGAGGAAGGCTGGTGGATGAAGTCTCTGAGGAACTTAGTGGAGCAAATATGAAATGTAATCTTGCTAAGAGGAATGAGGTATTTGTCAGTTCATTATCAAAAATCTTAACTTTATTTTCAAGATACATCATTACATTAGTCTGGCGACTTCTTCCCCTGGAAATTAATTCATGTACAATGTTCTTTCTGCTAGCAGAACAAGAGCTTTCTTTAGTAATGCCTACCATCATTTCCAAAATGCAAATTATGCAGTAATTAAGCCCAATCTGTGGGACAGTTTAATTAACATGATCAGGAAGTATCCTGGCAACATCATTTACTGTGTATTCCAAGCAGTTTTTTCCTAAGCTATCATTTACATTTAGCAAAAAGTGTGAATTTTTTGAAAATAAATTTACCAGAGGAAGATCCTTACGTGCTTCCATCCCCTCCCTGACTTCAGACCACTGTGCTGACACTTTCATTTGCTTTCTTAAAAATTACTCAACTTATTTTCCTCCTTTTGCATCATCATTTTCAAACAAACCTACGATTTTCTGCCATTCCCCACCACTGGAAGTTTCCCCAGAAGGATCAAGGCAGAGGAGAGCCAGGTGAGTGGTACCCCTGAAAATGTCCTTTGCATGGGAACAAACAGAGCAGAAATGGGGAGAGGTGACCCTGCAACCAGCACAGGTCAGCATCAACAACACAGAAGTTGTGGCTGCTCCATCCCTGGAGTGTTCAGGCCAGGCTGGATGGGGCTCTGAGCAAACTGGTCTGGGGAAGGTGTCCCTGCCCATGGCAGGGGGCTGGAGCTGGGTGATCTTGGTGGTCCCTTCCAACCCAAACCATGCTGTAGTCAGTTTTCATCTCCTTGAGTGGCCAGTGCACAGGCAGAGGTAGGAGCAAAGCTGCCCAGGTGTGTTCTCCTCCAGCTCAGGTGTGCCACAGGAACAGCCAATATAAAATCTACATGTCATTTCAGTGATGTAAATTAAAGGAAAATCAGAGATTTTATGTAGGGGGTTGACAATGCAAAGGGACTGTGATAATACAAGGATTGCATGGTGCAGAGAGCCAAAAGAGCAGGAGGAAAAGCTACCACCAACCCCAAAATTCAGGGTGCTTTCCAGAAACTTTAAAGAAAGTGCTAGATTTCTGCTTTAAAAAAAAAATCTTACATCAGACAGATGAACCACTTGCAAATGTCTAGCTTCTCAAGTTACAGAGTTTATTTTAAAAACTAAAAACTTTCCAGAAATCTCAAGCCATAGAAAGTATTATTTCAGTCCTGCTCTGCCTATCAACTTAAGACACCTGAGGAAAAAAAAATTAAAGTGACCAGTTTGACTGAAAGGCAAAAGTTTTACTCACTGACAGATGACCCTGAGTAGAATAAAATTCCTCCATGCCTCCCACAATAATAATTGAGAAAATACAAACATATTAAAAAACCACACTAAAGTTATCTTTCCCAACACAGTTCAATATTATGAGACGTGATAAAAGCAATAATGAAGGCTGCAAACTTTAAACCAAGGAACACCTTATTGAGCAATGAAATGCACTACATTAGATGAGCACCTTGATTTTTTTCTGTGGCCAGTGGAGAATCCAAGGAAAGGCTGTGGTGAGCACACACCCCCGAGAAGCTGACAGTTCATCTGGTAAATTTATAATAAGCTGCTGTTAGTGAAACTGCCTAGAAGCTGTCTCTACTTTTCCCCTTAAATCCTCCTCTGCCAATCAGGCACTCCAGAAATGCTGCATTCCTACAGAGAAGTGGAAACCGAAGTAGAAGCTGAGGAGATTAAATCAGAGCTCATGTTTCTGTGAGTTCAGAGGAGATGGAGGCTGTGGGTACATCGAGCTTATTCACCTGCTCCTCCTGCCCATCCCCACCCCACCTGTACATTCACTTCCCAGATCTGGCCATCATTGCAGAGCAGGGACACTCCACTGGAAAGGCAACAATCATGTTGGCTGTGTTTAGGAGAGAGAAAGGGTGCTGTGCTTCCAAAGAACAATGAGCACTGAGGCTTGCAGGTGCTCCTGCCAGGTAACCCAGCCTGCCCCCACTCCCGTGGGACCAGAAGGAGAGTGCTCCCCACCACTCCTCCATCCTCTGGGCACATGATCTCAGCTGGGGCAGGAGGCAGGGGGAAGCATTTGTGATCACCACAATGGGAAAGGTCAATTAAACTGGGAAATTTTTCTTTTCTTTTTTTTTAGTGAAAGTATAAGCCAGAATTTTCAAATTTCAAAAGGAGAGAAGTAAAAGGGCACTATTTTGCTGCAGGCAGGATGAGCCACCAGGCTCTTTTCCATCCCTACCTGCAACCCAGCATGATAATTCTATAAGAAAAGGCCACTCATCAATTCAAATGAGCCCTTATGGAATACTTTGCATTTGGTCCTCATTTGTATAATACACACACAATGAAATTCCAGCCGCACCATAAAATGGAATAAACTTGTGGACTTTCATCCAGGATAATGGATTCAGAAGACAAACTGCTCTCTAATCAAATGCAATCAATCCCTGAAGTGGTTAAAGAGTTCTCCCTAAAGACAAAGGCAAAGAGAAGTATAATATAATAAGCACCTTACAGAATAATAAACCCATTCATCATACTCACTTGTCTACATGTGGTTAAAATAAAATCTGCCTTTGCACTCACCTACATGCAAATGTATCAGATGGCAAACATTCCTGATACACCTGCATGAGCCAAGCAAGATCTCGTACTAATTTCACTTCCCTTGGGAGAAAATCAAACCTGAGATGTAAATTTTTATCTGAAGATGACACAGAAGCATGCTCACAGCACAAGGCAGTGCTACCTCACCCAGAAATGTCTCCAGACATTTAGGAACGCACTGGGGGCATTCATCAGATAAAAGTGAATGCAAATAGGCTGGTGTAGAGCAGAACATTCATGGGCTGAAACACACCCATCCTGCTGCCTTCCCACGGAGAGAAACTGCCAAATAAATCAAGAAGGAAGAGGTCACAAGACGACCTGAGTGCGTGGAAGGAGGAAAACGTGCTGGCAGCTCCTGCTGCTCATAACGTACGAGCAGAGCCCACAAATGCAGCTGCTGCTTCTTTTAGGGGAACACTTGCAGTATCTGAAGAGCTCCACTCCTGCACACCCTGCACCACGACAGTGCAGTGAGGGGCAAAGCCCATGTGGCTGTGGAAATGCAGTCCCCAGGCTGCTGCCCTGCTCACACAGGGTGGGCAGGCAACGCTGTGAGCGCGGCGGGGGCACACACGAGCTCTGCCAGCCCCAGAGCTCACCCTGATCCATCAGCCCTGCCAGGGTCACAGGGGGGAAAAGCTCAGAGAGAGCACAGCTCCAAGGGGAGGAGGAGGAGATGAACACACCATCAGGAATCTGCCAGGACACGCACCCATGGCCATGCCAGCCAGCCCTGCCACCAGCTCATCTACTCAGAAAAAGGCTGAAATAACAGCTGTGAAATAGCTAATACATGTATTGGCCAATGGATTTTCAAACTGTGTGAAATTAAATCAGAAAAGGACACCTTATTCTGGGACAAGAGTGCCAGATTAGGAATAATTCTGGAATTTCCCCTTTAAATTCACATCACCTGTTACTCTGACATAACCACACCTCCAGAAAAGCCCCAAGGCTCCAAGCCATAAGATCTACTCCTTAAGACAATACTAAAATCTTCCCATTTCATTTTCACACCTCTGAATATGTGCTTCCAGTTTGCAGCCCTTGTGAAATTTAATTTCCTCAACCCACCAGGCTGCTAATCTTCAGTAAAGATGTATCCCAGTCTAAAAACAGAATTGCAGAAGGAGAGAAGCTGCTAATCCTCTGGCCATAGCTATCACAGGCTCAGCAGGTTCTTCCAGCTCATCAAGTCGACATGAATCAGAAGGGCTTGTGACACAGGATGTGAAGATGAGGAGTCAGAGGTGGATTTGCAGACAAATTCTTCCTTCATCCCAAATATTCAGCAATATTTCTGTGGAATTAGCCCATCCACATTTCCAGGATCTGTATTATCCTTTACACTATCTACCATATTTCCTACCTGTGCCTCTAGACAGAATGTAACATATTTTCACCAGGATGTCACTGCTGATAAACCACTCATCTCATTTCCAGTCCTAGAAAGCCTGGGTATACACACACTCACACTGTTAATCAGGACAGTGGTAATAAAGGGAAAAGGAGATTTCCTTGCTGAGACCACCAAGCTGAGTAAAGCCAGGGAAGCACAAAGACACACAAAACCAAGAACAGCAATGGCACTTGTTCTAGCTTTGTGTATCTGCTGCAGCTGACACCTACATGGCCTTTTCCTGGGACAGGCTGAGGGTATGGAACAGCCAGCCTGGGAGCCCTGTAAGTGCACATTTAGAAGAGCACTGAGTTACTCCACTTGGCTCCTCCTCCTGCCAAGCACAGGCACAGCTGGCAGAGCCCCTGGCACAGCTGGCAGAGCCCCTGCCAGGCTCCTGCTCTGGGCACCCTCCATTCACCCCTACAGTGCAGTGAGCACTGCTGCTGCTTTTCAGGAATTTCTGTTCTGCACAGTTAACCAGGACAGCAGCTATTTCATCCATCACGGGCTCCTAAACCTTCCACTGCCACACCAGGTGCTCCTGCTGGAGGTGGGAGTGGAGAGGAACTGCAGAGGTTCCTGCCAAGAGGGAGACAGACACACAGACACCAGGACATCCTGCAAGACACACAGGACTTGGCATTTCCCTCCCATCCTGAGCTCCCTCTGCAGAAAAGAGACTCCTGGTATGGGTAAAGCCCCTCATGTGCTGCTGCTGCTTGTTTTATGGGGAAAAGGGCCATTTCCACAGTTGCACAGTGCTTTCTTTCTCTTAAACTGCCTTGCATCCCCAGGAGAATTCCATTAATTATGAGGTTCATTTTTAACTCTAAAACCCAACAAATCAAAAAATTCCCATACAATTTTTGCCCTTCTTCATAAATAGAGATGTAAAAATAGCCCCCCCCAATAAAAAGACTAATAACTGTTTTTCCTCTGATAAAATACCTCTGTTGCAAAGCCCTCACCAAGAACCTGTCGAAATGCAACAAAAGTGGGTTCATGATTGTGTGAATTCTATTAAGTAAATCTCCTGCTACACCTACTCCACTGCTCTCTTTTTCTTCCCAAGGTAATTAACATCTCTGCAGAGTTGGCTTCCCACCTCCTCCATCCAGCCTAAATCTCTAAAATCTCCTATTTTTGCTTTGACATCTGACTAGAATTTTTTTTCCTTTTAGGCACAGCACACACATCCACCCACCACACGATTCAAAGCACCAGCAGCTGTTTCATGAAGAAAATCTACAGCAAGGGTTTTTAAACCCTCTGGAACAAACTGTTACCCAGGAATTTCATGCAACAATTTACAAAATATATAAAGCAAGATGCTGGTGTATTATTTTCATATGAGAAATAAGATTCCTAACTTATCACAAAAAGGGAGAAGGATACAGTGGAGATTCTGATTTTTTTTCCAGTGACTAATATTGGGGTGAGGGAGAAGGCTGCTTTGACTACAATTTAAAAAAATTCTAAAACTTCCCATAGACATGTCATATTTTGGAAGATTTAATAAAAGCAGATCATCTTTGTGTGCAGTATAAGCACATCCCTAAGTTAATTATTTAAGCACTGATCATTTTCTGCTTTCTTGAAGTTGATGACAACAGCCTCACTGAAGCCTGAAGGTCCCTCCTGAAAGGCAGAAAGGGCACAACCACACAGCATCATTAAAGACTCCTCTGCTCTTTAACAACCTACACACCCTGGGCTGGGTCAGTAATAGGAGAGCTTAGCTCCTCTCCAAAATCTGTAAGAAGTGTCCCTTGGCATGAGCAATGGCCATGATGGACAGGTACACTGTTTTTAGGAGGTAACAGGATATCCAGGTTCCTTTACATGGTTTCAAAGATGTCTGGCACCTTCAGGTCCTCCACATCACACTGGTGATCACAAACCACTCTGGCTGGGCCAGTTACTGAAACTCTGGTTTTGGCTCAGCTTTTCTGAGCAATTTTACAGAGGGGTTTAAAAAAGGAAAGATCTACCAGACCAAAGTTCCCCTACTTGCTGGTAAGTGGTGCAGCAAGAGATCTCTAGCACGGATTTGTATCTTTTCTTTTTCATTTCTGCAAAGGTCTTTGCAATCTTGTGGACTCAGCTGTGTGTGGTCTTTCCAGAGCCAGTGACACACACACACAACACACATAACAAGCAGAAAAATGAGCCAGACAGGAACAAACAGTGGCAGATGTGCTTCTGCTCTTCTGTCAAGGATACAGCTGTTGACAGCACTCTGGTATGTTTTCTCCTAAGCTTACTAACCAGCTTCTGAAGGATTTACTTCCAGAAATAATCCAGGAAATTAACTGAGAATTTTTCACATTTCAAAGTTAATAACTTGGAAAGAGATTAATATAGAAACATTTAAGTGGTATGAGATCTACAGCTCTAGACTTGAATTTTTTTCTAAACCAGAACACAACCTCAGGAGATGGACATGATTTCTGGTTGATTCAATCTCAAGTGACCCACCAAACTTCCTGGCATTTGCTTTGCTCCCTTTGTCAGCTTTTGACAAGCTCACTTTTTCATCTGGAGTTCTTGGCCTTGTTTTGTGCAAACATCTTTAACTTTTCCTTCTATTCTTGGCTCACCTCCCCCAGTATTACTAGTTCTGAAATTCCTTTTGCAGCTAAGCCCTCACCATTTTTTCTCATCCTCTGAATACTCAAAGACCTGTTCACACAAGTGCACCCAATAAAACCAGTTCTATCTATCTAAACCTGTCTTAGCAACCGTGGGACAATTCTCCTGCAGACACAACTCCAGGCAATGTCCTTTCCTCCCAGTTATTAAACCTGCACCTCCCCTCAGCCTGGATTTCTGAATACTTGATATCACCTTAAGCAAACAAAAGATGATGCAAGTCAGTAATCTCATCCTTGGCTGACAGCTCTGCTTCTCCTTGCTGCTCTATTTCTCCCTCACCAAATTCCAAAGAAAATGTTCTCCATGTTGAATGTTCAGAGAGAAACCAAAACCCAAGCAGCTTTAATCAAGGAAAGTACACCCCTAGCACAGACAGCACAAATATTTTCAGACCATCAGAGCCTGTTGTTTTCCTTAATTTCATTCACTCTCACTTCAAAAAAGTCTTTGAGAGCAGTATGAAGTCGTGGTCTATGGAGCAGAAGGATCCAGCACAGGCCTCAGTGTGCTCACCCTGATGCTGATCCTTGCTAAAATGTCCATTTTCTTTCCTTCTGGAGTCTGTCCTTCTCCAGCTCCCCCTAACCCCAGCATTCCCATTTGTCTTTGCTACTCCACAGGACCCTTTGGAGCAGAGGCTCAGGGCTCACAGCCCTCACAGCCCCTCCTGCCCTGTCCCCAGGCTGCAGGGCTGCTGCTGCCCCAGCCTGCCCCAGAGAAGCAATCCCTGCCCAGGAGGCACCAGCATCACCCACTGATGGCAATTTCTCCTAAACTGAGAGTTCCCTCTGTATCATCCCAACTGAGGCTAAAAAAAAAAAAAAATCTGGAAGTTGCATCACCACAGCTCTAAAACATTTAAAGGAAATCAGAAAATATCTATTAAAAGTATTAATTATTTACTGCAAGTTGTTTCACTGTCTGACTGAAGCACAGTTCCAGAGTAGGTTAAGCTGGTGGGCTTTGCCTCAGGCCAGGACAGATGTTCTGCTCTCAGTGTGATCATTACAAAAAGAAGGAGAACCTCTCTACAAAAGGAGCAGCTGCAGCTCAGAGAGCAGTTTGATCCACTTTCATTAGTTACAGCACAAAAAGACCAAAAAGGCACCACAAAAAGCAGCCTGAGATTCCTCAAGCATCTTTTACAAAGTCTTTTGTTTAGCACTACTGGTGTCAGAAGAGGTCTCCAGCAGATGAGCATCATTCTCCAGCAGGGCCTGGGAAATCTGAGCCAGGAAAAGCACAAAACACCTGGTGAGACTGATGAAATGACACCAAATGATTGCAAAGGCTTTAGTTTGGATTAACAGTATGTACACACTGAGACTATTGTAGTCCTGTCTCAATACAATTTGTCTATCCTATTTTTATATATTTTATTACCCATTTGGAGTGTTCCTGTGCAGAGCCAAGAGCTGAAATTGATGAGCCTTGTGGGTCCTTGCTAACACAGGATAACCTATGATCCTGTGATTACATAATGTATAGAGGAAATCACAAACCCACAACTCATGTTTTTTACTTAATAAAAGTAAAAAGCAATAAAAGCATAAAAGCAATGAGATGTTTATTGTAACATACACACAAACTGTGCACTGGAAGACACGACTATGCACTAAAATTGTATTTTACACCATATTTTGGGTATAATTTTTATATAGGGCATTAATTAGTTCCATCTGCTGACTCTGGTATCATCTACAGTGCTTCAATTCACATTGAAATCAGCCCCAGCAGTTCATGAAATAACACACAATGATAAAGAGGGGATGAAGGCCACCAAATATGCCTAAATTTCTGCATTACAGTAACCAGCCAGACCAGTACTGGAAATCTTCTTTTACAACATATGGACAAGAAGGCACAAGTACTGGATCAGTGAAAGCAGACCTTCAGAGGTGAAAACCTGGACTCCTTTGCACTGGTTTGCCCTGATGCAGTGTCACATGCTGCCTTTTGAGGAAAGGTCATCAGAGTGTCACATGCTGCCTTTGGATGAAAGGTGCTTTCCATGTTGGCTCTCAGTGTCAGACATTAGAGTAATACTGAGCTCATACTCCTCCCCCCACCCAATCCATGTTTTATGGCTGGCACACTTTCTGGGACACCAGAAAAGATTTCCCACCAGAAAGGATTTCCCACTGAAGGGCAAAAACAGCATGGCAGAAGAAGTTTTAATCTCTTGGTGGAAAAAAAAGCTTTGAGAAGATGGAATAAAAAATATTTTATTTTAATCAGATTTTACTAGTAGGGACTCTCTGGAAATCAGAGTCCTGCCAGTGCTGCAGTCAGCAAAATAATTTTCAGGGTGAGTAGTGGGACCTCTTGGCATTTGAGCAGGCAAAGGGCAGCTGGCTGGGACTCCAGCAGCACCACACTCCTCTGGGCTACAGCACACAGCACTCCTGACAAGCAAGGGCCAGAAATAAAACTAGGGCAGGCGAAACTAGAAATCAAAGAATCTCCCTCCCTTTGACAAAACACACACAAATACCCTCACCCACACCTTTCATAGCATTTCAGGATTTATCTACAGACATTAAAAGAAAAGCCAACACATCACTTTGTAAGGTCACTTTTAATTTACTTTTACATCCCTTTATCTTTGGCTACCCAAGGCTGTAAAACATCATCCTCTGTAGCTCCACTACAAACCTATTACACCTGAAAAATTAGGTAGCTGAAAAACTTAGGTATCTAAGAAAAGGCAGGCATTAAAGAAACCAAAGCACCCTATAGCAGTGCACTTAATTCCTTGGGGGCAGGGTCTGGTGAACACACACTGACACTCTGAATGCCAAGTGAGAAGGCAATATTTTGATTGTTGCTGCCACACATTCTCACAAATCATACCCATGAGGTCCCAGAGGCAGAGTTAAACGCTGCCACACCAACGCAGACCCCTGGTGAGGTACACACTGCCAGGAGCCATTTATAACTCAGTGCCAAAAATTTTGTGATATATAAATTACTTGGTAGGTTTTTTTCCTGCAAAAGAGTTGCTATTGGTTTAATGGCTGAATTTACGTCAATGGAAGAAAAAAAAGAATGAAACTATCTAGCCAGATAAAGGAATTTCATCTGTGGTACCATACCCTGTAATTGTTTTCCTCTGAAAGAAAAGATTCTGAAATCTAAGAGTCACCTTTTGGCAAAATACTCTAGGATATTTTTAACAACTATGCCTTAAAATAATTCCTTTTCCATGGGCAAAGAAAAAGATGTGTTTTGAGCCTCTGAACACATCACTGGAAGAACTCAATTTCCTCTTTGTGTGCTGAGGACACCTGCCTCCAGTCGTGACAAGAAAAGTGTGGTTAGAAAGAGGTGGGCAGCTCTTACATTAGGCAGCAATTAGTTCCCTGGGACAGGAACTGAGAAAGCCAGGAATACATCAAATATGAGCAGATTTACATGGCAGCCCTTCTTACCTCCCTAAATATCTGCTGCCACAGGCTGCTGGGGCTGTGTCCCTGCCAGCTGCATTGTCCTCTGTAAATCACACTGTCCCCTGCATAGATGCCACTTGATCCAACAGCTTCATCACACCACATAATGTACTGTATTCACTTTGGGGACACTCTGTGAATACTGATTGGCAACATTTGGCCCACATTCTTATTCTTACTAATTGCAATTTACTTCAGAAGCAGACCCACTGATTTTGCTTTCCCAGCACAGCAATTTTTTTGGTTCTCCTTTCAATACTTTCACACACTTATGTCCAACTTAGCTGCTGATCTCCAATATTCAAGGTAATTATCAGGTAACAAACTCTTAAATGAACTAGAAACTGGGAATGAGTGTCAGCTGACTGGTTTTTTCCTCTGAAACACAGTCTTTACTTCTTTATCATGTATTTTCCACAACCACTCTTGCAATGTAGTAATTTTTTTAAGCCTGATTTTAATTTTTTTCTAGTCATCTGTTTAATCATCTCTCAGAGACAACTGGGGACTGGCATCTGTGATGACTCTTGCTGCATCACTTTGCTGCTGCCAGCTCAGTATGTCTCACTATGCACTTTATTGCTGGCTATTAATTTTTAAGCTAGCTTTATGCTCCTTATTAACAGCTCATTTCTCAAAAGAGAAAAATGATGTTGTTACAATCCCAAGTTTTATAGAAATACAACATGAACATCTGAGAAGAGGGCAGAGGCTGGTTTCTGAGGGATTATATTTCCATCTCAAATTTCTTTCCCTCTTCTCCTTGCTGTTTGTATAACATGTAATTTCAGTTTATAAAAAATAAATAAACCCACCAACCAGGGCACTATCATGCATTATTCCTGAGGATAACAGAGGTTATTGGTCTGCATAATTTTCATACTGTCACACTTCCTTTTTGCCTCCAAAAGGCAAGCCAATGTAGGCCACTTTTAATGAGGAGCCCTGTGTGTGGCTTTCCCCACACACTGCACAGCAATTGGGCACTTACAAGTTCACGTTCTCCCTGCACCATCACCATATTTTGTCTTCTTTCAACAGGGCTGACTTTTGTCCACAACACTGGGCACTTTCATATGGTGAAGTCTCTTGGCTGCCTCATTAACTCTCAATCAGTGTGTGCCCTTGCATTTTACTGTATCATTTCCTCCAGCATTCATTTTGCTGCAGTTAGCCTCTAGCTAGAAACTTCTTAAAACATGATGAAATGACTTGCTTCACAACATACAAGTCAATTATAAGGCAATTAAAAGATATACTAATCTATTCCCTTGTTTGGTATGGCATCTTGGTTAAGATCATGCAGCACATTCTCATATGGCATCTGTGAAATCTTCTGCTATAAATTGTAAGCTCCTGTCCACAGCACCTGTTTTTCTGTGAAAGACACAGGAATTAAAAGAGCTGCTGTCTTTAGCTTTGCAAACACAAGAAATTTAAGTGGCACAAGCTGTGTGAATCTAGGGTTTGCTCTTGCAGTGCTTCATTCCCTAGGTGTTTTAATGGGTTTGTTATTGGGCTGGGAGAATTTGAAAGAAACCTGGCACCTGCAGGTGTATGCTCTCTCCTGGCTGGCCTGCATATTGGACTCCTGGATACTCCTCTGCAAGGGAAGAGTTAAACTCCCCAGACTTCACCCTGCTTCCTGTCTTTACCCGGGTCTCTATTCCATTTTCTCACCACTCCCATGTGCAGCACCCAGACTCTCCTCTCCCTCCCCAAGGGGTAAGGCAAAGGCAGGGCTGCACTGAGCTGGGCAGCAGAGCCAGGCAGCTCCTCTGCCAGCCAGGCTCACAAACTGAGTTACCAACAAATATTGGTACCTCAAACACCTTAAGACACCTGGGCTCAGCAGTTCCCTTAATCCCCTGCTAAATCCTTCTGGTCCCCTCTGCCCTGCACCCCGGGGGTGTGCGGACAAGGGACAAGGTAGAGGTGGAGACAGGCTGTGCCTGCTGGGAGAAGAGAGGATGGGACTGAAGGACAGGGCACTGCACAGGGTCTGGACCTTTGAGGACAGCAGCAGCTGCCTGAGGAAGCCACTCCTGCAGGATCACAGCCCATCAGTGCAGTGCTGCATCAGGAAGGAAGAGTCATCGGGGTGACACTGCCCAGCCTGGCCCTGCCCTGCCACTGCAGAGCTCACAGCAGCTCCAAGCTCCTCCACACATGGCAACTCAACACTGCCCAGGGTGACATGCTGAGTGCTGCAACTATAACCAAGCTTATGCAACCAGGTGATGACCAATATATAAGTGAAGTACCCTCTATTCTTGATCACTTCAAAATATTTTTATTAGTAGTATGTAATGTCAACAATAAGGTAAAAAAAAAGAACCCCAAATTAATCCAACATAATCTTCATACAAGTTGTATTTACCTGAAATTCCTCTGCAAGCCAATGTGGATCATGTATGTTTGTCTAAAATAAACTTAGAACAGCCCCTTTGCAGAGCAGACAAGGATGGAGAGTGGTAAGAGATACACATCCTTCATCATTGCCTTTCTTCTAAGGCCAAGTCCCTTCATTTACTTGAGCTTCAGCTTTTTTGTCCTTAAAGCAGATATAACTTATGCCCACAGTGATGCTCCCACATTAATCCATCTGGAATTGCCAATACATGGAAGACTATTCTAATGAGATGTACAGAAAGCAGGACACCATCATCTGAAGCATCTATATTCTTCCTTACAGTTCTACCCAGTTCCATTTCTGCCTGGAAAAGTAGGTCAAAACACTAAACAATAGTTTGTTTGAAGGGAAAAATGCAACTTTTAACTTCTTTTGGCATAAACACCGGGGTTTTTTCCCCAATTAGCCCTCTTAAAATGGACAGGCAGGGTCACAGGACTCTCCAGAGGTGAGCATGAAGGTAACACCTATTCCTGACCTGTTCTTTAATCAGCAAAGATTCAATAGACGAGGAATAATTTAAGTGGCCAGCAATTGATTCTTGCTTGGGAAGCCTCAGGGGAGAATTCTAATCATGGCAAGCTCACCTTCTTCTGGGACACATTAGAACAGGGGGCAGGGGGGGGAATGTTCCTTCTGAGTGTCTTCTGAGCAGCTGGCAAAGCAAAGCTTGGTTGACCAGCTTGTTCTCTGCTCACCCTCTGCAGCTCTGGGCAGGACCTCTGGCTGTGGCCATACGCTGCCCCTGCAGCTCCCCCCCACATACAGTAATTACTTTGTTTTCATTAATTGGTCTTAATGCATGCATGCACAGCCACAAATCAAGCCAGCCACTGCTGTGAGTGCAGCAGCTTTGGCTTGGAAATTACACTTGCCTGGGCTTGTAAAGCACCAGCCCACCAGCAGCAGCCCCAGGACAAGCAAATCTGGGGGGCTCAGCTTCCCCCAGCAGGTCCCAGGGGCTGTGTGTGCCAACTGCAAACTGCAGCATTCCTGGGAATGGGCTCACTGGGGAGATATTAATGCTGTACTGGTGTCAATGAAACATTACCATCAATTAGAGCAGGCAGTAGGGCAGATTTATAAGCCAATATGTAACCAAACATAGCACAGGAGATGTTTGGAAAAACAAGTATGTGAAATAGGCATGACAAATAGAAAAGCTTTATTAAGGGATGATTTCTGTGATCTCTATCTCCCAGAACAGTGATATTTTAACATCCTTATCCAAACAGGAACACAGATAAAAAGGCTGTAAACTCATCTTGTTACCCTGTGGTTTGTGCTCTGACAGAGATTTTTGTACATGAGCAAAATGTTTTCATTTATACCTCTGAATAGGGTCTGCTAGGGGAAAGTTGTCACCCATCAAGTGACTTTGGAGGGACTAATCAGAGGCATAAATGTGGTTTGTAATAAAAATAGTTGTCTGAGCAACCTATTCAGACCAACTGGTTTGGATTCTTAGAGCAAATACTTGAGCACACTCTCTGGTAATGCAAAACAAATTAACAAAATGGGTTGGAGAAAGAGCCTTCATGCCTAACTTGTCACCTAAGGCTGATGAACTCCAGTGTGAAAGCTTAAGAAAATTAAGTACTAAACTGTAAATAATTCAGCCAGGCAAAAGCAAAAATGAAGATAACATTTACATTAAAACCTATAGTCTGCATGTATCTGTCTCCTTGTTTTTTTAAAAAAGAACATTTTTATCACCAAAAAGGCCTCAGCCTGATATAGGTGGCAGTTTCAGATATCATGCTACTGACTCAATTTGGACACTTAAAGTTCTCAGCTCACTTACCATGAAGCCAAACTCATCAGAAATAAAATCAACTAAGCTGGGCAAAATCACTTTTAGGGTGCCCTGTGTTTTTCCAGCTATCACTACAAGTCTCCTCAATGGCTTCTATAAGAAGAGGAGTGTTTATACTATTTACTGAGCCCCAGTGTGTGCTCAGGCAGGGCTGACAGTCCCACACTCTGCACAGACACACAGAGGTACCCCGCTCCTACCTTGGCTCCATCCACGCTGATAATCCGATAGCTGTTCCTCGTGCTGTCATAGAAGTAGGAGACAGTGACAGCCTGCTTGCTTGCAGGAACCCAGTTCTTCTTCGTGCTGGGGTCAATTTGGAAGACATGGGCTCTGGTGGTGAAGATGGGCTGTTCTCTGGAATAGGAAGGGACAGGAGAAACGGAGGCATGAGTCTGCGGCAGGTGAAACGGCCCAGCAGCCCAGCCCTGGGCAGGCACTCTGAAAGCACAAGGCAGAGAGCACCTGGCAATCCCACAAAAGGAAAGAGAGAGCACTGACACTGCCCAGCCACACTCCAGCCTTGAGTACCTTTCCTTGGCATCACTAAGGGACACTCAGCACCCAAAGTTACTGCCATAGCCCAAGAAACAACTGGCTTTTTTCTCCCCATGATAAACGACCTCAGCACCCATCTATTCCTCAAATCCTTATTTCCAGCAAAGGACACTCACATGCATTCTTTCTTTCTTTCTTTTCCCATCCAGGTATTTTGCCAAGAGCAGCAAACCCCCCCAGCTGGGTTAGCTCCTGCTGCCACCCCTGTGAACTGCTACCTACAGCCAGGGCTCCTCTGTGGGGGCACCAAGGACCCCAGTGACATACAGGCATGGCATAACTACTGAAATATTCATCTCTCTCCTCAGAATCCCACTGTTCTGTGGATGGGCATGAAAATTTCATTAGATGCAAACAAGTCAATCAACCTGGGAAGTGAGGGGGGAAAAGAAACAGAACCAAACTCCAGTGTTGATACAGACATTGCCTTCCAGCTCTCCGTGGGTGATGTAGCACCCCAACATCCCATTCCCAAACACCAGCCTTCCTCAGAGGCTTCTTCTTCTCCTCAAGAAGACTTGTGCACCCAATGGAGGGGTTTTGTTTTACCTTCAAGGTGTGACCAAGCAAATCACACAGAAAAGGAGAGAAGACTCAGGACCAAAAGAACCAAATGTGATACATTCAAAGTCATCTAGGTTAAAGATCAGAATTAATCCTTTCTTAAATGCCATAAAACTAAATTCACCACCAACCATACTTTTAATCAAGTGAACTGCAAAGCAAGCTCTACTGAGTTGTTAAATGCATTTTCATGCTTTTGGTTTTTAAAAGCTACACCATATAATGTTTTATATTAAGTGTACCACTCAATACATTCTTGTCCCATACAAAATATGACATCAATAATGATGAATTACCTAGGAATAGGTAATTGACAGATTTACGACAGGATCCAAAACCAATGGAGCTACCACCCAGAAATTTAAATTAAATTCAAGGTTTTTGTAAATTTGCAAATATCAAACAGACGAAGTGATTTAAGAGTACAATTAGCTCAGGAAAGACGGAGTGAACTTGCAAAGCCCCACAAGGCCTCAGGAGGGAGAAAATGAAAGAGTGATTTTCTCCTTGCAAGAGTTACACAACATTCTACATTTTTCCAAGGGCTTGCAGGTTTCTGGACAGACAGCTGTGCTGAACCATGTAAAATACTTACTCAAAATAAATTGAAATTACAATGGGACTGTCATATTACAGCTGTCAAAGAGTAGCATTTGCTTCAGTTCTCCCTTATCAGTAACTTGCTGAAGCCAGCTCTCATTTCACAGGCCAGTATCGATGCCATCCTCAGCTGGCTGGAAAGAAGGGGCAGGTTTCCTTAACATTTTAAGTACTTTCCTTATCCATTACACAGGATTAGCATTGTAACAGAAGCCATGGAGTTTGACTGTAATAACAAACTCAAGGAGGGGAAGTTTCCCCCAAGCTGTTTACTCTCTTTAAAAATTGTACATTCCTTGAAAAAATAAATTTGAAATTTTTTTGCCTTTAAAAAGTTTTATATTTTCAGTTGACTCTACTAAAACCAAGATAGTACAACCCAATATTGTAGTCTAAATGTTAGGAATTATCCTCCATAAAAACCTATTTCACAAACAACTTTAATTCTGTTACATTATCTTAACTACACCAGAAAACACTGTTAAAACTATGCCTGGCTGCTCTGCAGCAGGGGCAGTAAGCATATAAAGTAAATCTGGAGACAATAAAAGTAGAATGAAGGCAAAGGCCCCACAAGTATCTATCTATTTGTTCAGGAATCTTGACTGAAGCTGCTACTGTTGAGACAGGAGCTGTATACATCCATCCAAGGGGATAAATCAATGGATAGTGAAGCCCAGGGCTGTAAATATCCATCTTTCCATTCATCCATTAAGAAGTAAAGGCAAAACCTCTGTCTCTAATCCTATGAGTATCAACAACAAAACAGCCCACCTGCATTTTGTCTTTCTGTGTCACAGTGACAGCGTGCTAGTTGATACATTATTAAAAATAAGAAAATGCAATGTGCAAATCTAAACACTTTAAATCATTTGAGGCAGCTGATCTGTTGACTTTAGCTGGGACTCAGATTGGGAAGGGCTCCACATGCCTCTGGTCTTCCTGCCAGAGGTGCCTCTACAGGTCAGCAAAGCCCCCAGACTGATTTCTGATGCCCTAAAAAAGAAGAGGCACCCCCAGAACACAACCTCCTGGATTTCCTGCTGTTGCCTTACCATAATTGAAAAAGAAGATGCATTTCTGTGGCTGGGTGTCCCTGCTGCCCCAAGGAGCTCAAAGAGCCCACCATTCAGCTGGTGCCACCACGTTCCCACACACCACAGCAGGATGGCAAAGCCACCTGCACTGACCAGCTCCAGGCACGGCTTCAGCACGGGGGAAACACCCACTGCATCCCAACCCCTCTGACCACTGAACCACACACAGGCAACTGTGAAACTGTGGCACTCAATTTTCAACTGAAATGCAAAATTATATACTTTTAAAACCCTTCACCATGGCCCCACAGAGCTCCAAATTGAGAACGATTATTCTTACTCACTTGTAACTTTTCTATGTTCAAGAAAGCATTTTACTGGTAGAGGAATGATTTCATTTCCCAGGGTTCCTTTCCTTTTCATTCTATCAGGGATTTATCAGCTTTTATGATAAAACAACAGCAATGCTAACTGGAGGCTGCAGAGCACATTCTGCATGGTGTGAGCCCTGTGAGCTGGTCCTTCTGTGAGCTGCCAGCTTGCCTGGGGAGGCAGGAGCAGCAGCACTGCCAGCCAGGCTTGGACCCTCACATGAAGGCAAAGAGAATTTATGAATATTTAAAATCTCATGAATTTTAACCAAAGTTGTTAATGATTGATTAAATACTCTTTAAAAAAAACCCCAACTGTTTAAAAATCAATTTGACACTAACATCCACTGCTCAGAGTAAAGCTGCTTGAAAAGCCGAACAGGAAAAGTAGAAAATCACACCTAATAATTCTTTACCTGGTAATGTAATTTAGGACAGACAATTATTTTTCATTATTAAATCTGGCAAGCATGTTTTATAAATATAATTGCAATTTTCAAGTCATGGTTTTACACATTTTAGTCGACCTTTAATTCCTGTCCTTGCTTCATAAGAGCGAAATCTCAAGTGAAAAACAACCACTCTCCTCTAATGTCATTAACCTTTTCCAAAGAATTTAAAAAGCAAGCCAAAGATTCTCCAGCTAACTAAGTGCTTCACAGCTGTGTTAGACACAGTATCACTTTCTGGTTAATCTACAACCATGCCAAATTTTACAAGTGTGGAACTAGCTGCAAGCCATGTGTTTTGTATTCCTCTTCCTAATCAATGGCAATGAGCTCTCACTTAGGAAAAGTTCAAATTATTTCATTCAAATTGCCTTGTTTATCACTTGAATCATGAGCACAACCAGTGATTTAAATCACTTCAGCTGTAAAGAGTCCTTGCTGACTGGCAGCCAGCATCCTCTGGGCTGTGGGATGCTGGTGGCCAAGGGAGCTGTGACACAGCCAGCTCCAGCTGGGTGGCACCTGGGAGAGCCAGGGATCTTGGATCCCTGTGTGTGGGGCCATGAGGAGCCAGCTCCAGATCAGGCACTGCTCAGTGAACACTTCTGTACTCCAGCAATCCTTTTTGCTAGCAAATAAAACAAATAAAACTCACGTGGGAGCCTGTGGGATCAGCACCCAGACACCTTTAAATGCACCAAGTGCCCAGTGCACATCAGGAAGATGCACTGGCCATGAAGTAACTGGGACAAAATAATTTTTGTAGGATCTGGAACATCAAGTGTATTTGTGACAGGACCTCTGGTACTCCACTGGAGGCAAACCACTAATTACACATTTTTTAAAACTTTCACTAGCAGTTCACTCAACATTTCTGGGATAAGGATTCCTAGTTACAGCACAGGATTATCTGTGCTCTCTCCACACTAACTGTAGACAACTTTGCATTAACTGTCTAATTGCAATAAAAATATTTTTTAAAAGCACATGTCTTCATGTATCTGCCATTTGGTGGAGGATGCACATGCCTGCAGAGATTTTGGAACATGGTGCTTCCTGCTAGAGCCCAGCATCATGCACACACTGAGTTTATCACACCTGACAGTGCCAGCAGATCTGCAGTGATTTGCTGTAACAAGTATTAGATAATGAGGATCTCTCAAGAAAAAAAGAGTAGATGCACATGCAAAAATCCTACTTTGTGACATATCCCCCATCACTGGTCACAATACAAGAATCTGTATTTGCTAAACACAGCATGATAAAATTGGTGCCAATAGTTATTTGGATTGAACATTGCTACTACTGCCTCCCAGTGTACTGAAAAGAATTAATCCTCTATGTACATATATTGTAGTTTGGAGTGCCTTTTGTATTTATTCAGATCATGGGTGGAAATTTTTCTCCTATTTGAAATACTCATCTTGATGAAAGTCCAGGCAAGTTATGATACCTAAAAGTTACCTGTGAAAATGGTTTAGCTATTAACTCTACTCACTTGTGTGCATACATGCATGTCTGAAACTTTGAAAAACAACCAACCTCTCTCCCCAAAACACCAAAATCAAAAAAAAAGCAGACCTGTGCTGAAGACAGAACTGCTGTGGGGAGAAGCTGCAGTTCATGGTGTCACACACAGTAATTAGCACAGTGGCTGCAGTTTATACACAATATTAAACTTTGCTCCAAGCAAAAATTAGAGTTCATTATCCTCCAACCTGCTACCTCTCTGCATTCAACACTTGTGTCATCTTGGATCAAATCTTCTCAGAAAAAAAGAGAACCACACAAATGAGTTTCTTTAGGATGACCAAGGATGAAGTTAAAGGATCCCTTCTGACCTCACTGCACACACTCCAGCCAAGACAAGTTCATCCCCCTGTGCTACAAAACCAGCAAATTCATCTGTCTCAGCCCAGCCTGAGATTCTGGCACCTCAACACCCATCAGTGCCAGCTCATGGCTGGGGCCAGGACCAGCACACTGGCCTGGGCAGCACACAGAGCTGGGGACAGGCAGACACTAAATCTGTGCCCATTTTGGATGTGGTAGCAGCAAACTGGCATCAGGAGGGCAGGCAGTTCATTCCCTTCCCAAATGCCATATGCTAATGAATCCAGGTCACTCAGATCCCATCAGCTGCCACAGGCAGGCTCTGGTGCTGGCTGCCAGAGCACACAACCAGCACAGCAACGAGAGCCTGCTTCAACTTGCAAGGGTGCAAAACTCAGCATGAGGAGAGCAGGTGGGTAATGGCTCCATTTTACACCTGAGGAAACAGCCATGGAGAGCGAGATGGCATCCCAGGATAACAGAGCCACCAGCAAGCCTGGAAATAGAATCCATCACCTCCCCTCCTCCCTGCAGCTCTGCTCTCACTATCATTGCAGGGCAGTTTTATACCACACCTACCCAGGGCAGTGTTTGGCTGTGTGAATTCAAAAGGCTAAAACAACAGCTGAATATTCACCACTCAACAAAAAAGAATTGCTAGTGTGTACAGAGCAGAGAGAAGCTCTCAGAGCATTTGGCAGCTGCTCCTCCACACTGTGCAGGAGGGTGGGATGGGGTGCCTGCAAACCCCCAGCCTGCAGCTCCCGCTGCTCCTGCAGGGCAAACAATCCTTCCTCCTCACACTTATTTCCACAGCAAAAGCTGCTTGTAAGGATGGAGACATAACCCTGAGCAGTACAGGGCTGAGAGAGAGGGAGGATTTACTATCAGTTGTAAATGGGGGTGGGAGAACTGGCCTGGAGTGATGGCCTGGGTTAGCAGTGGGCAATTGCACCCAGGTTTTGCTGCACTTTATTCTCTGAATAAAAACCCCCCAAAATCACGCAGGCACCTCTAAAAGTGCCATTGTCAGTGCCTGCCAGCCAAGCCCAGGTAGAATTCCCTCCCAAAGGGGTACAGGGAATGACTTCTGGAAAACCCTGGCTGCTGGGACAAAAATTACACTGCCACTAAAAGAGACAGAATGAGAAACAAACAGCTATTTTAAAAATAAAACTTACTCAAAGTCCTTCTTTTCAGTTTTGAAATTCCTATTTTACAGGCAGATCAAGCTCCTCATGATGTGGTTGAAGTGCTGAACATGGCAGCAGTGTTAATCAAGAGCAAGGTCATGCAACTCGTTCAAATACCCAGTCATGATTCTCTGGTGCCCACTTGATATTAAATTTGATATCAACTCACCTGCAGAAATATATGAAATTTGTGCCAAAAATCCATCTTTTTAGCTCCCTTCATTTACAGGCATTATTATTTCAACAGAATATAATTAGCAAAAGTGCTTCTTGCATTTTTAGGGAACATAATAGTTACAGTTACTTGAAAAAAAAAATTAGAATAAAAGTAGCTAGCTAAATAATTGTCTGTTATAAGCACAGACATCTATTATACTCACTTTTGATTTGCAGCTCAGTAAATCCAAAAAGAATAAATCTTCAGGAAAAAAGCTCTCAGTATGAAAATTATTGTAACATCTGTGAGGTCTCACAACACCACTGCGCCTTTACAAAGCCAATATCCAAATTAAAAGGCTTAACTTGGGCACTGAGGAAGATCACACATTATTTTGGGGGCATCTCCAGAGGTCTATTAACCTTTGAAGACACTGTGAATAAACACTCATACACAAGTGACAGGAACTGAGAGGACCCTGAACTAATCCTCCATAGGTAAGGTTACTTACTGGAAAAAACCAACTTGAGGCACATGTGTATGAATCTGGGGGTGTAACTGATCATTTCAGTTTTTTTCTGAGAAGACATTTAAAGGGATCCATAAATCTGCACCTCAGTAATGTTACCACTCTCCCATTTGCAAAGGTGTGAATTCCAACTCTGCAAATAGGAAAAAGTACTTGTACTGTGTACAGCCAGCACCTCTCCCACCCTTGTGACAAATGAAGCTGGATCAGCACATGAACAGTCCCCAGAGCCATCCTATTGCTCTGGATTGGTTAAAAATGACATCCTCTGCACTCACCCCAGCTCCAGTGGAGCTAATGCTTTCAGCACAGCCTCCTCTGGGGCACAGTGTTGGCATTGTAATATTTCAGGGAGAAAAGCCATTGTAAATTGAAAGTGTAAACCCTGGAGTGGAGAGAGCAGGTCTCAGGAGCACATTCCCTCCCTTCCCTGCAATCTCCATCCTGGCACAGAGCAAGGGCACAAGGGGATGACCCAGATGCCCAGCTCTGATCATGGCATGCCTGCATGCACCAAGGTCTAACCCATGCAGCTGGCCTTGGGAAGGAATTGATTTTGCCTTTATAAACAAGCAGAAAATTCCTTCAATGCAGTAGTGGAATCTTCATCACTACTTTTAATTCTTTGTACTTCTGCATGGCAGAGGGCTCAGGGTACTTTGAGGTTGCATGGGCTATTTCATGTCTATTTACAAAATGAAGAGAGCAAATGTCAGAGGATATATGATCAAAAAACACCATAACTACAAACAGAGGACTGGAGTGAAAGACCACGTGTGTGCACGTAAAACCCACTGACACCACCAGGGCAGCATCTTTATGGCTTTTTTCTCCTCCCATGCTATAGGAATTTGCATGGCTGATGAGGTTATCTTCACACAAAGCAAGCTGAAAAGCTGATTTCAATCAGTGGCGTAATCAAAGCCTCAGTATTGCAAAATAATATGATTAAACACTCCATTATTTCAAACAGCACAGCACTAAGCAAATCCTTGGAGGGGAGTGCTTTTGTGCACTAATCCATGCATGTAATTATTGATATGCTTTCCCATGCCCTGTTCAAATGCTCTCCCCTGAGGCTTTTCTTCCACTTACACTAGGGAAGGAAAAAAAAAAAAGCCAATCAGTTCAGTTTAAAGAACAAGTTGTATAACTCTTTTTGATCTGCTGCCTGAAGGATCAAATAAGGGATTCTACCAGCTGTAAGGTCAGAAGCAAACGATAGGGCTCTGCTTGCCCTGGTGGCCAGCACCACGTGCCAGCAGCACGGGCAGGACACGGCTGTGCCCTGTGCTGGGACACTCTGCCACCCAGGCTGCTGCCAGGGCACCTGGGCTGACAACACCCTCAGCTCTGAGCACTCCATGAGACTGCAAGGAAAAGGGTGCCAACAGATGGCTTCATACAAGGCTGCACGTCTTTAATGGAACTTAAGGATGTAAAAATTAAAAGCAATTAAAGGATAAGCAATTTGCTCGGTGAGAGATTAGAAAGATGCAAAGCAATGCCCACACTGGGTTTTCAGGGCAGGTGTTGACTTGTCTGTGCTGAGAACAACACCAGGCTGGCAACAGCACTGCCATGTTTAAATGGGTTTGATCTTACCAGCCTCCTGCTAGAGCAGATCATCCAAAAGACAGAAAAAAAAAAATCACCAAATGTGGTCAAGAGCACCAAAGACAGTGTATTAAAAAGAGGAAAGAGAGGTTCCAGTGCAAGCACAGCCCCTGTGCTCACAGGGACCCTGCAGCTGGGCAAGGGCAAGGTGCTGGGCACAGAGGCACAGCCAGAGCCAGCCTCAGTCCCCACTCAGTGCAGCCTACATTAGACAATCTGAAAAGCAGCAGATCCCCATTTTCTGGTGATTTTAATAGACTAACAGAATTATCAGGCAGAGTGCTTTGCTTGCTGCTTGCACACAGGCAGCAGCTCTCTCAGGAGCTGGGGGACACAGCTCCTGGCACTGTGGATTTCCTAGCAGCCAATAAGGGAACAGAATGACACATTTCTTCTGCTGCAAGTTAAAAATACAAAGGAAATTTCAAACATTTAGAAGCTAACATTATTCACTTTGATCTTTAAAAATATAACACCATCTGTAGCCGTCAGATTTACAGTACAGATCTCAGATATGTACATTATTTGTTGGTATAAAAAGCTGTCAGCAGCCCTGGTGCAAAAGTGAGGATCCTCTGGCAATCTCCTGAGTTTCAGAGAGAACTACTAACCTGAAAAACTTAACCATCAGGTTATTCATGAGCAACACAGTATCTACAAAACAAAAAAAAAAACCACCACTTCCCTTGCCACAAACCCCACAAAGCTAAATCCCAGCAACCTGCCTGGACTGCAAAATGTACATGTTTGCAGTTAATATTGCGGCGAACTTACCCCAGGCCTACCCCAGACACCTGTTTCTGATCCCGATAGACCTGTTCCCTGTCACTTCTGATTTCTGCATGCCAATGCCTCCAACATTGTAGGTTATGCACAGGTTATACAAAATCTGAGGTATGAAAGGATTTAATTTCAAGTATCAGCATTTTTCATGCTAGGCAGGTCCCACAACTACAGTTAAAAAGCAAATACGACAAAAAATTGTATTTTCCAGTCAGCAGAGTCTCAAAAATTAGCGTGGGCTGGCTGAAAATTTGTAGAATAAACAAAACATAGCACACAAGCCTTTGATAATCTTACTATGCTAGATGAGTTTGGGTAATATGCAAAACCAAATAAAACATTCAAATTATTTTCTTCATATGCATTAGCCATGCCAAATTTAACCCCAGTGTTAAGGAGGTGACAGTCCTGAGGGGACAGGCTAGGACACAGGCCAGGGGAGAGATTGGCAAGAGCAGTCAAAAGTCAGAACTCTTAAAATGTCAGATCATTAATAGTTTTAAAACCAAAAGGCCTCGACCGTTTAAAAAAAGATACTCTGCTGAAAAACTCTCTTCTCGCTTTTCTGAAGTCAAACAAGAAACCCTGAAAGTGAATTCTTACCTGTATAATGCTAATGATGACTTTTCTCATGTTTGTAGTATTCAGCTTTTTGTGCCCCAGAAATTAATACAACAGGAGAGGACACAACATTTTTTCTTGCCTGTAATATACTCCGTCCTGCTGGTATTTTTTGATTGAAAGACTGCACTTAAATCTGGCTTTGCCTTATGAAATTAAGGTCTACTAGACATTAAAAAATCCAATTAGTGCTACAAAAATTAAGGCATACCATTTCCTCAGTCTCATTTACACTGATATAGACTTTTTTCCTTTCTGTCAAGGGTGAAGGACACAGCTGAATGATGGGATTTTTTCCATCTCATTTATATATTGATGTAATAAGGGCAGACAGGTAGGCCTATGCAAGTGCTGATTCTGTCAGCAGCCCAAGTTGCCAGGACTGTGAATATTGTCACTTATAGATTGATAAATGGACTACATGGACTAATTGTATTCCAGCGTCTCTGGACAGATGGCAAATCTTACAGCCATATGGTGATTATTTCCACTGAGCTGAAAGTATATTAACACTTACCAAATGTTTAAAATGATGAGATAATCTAAAATAATTTTTCTGTAAACGTGGATAAAAACAAAGGGCGGGCAGGGCGGGTGGGCTGGGGCTGGGCTCCCTCCCAGGGCTCCGGGGGATATCGATGGAGCTGGCTGTGTGCTGGGCCTGAGCTGGAGCCCAGGGCTCTGTGAGCCCAGGCTGCTCCTTTCAGCTGCTCTGCATGGCCCCTGTTCCCTGGCTGTGTGCTGGGCCTGAGCTGGAGCCCAGCTGTGAGAGCTCAGGGTGCTCCTTTCAGCTGCTCTGCATGGCCCCTGGTCAGTGCCACTCTGCCAGCACTGAGACATGCACTCTTCCTTTTCCTGGTACTTCTCATTCCTTCTCTTCTCTCTGGCTGAAGAGATTCTGAAGTTACTGTCCTACTTCTAAAAGTAGCCATATAGCCAGCCCTGCCCCCTGAAAATCCAGTGGAGGGCCATCCAAACTCTGAGCACAGGATCCCTGGAGCAGGACTGACTCAGCAGTGGGCACCTGCAGCCCAAAAGCCAACCATGCTCTGGGTGCATCCCAAGAACAGGTCAAGGGAGGTGATTCTGCCCCTCCACCTGCTCTCGTGAGACCCCCCCTGGAATACTGCATCCAGGTCTGGGTCCCCCAGTGTAAGAAAGATGTGAAGCTGTTGGAGAGTCCAGAGAGCACCTCTCATCTGGAGACAGGTTGGAAGAGTTCAGTTTTCAGCTTTTCAGTACCTAAAGGGCTGCAAAAGAGCTGGAGAAGGATTTTTTACAAGTAGTAAAAGAATAAGGGGGAATGGCTTAAAACAGAAAAAGGACAAGTTTAGATTGGATAGGGAGAAATTCCTCCCTGTGAGGATGGTGAGGCACTGGCATAGGGTGCCCAGAGAGGCTGTGGCTACCCCATCCCTGAAAGTGCTCAAGGCCAGGCTAGATGAGGCTTTGAGCAGCCTTGTCTAGTGGAAGGTGTCCCTGCCCATGACAGGTTAGAACTAGATGATCTTTAAAGTGCCTTCCAACCCAAACCATTCTGTGATTATACATGCACTAAATGCATTTTGCTATCTCCAGGTTTGCTCCCAAAAGAGAAATCAACTGGGAGGGGACAGAACCATGCCCCAGCAATCCTGTGAAACAAACCAAAGCAGCTGAACCAGAGGCTCACCCTGCTCACTGCCAACCATTACCCCATAACAAAGTTCAGCGGTGCTGCCTCAGTGGCTCAGCATGTTCCCCAGCTGCCCATGGAGCACACCAGGCTGGGACACATCCCTTTTATGAGTTATGGATCCACCCTTCAGAACAATGGGAGAATACACACAGGAGATCTGATCCTCTTCTGCTCTAAGAGGATCACTTACTCCTTATTCATACCAAACAAATGTGAGCAAAATCAGCTCAAATTCTCCACAGATGTTTATGCTGGAATGATAAACCCATATCACACAAGTTAAATGATTTTTTGCTTTGCTTCCAGAACAAAATTCTGAACATTTGTTTGTTTTTAAATAGGATGGAAAATAATATTTTGTGTTCTGCAGTAATTTGTTTTGCATGCACTTTCATGACAGGAAAGTCCTTGCTAGTGGAAACAGCCACCTCCCTTGCTGGGGGTAAAAAAAGTTCACGTATCAGTTTTCCCTATTTGCCATAAGTAAATACAGCAAGTCAAGAGCTGGAAACTGCACTCTTCATAGTCCCTGTGATCTAAAATTAATGCCTGGTGTTGGTATGCAGAATGGATCAAGCACTTGCTCACCCACTGAGGACAAGGTGCCAACTGGTGAGAAATTCTTACTATGCTTTTCACACATTCACACTTTAGCACCCAAAGTATTAAACCGACTTCATTTTTAAGGCCTCTTTTCCAGGTCTCCCTAAACACAGGTTTTTTAAGGAAGCTTTACTACCCCTGAAGGCAGCAAAAGAATGTATCAGCTGCCCATTTCGCCCTAGACAACGAAGACTAGCCCTGTGTTTTTCCATGTGCCTCCCTGCCAACACTGACCCAGGTCTGGAGCTGCTGCCACCCTGGGCTCTGGCCAGGCTGTCCCCCCAGGCAGCAGCTCCAGCGTGACTACAGGGGAAGGAGAAGTGCCAAAAAGGAGATGGAAAAAGAAGAGAAAGAAGGAAAGTAACTTAACTCCAAGGTGCAAAGTCTGGACCACCTGTCTAACTCAGAGCAATCAGCTGTTCTTTAGTGGAACAACAGACAGCCCTGAACTGTCCCAAATCACTCCCAGCAGCTGTGTGTCTGTTTTATCTTCTGGCCAATAATTCAGAGGTCATCCTGCAAAGCAGCTGATGAGCATAAACTCTTTCCAGTACCACCTCATGTCACTTGTGCTAATTCAACAGTTGTTGGGAAGGGTGCTGGAGATCACTGCAATATTACTTTGGTATTTCACAAGAGAAGCTGTATAGAGTTGCACAATATTGCTCTCCCTCCAAAGGACAAGGATGCCAATTCATAAGGCAGGGAGGAAAGAGCAAGCAGGGAATGCAAAGTGGATTAGATATTTTGATTCCTTTCCAAACTCTAAGCTTAAAATATAAAAAACTTTGGCAACTTCTCCCCCATAGAATCTAAAATGCTAATTTCTAACTCAATGGAGAAAAGTTCTCGCAAAGATCTGACCAATGTGTATGCAGGATTATTACTCAGCAGCTCAAAAATTCAGGACAGACCTCCCCTGCGGAGGGAAAAGCAGGTAACCACAACCACAGGAGAGGTGTTTACCCCAGGCTTAGGCCCAGCTGATGAAGGAAGCTGTCCCTGCAGCTCTCTGCAAAACCACAGGCTCTGCAGAAAAGTCTGGGGAGGAAAAGCAGGGCGAGAGAGATTGCCAGGAGAACCAGGCTGCACATTTCCACGTCCTTGAAAGCTGATGCATCTCCCATAATATGCAATTTTGAAGGTCTCAGAAAACACATGTTCAGAACCTTCTGCCTGGGGAAAAGTCTTGGAGGATCACACGGAAACTTTAAAGACATTATTTGTCCTTTGGAGCTCTCAAAAGACAAAGCGGAATTTCTCACTGTGCACTAATACCCATTTTCCTGCTCCAAAGCACACGGGAAGGTGAAAGAGGCACAGAGGGGAAAGAAAAGTTCCCCAGCAAACATGGACACAGACACACTTCTGGATCTGCCTGAGAGATGAGCAGCTTCCCATCTATTCCAAATAACTCCTAAACCAACAATTCCCTGGCTGGAGCGTGGGATCTGGTCCTTGCTTCACAGCTATTGTGTTTCATCGTAACTGAGATTACAGACTCAAGCTTTCAACTCCATCCCCTTCAATTTGGGTGGGTGTAGTGAAGTGACAGATCCCTGTTCTCAGTCAAGCCAATTTCTGTTCTTTTTTAAAAGGACCATAAACCAAATTAGATGGGGGTTTATGAATGAGCATTTTTAGAAGACACTTTAAATACAAGTTTATGAGGAACACCTCTATAAACAACAGGCAACAGAAAATTATCTATCTCCTGTAATGGACTATGCAAGTGACAAACAGCTGCCAAACATAAAATAATCACAAAAAGAGAGAGTTCTCATTCACCTGTGTGCTGTAAAGTTTTAGGCAACTAAATCTCCTTCATTATTTCATCAAAGAATAAATTAGTCCCTATCACGGCTGGAGGAGAGGAGATTATTATGACAATCACTGAACTTAACATGAACTGAGTACAAAGATACTTTTATCTCCTCCTTGTACACCCAAAGGCAGGAGTTGTGCCCTTGCTGTACACTGTGCCCCTGAGCACTGCCCACTTTCTGTCCTGTCTGGACAGAATCCTCCTGGCAAGTTAGGGAGGAGTATTTCAGCTTTGGGATTTTTTTATCAGGGGTTTGGACCACATGAGGGTGTAAGATGTAGGGACTTTACCTGGAAGGGCTTAGGGGCATCCTATGTACAAACCACACAAGATACAAACTCAGCACAAGTAATAATAGGAGAGGAAAAAAAAAAGGGAAAAAAGGGAAAAAAGGGAACTGCAGATACACCATGTTAGTGTTCAAGGGAGTGGGGGAAGTGGCTAGACCTCCTCCTTTGAATAAATATGGAAGGAGATTAAACTGACCACCTTGACCACCTTGTGGCTCTCAAGTTAGTTATATGAAATCAAACTTCCACATCAGGGCATGCTACATAGCAGAAGAATAATCCAAACTGACAGCTCTGGGGGAAAGTTAAACTAACAGGGACTGACGACATCACCTTCAGGATTGGCATCACATCATCCTGCATGCCAGAAACTGCTCCATCCCAAAAGGGAGGATCCTCCAAGGGCTATTGTCATCAATTCTGCAAGCCCAATCTGCCACTTGGAGGCATGGAACAAGTTTTAAATCTGTAATTCATACAAACTCATCTATGTGATTTGTAGGACTTGGGGTGGTTGGGTGACACAGGGACAATTTTGCTGCTGCCATCTTTGCACCAGTGTCTGAACTACCCAGCAGAACAGAGCTCATCTTTAGACACCACCATCTGTGAAATAACTGATAAAAAGGTGTCAGACTCTCCCCACATGTCCCACGCATCCTCCAAGCAGCCCTGAGTGCTGGGACATTCTGCACTTCTCATCTCAAAGAACTTCTCCCCCTTTTATCAAATGCTCTTATTAAACATTTTCAATATCACAAAACATGGTATGTTCCCACAAACAACTGCAGAGAGACATTTTAGATGTGTGCCACAGATTCATAGTGGGAAGCTGCAGTACAAAAGCTGATAAAGCCAGGGAATGAAACAAAGGCAGCAACAAAGTGTCGCTGTTCCAGATTACAGAGCAACTCACCAGCAGCAGAGAACTTGAGTCAGTCATTGCAACACAATTAATATGATGGGAGACTGCACCTTGAAGTACTGCCTTTCAAAAGGAAAAGCTTTGAGTACTCCCCAGCTCTGGCTACACTGTCCTTCCAGGGATGAAACAATAAGTAACCGAACACTAAAAATAAAATGCCCACACCTCCACATATAAAATTAAGATTTCCCTTCAGAGCCAAGCAAGATTAAAATTTTGCAATTTTTTCCCCCCAAGAAATACAGTGGTTCCATATCTGAGGAGAATCTCCTGCAAAGCATTAAGCAAACAACAAGTATTTATTCAGTAAGCACTCATACAGCACCATCTCACAGCTCCACAAGGAAGGAGCCTCAGCACAAGCAGAAGCAGCTTTAGGAAAAAAATATTTTACAAACTGGCTACGCATTTTTAAATGTATTCCACAGAGGTCTTTGCTGTCTTGCTGCACTGAGGTACTAAACATTGCCTGATAAGAATGCAGTTGCAGGATTACTATTATTATTATTATAATGAAAATGCTAATGGGGAACAACACTGGCAGCTCTGGAGGGCTCTCCCAGGCCTCTTGATGCATAGGCAGAAAAGTGCAACTTCTACAGAAATTTTCTTTCTGACTTGCAGAAGGGCTTGAGTTTCTAAATCCTGTAGGCTGCAGTGAAACTTCCAGATGGAAAAGAAACAGTTTGTCCCTTCAGGAATTCTTACAATCTTGCATTTTGATAAGCCACGTCAAACAAATAAAATCAGATCAGTGCATGGAGGAGGCAGGAAAGGAGGACGTGGTGCCTCTGAAGGGAACAGGTCTGCACAGCAAGCAGCACTCATGCTGCTCACACTTCCATCACCCTCTTTTTCCTCGTTCCTCTGTCTCAAACCTGCACACTCTTGCTCCATGATAAAGCCCCTGTTGTTTTGCAGCTAGAGCTCTTGCAAGCCCTCATACGTGAAGCCCACAAATCCCAAACACCTACACAGCAGAGGCTCCTGCTCCCCTGTGAGTCATTAGGCAGGCTGTCCCACTTGCTGATGTCAGCCAGCACCATCCCTTCTTTTCAAACAAATCCTGAAACGCCTCGAGCATCAATTCTTTAAAAATATTATCTTCATTTTAATCCTGACCCCAGTGGCAAAATTACCATTAGGAAGCAATTGCAAGTGATGCAGAGGGTCCAAGAGCCTGCAAGAGCTGCCACGTCAGTGAGGAGTAAGCAGCAGCTCCTCGTGTCACACATGAGCTCAGCACCGAGCACCCGAGCCGGCAGCAGCAGCACATCTCTCTCACAAACAGGCAGGGAGCAGCCAGGATGTGTCACCAAAAATACAATCAAAGATCAACTGCATCATCCAATCTCATCTTGTACATTTTGCATGAGTGTGTATTACACAAGGCCTGCTCACACCATGCCTAACCTGTGCTGGGTGCTGCGTGGCTGTGGCAGCAACCTTCCCAGGTACTAATTGTCTATTCCCAGCCTAATTGCTCTTGCCATTAAAAGGGCTTCTTTAATGCTCGAGCTTAAACACCTCCTGTCTTCGTTAAAAGGCAATGCCCTTGTCACATTCTGAGGTTTAAGAACGGGATCATCAGCTATTTACAGTGTACAGCTGAATTATCAGAGAAAGATAGTTGAAATATGTTCCTCTGAGCACATTTACATCCTAAAGAGCCATGACCAACTCACAGGATAAACAAGTCACACGCTGCCTTTGCAGAGCACAGAGTGCAGAAGGCGATGGAGAGCATTCAAGGTGAAAGCAGACAGAGATTTGACCATGGAGCAACCTTGAGGAATGAGGATTTCCCACTCTGCACACACCCTATCACAAAGTCAACAGGAAAACCAACAGCTGATTCAAAATGCTTACGCCTAAGTCCCTGAGTGTACGTTCATGGGTGAGGCTATTTATCTTAGGCACTGCAATAACAGAGCCAAATGAATGAATAAAATGAATACACAGCACTGCAGAAAATCTAGATGCAAAACCAGGCTGATGCCCTTGCTCTTGGGTTCTCAGCAAACTCACTGTCCTCTGCCTGGTTCATGCTGGGAATATGCTTGAACCGTTTGAGACACTTGATCACATCCTGGATCACTTTAAAAAGTTTCAGTTTAAAGGAATTGAACATCAAATAATTCTTTTTAACATTTAAAAAGAATGTTTTCATTTAAAAAGAATTTAAATTATGCCTTTGTTATCAGGAGACCTGCTCACCATTCTCTTCTCAAATAGAAAGAAGGGCTTAAGGGACATCCCAGCTTCGTGGAGAATATTTTATTTATAAGATTTTTCTCAAGTGATAATTAAATTAACAGTGGTAATTAATTAGGTTAGCTGCTGAAAGCAATGTAACTAGAATGACTCCTGGCATCAAGTTTTCTTTCTGTCCATTCTTTCTACATGAGCAAATGTCTGAGAAATTTGCAGCAGAACACTCAAACTAGTTGTGGCACTGGCAGAATTCTCCTCTCATAATTTAATGAACTTTTATGTAGCAGACCTTATAAATTCAGTTCCGTGCCTGTGTCTGCAGTGCTGGGAACTCCTCACATAGTTGTGAGGGGTGAAGTCACTTGAACAAAACACTGTTGCAGGTTTGTTCACTCACCTGAATACAGCCACACCAAAACTTGAAGCACACACAAATCATTATGAGGCCCCAGCTGTTTGGTCTTTTCTTCTCTCTTCCACCCACCCCACCAAGCTCCCTGCCTCTCTAACCTTACATAAATGAGTTTAACATAAGCAAGGGACTACATGCTATTGAGTCAATGGAGCTTCCCCATCATTTCAGTGAACCCCCAAACACTGCTCCAGAACACAAAGTTCTCTGGACCTGACTTTTCCACAGGTTCTTGTACAGACACCTGTATTTGTACACAGACACACAACTCTCCAAGTCAGAGTAACATCCATTTCTATCTACCCTACACAATGGAAATAGCTATGTCAGGAACCAAGGCTGTGAAGAATCGAGCACCCCCAGCCATCAGCTTCAAAACATGAGATGAGCAGCCTCAGCACCTATTCTGTCCTTTCCCTGGACACCAAAACTACCACCAGCTGGATATAATCTGCCCCCCTGAGCAATGCTGGGGACCAAACTGAAGCTGCTGACCTTAAAATCACAAAAAAGGAGTCCCTGAGATCACAGCACCAACTCAGCTGTGTTCAGGCACACTCTTGTCCCAGCCCTGCTCTGAGGGACCCCAAACTGCAGGGACAGCCAGGTGCCATTCTCTGCCTGCCCCTCCCAGGGTCCCAGGGTCTCCCCTTCCCTGGCAGACAGATGGCCTGGCCAAAATTTGCAGGGAGCTGGTGAGAGACTCCCATGGATTTCAGTGGGAGCTGGATGAAAGCCAAGGTGAATTTCCTCTGCAACAACACCATTCCCTGCCACCGAGCTTGTCAGGCACAGCTTATCACCATGGTTTCTAAAGTACTGCTGGTACCAGAAAGTGAACACCCTCCAAAATTACTGCCTTCCTGTAACACGAGCTCCATCACATCTTCTCCTTCATTTATCTCCTTCATTCCTCACCCTCAGGTTTTACTCCCCAAATAAAGCCACGTGTTGGCCAATGGACATTAGTACTGCTGGCAGCAGAAGGGAGGAGAGCAAGGCAGCCTTCCCTGATCTCTCAGATGTCAGTGCATAATAAAAACATCATGTATGGCCACCCTCATGCACCTTTCCATGAATATATCACAGGGGGAACAGAGTTTTATTCAAGAGACCAATCTCCCTAAGATGAGGTTACTCCATTGCCTGATCCAGGCTTGGAAACTTGCCTTTTCCAAACTTCCTGGGGCTTGGCTCAAAGCTCACCTGGAGAGTTATGGATGGATCCCAGCTGCACGGGACTAAATTACCCCACTAGCCCCAGAGGAAGCAGCAAAGAGAAGACATCTCATGTCAGTCAAAAGAAAGGTGTGCTGTGAGCTAGTTCACCAGTAACCTGTATAGCACACACTTCTACAGTTGTACAGATTTCTGCAATAATTTCTAGCACTCAGAGGCCTGGTTGTCATTTTGATATGATTTATAAAACAGAACTAAAACACATTTTTAATGCTAGAGGGCATTTAAATCAGTTGAGTTTTAATCCAACAGATAATATCAGCTTCAGCAGTGAAGAGATTTACAGGTCTAATCCAAACTGGATACTTGCCACACACCTCATAACAGAAATTATTTGTAATGAATAGATAAGGAAATACAAAGATAGCAAAGAATTTAAAATAATAAAAGAATTTAGCCACAGATGAAACAGCTATCCAACACCTTTTTAAACTAGCTAATACCAAAATCTCAAGTATCCATATAACTGTACATTCAACTTCTGCTTAAACTGAGGTCACACTGAGCCAGACCACAGCTATTACTTGAGTAGGTACAGCCCACTAACATCAGAGACACTTCCTTGATTGTGTCAGCCCTTGGCTTGCAACAGCAAGAGACAAAGCGGGAGGTACTTTCAGACACAGATTTCTACAGCTGGAAATGTGTTACATTGTGGTTTTCAAACAGCTGAAGTTTAAACTCTGAGAGGACTGAGGTAACAGCAGCGATCAGATATGCTGGGTAGAAGAAAGAAGTTATTTGGGAAAAGACCCATTCTCTTTAAAGTAGACATTTGTCCAGTGAGATTCTTAACAGTGGCTTGACCAAAATACAGTGGTTTTCAGTCAGCAGCAACTTTCACATTGACTTTTATGGACACTGGAGCAGATTCATTTTCCCCGTGACTTTTTTACAACGTTGTTTTCATGTCCCTTGTATGGCGGGCATTAGGTTTTTTTTAAAAACATGTAAATTGCAAAACATGACACTACCTTGCTGCCTAGTCAGTTGAACTAAACCAACAGTTTAAATAGCTCAGCTCACAGCTAATAAGCAATTTAAATAGCTTTGCTTTGCTAAGCTCAAGTAGCTGTATCAGGTTTCATAGCACGATCAGTCACTGCCAAATCCATAGGCAGCATTTAAATGAATCACTAGCAATGGTCACCCCCAGGAAAAAGAAAAAAAGGAAAGTAAAGATATTTTAAGAGCTAAGAATCAAGTCATTGTCACAATTTCTATGAGTACATGCCCCATATGTGACACCAAAATGTGCCCAGGAAGCAAATCCCACTCAAAATTCATCCAAGTAAGAATGACTGAGCTCCGTGTTCTGACCACAACCTGCTTCACAAAGACACGTGAGTACAGAGGTGCCCAGTCCACAGAAGGACAAGCTGGAGCATGCAGAGGTGAAGGATCTGCAGCACAGATGGAACCGGAAGAAAACTGGGAGGCTGCTCCTGTGTCATGTGTGCTAAGTAATGCTATCACAGCTGCAGTAATGCTATCACAAATGTACCTCCAAGTTCACTGGATCAGAAAGGTGAATGGCAAGATAATTATGTGAGACTCTGGGAAAATGCATATTCACCAAACACCTTGTCTGAACTCTGTACAGAGTGCAAGAGATGGTACAACCCACGCTGAAACCCGGGGAATGAATGACACGGGGAGCTTGATCTCATGTGCACCAGTGTAAGACTGAAGTGACTGAGGAACACATTAAATCAGGGTATTGAACCAGGCTAGTGAACGTGCCTGCTCCCTGTGCAAGCCTGCATGATCTGACTCTGCATGCAGCAGCACAGACAGGAGCACAACCAGAGCTCTCAGCAGCCTTTGCAGCCAAAGTCCTTTGCAGCTTGAGCAGCTCCGGAGGCAGAGCAGGACCACACCGAGCCCAGAACTCCTCCTGGCTGACAGAAAGGGTGGAGGAGCACCGTGACCTTCCACTCATGTCTCCAAGCCACAGCTGAACTGATCTACCAGGATGGAAACAGTTAAAAATGACAGCAACTGAAACATTTGCCTTCAGAGACACCCAGGTAGAGTGACAGAGACAAGTTTCCGTGGATGGATGTTTCTGATCATCCTGGACTCTGCGGGGCAGTACTGCTCCAAACAGGTTTTGATACTTCTTTCTCCAACCTCAAGGACAGTTTCTCTTTTATTTTCCAGTGAAACTTTGCATAATTAAGAAGCAAATGAGTCCCTGTAATCCTGAAGAGAAACGTGGGAGATACTCACTTAGATCCTATTTCTCCCTCTGCCCCTGTACTTCTATTCAGTACTCCTGGGTATCAAATTTGGACACGTGCATGTCATTATAATTCATTATTTATCCATATAGCCTCGAATTATATCACTTTGACAACAATTAACAAATCCATAGTGGGAATTTGGACATCTGAAAGCAGCAGAGGAAGCTCAGAAACTGGAGAACGATTCCTTGCCACATGGGGGTGAGGAGAGGCAAGGAAAAGGTGTAAGAGAACATAATAGGATAAAAATAAAGTAAATTAAACGTGTGGGTTTGGAATCCCCCAAGACATTCTGGTCGAGAGGATCTCAAACCTATATATAGTCCAAGCCAAAGGCACAACCTTAACCTCTGTTCCCCGATATTTAGTTCACAAATTGCCCTAATGCCAGCATTTGGCTTTTGTCCCCTCATATAAGTTAGAGGATAGCAAAAAATGCAGGACTAATTTTTGGAAAGACCAAGCTGAATCCTCCAAGAGGCCACCACACGTGGTCAGAGACTTCTGTCACGTTAAAAAAAATGTTTGAAGGGAAAAATATTTACACAAATTAGGGACCATCTGGCACAATTCAGGCAAGTTAACCGTGTGCCTCCAGCAGCCAGAGCTCTCGCAGAAGCAGCGCGTGAAACATCTGACAATGAACTCGCGGCACATCCCGCAGCTGACCGGGCAGGGACCGGACCCCCGGCCCCGCTCCGCCACATCCCGAGCTCCTCCCGCTCCTTCCAGCGGGGATTTCGCCGCCGGTGCTCTGCCTCCGCGGCGTGCACGCTCCGCCGGCGGCTCCCGAGCGGGCGGCAATGATTAATTACGTTATAAAATGATTAATTACGTTATAAAACGCTGCCGTTCAGGGCAGCGCTCACGGGGCGGCCGAGCTCTCCCCGCTCCGCACCTGCGGCGGGGCCGGGGCTGGAGGCGGCGCCCACGCGGGCTCGGGACGCGGTGCCCACGCGGGGCCGGGCCCGGCGGACTCACCCCATGTCTCGGCACCTCTCGGCGGCGGCGGCGGCACCCCCGGGCGGCTCCCCGCGCTCGGCGGCCAGCGGCGGCCGCGTCCCCACTTCGCACATGCGGCCGCCCCGGCCCCGGCTGGCTGCGGCTGCACGGCGGCTGCACGGCGGCGAGAGCCGTCCTGCTCCTCCTCCCGCCGCCTCCCTCCCCCCTTACATAACCTCCCTCCCGGGCGGCGGCGGCACCGAGCAGCTCCCGCGGCACCCGCCGCCCTGCCAGGCGGCAGCGCGGGGGCGGCGGGCGGGGCGGGGCGGTGGGCGCGCCCCGGGCCCCTCCGCTCCCCGCCCCGGGCCCGGCCGCCGGCGGTGGGCGGGATGTGCCCCGGTGCGCAGCGCCGGGCGGATCTGGGGTAAGGGATCTCGTCCTCACGGTGCCCTCGCCGGGGGCCGGTGACCCGCCGAACGGGGACGAGGCGGCAAGAAAACTTCGGGTGAAGTTGTGTGGTGTCCCCACGCCGCCCCGCCCGCGGCCGGGAAGCCTCAGCGGCGAGAGGAGTGAGCCCACCCCGGAGACCGGCTGTCCGGGACCGGCTGTCCCGCACCGGGATACCCCCGCCAGCCCCGGCTCCGCGGCGCGGGCACGGCGCGCTCCGAGCGCGGGTCCCGGGGATGCGCTTCCCACTGGAGGCGATGCCACGCCGAGGGATGCCCGGTGAAACACGAGCGGGCGACTCCGACTCTCTCCCTCTGACACGCCCTCCCCGCGTTCCGAATCCGCGTTCCCTGAGCTGTGAGTGCGGAGCCTGCGAGCCGCGGGGCTGGGTCAGCCCCGTTTGGCCGCTGGCCCCGGCAGGCGCAGCCCCGCAGCGCCGGTCAGGAGTCGCACCCAGCCAGCGCCCGCCTGCTCTGCCCAGAAATGGGAATCCCGTCGGGAGGGCTGAATCTCCTCTGGCTCTTGTCAGCCTCGCTACAAGTCTGTGCCACATAGCGTCCCAAAATTATGTAGGTTTCGTGAAAATAAAGAGGGACGATTCCTAACCAGGGAAGGAAAAACTGGACTAGTGTGGAAGAGCCGTGTAATGGCTACCCAAGCACGAGGGTGACACTGGCATCTGACAGGCAGTCACAGGACACAAATCCATAGCACAGCCGTGGACCTGCTCGTTCGGGTGTTCACAGGACTGCGTACACAGACACACTCTTTCATACAGAAAATACAATTCACACATAAGACAGGCTTTTAACTTCACCCACACAAAGTTATAATTAATACTCTGTCATCAAGAGTGATTATTTTCATCTCTCTTTTTTTTTAATCTTACATTGATTTATCCTTTCTTTCCAAGGAAGTTTAGAAAGGTGGGAAAGATTTTATGTTTGCTTGCTTTTACTTCATGTCTAATAACTGGGGGTATCCCTAGTATTACCTTGGGACATCATGGGAATCCTGAAAGAAAAACTTAGCCAGCAATGAAACACCTCCCAGCTACGGACAGTGGAACCCCTTTTCCTGATGTCTGGAACACCAAAATGGAATTTCAGTCCCACACACCCAAAATCCATGTCACTGGGGGGAAAGGAGCAGGGTCAATGACACGGACATTTTCACAAGGCTGTGAGATGACACCTCTCCAATGTTCCTGCTCTCTTTACCATGAACAGAGGGTTACTGTGGGTGTTGAAGGAGTCTTAAGTCCTTACCTAATCACTGATGTAAACATTCCTGTGTCCTGTTCTGCCAGCTGAAGGTGAGGTTCCATTTCCTCTGAGATAGCCATAGCAAAAGTAAACCTTTCATGTTCATGGTGACCTGCAGCCTTGGATATTGCTTTGATGTGGCCATTCCTCTCTTCTAGGAGAGACAATGAGAGGTAACATTTGCTGAGAGTAAAACCAGCAGCCTAGAAATCTTGTGAAAAAAACTCTCACCATGGATCTGAGCATTTTATAACACTGTTTTTACACCATTTACCTCATTTTGTTAAATTACATTCTCCATTCATCAGAGAGAAGTTGTCTTAGTCCTCTCTAATTAGCTCATTTTGGTGAGTATCCAAAAAGCGGTGTTTTATGAACCACTGCTGCATGACACTTACAAGTATCTAATGGAATTGGATCAAAATGGGGTAATGCACTCACTGTGTGTCATGATAAGAGGAGAATTGGAAATTGGAATTGCAGTTGCCTTAGCATTTTCTAATTTCTTAATCTTTTCCAATCTTGCATTCAAGACTGTGCCTTCATCCCCATTTATAAAAATAAAGCTTAAGTTTATGGAAGCATAATTGCCTGTGAAATTCACATGATATTAAATTTTGTATATTACTTTTGTTCATAAGATCTTCCTACTTCATTCATGCTCTCTTCAGAGCTTTCTTCTAGGACACAGAGGATTTTAGTTCCATTTCTCCAGTACCCTGAGACATTTTCCCTGGCAGACAGCAAGTTAACCCAGTTTTCTGCTCTTATTTGGGAGTATTTGGGGTAAGTGCAGTCCCTTAATCTGAAATTCCCACTATTCTTCCAAATGGATGAGATACTCCTCCTTCTAAAGTGTGGCACACTGTTATGTTCCTCCTTTCTCTGCCAAAAAGAGAATGAAGCCCTCTCCTCACTTCAAGTCAATGCTGACAGTCCCATGGATTTGAGTGAGGCCCAGATCTCATGCAAACCATTTAACAATATCACTATTGAATTAGGCAATTTTTCTACAGACAGTTCCATCTTGAACCTCTCAACCAGCACTGTGTCCTAGTTTGTGTACCACCCCCATTGATTTACATTATTTTTGTGTAATTTAGTATTGCAGTTGTTTAAGGTATTTTCAGTTCTCTGGAAATGAGAACTATAAATATTCTATCACAATTAATCAGTTCTCAAGCTTCATATGTGACATGATCTTTCATTTCCGAGCTGGCTCAGGCACAGGATGTGTAAGGGAGGGTAATTCAGTCCTCATTTAGTATTCACAAGTGTGCCCTTATTGCCGGGGCACGCTTAGGAACACTCAAAATACTGAAGGCAAAGGATCCCTTGGTAGGATTCAAGCTGAGGAATAAAAATATCCACATTCTGTAAATGGGTCTAACTTCTTTAGATGAGAAATTTCTCCTATTCCCACAGGCTTCCTAAAGATACAAGTTTTTGATTCCTAGATACAGGGTGAATATCCTTTTCAGAAAGCTGATCTAACAATCAGGACTATGTACCCAGCATTCTGAAAAGCACAGAGCTCACTGGGCTCTTCCTCTCTCTGTGTTTCTGTTCTCTCCTTTTGTTTGGTTTTCACCATTGTTGTCTTCTACCACTCTATTTTATTTTAGATGTAATTTTATTGCAGAATAAACCTGCTGTTCGGTCTTTTTAAATTATTATACTTTAAGGTACTTTTCTCTCTATTTCCCATGGCAGATAGTATTAAATAAAATATTCAGTACTGTGATTTTCTCTTTTTTCCAAGTAGACTGATCAAATCTGCATTTTTTTAATCCAGCAGGACTGTGCCATTTCCTCCCTTTGACAAAGAACCAACCATTTCTTATCTTTAAATGTTATCCAGGAGTTTAACCAAAATAAGCTTGGGGGAATTCTTGATTTTTACATTTGAAACAGAGAGTTAGTTTTTTTTAATCTCCTGACAAATGGAGAACTACTGTAATTATAATATCACTGGATATAAAATGTTAAAGGTGAGCAACGGAGAAAAGAAAGGATTTTAAATAATTTTGTTGAAAACACTCTGATTTGCAGTATTTGTTTTTAAAAGCGACTTAATCTGATATCTAAAAAATAATTAGGACAAAAGATCTATTTACTTAAAATAATAAATGCTCTTGTCCTTTCAATTAAAATGTCAGAGCTCACAATAAACATGAGACCATCAAGTCCTCCAGCAAGACGTCTGATTTCTAAGAAAAAAAGTTTCCCTCTCCAGTCTCCTTCAGAAATAAGCCAAAATAATAGGATTACTTTCTGTGTCTTTAAAAACAAAAAATAAAAGGGAGAAAGTAATTTAAAAGGAATTTGTCAATCTACTTTAAAATGGGTTGCATGTTCTCTTATTATTCTGTGCAGATTATTCTTATATTTACTTAGTGCCAGGAAGCACCTGTCTAACTGGAGCCATAGAAGGTTCATGCCCAGTTTCTACTTCATTTTTCTAAGAGTTATCCTGTGAAATATGCAAGTACCAAATCCAAGCAGATGTTTATGTAAATGCAAAGAGCTGTCATTGTCACACTATGGTGTATGTTGCCTTCTCAACAAAGACAAATGCAGCCAACAAAAAATAATTTCAAATAAAATCTTAGAGAGAGAAGACCTGGACACATAAAGAAAGCCAGCAAAATCAGAACAATGCCCTGCAGTCACCACAGGACTCTAGCCTGGATGTGGGTACCCAGCAAGGTGTTGAAGGCTACAAAACTGTAAGAGGCTGCTGGAGTTCAAGGTGCTGACCACTGGCAGGGTCAGAGAGCATCTGTCAGCATTAATATACAATAGGACAGATCCTCTAGGCTCCCTTGTGCCTTGGTCTGCTAGAAATCCAGACTGGGACATATCCAGGAGTGCACACTGAACATTTGTAGAGGTGGTGCCACACTAGGAGCAAACCTTGTTCCCTTATCAGATCGTTTCCTTTGTACTTACTAGGTAAGACAGACAGATAATCCCAATTCTTCTTCTAAATGTTTTCATTGATGTAGACACTTTGTGTCCACTCCACTGTAAAGGAAATAAGTTTGGTCATCTGACAGCTTTTCTCTTTAGGTAGTGGGTCTTGCTGCCGTGCTCTGGAATCATGCTGGTTTGAACTGGTTTGGTAGGGGACAAACTGGGACTCTTCAGATGATGAGTGCTACATGTGAGTGTCCTCACAGCTTGTATTGTGCTTGCGTATGCACAAAAATACTGCTTTTTTGAGCACACATGCATGAGAGAAGATCTTCATAAAGCTGCTCAAAGGCATGTACAGGTCTCACAGATGAGATAGATCCTGACTTGCTCCACAAAACTGTACCAAATATGTTCAATTTTTCCCTTCCAATATGCAGGGCTTTGCATTTCATATGGCTCTTTAGAAGTTATCAGCTTTTTCACTCAAAATTTATTTTGGGGGCTTTCTTTTTAAATCCTCAGAGAAGGAAGAAAGGTTCCATTTCATTTGCAAATACAGATTTTGACTCTGGTTTCCTTCCAGGCTTATATCATAAAATTCCTTTTATTTGCATTTTATAAAATGGGAGTTAGAGCAATCAAGCACCAATTATGCAAACAGGGTAGATTAGTTTTCTTTTAAACTAATTCAGATCAAAATTGTTGGTCCTGGCAGGCCAAATTATACAAGAGAAGGGAGAAGGAAAGAACTGTATGTCTTGTCTGTTAGCAACAGGACCCTCATATTGCGACTTGGCTGTCACAGTGATGGTGACAGCCAAGGCTGCAGCAGAGAAGCAGATAATAGGGAATGGAAAAGATATTCACATTTTTGGTGAAAAAAGCTTAATTTTCAAACATGCAGAATTGTATGACCATACATTTCAGCAAAACATTTTGCTCACATGTAAATTTCCTTGTAGCTCGGGAGTTTTTAATTCTCAGGCCCTTTCTACCATCTGTAACTCAATCTCTATTTTTTAAAGAAATTGCAGACATCTGTTTAAATACCCATCTCTTCCGTCAGATGGAATTTTGGAATCAAAAATATAAGCTCAAAAATAATACTAAAGTTGGATTTCATTTCCAAGCAACCACAGAGTGGCATTTTCAACACTCCCTTCCCAATCTGCCCACTGTGTTGTACTGGCTGGGTTGGGTTCTCCAGGACAGCAGCAGTGTCTGCTCTGGGTCCTGAGCTGGGCAAGGGGGTCCTGCTGCATGGGGGAGAAAGAGATGGGGAGCTGGAAAAGATCCCCCAGGCTCATGGCAGGAGCCAGGGGAGGGAATGAGAAGGAAATATGGGATGTTCCTGGAGACTGTGGTGAGAAATGTGGTTTTATCTTTTTTCAGCCTGTCCTTCTCCAAGTCATCCTATTTCCCCCCTGCCCTTCTCCCAGGGTCTGTGTGTGCCAGCAGACAGGTCTTTATCCCCCAGCTACCTCAAAGGTTCCCTCACCACTGTGTCCCCATTGTCTGTCTCTCTCTCTATAGAGACATTTCAGAGTATTTTAGTTTCCCAGAACTGCTGCCTTGGCTGCTTGTGGGAATTTGTACCTCAGGCTGGTGCAAAATACCTCATTCTCTGTGTTTCTGTTGGACTCACTCATTGGTGGACTTTAACATACAATCCTTGCTTGCTCGACTGGAAAGGGAAGACATTTCCTGGGCACAGCAGAGGTCTGATTAATTTCCAGCAATGCCCAAAGGCTTTTGTATTTCCTTGTGGGCTGAGCTGTGGGGATTCTTTGCCTGGATGAATTCTCCAAGGACTGAGCAGCACCAGCAGTGCCAGGTGTGAGCAAAGCCACACAGGATTTCAAGCCTATTTACAAACCTGATGGTTGAAGTGGAGTGGTGATACCCCAAACAACTCACCTGAGTTCTTAAAGACACAAGGGGCACCACAGCACAAGGTTTGTCTTCTCCAGTTGTAAAAAATACCTTGACTTAGAGAAGTCAGACCTGGCTCAGAGATTGGAAGCTGGCAGGGCCCAGGATATCAGCTAGGGGTGTTTTTCACAAACAGGGATAATTTTCATTTGTGAAGAAAACTGTTTGTCACCACAAAAGCTATATTTTGCACCATTATCTGAAAAAAAAAAGTGTTGAGCTTTTCACCTTGCAGACTGTCCAATGAAAAGCAATTGAGATGCATTTAAGAAGAAGGGTAATGTCTTTATGCTTCCAAAATGCATTAGAAAAGAAAAACAATAAAACCAAACCAAACAAATAATACCCCAAAACCACAAAAAAATAAACAAACCCTACCAGCCTTAATCTATATCAATTTCAAATACAGTTAAAGAAAAGTTAAAGACCTTGACTTATACCAGTCTTTTTGTCTGTCTTGCTAAACTACAATAATTAATCAATAATAAAAGTGAAGCTGGAGGGCCACAAATTACAATGGTTTTACTACACTAAAAACTCAGATCTCAAAAAGTAAAAAAATAGCTATTTGACAATAGAATAACAAGATTACAGCTTCCACAAAGAAAGATACCAGGAATACCTTGATGAAAAAGTGCATTTTAAAGGCCTCAGTTGGGTTGCAAGTTGAGCTGGGTATCTTCCTGGATAGTTCAAGGAGTGTTTCTGCATTCCTAATTCTACCCAATATTACTTTGTTCTGCAACAATACCTGGATAAAAAAATACATAAATGCTACCAGTCAATGAAATAAACATAACTGTTTTTTTTTTCTTTTTTCAGTTCAGTGTTTTTCTTCTCAGAAAGTATCTACTGCCAACACTCTTAAATTCAATCTTGCAAAATTCTACATAACAGAAGTTTTAAAGTTCTTGTATCTAACAGTAAGCACAGATTCCTCTTTTCTTGGGAAATGTCATGGTCCTTGGGGGGGATGTATAAAATCCATACTCTTTATTCAACCCAAATATTTTTTTAAAACTCCAAACATTTTAGAGACAGTTTGCAGGTCAAGCACCCAGAGGAGCACTCTCTAGATCCAGAGTCCTTTCCTGGGTTTAGAACACAAAGGATGGCAGGCAGCAGCAGCCATGGGCAATGTTAAACCAAGGTTTTCACCCTCAGTTCACTTTGGGCTTTGGAGCCAGGGGAGGGGTCACTGTGCACTACCATGGGACATGACACCAAACAATTCACTTTAACACCACAGGACTTGAGCAAAGGGGAGCAGAACATTTAAAACTTCCAGAAAAGCTTTTAACTGTGTTTTGTTTTAATTTAGTCTTTAGGCAACTGAGAAATATTAATATACACAAATCAAAACCTTTTCTACATACTTTAGAAAATGAAGTCAACTCTACAAAGTATGGATTACACATATCCTCTATTTTTCATTTACTGTTTCTTTGCAGAAGAGCACATGATTTCTGCTGACTAGGTACCAACATTTTTCTAAGTTTAATTTTATCATTTTCTTGCAGGAATAGGCTAATCTTAATCCATACTCACCTTCAATGATATTTATTACTGTTCTTCTGCTCCTCTGACTGAATATTCTCTCTATGCCCATCTGGTGAGTACTCTTTTCCCAAAATAGTTCATGACCACTCTTTCCTATATTTGCATGAGAGATGTACTATTATTATATTTTCATGGAAGAAGTTAGGTGATCCTCCAAAAAGGTTTTTCAGTGATATCATTTGTCTAACTTGTAAATGGATTTACAGTTCTAAATCTGACATCATAAGTGGTATGTGACAGAACATCTAAGCAAGAAATATTTTGCTGTCTCCTAGGAATCTAGCCAGAATTGCTCTTTTTTAGATCCTGTTTGTCTGCCCAAAATAAACTTGGTCATAGAGAATAACCTGCAGCTATTGTTGTTCAGTATTCAATGTTTTTCCAATATTTAAAGCTGAGCTGTAGCTGGATTTAAGAACATGGCTTTTGAGATTCAATTCCACAGCATAAGCTGTTCTGGGAAAGAGCAGGAGCCAACCCTGGAAGCATAACAAAGCATGTTTTGAATGCACAGGACATGCAAAGCCACAAATGCCAGCCAGCTCCACACGCTTAAAGCCACACTCAACAAACCAGAATTTCCTCGAGCACAATAACTGTGACAAGTAACTTAACTCTTGAGGAAACAGCTGTTAAAATGCATTTTCATCTCCAGCTAAAGGAATTCTCACTACACAGACACCTTCAACAAGGTGATGCTTTGCCTTTTCCTTTGTTTTTCCATGCAGGCATCTCAAAGCAATAGCATGCAAACAGAAGCCAGCCCTGGCCCCCATGATACCCATGGAAAGAAATCCTTCTTTTGACTTCACTGGGATCCTGATTTGGTCATAATTGATTAATCCTCATTCCATTCCTGTGACGCAAGGAGGGATACACAGAGATCACTTCACACATCAGTGCAGCATGGTGTTTCTGGAAAATATCAGCTGTTCCAAATCAGAGGAGCCCAGCATGCAGTTTGAAAGAGGATGCAACAGCCAACACTATCTTCATCTGGAACAATACAGGAAATGCTGAGTGGCATTACTTAAAATAGATTTTGGCCAGCATACAGGGATTAAGAGACTTAATTTTCAAAAGGTGCACTGGGACCTTAAATAACCATAAATAGTCAGGACTTTGTACTGGCGTCTCACCGGAAGAGCAGCAGCACACTCAGTGTGGAGGTTTCTCATGCCATGGGAGCACCTTGCTTCCTTGCTGGATCATCTGCAGCTTTCAACAGGGCCAACGGGGCTCCCATGGCCAACAGAGAGCCACCACAAAGTCTTCACCCTGTGGAATGCAAAATCACAACAGTATTTGGAACCAGTGGAACAAGGATTTCACTCCCTGGAAATAGTCTGTGAGATCTGGCAGCAACATTTCCCATCAGATAGCAACCGTGAGATCTTTGATATCTTATATAACTGCTATCCTTAAATAAATCGTATATCTAGTTCATCATTTTTTTCCCTGATTTAATTAGAATCGTGCTTAGTTCTTCAGGTTGGTGAAGTCTTATCTTGCAATATGCTGCAGATGCTACTGCTTGGAGATTAATGTTTGCTTTTTAATTAAAGTTTTTACTTGAGAGGTTTGTGATATCCCCACACTACCATTTAAGACCAAGAAAATAACTGTGTATTATTCTTAAAATGGGCAGCCATAGCATAATAAGAAACAGTCATATTCAGCATATCACCACCATCTACTATGTGCTTTTCATTTATATGTGAGATTTTCTTAGCTTGTTTTTAATGAGCCTCCATCAGAAGCTCCATCAGAACCATGAATTTTCGGTGATAATATCTCTATATTTTTTAAGTTTAGACTGTCAAGTAGTCAGCAAAATCTTCTGCACTAGTTCTCCACCAGCATCAGAAAGTTCAGCTGAGCACTGCCACGCTAAGCAGCTGATTGCCTGCACAGCAGAGCTCTGCAGATGGAGTGGGGAAAGGGAAGAAACAGCTACAACTTAAGAAAGAGGGAAAGGGAGACCGGAAACAGGGAGGGTGAGCAGGGCCACAGGAAAAACAGCACTGTGGAAATGGTCCAGAAGAGGAAACTGCTGCAGGAGGCTGGGGCAAAGATGGGAGAAGGAATTACAGCAGAATGAAGGGAGGCAAGGATGCTGTGCCTTGAGATCTGAGGCAGAGGGGTGCTCCAGGAGGGCAGGAGGGGGTGCAGAGAGGTTGCAGCCAATTTGTAATCTCCTGAAAGATTAGGAACCCTTGTTTGCTGGAAAGAATGATCTCAAGGCCTAATTTAGTAACAAGAGGGAGAGTTGTTACTGCTCTGAGCAGTGTTGGCCCAGACCCCCAGAAAAACACCAAGCACCACACAGCACAGACATAAACTGAAGAGACAGTCCCTTGTCAGAGTTTCCAGGTTCAGTGGAGGGCAAGGCACAAGGCAGGGATGCACAGAGGAGTGCTCCCAACAGGGAGCAGACTGCTCAGCCCAACTTTGCAAAATCCTGAAGGCTTCTCTGCAGCTCAGCTAATTCACTTATACCTTATTTCACTGCAGCACAGTGTGGTCTCAATGCTGATTGGTATGTCTGGAAAATTCTGATTTGCAACTTTTAAAAGCAGTTACTTAACACTAAAAAGACACTCTCAATTTGAGTTAGTAAAAAGCTGGCCTATAGTTCAATCCTTGCTTTCTCTAATGGCCCTTAAACTTAGGAGGAGCTGCAAAGAACATTCAGGAACTTTCCTTACAAGAGAAAGAAGGGAGATCAGTTCCTGTGCTAACAACTTCTTGGTGAAGCCATCTGGGAAGAGCCATGTTTAGTAAATAGAGGGAACATTACTTAGACCAGTTCCACTGACCTCAGCCTTGAGGTCTTCCTTCCTTGAGAAGAAGCAAGACCCTGAAATGCTATTCCATTTCAGTGCATTTAGCAGAACCTGAATCCATGCTCAACCCTGCACAGGGACAGGACAGGCAGGAGCAGGGGCTCCATGGCACATCTATGGGCAGGTTTCAGACCTTTTCTGGGTCTCAGAGTGAGCACAGGAGCCTCAGGGCAATGCTCCAGTGCCCACAGAATGTCACCTTTCTGAGAAGGGAGACTGGGAGTAAAACAGGAGACCTAGGTATCCACTTTAGAGGTTGAATTTGACTTTGTATCTGAGGTAACTGATTGGAGTGCAACAGGCACACTGCATCAAGTGTCCAACCCAGGAGAAACGCTACACCTTTGCTGAAAGGCATAACCACTCCCCCCGCTAGATCCTGGGCTTTGCAAGGATCTGAGTTTCTGATTTAAACACAGCAGCAATTGCTACCAGATGTGCATGTCAGGGCCCTGAATGCACTGACAGCCCTTAATTGGTGCAACCAGCCCTGGGCCCCCCCCGCCCCAAGCATGGGGGCCCTCAGTCCCTGCCCAGCCCTGCTGTGCCTGCTCATCTGGGCAGTGACTCACATGCTGACCTGAATTTCTGCCTTGCCTTGGACTTGTCTCATCCCTGTGAACTTGTCTGCCCTGCTGAGCTCCGTCAGCTGCCAAGCCTGGCCAGCCCTGCTCGGGGGCTGTGGGATGGGCCCCTCCACTGCCAGCCATGCTGCCCTCCTGTCCCTCTCTGCTCCCTGACAGCAAAGAGGAAATGCTCTCAATTCCCCTTCCAAACTCAGATGGGTGCTACTAATTTGTATTTGACTTACAAGTTGGTGTTTCCATATTGCAGAGGATTTGAATGTTTTAGACTGCATATGGACAAAAGAAATGAGACAAAACTGAAATTAAATATCCAACTGTAAAAGAAAATTGAGTAGGAATAAAATCTAGTGCTAGAAACTTCTGCAAGTACCTTCTTTATATTTTGCAACTGTCTTAACAATAGGTAATCCATGGTAGCACTGATTCACACATCCCCACTTGCAGAATTACTTGACATCTAAAAAGCTTCTGAGTTGGAGTTGAGACAGTGTGATGATCATGATGAGTTTGATATCTGAGCATTTGGCTACTCCACTTTCAAGCAGTTCCACAGAAGTACACTTAAAGTGCCTGAATATTCCTCCCACTTTTTCTCTTCTTTTTTCTTTCCAATTTGTACAGTACCTACATCTAGGAAATGACATAACCTGTGCACCAGATGTGCTGTGTAAAACTTCTGCCTGCCCCACAGCCCCAGCACGTGTGCCCCACGGGGTCTAACCCACCTCCACCCCAAATGAGGAACATATGGAGCACCAGGAATGGCAGCAGCAAGACTTCACTTTGAACTACATTCCTCCCATCAAAGGGTCCTCTGTCTTGCCTTCTTCTTCTCCATTCCTCTGGGTAATCACAAGGAAAGAACTGAACATTTGGAAAAGCCTCCTGGGGACAAATTCATTGCTAGCGTAACTCTGCTGAAGTTAATGGTGTTGCACCTTGGATTAAAATGGCACCATAATATTAAAAACCAGAGACAGCATACTACCCTGTAATTACTGTCTAAGAGAGAAAAAAATAAAAAAAAATGATTCATTCTTATAGACCCCAAAGGGCATAGCTGGCTTAGTCAGTTTAAAAGGTGAAAATAAAAGAAGGCAGCTAGAATGTAGTGATTTTAAATTTGTATATATGTTTATAAATATGGATAAATGACAGTCAGATTTTAAGAGCAATATGCTAGAAATATAATTTAATGTGACTGTGATTTTCAAAAGACAGACAACAGAAGTAGCTCTTAGGAAAATTAAAGGCCTTCTAAAATACTGGCATAAATTAGGAAGCAAGAACTCTTGTAAACCTAATGCAAAGGAATTGGGCCCCGCAGCACCAAAATTGTTATTCTGTAACACAACCAAGCACAAAGAGTTGCATTTTCCCCTTTTTTTGAAAAAGGACAATGTTATTTTTTTAGCCAGTTAACATTTAAAGGTCATTGTTATGGGAAAGAAACATTTCTTGTATTAAGTTTAGTGAAGTCGTTAGAACTGTGCAGTCTGTTCCTTTATGGACTTCACTTTACAACACCATATGGAGGTGTGTGAAAGACAATCTGAAGCTCAGTGATACTGTACAGTATAAGAGCAAAGGCAAAGCAGAGATCTGTCAGAAGAGCTGCATGGGCTTTAGAGGCATTTGTCAGCAGCAGCTGTTGCATTTCCGTCTTTCTTGTTATTTAAGTGAGGTTCATCTAGGCAATAATCCCTTCCAGACAAAGGAATAAAATGCCATGATGAGAACTCATCTTCTGAGCACAGGTCCTAGAGAAAGAGCACAACCCCCAATATTTCTGCAGACTGGCTAAGCAGGATCTCTGCTTACCTCTCTCCCAGTGCAATGAATGATGGAGCAAACACCTGGCGCTCGTTATTGCTCAGATGTCCCCTGGTGGTCTGACAGCCTCTAGTGCCCACAGAAACACAGCTTCCCTTTATGGGTAATCAATAACAAGGCTGCCACGCATGCCCTTTGTACCTGCTGGAGCCAGAACACAAAGTCTTGCTCTCCCTAGCTGTGCCAGACATCACCATTTCCTAGAATAAATTACCTGGGGAAATCAGGTTTCCTTGTACAAACAAACCAGGCTTTCAGTTACACAGTAACTGAGACATTCAAAAATAAAGGGGGGGAGAGGGAAATTGGCTGACAGGAAACCACTGAGGAGTTTCAGCAAGCTAAGAAAAAAATCAGGGTTTTGAAGACAAATTTTCACTAAAATATTTTCTGAAATGTTACTTTGTTATTAAAAATCCCCAGCAGGATCCATAACCATCTATGGAGGCTTCCCTGCTTATTTGTTTATAGACAAATATTCCCTCAATCAGACAGGCCCCAATTACAAGTGATAATAGTTTCTTAGTTGATTTCTCAAAGTAGATACTAACACTAGAGAAAAAGAATTCCTCCTGTTTAAAGATATAGAAATGCCCCCCCTAAAAAAAAATTAGTTCTTCTTTTCCCTTGCTACTGAGATAGACACAGGCTAACTTTTCATTAAAAATGTCACAGCTGTCAAGCTCTACTGAGACACAGCAATGAGCACAGTCTTAAAGATATCAGAAAATTGCAAAAATATATAAGATTTAAACCAAATAAACTTTGAACACTGTTTTGCTTTTGCTCCTTGGTACAGGCTGGTTATCCTGTAGAGCAGACCTACCTCTTTACCTAAGAACTGTCTGTAATAAGAAGGGCTAGAAATTAATTTTCAAATGAAAGTTGAGTATAAAGAAAATACATGAGTCCAGAAGCTGGAGATTTAGGAGAAATATCAAATACAAAGTCCTGTGACAGAACAGCAAGAGTTATCAAGGCTAAATAGTAAAAAAAACCCTGTCATTTTCCATTGTTTCAAGGCAAATAAGACTTTGCTAGTTTTAGCACACACTCCTTTGTTCAGCCAGGAAGATCCATTCTACAAATGCTTGATTAATTTCCAATAGGCTACAAGGAAAAAGTCTTAGTTTAAAATTTAGAAGATAAGACTTTGTCTAACAGCACATTATTTAACATTATGAAATCCACAGGAAAAAAGCAAACCCTTTGAGGCTTTATCACTCTGCAGTAGACTTCAGAAATGCTGATTATGAGATCGTGTTCACACAAAAACAACACATTAATTACCCAGAGAGCCTTGAAGTGAGCAGAAAGATTGCAAGAGTGGATTATCAATTTCTCTGTCTTGACAACACTTGGAGCTTGACCTTTTAAGCACTCAGGCACCTAGTCTGTAGGTATGTGCTATGTGAGGCACTTAGTGGGTGTTGAAAGTTCTACTCAGTGACAGTTCTCATTTCTGAGTGCCTTTATTCCTTCAAAAATCATCTGTCAGTTCAGATTTTATATATGCAGTTTGAATTTCAGAATAAAATCTATGAGAAATCTTAGGATATTGCTTGGATCATGATCTCCTTCTTGATATAACCCAAAGCAGCCACAGAGACATGTAACAAAAAAGAACTAAAGCAAAAGTATCATGTATAAGTACATATTATATATAATTGTGTGCCACTCTGGTTTAGCCATTCCCTGCAAGTGTTTTTCTATGCAAAATATGCTGATGAGAGCTCCTTTCCAATACTGTAATTTGTGAAATATACTACTTATAGGATTACAAGGGGCCCATGCCTTCAACAGAAATTATGCCTAGAATATGTACATGTATGGATGACTTGAGTCTACAATTAAAGGTTTAATATTAAATTTGATCTTTTAATGAAAAATATCACCCATGAAACAGCAGACTAGAACATCAGAAATAAAGAAGTGTGTACCTTTTATTAAGAATCATCTCCTTAACTTTATGCATGAAATCCTCTGTAGACACACCTGAAACTGCAGTATCCAGTGATCAAAATGAAGCATGTCTGGAGAATAAAATCCTACTTACTTCTGCCCATTTCAAAGAGGCAGTCAGTAGGAGAGAGATTATAAGGGGAAAACTTAAGTGAAAAGATATTATTTTTCAGCCTCAATGACAATTTGTTTGGCTTAGAACTAGCTGTCCAGGCTAAGGTGTTTGCATTATGCTATTTGGATTGAGGTCATCGTCTCCTGTTCCGCAAGTGACAATACAGCCCTGCTGTAGATCTCACAGGAGAGCAGATTGTAATTATTGCTGTTTTTATCAAACAAAAGGCACTTATTCGTTCTAATAATTTTAGAGAGTTGGTTACTGCTATTGCTGTTGCTGGGGTATTTTGTTTCAAGTGATCTACCTCATTATTGGTCTCTACGCTTTGCTAGTGCCTGCGAGCAATAGAATCTCTAGCAGAGCTTGTAAAAAACTATTGCTTTCTGAAAGGGTCCTATAAAAAACCCATTTCTTACACACAGCACAAGAGACCGTTTAAACATCATTGGCCTAAGTGTTGTGGAAATTAGTCCTCACTGCAAAGCCCTGGGCGCTGCGGGAACAAGGCAAACGGGGGACCAGGAGCACCGACACCACTTCTGCTGCGGGAAGGTCTGGATGCCACCAGCCCTATCCTCACCCGTATTAAAGGTGACAAGCCTGAAGTTCTGAGGCTCACACATAACTTCATCTGTATGAAGGGTGACAAGAGTGATCGCTATCTGCAGCACTGGGAGAATATATTGCTGGGGCAGGCGCCACCACAGAATTATTTTGGTTTACACGGAGTTATTTGCCTGCTAAAAAGCTTCACGTCATTTTACCTTCCTCGCGCAGCAGGCAACACATCCCGAAGCTTTTTTTATACCAGAAATATACTTAAATGGCATTACAGACAGCCACGGACGCCATGCTGACTTCACCTTTTTCATTTGCACCTTTCGGTGAAAACCCCAACATTTCAGGTGTCACCTCCTAAACCCCGCGTGGCAGCGAAGGACAGCACTACACGAGCCTCAATCACTACTGCTCCTGCCAACGCGCTTGGCGACCAACCCTGACCGCAGGGAACCGCTGCTTCCGCTGCTTCCACCCCTGCCCGCCACGCCCGCCCCGGTGTGCTGTGACCCGCCCCGGTGTGCCGTGACCCGCCCCGGTGTGCCCCGTCCAGCCCCGGCGTGCCCCGTCCAGCCCCGGCGCGGGAAGCGGCGGGGCCCGGCCCGGAAGAGGCGGGATCGCGGCGGCGGCTCCGACGGCTGAGGCGCGGTGAGGGGCGGCGGGGCTGATGCGGGGGAGGGAAGGAGGCTGTGAGGGAGGAGGAAGAGGGAGCGACCCCCGCGTCCTCCCTCAGCTCAGTCCGGTCCGCTGTGAGGGGAGGGGGCTCCGGCGGAGCCGCCCTGGGGCAGCCAGCCCCCTCCATCGCGCTCTGCTTGGCCTTGGGTGCAGGAGGGTGCCGGGTGTCCCCGGTACGGGCCCCCGCGGGTTGAAGATGATATTAACAGGATAAACTGTTATTTATGGAGGGGAGCACCTCTAGCTGCTCCGGGGAAGCTGTAGCGGCGGGTTCCCAAGGCACTGCTACCCCCGCCGCCCTCACCCCGGCTGCCGTAGGCTTGAGGAGCGAAGTTCCTTGGAGATAGCCCGTAATAAAAAACTAACGAGGTTAGCTCCTGGCAGAGGAAAGGAGGATGAGTTACTCCTGCAGGAATAACTCCTACACCTGCCTCAGGGATGTGTACGCTGTCGCACACCGGTGGGGGAAGGCTGCCCAGGGCTCTGAGGCAGCAGACACCGATGGCTGAGGCCGCTGCAGGGGAGCGGGGCCTCAGGAGCACTGCGGGACTGCCCGGGAGCACCCCGCCGAGCCGAGGCCCAGGCTGCGGGACTGACAGGGAACACCCCGCCGAGCCGAGGCCCAGGCTGCGGGACTGACAGGGAACACCCCGCCGAGCCGAGGCCCAGGCTGCGGGACTGACAGGGAACACCCCGCCGAGCCGAGGCCCGGGCTGCGGGACTGACAGGGAACACCCCGCCGAGCCGAGGCCCAGGCTGCTCACGGATACAGCAGGCAGAAGCCCCACACTGGGCTTGGTCATTGAGGGTGTGTATTTTGTAAATTTTAGCTCTTGGTCCTGCCAGCAAATCTTTGGGAGACAGCAGAAGAGCTTATTCTGGGAGTCCAGAGCCAGATAGTGTAAATGCTCTAAATTATGTGGGGCTCATTAAAACAGCGGGCTTAGAGCTTTTCTGATTCGCTGTTAAGAGCAGATTTTGCTGATGGACAGTACCAGGTAACACCAACATGTGAATGGCAAATGCATATATACAAAAATAAGGAAATGAAGGCCTTGAACACAAATCCCATCAGACAGGCATATTATGAGGTAATTTATCATCCTCTTAGGTGCTGACCTTTCCCTGAATCAAGTTATTAACACATAAATTACTGTGAATAAATCTGATTATTTTGCCTGTCTTGCTGGTTATGTGTATCTGTAGGCTTTGCATGATATTCTACCTTAGCAAACTTTAGAAGTTGATTGTAGGAGTTGTTTTCCTGTCAAAAGTCAGTGTCAGGAGTAGATGGAGAGCATGTTCTGAAGTACTCTTTTCTGGAGGTATCTATGCTGTCTTCCCAAAGGCCAACCTGTACCCCAAGCTGTGTTAATCTGAGTGTGACTTTTCCTTGTCCTTCATTTCCACTACATGGATTTTGGTATTTATTACAAAGAGAGTCTGTGTACATTGCTAAAGCCACTTTTGTTGTGTTCATGTTTCAAGTTTTCAGAATGACTTCCTTGGCTGACATGCCCCCAAATTATGAGATGATGTTTGCTCATCGGTTCACGTCGGATGATGAAGAATACCAAGAGTATCTAAAACGCCCTGCAGATCCTCCTCCTATAGTTGAAGAATGGAGAAACAGATCTGGTGGCAACCAGAGAAACAGAGATCGGTACTGGTTTGTCTTTTTAATCGTGGTCATTTCACAAACACACTTAAATGACAATTGATTTCAGAAGAAGTCTGGGAGTCTGGTCTGTTCATTGAAGTATTTCCTTGTTACTCTATAGGTAACTGTGTTTAAGAGGAAATATAGTCTTCTCTGAAAAGTAATGAGGTTTTGCATTTTCCCTGTATTGACTGGGAAAGTTTTTGCATTGTATATAAAAGAACTAAATTATTTGTTTTTTAGTAAAGAATGAGCTGGAACCACTGAACCCATTGCCCTGGGGTTTGTTATTGCTCAGCCAGAAACATTTTTCCTGAGTGGAAAGATGAGGCTTCTGCAAAACTAAGCAGCCTATCTTATGTTGGATGATAACTGGCAGGAAGATGTGCAAAGGAACAAGCTGCTACTGTGATTATCTGTTACTAGCTGTCCAGAAAGCATTTCATTTGTAAGCTAAATATTTGCTATATTTTTCAAGATTAGCCTGTAATTCTTTTATTCAGTAGAAGTGACTGTAAAATCAATCATCCAATCTGTTTGGCAAGTACACTGTTACCTGCCAAAGCAAAATACTTTGAAATATTTCTTCAAGATGCAATTGCAGCTTTTTACTGAATTTTGGAGAGATTTTTGAGGGACTGAAAGACAACAATTACAGCATATAGTACATTTGGGAATACTAACATCAGTCTTTAATATAAAGTAGTTAAGCTCAGTCCAGCCAACAACTGGAAAAACTCCTTGGCTAAATATCTAAATAGGATTTTAGATAAGGAAGAAAAGGAGGACAACATTGTAACTTTTTCTCACTTTTAAAGCTTGTCATTAAGTAAAACACAGAATCACAGATTAAAAACAGGTGATAGTTTAAGATGTTCTTAAAAACTTCATGGCTCTTGTTATAATTTATGTCAGACTTTGATCTGTCTTCTCATTGCAGGTTCCAAGATGGCAGATACTTTAGAGGGGACAGATACAACTGGCAAGGTGACTACAGATCTAATCAGAGGCCAGATAGAGGCTGGGGTAACAACTACCAGCAGCACAGACAAGGACAATCCTACTCTTCCCACTACGGACAGTATGGCTACAACTCCTACAACCCAGGGCCTCGTTACCATCCCTACTGAAATCCCTGTGGGTTCAAAGTCCAGTGATGCTATGTAACAAATTCAGTTAGATTTTAGTTTTCTTATTTTTTCCACTGTTTTATAGTTAACTGAAGAATCAGTGTTACAGTGCAGTGCTGTTCTTCTGTCGTGTGAAATGAAAAAGGGAACTCCTTTTATGAATAGTAAAAGCATATTATATGGGGTTTGTTTAGAGTCTGTAGATTTTAGATTAAATTTTTAACTCCTTCTTTTGTCTGAATATGTATTGTGCACGTTTTTTCTTCCATCACTGAGATTTCTTTGTAACATTTTAGAAACCAAAACAGGTGAGGGAAGGGCAATATAGCTGTGGCTTGTATGCAGCCTGTAGCAGTGGCATATTGCCTTAAGATAGCTCTTTTTGAAACTAACATACTGTGTGAAGAGAATTTATTTGTTTGGCTTTTGACAGTGAGAAGCTCAGTTTAGTTTGAATTTCAGATGCCTTAAAACTGAGAAGAGAGATCCTATTAATGAAGTATTTTATGGGGTTGGCATAGTGTCTGTTGACTCAATGGCTTCAATGCAATTGCAGTATTCTTAAAACGTGGTCTAAAAGTTGGGTGAAAAATAAGTAGTTAAATATGTATCTTCTTGTAGCGGTTCAGTGATATAAAACTTTTACCTGACAAATAATATCAAACTTAGATTAGCCTGTGTCATTTTCAAATAAATTCAGTGTGTGCGTAATAAATTTTGGAATTCCCATTTCAGTAAAACTTTAAAACTTCAATGCTACTGTAGTTTGTATGGAATACTTTGTGCAGGTTATAGAAAAAAAGAACTATGATCAGTACTGGTCTGTACTTTTTTCTGTATGGGAAAATAGCATAAACAGTGCAGAGTGTTACTCAGTTCTTAGAATTTAAGATTTATGGGGTTTTTTAAGTAGTCACGCAATAAAAGCATAGTTCACATGTAAGGATGTTTCTGAGTATTTCTGTAACCTACTTTTGAGACATTCAGGACTGCAACATTGTGTCCTCAGCCAACAGCTGAGCAAGGAGCTGCACTGACAGCTAAGTGCTAACACTGGATGGCAGTGGGCTTAAGTTCCAAGAATGGCCTACTCAGCTGCAATCAGAAGGGTGAGACACATTGTGGTTAATTAGAAGTCTGGAGTGTTAATCCACTATCCACATTTTGCTCTAATAGGGTCAGAGTTCCCTGTTTCCCCATTTATGTGATCAGCTAAATTGTATCAAGGGAGCAGTGTGTGTCTTTGTACTTGACATTTTCTTCAGCTGCTGTGCAGAAACAGGGCCCCATCCCTGCTGACTGCTGTAAAAGTCATGGCATTATGTGATAAGGAGTGCAAATTAGTGCATCTTGATTTAAAGACAAAGTACAGAAGTCAAAAGCAGAGTCCTCCCAGCTCATCAGATGCTTTTAAGAGCTAAAGGGTGTGTTTACACAGAAATAGTCACTGTATGTAGCTTTTACATAGCCTGTGGTACACAAGTGTCTTCACCTGCCTGCTAAGTATTTGTTTTCTGGTTTTCATAAAATGCTGTTAGCTCTGATACAGGACTTAATCTCCTGCTCCCTGAAGTATCTGCCTAGAATTCAGACAGAAATCTATTCACCAGAGGTTTTTCCTCTAAGGAGTTCTAGTGGATGAAATGCACTCCTTTGAACCCTCATTAATACAGTGGAGCCCTGACAAAGGGAGATCCAAGATCACGCAAAATTCTTACATCTGCTCTGTGGAGAGCCTGCAAGTTAGTACCCTTGGTGAAATTCCCATTTAATTCAGAATCATGTGCAAAGTGCCAAATACCCCAGGCTCCCCCTCCAAGAAGGGAGTGCATCTCTTCCTGCAAAGAGCCTGATACTGCCAGCTATGCCACGGAAGTCAGGCTGTGCCAGGATGTTCTTCTTCCACACCATCTGGAGTAGCAGCTCAGGTTGAAATGAAACCCAGCAGAGAGAACAGATCTGTTTCATCTGTTGCCTTTCTTAAGATCAATGACTATTTTATTATTTTAATTATCTTTCAGCTAGTGAATAAATAGTCCCAGAAGGGCTTGGGTGGGAAGGGACCTCAAAGATCATTTAGTTTCAACCCCTGCCGTATCTTCCCCTAGACAGATAGCTCAAAGTCCCATCCAACCTGGCCTTGAACACTTCCAGGGATGGGGCATCCACAGTTTCTCTGGGCAATGTGTGCCAGTTTCTCACCACCCTTGCAGGAAAGAATTTCTTCCCAGTATCATCTAAAGCTGCCCTCTTTCTGTTTGAAGCCATTCCCCATTGTCCTGTCACTACGTGTCTTTGTTCAAGTCCCTCTCCAGCAGCCCCTGGATACTCTAAATTCTCTTAGGAAGAAAAGAGCACCTCTTCTGAGGAAGGTGCTCTAAGGTCTCCCCAAATTATTTTCCAGCTCCCTCCCTGTCTTCATGACAGCATCATGAATCCCACTTTGCTGGCTGTGCAGCAAAGCATGCAAAAAAAATGCCAGGGCGTGTAGTATTCCAGAAAATGGCAAATCCAATCTTCAGCATTGTGGGTGAACTGTAGAAGCAGATAGATGAGGATGGTCTAGGTGGAAGTTATGAAATAGAATACACATTTCCTGGTCTCGGCTCTCTTATTCTGAGTTTCTTGATTGAGATCAGGAGAGAGACAGGCCAGTGTGACTTCCCAGCTTGTGTTTTTATATTGATGATTTCCACGTGCTTTACCAGCAGAGCTCTCAATTCAACCTTAAAGGTTTGTATTATTTACAAAACTTTTCCTTGGAACAATGATAGCAAGAGTCTAATTTGGGGAGGTGGGGGGAAAGGAATACATTGCTAAATACATGCACCAGACAGAAAGATAAATAAAATTCAAAATGTAGTACCTAATTTTCCACTTAGATTAGTTGTATTTATGATAAAGTCCAGTTTACTGTCTCTGTCAAGCTAAACAAAAACAGCTGAGTACTGCCTGCAATTACAGTTTCTGCATTACAATGTGTTACAAGTGATAAAACTGAAGCTGGGTAACTTTAATATTTGCAACTTCAAACACTACAGAAATTGTTTGCTTTAACTATGCTGGAGATTGCAGAGTAAACATTAAAATTCAGTGTCTGGAATTTGACTTTAGGAGCTCTCTTCCATCTGACATTTGCTCAGACATCATTATTATCATGAATAAAACAAAAGTAAGTGTTATATATTAAAAAATAACTGCCACGTTACCAGGAGTGTGAATGCAAGGATCTGAATAGGGCTTTGCAGCAGTTCTAAATCCATTCCTGAACACATACAGTGATTTTGCATGGCTTGTTAATTGATACCAAAGAATAAACATGCTAAATTACAGGTACTGTGGCAAATAACTAAGAAAAATCAATAGCTTTTGTACAATTTCTTGACTAGCATTTTAAAAAATGATAAAGGCTTTAAAAATCACAGCTAAGCCCCTAGAAACTTGAATGCAAAAGAACATGCACAGTAAAAAAAAAAATAAAAAATCTCACTGTGATTTGTGAGATCCAGTTTTACAAGTTTTCAGTGCTATTCAACCTCTATTTTATTCCATCTGTGCAGCTGGGAACAGAAATGTGCAGATGTGCTTTGAAAGGTTAGTTAGAAGCTGAACTACTTTCAAGAAGCTCTAGTAGAGATTTCAGACCGGGTAGACAAATGCCATTTGCAGTATAAATATAATCAACATTCAGCTCCTGGAACAAGGAAGATATTTGATCTACTGTTTAAATATATTTTAATATATTGCAGCAGTTATACATTTGAATATATTTAAACTCATACTATTAATTTGCTAATAAATATTCTGCTTAACTAAGAACATGTCCACATTTGCTTCATACTGAGATGTTGGAAGGGAAAAGCTTTTCCATCAAATTAAAGAGAAGGTTTTGTCTGCCACCACCCCTATTCCTTGGGTAAAAACAAAAAATCTCTGAATTACACAACACTGGGGAATTTTTCTGGCTGATCCAACTTTGCTGTCACACCTTCTCTAAGAGGAGTGTGAGCATCAAGCAAGAAGGAAGGGAAAACAGGACTGCTCCCTCCTTCAGGTGCTGACCACCTAGGGAGCAGTTTGGCAAAACTACATCTCCTTTGCCTTTCATTTACCAATCAGGAAAAATCGCTATAATCTGTCCCCTTGTCCCTGAATGTTAGAAGAGAGCTACATAACCCTGCTGAATTATGCACAGTGCTGATGCTCTAATGCCCAGAAGCTAAGCAAGATTATAGGGCAGATCAGGTTTCCCTGAAAGCACCTAGGAAAAATGCTGCCTGATTCCAGACACACAGAGGTAAACCTAGAGATCAAAACCAAGTCCAGTGGCTCCAGCTCTGCCAGGAGAGTCAATGGCAACTGTGCTGTGGTGGTGCACAATGATCTCGCCTCTCAAGAGGTTTATTTTTTGATTAGGCCCTGCAGGCTGGAATGTATTTTTGTGTTTACCATGGCCTATATTTTTCTTCAGAAAGCCTGGACTGCACTTAGTGGCTGTCAGTCCTCATTTGCTTGTGTGAAACAGCAACACCAAGTGTTATTTCTGCACAGCTCACCCCTTAAGTACCCTGCCCTGCTAAAATGCACATTTACTACAAGAGATGGTGAAGTTGCTAATGCCTACGTTTTACTCCAAGTCTAATAAACACACAACAGAAGAAATCCTGTCACCATCCTCAATGCCTAGCTTCTGTGTTATTTGTGACTAGCATGACAACTAATTAATGTTGTCTTTATCCTAACAGAGAGATGCCTTTTTAAAATCAAATCATACTTCAGCAGCTGGATTTTCCCCCCTGAAGTATGAGCTCCCTTTTATTTTGGGGGGTTTTGTTGTATGTTGTATAATTCAAACTTTGCTTCATTAATAAAAGTACTGCTGAGGTGAAAGTTAAAAGCCCAACTATATTGTAAGGCATTTCACACAGCTTTTGGCCAGGTTTAGCACAATCAGAGAGTGCATGATTTTGTTCAAAGTCATGCCTGAAGTTTGTCTTTGAAGAAATCCTTGAAATTATACATTTATCTATTTAAAGTGTGCTCAAGAAAAATAAAATTACAGCAATAATTGCCAAAAGCAACCAGCCCCAAATGATTACATATTCTCTTTTACATATCAAGAAAATTATTTTTCCCACAGCAAAGGCCTGGTTTTCAGTCATCATGTCAACTTGATTTATGAATGCCACTGAGACCTAAACCAAACTACATTTAAGAATACTGCTTCAGTGGTTTTAATGGTATGAGCATTTAAACACAGCATAGAAAAGCTCTGGAGTTTAGATCTGTTTAGTGCAAAAGCTCTGTGGGGACACACATTCTCCTCAGATCAAGCTCATATTACTCATTTACAAGCCACACACTTGAAACACAAACTCTGCAGTGAGCTGAGGGAGCATCAAGCCTGGGGTACACATGTGCTCCTCTAAACCCCAGCTAAACTCCTGTAAGAATGAAAAGGAGCTTTACCTTATATTGCCAACATGGGCAAATCCTATTTCTCCAGGCTTGCTGCTCAGGGGATACTTCCATCAGAAGGAGTCATTTATTTTTATGTTCTAAGTGAAAATGGGAGTGGAGAGGTGTTGTGGGAGTGCTGGCAATGAAGGGAAGGAGCATGGCTGAGCTAAAGGATTCTTTCATGGCTGTTTCCCCACATATCCTGCAAGGAAAGTAAGTGTTGAGACTTGACTACTGGTCATCAATTGACTTTATGGTCACATCACAGCCTGGAGGGTGGGAAACAAAAAATAAAACCCAACCAAATTTAAAAAAAAAAAAAAAAAACAACAAAAAAACCCCCAACAACAAAACGAATTCCTCCCTCCACAAACTCCAGGGACCTCCACATCATAGAACAAGCTGGCAGAATGCAGAATCTGGAAGCAGTTAAGCAGCTGCCTCATTACACTGGCAGGCTTAAGCCCTTAAGTCAGGTGGACAGATCCAAGGAACAATAAACAAATCACTGTTTATTACATATCCTGCAGTCTGGGCAAATCCAATTGAAGAAGCTCTTTAGACCCCACCCAGTAGGATTTTAGTTTTTAGAGACAAAATGGATTTAGTGCTAGATAATAAAGGCTAAGCCTAATCTTCCTTCTCTCCACACCTGCACTGAACATATTCTTACTACTGACCTAAAAATGTTTTTTAAAACCTGATACTGTTTTTACTCTTGCCTTCCCATCCCTGCCACTTCCTGGCACCAGGTCACTTATTTCAGATACAGTTCTTTTACTAGTTTCTCATATTCTGAGCACTTCTGAAGACAAGAATTCTGAAAGCTGCTTTAAAATTCTAAAAAGACAATTTTGCCACAGTTCCAGTCATTCTTCCAGAACTAAAAAGAAAGTGAAAAGGATGTTTTCAAAAATAGAACCAGACATGTGTGTTACATGCTCAGCTACAAATCACATTTAATGCTTTTGTGTCTCAGCTTCCATCTGTAAAACTGTGGTTCCCTGCCCTGTTTTCTTCTTCTGTGCTCTGCATTTTGGCTACAAAATCTACCTGGCAGCAGCTACTCCATGTAAAGCTTAGGTATGGTGTATAAATCTTAGCTGGGGTCTGTAGGTTGCAACACAATGTATTAGAAACATTCTGGTGAAGAAATTAATTTGTTTGTTGATTTTAAAATATTTTTTAACTAAACCCAAAGATACTATGAAGGCAGTGACTTGTTTTAAACAGTGCCTTTATGTCACTCCATAGTTATATAGCATATATATAGATGGGATTCTGCAGCCTAGGAAGCTCTCACAGCTAGACCTGCAGTAAACACTAAGAGATTCTAATACTATGGGTATATTAGAAAAAGCCTTAAAAATTTTAATGGCATAAAGACAGCCTCATCATAGCTAAGAGGTGTGGGTAGTCCAACACTGAACTACATAGAAGTGATTAAAAACTGAATTGTATAGAGGTGATTAAAAACAAGGGGACAATCTACTCAAACTAGATTTCACATCAATAAAACTGGGACAGTTACTGTATTGAATGTGCTATTCATGTATATTTAATTGATTTTATAAACATTCTCATGCACACCGAACAGTCATACAAGGGTGAGCAAAATTCCAGCCTTAGAAGTATTACAGTACTTTTTTAAAAAAAAAAAAACGAAGTAGATACAAAAATGTTAATGCAAACAACTAAAATTACATCATTAAACATCTGAGTTTCAAAAAAACATAAAAGATGAAGTTGTTCTTTGCACCTACAGGAAAAGAAAATACAGTGGTAAGGGGAGGAATGGATGAGCCAGCTATGATGGAAGAGGGGATGTAATGGTGAACAAAAAGAATGATAGATCACCTATTGCAAAAAAAGTCTCTTATCAGAAATAAAGTTTAATTCTAGAAGAGTCTACTGAAGATCAGTGTCCTTAGTAGCTGAGAAGAGGGAACCATATAACTGAAGGTAAAACAAAAATCTATTTAAAAGTCATTTGTAAGTGATGAGAACTGGAAGACAAAGATGGCATCACAGACCGTTGGCAAGAGAATTCCTCCATATGGCATCTATTTCTCATTAATGCTCTGGGGGAGGATCCCAGACATCCCAGCAGGTCCTGTCGTGACTTTGGATCCAAAGCTGTCCACACACTCAGCTGCTTTCTGGCTGAACTCCACTTTTGCTGCACACAATGCACACAGCAGTGCCAGGAACAGGGGCTGATGAACAGCTCCTGTCTCTTTCACCACACCTCCCATACTACGTTTGAAAAGGTGGAAACCTGTCCCTAACCATGCCCCCCAGGACATGGCTCAGAAAACCTCCTCAGATTCTTCCCATTTTCTACTCCTAGTATAGAAACTTCCAGTACTCCCTCTGAAAGCTGCTCTTTCAACCCCTGGAGCTCATTGCCAATTCCTTCTCTCAACGATAGCTTAAGCCCTGAGAGCTCTCCACCCACTACACTGTTTATCATCAGCCATGGATTGGTTATTTTGGGACAGCTTTGTTGTGGAAGAGTGCGTGGCAGTGACTTTGTAGTATTTTTGTCTGTGCCACTTGGGATAAAAGCAGGTTATTCAGAGATCCCAGCTGAGTTCAGGATCCTTACAGCACCTACCAACATCTCTATGGAGCACATTGCTTGTAAGAGACAAGATGAGTTTAATATGACAATCTCAGTAAATTACACAAGAGTGCCTCTGTTTAATAACCTCCTCTCAGCTTTTGAAACTAAGAAAATTACTGTAGGTAATAAAAATCACTGACACCTCAATGGGAATTGCCTGGGTAAATACAGACAGGGTAGAGAACACTCCAGACTTGAAAACAAGAAAGGGTCAAAGAGCAGAATTTATTTGAATTCCTATGGATTAAGCTGCTAAATGAACAGACATTTTTTCCTATGAGCATAACAGATATAAATACATAGGAGCAGTCAGTCCACTGCAGCATGCTGAGAGCCCAAACAAATGTTATAAGGCATGAAGGATCTCGTGTGTGCAACATCTGCACCACAACCAGTGTGGGGCAGCGCCTCGCTGGGGCCGCCGCTCCCGGTGTCCCGGTGTCCCGGTGTCCCTGTGACACTGCCAGCCTGCAGGCAGAGCGGGGCCCTGCACACTCTGGTCACAGGGCTGATGATCTGCCAGCAGCTGACAAACTGCAGATTTCTATGCAGTAACAGCAGGGCCTTCTGCTTTAACTAGCAAAATACAATAGCAGAGTCACTGATCTGTAGCTAGGATTTTATTTAATTCGTTAAATTGTTTACTCTGTGTCCACATCTTACTCTATTTCCAAGTCAAATTAACACATCACTTCAAACTAGGATAAGCAATACATCCTGAATACTGATACAAGCCAGAACGTGATAGCACTAAACTCAGTTTATAAATCTTCTTCATTGACTCTTTGTCAGGAAACTTCACTATACACAGAAGGAAATAAAGAATAAAACCAAAGATTGTATACTGAAGAAGCAACTAAAATGGGTATTTTAATTCATATTTGTAACTTTCTAAGAGCTTTCAAATTTATATGGCTTTGAATAGTAATGATTTTGACAAAAAACATTTTTTTCTTCTGTGAAAGGTATATTAATAAGAAAATGAAAAGCTCATGGAAAATGAGGTTCTATTTTTCACATTTGTGATGAGCCTACTCTGACTGTGCAGTGGGAGATGTATTTATCATGCACAGCCTGTCCTCCTCCTTGGATGCTGTCCTCCAGTTTGGACTGTGTGTAAGAGGATCATTAACCAGGGTCATGTACATCATCTCTCCCTCACAAACGATCACTGTCAACACTGCAACAGCCACAGAGACACTGTATAATCAGGGCCCAATGTACACATTGTGGCTTGCACACGACAAAGCAGACAGACTAAACTGCACAAAAGAAATCTGTTTTTCCCTGAAACATACTCATTGCAAAGCAAGGGCAAAGCAATAGTGTCATAGCTGCTGCAAGGCTCCTTGGAGCTGGTCTACCCTACATGCAAAGCACAGACCTACACAGACACCTCTGGCCCTGAGGGATCCTGCCACCAAGAGTTATCACAAAATTCTATTACCTGGCTTCCAGATGGACAATGTCCTTATCCCTTGGATTACACGAGGTTTCAAGCACGTGACAAGGAGCTTTACACTGTGAACACATTGTGAAAGAAGACTGGAGACAAATAGCATGTTACAAATCATGATGTAGGGAATGAGTACTGTTTCTTGGAGCAAAGAGGTGGGTCATAGAGCCATGTCACATACTGCTTTCACATCCACACACTCGAAGAAAACACCAGCTGCAGATTTACAAAGCAATCAGATTGCATGGTCAGACATATAGAGGTATATGGGAGAATTGTTTTCTTCTCACTTATATTCCTGTCTCTGAGCTCTAAATGCAGTTCTCTCTGATCACTACTGCACTGCTAAAATTACAGGAAACTAATTACTGAAACTGAATTAATGCCTGTTAAGTTTTTCCCCCACAATCTTGTCTCTTACATGGTGCTCTTGACCCCCAGCACTCTGGAAATCATTTTAGGTTCCTCTTTTTGCCATAAAAGAGAGGAATGCAATGCAGTACTGAAGAAAACTGAGTAAGATTTTCATCTCCTTCCAGGAGTCTCATGATCCACTCTTAAATCTTTTTCAATTACTATTTAATAGTATTATAATTACTGTTATTCTCCAGTGTTCAGAACAATCACAAAACAAATACAACCTTGATTATGCTCATATTATTATTTGTATTACTGGGGCAACAAGAGATTTTGAGCTATACCAAAGGAACAGCATAACATGCACCTCCAAGAACCCCCACCTAATCTAGAATGAGAATTTGCAGGTTATAAACAGAAAAGAGTGGAGAGAAGGGGCAAAATACAGAGGTTGGTATACCTTGTTTGTATGCTCTTTTTTTCTTACTTTAGAAGTCTGACATTTTTCTTTTGAAAAGATTCTTTCCTTCATGAAAATGGACACCTAGTATAAGACATATAGGACAATCAGCTGTCCTACTCTCTACAATTGGCTCAAATCCCTTATTGTTTAGGACAAGTTCTTCTCTAAAACCCTTAAATACAGTTATCTCCTCAGCTGCCAAACCAACATTTGTGACAGCCTTGATAGTTTATTCTCTGCTGCCAAACCTGCCTCCAGTCACACTTTTCTGGTGCAACTAAGAAGTCACAGATTTATTTATCCTCTAAAACTGTGGGCTGTATTTATCCTCTAAGTCTGAACAAGCATGTAGCAGCAGACCAAAGGCTCCTTTGTGGAGATAGCATATAATCTGGAAGACAGACGGGTGTCTCTTCTGCTTGATGCTGTTCACAGACAGCAGAGCAAAGGAAAATAAGTGTTTGATTCACTCTCTCACGCACTACACTATCAAGTGAGTCAGTTAATCAGAAAACTTGATTTAACCATTCTCAAGTGATTTCATTTAAACCGTGAAGTGTCATCCTCTTTTGGTATTTGCACTTTTTCCAGCAGTGACAATCCATGCAGCAGAGGGGCAGGTCTGAACTTCAGAGATGAAAGGTCCCAATGATGGGCATGAATTTATCCAAGTTAAAATTAAATTAATGTCTTTATTCTTTCTTTTCTGACACAGGAGAGCATGTCTCATATTTTGAAACATTTTTTCTTCCCCTGCAGAGCCATTTCTGGCAGCAGCTCCTCCAGGTGCAAAAGGCTGGAGGCTGGGTTCCCAGGGCTCCCACCTCAGTGTCAGCTGAACCTGGGGGGATAACACTTCGGACAAAACTCTTAGATGAGACAAGAGCTGGGAGCTGCAGTTGGCTGACCCTGGTGTCAAGGAGAGCTGTGCCAGCCTCTCACAGCAATTACAAAGTGTTAGTCCTCCCTTGCTGCAAGGGGTAAAAAGTTCAGCCACCAACACAAAAAAATATTGGCAAGATGTAGCTGCCTTTGTAGAATCAGTTTACCTAAGATGGGAAGGCAGAATAGATGAACTACTTACGAGGAGCTGATCAACTTTTTCATCTGAATTTGTATTTTAACCCACACAACTCTCAAAACAAACACATCAATAGATACTCTTTTTATATTTCACATCAATGGCCCTCACATGAACCTATCATTTCAGAAGATGAACCTTTCCTGTTGGAAAATTTCAGATTGGCAGGACTCAGAAGTCACACTAAGAGGGCCATAGGTAATATCGTTTTACCACCTAGATTCACAGATTGCCAGCAAGAAATAACTGTGAAATTTATATTGCAAATTATTAGATTTACAGTCTTTGAAAACATGACAGGTTTTTTCCCTCATTCTGACTTGAGTGCTAAACAGCAGAGGAGGTGCTATAAAACATCAAGAGTCTATCACACCCTCTATTCTGTGTATCTTCTTTCCCAGCAGAGTTTAGAAGGACAAGCAGGACAAGCCTGCAAAGTCCATAAGTATTGCTCCTAGACCAATAAATTACTCTTCAACAAAATTATTCCATCCCTCCCTATCATGTTTCATTTTCTTTATTTTTTGATTTGAGCTGTTAACCCATTACATAAAGCCAGGAGTAAAACAAAGAAGGTCTGTTTCTTCAGATGGTCTGATCATAGTAATATTGGATAATCACAGGGTAAAGCCTAAAACCCAGCCTGAAATCTCTAAGTCCTGAAAATGAGCTAACAGGATTTGCTTATTTAAATTTGGAAGTCCAAGTGTGTAAAACCTGGAGCATTTCACAAAATTCCTCCTCAGGTAAAAAGATGGATTTGGTTCACTGAAGTGAGCAGGAATTATATGCAGTTGAGAAACCAAAGGTTTTCTATAGGTTTCAGGTGGAAGCCTACCTAACAGCAAGATCAGTGAAAAAAAACCTTTCAAATTCAGATTTGCAAAGGTGGCCCCATAAATCTGGCAGAAGAGCTTATGGCAAGCTCTGGTATTGCACATTCTTTTTGTTTTTAAGTGCATAAAATGTATATCAACACCCCCTCTGACAGGGTCACTTTACTTGTTTTTGTGTATTTAGGATTTCTATAGGAGTGTTTTAAATAGATCTTACATCTTTTCTGCTTTTACATACACGGGTACTTGACTACTGAAAGATAGGCCTTGCCTCACATCCCACAATTTAACTACAGCTATTTTCAAATTAATGTTTTCTGATGTTCTATTTTCACATTTATCTTCTGCCAGAAATATTGTCTGGCATGGTATTGAATAAAGGAAAAAAATTATTCCAGATGATATGTCATGGCAAACAGAAGTCATAGACTTTGAGAACATCATTATAAGCTGATCATCCTTTAAAAATATTTAACCAAAAGCTCCTGGGTCTGCTTTAGCAGCTGAACCTGAACTCAGCGAGGAAGTGACTGAACAGAATCAGACATTCTCATTAAGTAAAATTAGCCAAGTGCAATTTGCCTGGCTGGTTCCCTCTATGTATTAGCATTTATATTCAGTCAGTGATGAGCATAATCAGGTTTTTCCGAACAAAAAGGAAAAATCTCTTCAAAACCCATAAACTTATCAGGTTTATTAGTAACAGTTTGCACTTCCATTGTAAAAAGGCAGTTAAGAAACTGGATAAAATTGCCTGCTCAGAAGTGTATCTGAGTAGCTACCAGCAATCTTTCCTCATAGCAGGAACATGACCTCACATCCATGCTGGCTGATTGCTGTCCGATTCACTGGAGACAAAAGGAGACATTTCACTAAAGGGAAAACGCCAGGAGGATACAAAGGGCTGCCACAGGGCCTCACTGGAAGGGACAGGTTTGCCCTCTGATTGCAAAGATTGTATCACAAGGTCTTTTCCCTCCTTCCTCAATGAATGCATCTCTAAGGGCTGTCAGGCCCAAAAAACAGAAAAAGAAATGTGGTGGCATCTCAGGAGATAAGCATCAGCAACAATGCTGATGTGACAAACAGAGAGCAGAAACAACCCCTGAGAGCCTGGTCCTGCTGGAGGGCACTTCCCTGCAACAGCAGCAGCAGAGCTGAAGGTGAGAGGCTGCAAGAGCACCCAGATGTGGCAGGAAAGCAGCTGCTGGGGCTGACCCTGTGTGCTGATACCTCCACCAAAGGTAACCCCAAACCCCTTCTGAACATCAGAAGGGAAGCAAAAAACTTCATAGATTTTAAGACAAGCTATGGAAAGTAGCCCTGGTGAAAAAAAAAAAAAGAGGTTCTACTCAAATAGCTTGTTTTATAAAATTCAACTTGGTAATGCTCCTGTCAGATAGCTGGACACAAAGCATGTCCTAACACATGTTGAGAGCTTTGAAATTTGTTATAAATTATGCCTCAGTGCCTTGTGGTTTGCTAAGCATTACAGCAACAAAAAGCTGTCCAAAGGAACAGCATTGCTGCAGCCCTTCCCACTTGCACTGCACACCTACAAGGTATTAGGAAAAAACCAACTTAATGGCAATCACCCCAGAATTATAGTTTCTAACTCTGGTTGTTCTCTTAAGGCAGTCAACTGCTTTATCTGAGCAGCATGAACTGAGGCTTTGACCCTCTGTTGTTTGTTCCTCTTTCCTTGGGTCCATAGCTAACTGCTCTCTTTATGGTACGTTTCTATAGTGACCAACTGCTGAACTTATACTCAATATATTTCACTTTTCACCTGCCATACTTCAGATTAGGAAACTCAGAATGTTATTTAAACAATATTCCAAAAACTTACCCTCAGGCTGTAGTAAGAGATGGCACAGCAGATACTTCATCACTCTAACTTCCCTAGCTCTTGAAAAACAAATAAATGCACCATTTATAGATGAAAGGAAATTTATCACAGCTCAATAAGAATTACTGAGAAGCCAATATATAAGGGATCAGGAAGTAACAAAGTCCCAAACCCCAGAGAAGTACCAGACTCCTTTCAGGCAAGCATTTAATTTCTTTTATTGTGCCTCAGTTGTTTTAAGAGCGCTTTGCCTCAAGTACAGCCCCTTCCTAGAGTAACAACCAGGACAGCTTTTACAGGAGGATAAAGCATTGTGGTCCCCAAAGGAGACAGGAGCCCATTTTTAAACCCATCAGTATGGCCATGAATCATCCTCCCAAGACAAAGACTGAAACATTAAGAGGGGAATACAGTAGGTAGAAGTAATGCAGAAACAATTTCAAAAACTCAGCTAGTTCAAGTTTTACACATGCAAATAAACATTGTGAGAGGGTAAACAAGAATGAGATGTGAAATACTGAGCAGGAAAATCAGGTGTATTTATCTTCCTGGAAGCTGGAAGATATTAAAGTGTGCTTTCTGCTAAACTGCTGCTGTCAGTTATTGACAAAGTTGTCAATTATCCAGGATTATTTAGACTGATGATACCTGAAGAAAAGAGGATTTAGAAACACTTGGGACTAAAAGGGGAAATAGGAATGCCCTGCAGATGATAAATGGAGTGGATTGAAAGAAAAAGAGCAAAGAGGCAGTTTCAGAGGGTGTAATTAAATATCCTTAATTAGCATATTATACTACTATAATGAAACCAACTTTCAAAGCTGGATTTTAGAAAATAAATATAACTGAGTGGATGAAAGACTAAGACTCTTCTATGCCATAAGACTGGCATAGAATTTATTCAGATAACTTCTGTTTTGCTAACGTTTAAATTACATAATTATACTTTAAAATTGCACTGACTGCACAGGTCTGCAAGTCAGATATGAAATCACCATTAGATGGATTTTACTGAAATTGGTCAGACCATGCATTAGAGAAAGAGAACAGTGCTTGATTTCAATAGTTGGGTAATCATGTAGCTTAATGCACATGGATAAAGCAGGTAGCAACAAGTAAAAGTTATGTAGCAGCCGGGACAATGTTTTTAAATTGGTCCAGGAATAAGAATTTATTTTGAGCAGGGATTTGTAAAGCATCCTGAAATTTTTGAAAGAAGCTTCTTACAATATCACAAAGCTCTGCTCTATGAAAACATATTCTGCTGGAGTAAGGGATACTTGCTACCACAATTTTTTCAATTGAATGAAAGATATTTTACTGTGTTCATGAGGAGACAGTTGGCAGGTTAGGATTTCAATGCAAGACTTGCAGGAGCTAGGGCTAAATCACAGTTTTGTTTGGTTACACAAGTTTCTTAGCTCTTCTCTACCCCTCTGGATATACAATGTGCAGCAGTGGAGACAGCCACAATACACAGAGTGTCACCACACAATTTCAGAAGGCTTCAACCCATGCAGAGTAATGCCTTACCACTTCAGAAGGCTTCAAGCACCTGCCATGCAGAGTAACACCATTCCACTTCAGAAGGCTTCAAGTGTCTGCTCTTGTTCTTCAGCCACACCTTTCATCCCCTCATGTTGCTGCATTGCACCTGTGTGCCCTCTGTTCCCTTTGTGGTTGGTCAGTGCCCCTGGGCACTCCATGGCTCATTGCTGGCAGTGCTGCTCACAGCTGTGCCCACTGGGGATGAGGCTCAGCCCAGCTCCACTCCAAATCACCACAAACTGGGCACCTACAGCAAGGGACCAGCAGTTCCACCCTCTCAGGTTACCTAAATCCACAACCAAGGTATTAGGGATACAATTCATATAGGGATGTACAGCACAAAAACCACTGACATAAGAGGCTGTCAGATATGATTCTATGATTCTATATGACAACACCCCAGTGTTACTTATACAACCATTCCAAAATAATTTTGGTTACTCATATTACATAAACTGCACATTCCTAGCATGTAAAGGCTTTATTTGCTACACTATCAGGAATTCAAGTTACTTTCATTGGTCAGGAAGAACAGATGCAGAATGGCAGCTGAAGGTGTTTAGGAAAGGTGAAGAAGCCAAGCAGAAGCCAGCAAAGCCTAGGCAGAATATGCTGACAAGACAGGGAGGGCACTGAAGAACTAAATTGGCTATTTCAGGTAATCATCCCTGAAGATCAATGTGCTTCAGAGACTGTATCTGTCCACACAGCTCTTCCCCCAGTCTGTGTCTGAAGTCACAGGGAAGTGTAATGAATTACAGTATTCCAACAGAGTAAATAAGCTTTGAAAAAAATTTATAATGGCTGTTGCAGCATCCAATTCCAAATGTAATTTATAAATACAGAATTCCCCAGTCTTTTTATTGCTGTTTTCTGCTTATCATAAGAAGTTTAGAAAATAAAAGGAAAACCCCCCCAACAACAAACCACTAACACTTCATCTTGGTTTGCTTGGCCTTAATTTTTCTGCAAGACATGGCACCCCTCTGCTGGGCAGGAGCAGATGTAGCAGCAGGGAGGGGTGAACCAAAACTGATGAACAGTAAAATAAAATCAGCCTGTGCAGACTGAAAAGATATGTAAGGAAAGAGGACTGAGGCAATGCATGGCTGCCCAAATGCCTGAGAAAATAAGGGGCTCAGGTGTGAACCATTAAACAAACAGAATTCAGAATTTAGACTTCTCCAGAAAGTAACATTTTTCATAACATCTTTAAAATTAGTCACCTTGAAGGAACTGCCATCCTGAAAAACACGTTCTCTAACTCCAAAAGCAACTGTTGCAATATTTAGAATAACAGGACACTGAAAGAGTTCCCTAAAGTGAAAGACTTTTGCCTATGAAAAAGCTGAATTATGAGCTATGAAGCCTGTACTGCATCAATCTGGCAATGCATCAGCATAAATGCTTATGCATTCATAACATTGTTTTCCAGGAGAGTGTATGGAAAACCTTAAGCAAACCTTCAGAATAGTTTATCTTTTTTCCTTTAGTCATTACTTTCTTTTTAACATGACAACCATAAGACAAAAACAGGACAATTTCAGACATCAGCAGTGATGCAGAGGACAAAACAAAGTCCTACTAGAATGTGTGGTCTCACACAAATTTTTGGGAAATGTCAGTTAAATCTTCCTCTGACCTCTGAAGCATGATAAATAGAGAAGTTCAGCCTTGAAATTGGAGTATAGCTGTCCATTTTGTTTCAGTCTTCTTGTTTTGTTTTGTTCTACAAATGACTCAGCTCTGTTCTCTAGGGGTTGCACTACTACTCATTTTTAGACCAAGGAAAGATTATAAAAAAGGCAGTTTCAAAGTAGCATTCTATGAAGCTGCTTCTAGGAAACAACTCTTTTCTTTGTTAAAAATATAAACACAAACCAAAGTTTGATAATACTTTTTGCCCCTTTTATTCAAAGCAGTTATTACAGGTGACATACAATTGGCAAAGATATAAATGACCATATCTCTACTTTTAAGGAAACTATTTACAGACTATTACAAAGTGCCCCCATGTGTGCAATGACTGGGTCCTGTGCTGGTTTTTCATACTGAAAACTTCTGGTTTTCTTTCAGTTGCTCAGGAGATCCTTCTTTCAGCTTGTCTGTGTGATCAACAACAACACACTGGCTTCAAAAGACATTTATTTTAGATAAATAAGTGCCCACAGTGAAACGCTGCACCTGCTGTGAGACATCAGAGAGAACAGTCTCTTTTATGTCTCTCCATCCAGGTTTGTCCTTTTGTGCCACTTTCCACATGAAAGGCTGTCACTCCAAACCCCTCACTTTGTTAACCAACATTTGCTCCACTAAAAAGAAAAACCCCATTTCCTAAACTATTTGTTTAGGGACCAGGAAAGAGGACAAATCTTACCCACAGGACACCATCCAGAGCAGAAGGAAGTCTGTAGTGACAGAAGCAGATACAGAGTTTCAGTTTTCTAACCCAACCTACAGAAAAACTTCAACTGTACAGCACCTGTATTTACAAGGGGAGGGGAAAGAAGTATCTTCCTGTAGTCATTACCCACACTCAACAGCACTGCACTAAGTAAGAAAGAATATGAGTCCATGTACCAAGATGCTTTTTCCTATTTCCTGCTCTTGTTTTAGGTCAACTGGAAGCTTCTTTTTTCAGTTTTTCTAAAATCTCATCTGGTGTCGCTGATACCGAAATCTTCACCACTTTGTCACGTGATTTACCCCCCTGGTTTAGACAAACACACAAAAAAAACTATCTTTCAGAGAATCATCCTTTAAGGTAAGAAAACAGTGCAATTTATAAAATGCTGATAAACAAATGAAGCAGTTTGCCCATGATTCAGGACAAACGACTCACATCTTTTTGTCTCCACCTTTTCACATTTCCTTGGTCATCTTATTCTTTACTATTAGTCTTTAAAAGACTTCTATAACTACTCCACTCAACCAACAGATAAAAATAAAAAGCACCATTTTTCATTGTACTCTTGTGCTTATAAACTATAAATGAAAATGGCTGGAAAGACTGACTTCAAGTACAATGAATTAATAAAACAAATTATTTATTCAGTGCAATGAATAAAACAAAGAGTTTCCACTCACCAAAGTCAAGACATATAAATTCTAATACAGAGAAACTCTTGAGGCCCAGGTACAACCCAAGCGCTTACATGTGCTCTTGCTCATGTGTGACAGTTTAATGTCACAATCTTTTGATTCAAACACAAAAGTTATTTTTAAAAAAATGAAAAGTTATTAATAAAGTGCACATTCTCTGCAGAACACAAATTCTGTGAACTCATTTGACATGAAAACAAGAGAATCTGGAAGAACACAGAAAACATGAACTACAGAGATTTGCAAAACATTATAATGATAACCCTTCTGATTAAAAGATGTCAAGATCAGCCATAGTTCTTCCTACATTAAGTTTGTTCTCAATTAATCGTTCCTTTAACTCAACTTTTAAAAAGTGTCTTTCAGACTGAACTTGGAGTAGCTCCCTGTACTCAATGTGTAAGTTTCAAAATCTTGAATTTCAACAGCAGTATGGCAAAACTGAAAGGAAAAAAAGGAAGTACCTTCTCTAAAACAACGTCACTCTTCTTCACTTCAAGCACCTTAGCGAGGTAACGACACAGCTCTGCATTTGCCTCCCCTTCCGACGGAGGTGCAGCAATAGCTACACCTACTGCCTCAGCCGTCACATCTATAGCAAAGAGTTGGAGGATTTTATGCTCAACATATTCAAAACATCACGACATAGTTTCCTAGAAATTAATGTTTATTCTTTCAAAAGCATTTTGATTTAAAACCGAGTAAATGTATAGATTAGCAGGTGAGGCATTTTCACATTTCAAGAATTCCCTTGATTGTCGGCCAGTACAATACCATATAAACTCCTGACAATACAAGCAGTGAAGGCTTCATGCTGTAGCAGGGTGCAGCCATGAGTTACCAGCCTTCTCACAATGGGGGCACCGCTCTGAGCTCCCCTCAACCGCCCGTTCTCGTGCAGGTGTTGTCCTGCTTGGCACCAGGTAACACGATTCAAATCAGGTCAGCCCCCACCTCCACCCCAAAAGCCGCTTGTTCAACCAGTCTGCACAGAGAGTCACGCTGTCAGTAAATTCCCAGTCAATTCCCAAGGGGCCCGGACGCTGCCACAGCCCGTGGGTGTCGCACACACGGGGGATGTGAAAGCAGTCCCAATGCGTGCAGGAGCAAGCCCAGGGCTCTAGAGGGAGAACACGTTTTATCAGATCCGACTTTTATAGCTCTAATGAAACCGCGCAGACCCTTGAGACACAAACGGCCTGCACGAAACCACAGATGCCAAACGGAAGGATTTAGGATCAGGATTTACCCCGTGCTCACCGCGCCACCCAGCGCTGTACAGGGGGGAGAGGCGAACTCCTCGCTTCAGTTTCCTGGTGGGATTTTGCTCGTTCCCTCCCTCCGCCCCTGTTCCTCAGGGAGCAGCGATGCAGCGCCCGGTGCCCCGGCCCGCAGACCCACCTGTGACGGCGCTGCAGCGAGCGCCGGGCTTGGCGCGCACCGCCACCCTCACGGAGCCGCCGCCCGCCGCCACCACCGGTCCAGCGGCGGCGCCCGGCTCCGCGGGGCCCTTGGCGGCTGCTTTTCCCTGAAACAGAGGAACAGGCGCGGTCACCGCGGGCACCACCCGCCCCTGCCCCCCTTCCCTCTCCTGGCCCTGCCAGCACCTTCCCGGGCATGGCCCCGCCGCTCCGCACCGGCGCCCGCAGGAACCCAGCGAGGCTCGGCATGGCCGGGGCGGCTCTTCCGGCAACCGCGCCGGGCCCGCCCCGAGGCGCCTGCGCGCTCCGCACGGTCCGACCGGGCCGGGTCGGCCCTGCGGCCGCAGCGGCTCCTCCGGCACAGCCTCGCCCTGTGCCCGCAGCGGCCGAGCCCGGCCGGGCCAGCCCTGTGCCCGCACCGGCTCCTCCGGCACAGCCTCGCTCTGTCTGTCCCGCACGGCCCGGCCGAACCCCGTCCCTCTCTCGGAACAGCGCCGCGCCCAGGGACGGGAGAGCGCTGGCGGAGTGTGCACAGAGCTGGACGTTTGACAGACACTTGTTCTATACACAGCCTTTGGACACCCCAAACCTGCGTGACTTCCCCCTTCTCCCCCTTAAGAAAGGAAATTTTCTTTTTTTTTTTTTCCTGCTGCATTCTTAAATTTTAGTATAACGTGGGAGAGGGTACAGGTCTTTGTAGACCAAGCGATTCTGTTAGTGCACGGTACATACTGCAAAGTACTGAATACTATGTACATAACAGCAATTGCATCAAAATATTGTATGCAATCTGTAAAACTCCTTGCACACCAATAATCCTTAGGTTTATACTCTTTTTTTAGTACTAGAATATCCAATGATAACATCATTACAAGTCTCGTATTCTCATTTTCACATTATACATCTTTTATAGGCACATATGTATATATACAGTGGCTATTTGCATAACCAATTCTATATTCCAAAAAAGCCCTTCAGAATTAAGAGAGATTCAGGAAAGATCTGTTTCTTGCAGTATTTGACTTAATATTTATTTCTTCAGTGCTGCTGCAGATATTCTCTGCAGTGCAAAGTCCATTAATTCTCCATGGCTCTTGGAAAAAGTCAAGATGATGGCAATATGAATGAAGCTTTGCTGACGTACTTCAAAAAAATACAGTAGCAATCCATGTCCATAGGGTCAATCCAAGGTCATTTTGGAAAGAAGTGCAAGATGGGACTACAGCAGCAGCTTTACTGTCTTTTAAGGACAGATTGGAGAAAACATACACAAGTTGTTCATAACAAGTAAGGATTTTCCAGTTCAAAAAATGAATTTTACTACATGAGAAACAAAGGAGTGAAAACACAAAGTAATTAACCACAAGGTACTACTTAAAACAAACTTTTCAATATACAGAGTACTAATTCCATTAACATTTCATTTAGAGGAAAAACTAAATTACAATCTACCAGTAACGATGCGGAAAAAAATAGCTTTTCTGTACCCCTCAAACAAATTAGGTTTTTTTTACACATTAAAGTAATTTAACAGAATTTTTTTAACTGCTGCCAATAGTGAGCTGAAGTCCACTGAGACATCAACACACTCCAGATCATCATGTGAAACTAAGTATAAAATATTATTTCTGGTATCTGTCCATCTTCTATTGATGTACCATTGTTGTTACCTGGTGAACTATAAAAAACAAAGCATGTTTTGCTAGCAGTAGGAGATTCGTGGATCACTTTCTTCAAACCTTTTGTTCCATAGTGGGAATCAGGACCCTGAAAAGCATCACAAGAGATTAGTAACAGAATGGAAGTGGAAAGACCCAAAAATTGCTGATGGTCAAACACAACTGACTTGGGCTATTTTAGTAGTATAAAATTTCTGTACCCACATCATATAAATTGTGTACAAAATCACAGGCAACAGAAGCAAGGGCCTATGTCTAAATAACAAAAATATATTTCTCTGACAGCAGACTTAAACCAGTTGATTTTATCCAACTAGTAATTAATACTTTCTAGTATTTCTCCTTATCACACAGGTTGTCTGTATTCTTATACTTAGTTCCCTGACTCAGCTGCTTTTTATGTGCAGTATTTTTTCCAACCCACCAAACTCTGATTTCTGTATAGGGAATTATATTTAGAAGAATATTAAAATATTTTTGAGAAATAAATTTGTCTAAGAGGAGACTTTCTCTCCTCTTAGAGACCTCCTCTAAGAGCAGACTTTCTGAGAACAAGTAATTCTTGCCTATGATTTCAGCACCAGTATATAAAAAGAGATGGAAAAAAAGGCTGTTTTCTTGAATTTAGCTAGTGGTCAGAATATTCTTGATAAAAGAAATCAAACTTAAATTTTGATAGTTGCCAGATTACATTTTCTAGATAGCCCTTTTTTTCCCACACAGAACCAGTAACTTCCATTAGAACTATTCTAACTCCTACATAAAACAATAAAATGGGAAGGCACAAAGGATCCAGTTATGAATTTCATGCTGTGGGTCAGAAGAGATGTAACAGTCTTACAAATGAGAGTTCTAACTATGTCCTTCTTTCACCCTAAAGTTAAAATAAATTCAAGATTTAGAAGACACTTTCCCATCAGAAGATTGATAAAAGAAAAACTCTTGCATCAAAGTAAAACTTTCTTTTGTCCTGTTAGACATTCTTACTTTCAAGGTCGCACAAGCTGTGTAGCAAACCGTGGGCAGGATCTCTATGGGCTCCTTGAACATAACTCTGAAGGTACTGGCTGTTCCGTCACAGCTAAATCCAGTGTCGTTCTGTCCCAGCGTCTGATTCTTCTCATAATCAATGATCTGGGCAAAAGCATGAACATTGTAGCTTTGTGTAGTTTAATGGCATGAGAAGGGTTCTGATGGTATGCACTTGAGAAGGTTACAAGCAAACACTTGCCTACCCCACCCAGCCTAACTGCAAGGACAGTGCAATCTCAGCTGGAAAGGAGGCTGACGTGGCAGCTCCGAACGATGGCTCGCGAGTTCTACACGGGCTCTGGGCACTGCTCCAGCCAGGTGAAAGTCTGTGCTTGGGAGATGGAGAACAGCTCTCACACCTTCAGCTCCTGACCTTCATATACAACACCTAATCCTGTGCTTAGGTCTGCTCATCTCTGTACACCTTCACAGCCCACATGAGGGAATCTCATTTGCTGCCTGTGGCTAGTTTAGAAAACAAGTTTTTACAGATAATGTCGTCAGTCAATGACACCTTCAATAAAAGAAAAAAGAAACTTGTGCTGTTATGTTTTATATAATTTATTTCTAATCTTGATTCAGTATAAAAATTCTACTCAGGTCACACAATATTTGTTTTGCCTTCAATTTCAGTGGCGAGTAAGAATCACTCATGCACCTAATGAATCAATGTGACATGATAGTACCAGGTTATGAAATACACAGCACAAGGTAAAACTGTCACAGAATCCTAATATCTTGTTAAAAAGCTTAGAATCTAAACAAAACTAATCTCTACAAGAAAAATAATTCAAATAGACTGAAATTCCACACTCATAAAGGTAAAAAAAATATAGTGCTGGATCAATACTACTAGAAGCCAATCCTGACCACAACATGCTAAGGGATCTAACAGGCTACAAGAGCAGAAATATGATTTTGGTGGTGTCTTCAGTTGCCTGCTGGGACCAGGCAAGGGTCACATCAGGACACAAAGCAGGGGGACATTTTTAGATGCTATCACTGGCCACTTCATGAGCCTGCTAACCAATTGCTCAGCAGGAAGAAACGCAACCCTTGATTTGGTACTGAGTGATGAGCAGGATCAGATTCAAAATTTCATAATGGAAACACTATGTAACAGTGTCCATAATATACTGAGAGTCAACACTCCCACATGAACAACAAAAGCAAATCCCCCACAGCTGTGCTTAACTTCAAAAAGTGTAAAATGAGGAAGCTTGTTCAAAAGAAACTAAAAGGAACAATTATGAAAATCAAATCTTTATAAGAAGCACACAGGCTACTGAAGAATGTAACATAACCAAGTACAATATTAGTACATATTCCCTATTAGGAAAGGCCTGAGAAAAGAGGAAAAAAGCTGGATGTTGGAAAATACCTACACTGAAAATGATTGGAGGATAAGTGAATACAGGAGAAAGGGAGCAGAGTTCCATAGTTTTCTTTTGCCTAGTCACCCACTTATGCCCACTTCTGACAAAACATAGCTTAGACTCCTGGCCAGTCAACTGCTCCCTCCCAAATATAGACCAAAGCTTCTGCAAGTGCTACAAGTGTAGCTTCCTTTTGTAAGTTCCTACAAGTGTACAAGCCTATTTAAACGTAATATACTGTACCTGTATATTAACTTGATAGTCTGTGGGTCCATGAATGGATCCATATAATCCAAATCCCACTATGGAAATTCTTCTGTTAACTGTGAACCTGGTAAGACACAAGAAAGGAATTCAAACAACTCTGTTGAGTGTGTTACCTTATTTGAAGTAGGAAAAAGACTGCCAATGAAGAGTAGGAAAGTGAACTGAGAATGGCATTGCATTTTTTTTAAATAGCATTTTTTGTTTAGATTTCAATACTAAGAAAAATGCTTTGTCAGCTTTATAGGTTAAAGCTTTGCTACTTCCTCAAGATATTCAGTATAAATAAACAAAGCATAACCAGATTCTTTTCAGTATCTCCAAAATGAAAACAGATCAAGACTTGGTATTTCAAAAAGAAATATACAGATAACACCCAATCATTCTAGAATGTACCCAATCCTCCCGAACCTCATTCTTGCTTTTATCTCATGTGTGCAATAGCTAAAAAAATGGAAAAGATCAAATGTGTGCAACACAGCCAGCATGTTTGCTACTGTATCTTATACCAAAAAGTCAAAGTGGAATGACTTGTTCCCTTTCTCCCCACCCATTTCTGTCTCTCCTTTAGAGTTTCTGAAGCCCCACCTGATCCGGTCGCTCGTTCCACTGTAGCCCCAGCGACTCTCCACCTGCTGGAACCTGTTAATGCTGCATTCTTTTCCTCTAAGGCAACACCTTGGTCGGTCAATATAATCTACTTTAGGTTTGGGATTGACAGTAAAGTGCAGAAAGAGATTTACTACTTCCCGATCCGACAAGATTCCAGACTGAGCAGGGCCTGTGAAAACATAAAACTTCTAAGATGACCGGAAGGATTACTCCAGCTGTTGTATTTAAACCACACATATTCACAAACTGAAGACAACAATAATATTTTCCAATGGCCAGAATGTAATCTGCAGAAGGTTTTGCTTTCATTTGTGCATCACAACTGTTATTAGTACAATATTAATAACAGAACTGAGTGTTAAGCATCTAAACACAGTTAAACAGCACTGAGAGATGGTCTAACAGTAAGACAAAGAACTCCAAAACTCACCTGCTGCAAACTCTTCAATAGTCATTAGTGGAAAACGGATTAAGGAAAGAGCTCTTCCAAGGACTTTTTGTTTGTTCCCGAATGTCACAGGCAGTTGTTGTCTTTGACATTCTGCTTCTGCCCAGCGAACAACAGCTCCAAAGAGCCTACTCTCTCGAATACTGAGAGTGTCCCTTTCTAGAACTGCACATAATGTGTCTAAAGAAAAAAATGTTAGCAGCTTCAGATCAGTTTTCATCCAAGCCAGTAACAGTGCTACACTATGTAAGCTTAAAATACTAATTACACACATAACAAGACTATTAGCTTTGTCTTGTTATCATGTGAGTATATATATTACATATATTTTATCTTACATAAAAAATAATCTCTCAATGACATATAGATGTCAAAGTAAAAGTTAATTTCCTGCTATGAAGACAGGATATGAGTTTTCTTCTAAATTCCTAGTAGTGTAACTAATCTCCATAGTGGATAACAAGTATCCTGAAGGATTTCCACTGCTAGGGCAAGATCAAAACTGAAAGTGACCAAACAGTGAATGCACACTACTAAAAAACCAGGTTACTCCTGATGACAGTGCTATAATTCTCACCTAGGCAGCCACCTGCCCATCTGGATCAACTACAGCCACAAGCAGCAGTGGTTCACAAAAATCAGTTTAAAAATACATGAAAGTCATCTTAAACACTGACACATTTGCTATCCACAAAGCCTGAAGGTGAAACACAAGATCTGAGGAAAGGTACATGTTTAAAAAGCAACTTATCCTGTATTTGTTACTCCTTCTGGCCTTCTTTGAATAACAGGTATGCACAAATTATTGTTGAATACCAGTCAAAAAATGAATGGGTTTCTATATTCTGAATATTCTGTCTTTGGGAATTTTTATCTGCCTTGAATTTAAGTAAGGCATGTTTTGCAGTTACAGAAAATAGCATATTGGAAAGCCAAAACAGATTGAGACTTACCAAGACTAAAGATTGCTCAGTCTGAGTACAAATCTTACTGAACATGAGTTAACAATAGCTTTAAGATTTCCTTATGCAGTGAAACACCTTCCTTCAGTCTGAATTTCTCCCACAATCTAGCTGAATTGGAGTAAAACCTTAGATACATATAGTAGCAATGAAATGGAGTAACTAAATTTACAACTGCTGGCTTTTGATAGAAGATTAAACAGAGAAACTAGCAGTTCACATATTCAATTTTTAAAGCAGATTTAATTAATTGTACTTGATCTGTGGAACTTTGAATAGATAAATACATGAGGCAACAGAACAGCATGATTCCTGTTGCACATGAAAAGCAGCTATGGATGCCTCAGGCATGAAGCACAACCCTCAGCAAGTGAAAGCTTTGGCTTCAATGAAGTGTGGTATCACCACAGTGGGAGCCCTGGGACACCAGCAGTACTCCCAACAGGGACACAGTGCAGTGGAGCTCAGCTCAGGAGTGAAGCTCAAAGGAAAGCACTGCAGGGGTGGATGGCCAAGAAGGGAAGAAGTGGTAGGGACTCTGCACACTCAGATGGGGGAAGGAACTATCCTGGGCACTGTCATTTCATGGACACACCGAGTGACTTACCTATGTCGATATCTGTAAAGCCTTCTGCACTTATGGCATCCATGGTGCTTTTGTCTATTGTGTCGAGACAAAGACTAGCAAGCTGAGGTTCATCAAACAAACGAGCCTGGAAAGATAAAGCAATACATCTTAAGCATAAAGCTGACAAACTGCCAATCTTAAAAAGCAAGCATTTTACCTCTAGTATAGACAGAAATTGAAATAAGTTGATTTGTCTAAGATATAAACACTCTTTGTGTTTATAAGTTAAAGAGCACTTAAAATCTCAAAGGAGTACATAATTAAGGAGAATTAGTAATTTTCCTCCAGTTGGGAATTTATTCTTCTGGTAAATCAAAACTAAGCTTAAATTTACCTACTTGAGTAAGCAGCATAAAGGCATTATCTGCTCGGAGATGCTTTGTTAGGAAATCCACACAATGTGCTTCCAGGGCAGGGACTGCGTACTTTTTAGCAGTGTATAAAGTAGTCATGACTGTTTCTGGACCAATTTGAACTTCATCTGAATAGAGAAACCTATAAATCAAGACACAAATACAGATCATAAAAACATATCTTTAGAGGGGCAGCCAAACACAACAGTCTCTTTGCATTTAGACAACAGCCCAAAGATTTGCACTGTGAACAGTGCAACAGCTGACCTCACAGCATCTTTACAAATGAAGAAGGTAAGTTAAAAGGTTCAAGAAAGACTATTATGTTAACCTAATGGCATACATTTGTTTTAAGTATGAATTACTCCCTAGGACTGATCTGGCTGTACTAGTTATACATAGCTCTCCAACTGTAAACAACAGCTGAGCTGCAGAATTACTTAACCTACGAATGCATGCTCTCAGTTCATCAGGAAAATATCAATGCACAATCCTCTATGGCTGTACTCCTGAAATTCATTTACTGACAGTGCACACTGGCTTCCCCTGCATGAGGGAATAGTGTCAAGGACTTAGATTGTGTCAACATCTTATGTCAAAGTTACCCCTCTGTAGTATTCAGAGAGGAAAGGGAGTACATTCTAGCACATGACCTTGACTCTTCTACTCCTGCCACACTCTGGCTTGTCTTCACTGTCTGAGGCAAGAGGATTGGTTGAGATTTTAGCATAAGCTGTGAACCAGAAGATAGGAGCCACCACCAATATCAGAAAAAAAAACCTGTTTCCTGAGCAGTTGTTGTCTTTTTAAAAATAACTTTTCTTAGAGGTGACATTCAAGATAATTTTAGCGAAATTTCATCAGCCTTTCAGATAACAATCAAGAATAGTCTGTGATTTACAAAAATACATTTGTCCCCAACACACATAGGTAATTAAATATAATAAACCAGGGCATACTAGCAAATGCAAGAATTCCCCAATGAAAACCAAGCCTTTCCTTTATATTTCTTAATATTTGTTGTTCAGAGCATCCTGGAAATGAATGACACACAGAGATAGAAGTTGTGTTTAGAAGGGTTTTTAAATGTAGCAATCAGCAGTTTGTATCTAACAAGAGAAACTTGTGAAAATAGCAGACTTGTAATATAAACCCAGAATTAAAGTTTCAACCGAGGTTCTTCACTGTTTATATTTCTTATATTCCAAGAAAACTCTAATTCTTAGTAGTTGCTAGCACACAAATAAATATGGTGTTCAACATTAAATAGGTGCCCCAATACAGGTACATATTTACCATTAAAAGACTCCAGTCTACTCAAACAGCCAGCTTGCACATCACTTTTGAGATGTGAATGATGCTTTAGAATAACCTTTTTAAACTTGATTTAAACTGAACAATGTTTAGGAATAATTAATTTAATTAAATGCTTTTTTTTTTCAAGTAGAACTTTCATACTGAAGTTTCATCAGTTCAATTAGCACTGATTTATGCAAGCTATGAACTATTATTACCTGTTGATGAAAATGATGGGCTGACTTGTTCATCACAACTGCTGACAAATTTACTTTTAAGAAACAAGTATTTCATAGGTACACTTTTACATACTAAATTGACAAGCTCTTCATTAAAGCACTAGAACAGTACATTTCCATTTTGGTTCTAAGATTTAAAATAATCAGTTTAAAATGGCATAACTTTTGTTGTATGACTTTATAGGACCTTAGAGTCCAAATCACATAAAAGTTCGTTAACAGGCTGTAAAAAAAGCAATACTGCCATGCAAACTACAGTATGTATTTTATCTAACAAAAAAAAAAAACCCAAACATATTCCAAGTTGGTTTTGGAACATGATTTTGATTTTATTCCTTAAGTGAATCCAATCTGAAGCCAATGAAGTGACACACCAGAGGGGCTCATCTGGCTTGTGGTTCACTTTCAGCTCTACCTTCCAAAGAAACAGGGTGCAGTCCTAGGTGTGTCTTCCTCCACAAATCCCCTGCTCCTGTGTGCCAAGAGCTGTGCCTGTGTTACCTCTCCCCTCTGTGGCATGCCTGAACTAGCACAGCTTTATGTTTACTCCTCTGCTCCTCCTCCACTTTAACTCAGTGGGACTGACAATCACTTCTCCTTCTCTCCTCTCTTTCCCGTTGAGACAGAAACAACCTAATTTTATTGGCATCCAGGATGAGGGAATGTGAAGCTGGGGGGTGTATGTGCATAGTGGAAGAACATTTTTAGTGACCAGAACAAACAATTTTTCCAAGTGACCAGTCAATCATTCACTCTATATAAGCCTCTCATACATTTTATGCTATTCTTCTTTACTCTCAGGTTAGCACTTCCTTCTCCCCTTGTGTGAGCATCCTCTCAGTAGCTGAAATGTTTTCACCATTACAAAAGCAGACAGGAATCTTTTTTTCAGGTTAGTCATGATTACCCCTTTATTTACTGCTTGCCAAAATTCTCTGAAAAGATTTTTGGAAGACAGACTGTTAACTTGTGCCATACCGTCACTTTCCTTTATTCTGTGATCAAAGGACAAGTTAGCTTATTGTAAAATATGAATGAAAATTTTAAAAAAATCTTAGTAAAACCAGCAAAAAGAAATCATAAAGCAGAAACCTACTGAGACGACCTGAATTTTCTTATCATTTTGTAGTTAGAAACACACACAAAAGTTGTTTCATTGGGAAATAGCTTCAAACTTTGTGACTTTGATATTATTTCAGCTCTTAAGAATTAATCTGTCAAACTACTTTATTTTTTTTAATCAAAAAATATTTTCCTTTAATTTACAAGTAGCATTTGGTAGTAGATCCTTATGAAACACATAAACTACACACGACTTAACAAACCACGAGTAAATAAAATGGAAATGAGCTGAGGAACATTAAATAACTAGTAAATTATGCCTAGAAAGTTTTGCATTACTTAAACATTTCCTTTACTTGATGTTCATTTGCTATGCGTATTCGGAGATGCTGACTTAATTTCTAGCCAATATACCTCAAACTGGTATTTTCAAATACTAAAGAAATGTCCTGTGAAATGTAATTATCATTATCTGAGTGATTGACTAATGTTAGATATAAGAGGTCAACAGTGCAAGGTATTATTCCTGCCTCTTTCTGTCAAGGAAAAGACCCCATGTTGTTTCCATCATGGAAGAAGTCCAGTTCTGGCATGTATCACAGAAGTTCTCCCTAGATATGCCTTTAACAAGGTATTGCAATGTATATTTATTTCAATATAAACTCAAAGAAATATACATGGCACGGAAGTATGTCCTGAAGAGCTGGCACAGACAGCAAACCTGAGCTGTTTCAGCAGGCCACCAGTGAGGAGATATTTAGACAAGACACAAGCACAGTCAGCTCACTGACGCAGCTCCCCTGGCCATTACGCACTGGCAGCCCTACCAACACAAGTGCTTTTGTTTGCTTCTAACAACATCTCTTCATTCACTCTTCAGTGTTCAAATACCATCCTTATCTTTACTTAGGAATCTCTTAGAAATCTCTGCTTCTGTGTTTCTATTTTCATTGTTATACCCACTTTTCACTGTGCAGTGTTTTTCCCACATATACAGACACGAACATATACATGTGCACTGTCATTTACTTTTAACCTTCAAAACCAATTTGCTTGAAAGACACTTCCCACTACCTCTTGCTCCTGTGCACAAACAATCCAGAAAGAACACTTCATTTGCTAACAGCAACAGAAAGACATTGCTGCTCATGGGGTTTTTGTGCACATCACTTGCTTAATCTCCTGTGCCCGTGATTACCTAAGGACCAGGTGACCCTTCTAATTGTTCCTGTCTCTTAGGCCTCAGCAAAAGAAGAAAGTCTTGCCAAGACTTTGGAGTTTTTCCTATTACAAAAAACTCTGAGACACTACATATTTATTTCCAGGAAATAGTATTACTTGTTTCCCAAATGTTCATTACAGAGAAAGTTTTATGTATTTTATGGTTTATATTTTTTGCCTAGCAGAGTGGTGTCTCTGATAAAAACCTTAAGGTTATACAGTTTAGTCGTATTACCACACCACAGCCCAAGGGACAAATAAACTATTAGCAATTGTTTCTATGAACACCATCAATTTTATTTGCCAACACGCTAAGTAAAGAGAAGTGGTAGATAAACTCAGTCTTGTGAACACGCAAACTAGCAGATTCTACTCTGCCCAAATTAGAAATCACTAACACACTTCATAACCTTTCTGCTATCACTGCGCTCCCAGTCCCACACTCAGAGGGCATGGGAGTGAAAATCAGCTGGTTCCTGCCTTCTGCTGCACCTTCCCTCTCTGCCCAAGTATGACTACAATGGGTGTTATTATAGCAAAACGATGTAACAACTTATTATCATCGCTGACAAAGAAAAGCGAACAGGAAGATGACAAAGACCTCAAAGTAAGTATCAAATTTCAAGGTAAGTGTCAAATGAAACTAAAAGCTTGGTACAACAGCCTCTGTCCCTTCTCAGTCACCATTAGAAGATGGCTGGATAGTTGCAACACCAAGGGGACCCACTAATTCCCATCACTTTACTTTAACAAACCAAAACGCTGAATCCAAGAGCCCAACCAAACACCCACCGAGTACTTCCCTAAACGGACAGTCAGCTGCCATGGAATTAGGGCACTTCTCTCGGGAAAACAGTGCAGGGTAAAGGACAAGAGGGGACCAAAACACGTTGGAGGGGCGGTGTGACCTTGCGTGGAGCCCACAAGGTATTTCCGCGCCTTCCCTGCATCTCCCTCCAGGGACGGGCAGCAGGGACAGGCCGGGCTCTGAGGGGACAGGAGCCGGGAGGGGCCGCGGAGCGAGGACAAGGCAGCGGCGGCCAAGCGGGGCCGCGGAGCCCCCTCCGCGCGCGGCCGCCCCCGCCCCGCGCTGACCTGAGGAGCGCCAGGAAGGCGGCGGGCTCCACGTCGGGCAGCTCGATCTCGGCCGAGGTGGTGGCCATGCCGCCGTTGAACATCGCGTCGAACACGGCGCTGCCGGCCGCCAGCACGAACCGGTGAGCGGGGATGCGCTGCTGCCCGGGCCCGGGGGGCGCCGCCCCGCCGCCGCCGCCGCCGCGGGCGCTGCCCTTGCCCACCACGAAGTGCACGTCGCTGAGGAGCTCGTTGGAGAAGAGGAACGCGAAGCGCTCCCGCAGCGAGCCCTTGGTGGCCTGCCAGTTGTACACGGCTCCCGCTGCAACACCGCGCCGGCCTCGACGGCGGCGACACCCGCGGCGGTGGCGGGCGGCGTCTCCGCGGGAGCCCCCGGGCCGCCCCCCGCGGCCGCCATCGCCCTCGGGGCCGCGCCGGGCCGGGCCGCGCCGGGCGCTCCGTCAGCACCGCCCCGGCGTCAGCACCGCCCCGCCCCGCGCCGCGCACGCGCCGCTGCCCGCGCAGGCCCGGCCGGAGCCGCCGCCCGGCCTGACCCGGGAGGTGCCCGGGAGGTGCCCGGGGAGGTGCCCCCGGATGTTCCCCGGGACGTGCCCCAGGACTGCGCCGCTCTACAGGCCCGTCAAGGCCTCCGGGAGCGGCCGTGCCCGGGGAATGCCCTTCCCGAGCCGCGCAGAGGGAGCGAGCGGACGGGCAGGGCACGGAGCGCCGCGGCAGGCACGGAGCTGATAACGCTGTAGGCGTGGGAGCGAATAAATGGCAGCGATTGTGCTCAGGCACGTGAAATGCAAATTTATTTCCATAACGCCCGTTCCGCTGTGGTAACAGGGAGAGCAAGGGCCCCTGACCTATTTTAAATATTTCTGAGGTGAAGTGGAAACATCGGCGGCTTTTAAGGCACATACACCTTACGGTCCTGCACGTAGTGTGTGTCTCGACATTGGGTGATTCGGCTTCCGAGGACAGAAGTCAAAGCCGAGCGGCCGCTTGTGCCCCAGCAGCGCTGGCACAATTCAGCCTGCAGGCAGGGCATTAACCTGGGCACTGTCCTGCCCAGCCTTTAGGAAGGAAAGGGGTAAGGAACAAGAGGTGTTTGCGTTTCCCAGTCCTGTCAAACCGCTGCAGAAGGGAGGCAATTCCTTTTGCCATCTGCTGGGGTTGTGCTGTAACCGCAGCGGCGATTTCCACAGAGCTGTTTGTCACCGCTCCCGGTTTGTCAGCATTTATGGAAGCGTGTGGCTAAAAGAGGAATAGAACATGTCACCGCTCTGCATTCAGGTTTATAATTAGGACAAAACTGAGACCAAGCAAATGTGGTCCGTTTCGCAGAACAAGTTTTTGAGAGCCTTTAGCGAGATGGAAGCAATTTCAGCAGGGTAAACTATAGTGGGAAAGGGCACCAGGAGATACAGTGCACCAACCAGAAAGCAGCAGCTAGCTCTGCACAGAGGCTATATTTAAAAATAAAATCATACTGCTGACTTGGAAGAATGAAGGTATCATCTCTGCACTTTTCTTCTCCCAAGGTGGACAAAGAAGGGAAGGAAGGAGAGCCCCACATTCCCTTGATAGCTTAGGGACAGAAATGTGAAACACTGACACCTTGGGCACAAATGGATAATTTTAATTTAAATGGGTTTTTTTTTTTTCAGTGATGGGATGGCCTGAGTATTAATGAGCATTTCTGTCGTTGCTGTCTTTTTGCTTTTATTGTTCTGCGCTCACTCACAGACTAATCTGTCAGCTGAGAGCCAACAGCCATGACTGCTCTGCTTAGACAACCTTGTTTGCAAAAAAAGTGTCAGTGACACTCTAGAGGAGGTTAACAGGGATGGAAGAGGGCTGAGGAAAAAGGAAAAGGTGCACCAGAGAAGTAAAAGGAGGTCAGCTGGGGCAGACAAAGTGTGTAAGACAGCTTCAGGGATGAGAAATCAGTCATAAGAAGGCAAAGTTATGCAACATAGGAAAATAATGGAAAGACCTGTGTGATGGTCTGAGAAAGAAAATGCAGAGAGAAAATGAGAGGAAAAAACCAGAAATAAAATAAAAGAAAACAAAAGTCTGAAAAAAATAAAAACAGGAAAGGAGAAAAAGGCAAGAGACAAAGAAAAAGAGAAATGTGAGCAGGATGTCCATCTGATCTGTTCAGCTAAATGCCAAATGCACTAATTGAAACAGTTTTGAAAGTGAGATCTAACAAAATATTAAGTAACATATTTCCTTTTGACACTGGGCTTTTCTTCATGGAGACAATGAGCCTCAGACATTTGTTTCACCTTGTAATCTTTGTGCTAGCTTCCTTGAAAAAAAAAAAAAATCAGCCAGCTTTTCTTTGGCATTCTCAGTGGGTGGATCACAGCCATTTTTAAATGTGATGTCATGGGATTGTATTCACCAGTCCCGATCAGAAATAATATACAATGCTTTTCCCAAAAGGGCTACACATGAATGTCACTAAAATGCAGTCCCATTATTTGCTTTCTCAGTGTGTTCAGGTTTTGTCTAGGAAATATAGCAGAAATTGGTATGGGATAAAAAAATATTTATATAAGCAGTTCAAGAAGACATTGTTTTGTTTGATCTCACGTATCAAAATGGTTACAAATCAAGGGCTGCAAACAAAAGTTCAACAGTATTATGTTGTGTAGCTGTGAAGGTTGTCCTGATCTCTAGCCAGCAAAACAGAATGTCAGGGAGTGTCTACACTTTTGAGCAGCTAATTTTCAAGATCTACATAATAGCCTGAGCAAGCCCATGCTGACCTGGTGCCTTTTTTCTGCCAAAATTCATGAAGGAAGTGCTCTCCAAGGCTTGAGGTTCCCTCACCTGTCAGCAGGGAGACAGAGGACACAGTGTGTTTACCTGGACTGAGGAAGAAGCAGAGAATGCTGTGACCAAACTGCAGGGATTTCTGAGATAGCTGTGATGCCAGGGATGTCCCAGAGACAGGAATGCCTGCCCAGTGGCCCTGGCCTCCCTGCCCCTGAAACAGAGCCAGTTCTCTGAGGGCCATCAAAAAGGTTGAGGTTTAGGTTACTAAGAGTATTGTTTTCAACCATTTGTTCCTGAAATGATTTAAATTCTCCTCCCTTTCCTTCTTTTCCCCACATGAACTCAGCTTTGTGTGTGCTCCAAGGAGCTGTTTGTTATGATCAGAGTTTTTGTGCTGGCTCACATTTTCACAGTGATTAGCAATTGTTCTCATAAGCAGTGAGCATCTTTGCTTCAGGAGGGAAGGGAATAATTCAGAGTAAATCACAGATTTGTTTCTGATTAAGCTTCCTGGCTGGAGCCATTTGATGACATATTTTCCTTTCCATGCTCAATTAGACTGTTAAACTCCCCTACCTCTGATCCATGTCTCTGCTGTGAATGACAGACATGCATATTACTGTTCCCATCACTTGAATGATCAGTAGCATTACAGCTGCTCAAATGTATAATTTTTAGTAACTACAGTTAATAACAACCACAAAAACAATGTTGTATCTTTGGGATTTTTCTTGTGGTTATCTTGTCTCTGGCTTGCATCCCTGTACTGTTGGGATGTGGGGTCTGCAGATAACAGATCCAGTTTTTGGAGCACAGGATCCACTCAGGCACAGGAAACTCAGTCTTAGATCTGAGTAATGCTAAGGGCAGGGATTAAGTTTTATTCTTATGCCTTGTAAAGTGGCTATTTAATGTTGATTTTAAAAAGCTGTAATAAGAGAAACTGGTATTTTTTCTCTGGTATAAATTCACCTGTATTCAAAAACTGACCATAAGAATGCAACATTCTCAGAATTTTTAAAATTCATAATAATTCTTTCAGTATCATTTCTAAAAGTAATTCTTGTATCTGAGGATTTTTTTCACATTTTCAGCTCTGCTGGCTAGCTGTCCTGGAGTATTAAGTTGATTATGTATCTTGTGCCCTCTATTATAGTGATACTTTTCTCAATTTAGTGACAGTACTAATGATTTGTGCTGTAATTTCTATTACTGTATAGTAATTATTATTTACACTACACTGTTACCATAAACATTCCTGCTAAATAAAGCATTTCTGTGAAATTTTTCAGAATTGTGGCTTAAAGATGTGTACATCTGATACCAGTGTGTCATGGAAGTTTTTGAGGACTCCAGTTGTGGAAGTTTCTCTTTCATTTCTCATTCAGCACATTTATGCATTTTAAAAACATACAGCAAGGGGCAAAAGCAACATTCATCACATCTTTTCTCTGAAAGTAATTACAAAACAAAAGAAATTATTTAAGCCATAGAAGATTCTACTCACCACATACCTGTTTTATGTATAATTTCAAATACTGACATGGCTGGTTCTATGAAAAATGCTATACTCTGACATATATTTTAAAGAATTAAAAATATTCTGCTACTGCATAGCTGAAGAAGCAAAGGAGAGGAAATGATTTTATTTGTTATGACCATCATGTCTTTATGAGTGACCAGTGGCTATTTTGTGAATCTATTTACTTTTCAATCCCTGCTAAATGTGTTGAGGCACAGCAGTGTTCAAGACAGGACCCTTATTTCCTACACTTCTACCAGGGTATTTAGCTAGCAGCTTAATTTCCACATAATTAACGAGATTCCTACTGAGAAATCACACTTGCCATTTCCAGTTTAAGACAAATAGTACAATTGACAAGCTCCCTTTTGATATGTCTATTAATTTTACTCTGGCATGTCTTTTTTTCCTCTTGTTTGGTGAATAGAGAGGTTGTAGCACAAAAATCAGCTTTGCTTTCGAGGTACTGATACTCAGATTTCTAAGTGGAGTGGTCATGGATCACTAATTCCTCTTGGGATTCTTCTTTGATGCTGTGATTGTTGTTGGTGAATGCCCTCAAATCCTCAGCAGATCACCAGCACATGGCCTCCTGCCCCCCATGTCAGCTGCATTATGTGACCTCTGATGCACCATGCAGTCTGAGATTTACAAAACAGCATCACTTGCTACCTGTTGCACCCTCAGCTCACAAGAAATTCAGAAACAGAAGGGGTTGGCTTTAAAGCTGTTAGAGGATGGCAGTTATGTGTGGTCTAAGATGCTCTCTCAGCAAAATAACACATTAAAAAAAGACCCCAACATGAAGCTTTTAATTAATCTCTTAATTTACCTTTTAATTCACCATTTTATCTGGACTGTTGGTTATTGACTGCTCTTGCCTTAAAAACTCACTTGCTTATACAGGAAAGTAGAGCCTCCAAAATGTATCAGCTCAGTTCCATAAAAATTGAATGACACAAGTTGTTTTGTAGCAGGATGGCATTTTGTAGCTGGCATCATAATGCAATGAAGGCTTGCTGCTTGGCAGAGCCCTGTGTGAAGACGAGCAGTGCTTCCAAGTGATATAAATAGTGTCTCTTAATCCTTGCATTGATCTTCATGTGCTTGCTTAAGGTTCAGCTACCTATGTTTGTTTAGATTACTGTGGATTTAAAATTAAGACAACTATGTTTTAATATAATGTTAAATCCAAAATGTAGTAATGATTTAATGGTTATTAAAGGTAAGAGCTGCTTCTCAAGCTAAAAGTAGACACAAAGACCTAATGGCCAGTTAATCTCCTACTTTGTAGCTGACCATTAATAAATTACTTATTTTTATATTCTCCACAGTATTTTTTTGCTGGCACACTTACAAATGCCTTCTCGGTCCTGACATCAGAATTTATCTGCCACCATTTAGTACAGAGTCTGGAGAGGAACAACTTCCATGATAAAAAGTGAATTATGTTCCAATCAAGAAGCCAACAAACATCAGCCCAAGCATATTCATTGCTCGTGAGTTGAGCTTTGCCAGCTGAGGGGCCCCACAAGTGGAACTGGCTTCTTGCTGTGGCCAGGATTCCCAGTGAGGAATCTGACATGAGGCTGATACTTGTGATTTGACAGAGAGTTGGGCTGCCTATTTTAAAATGAATATTTAGACAGAAGTTACACAACTTCTGACACAAGAATGTTGCAGTGTGGTCAAGGATCACCAGTTTGGGCACTGTGCTGCTGAAGGGACTATCTTTCACATGAAACCTAAGTTCAGAGCTCCAGGAATCTCTTGTTGCCAATAAATATGATCCTCTGACAATTTCTGCATGGGAAGGAGTCTCCATGTCCATGTTTTCATTACTCTATTTTGCTTTCCTAAACTTCACTGTAGTTTGTGTATGTAATTGTATTTTTCAGTCTTATCCTGACATCTAGTATTGCTAAATGGTTAAATAGTTGTTTGATTCTCTACAAGTTTGGGCATTCACATGTCTCATGATGATGTTGCCATTTATAAAATCTGGGAAAAAAAAATAAGATTTTGCAACATCAAGAAATGAATATAATTGAGTATGTGACAGGGAGCTGGGAGGTTACATTTATTCTGGTGACAGCAGCTTATCAACACTGCTTTCATATAACACTTTGATTAGTAATTGTGTTGTTAAAGACATCCTATTCCTACCTTCATTTTTATATCACTGTTCTGGTACATGTGAATAGAGGGTGGTGTTACAAGCAGTTGAAGTTGAAGTTCTTCTTTCCCCTTCCTCCCCCACAAGAACACTTAGAGTTGTCAAAAATGCATGTGTTAGTTTTTGAGGACTCCTGGTTTTCAAGTGAGGGTGTTGTTTGATCAGTGAGATTGTTTGCTCTTTGACTTAATCTCTAACTTTTGCCAAATCTTGAACTATTTGCCTTTGGGGAAGTTGGTCAGTGGTTTTGGATGGTGCCACGAGCAAGTTTTCCTTTTTCTCTAGAATTGGTTTCATCTGTAAAAATAAAGTCAACAAGAATGCTGGTGGTTTTATTTTCCTCCTAAAGCCTGAAATAGAAGCCAGGATATTTTGGCACAGAGCAGGAAGGCCAGAGTTAGAAGGAACTGTAGCAAGAAAAAAAGGATTTCTGATATGGAAAGTGTGGCGCACCACAATCCACATGTTCAGCTGTAACATGGGTGGACTTGGGGGCCTCCTCTGCCAGGACATGGGTAGGAATGATAGAGCTGGAATTAATGTTTCTTTCATAGGGCAAGAGATGAAAATGAAAGGGGAAAACATGCCCTTTGGACAAACATTTCAAACATTCCATTTCAGGGGTCTCTTCTGCTAACAGATGCCCATAACTATTTTTCTAATCAAAAGTGGATAAATCTCATTGCAAAAGACTCAAACAGTGCATCTCTACTGTTGAGTTGCTAAGTGATTACCACTGGATGTGCCTTGACATTTTCTACTCAGAAGTTTAAATAGGACTTGAGGAACAAGCTGGATGCAAATCAGAGCTGGAATATGCTGGCAGGGTGGTAAGGAAGAAGTTTCCCATGTAGTGTTTGACTTCAGGGACACGGGAACTGAGAAGCCAAGCTTGAGACATGAATCTTGAGACTGCACTGTGGCAGCTGCATACAAATAAGCAGCCTATACATTTGAAAGCTTGAGAAGTGAATGGCTGTGCATTGAAAGGTAGGCATTTGGAGGTGGTAAATTTAGCCCTGACTCATCCAATGGCAATTTTGACACTTGGGTGGACTAAATTACTTTTAGGAGTTGCATCATGTTTTTATCAGATAGTTTGATTGAGCATGGTTTAACCTATTTGTATGCCTATGGCCAGATTCTAGATCTTTCTCACTTGAAATAACTATGCAAGGATTTGTTTGTATAGAATAGATAGGACATAGATATGTTCTGGGTCACCAGGTTCCTTTCTGTGAGAGGTATTATATCAGTCTATTGCTTAAACTGAGCAAATTGACTGTAAAACACTTAGAATACCCTTTATGGCTCATAGCTGTTTCTGGAAACTAGTGACAGTTTCTTCACAGCTTCGTCCTTCAAATTAAAGAGCTCTTTCCTCTCGCTGGTGTTAACTCCTCTAGTATTTACAAGAGAGCACTCTAAGCCAAACTCTTCACGCTCTCCTGGCAGACAGGTGCCCTGTTTGCTCAGCCACCTTAGCAGTCCTCCTTTGTATCATTTCAACAGGAGGGAGTCTGAATTGTGCCCACTATTGCAAAGGGTGTTAATTCTTCCAGAAAGAGCTTGCCTAGCACGCTGGAAGTGCATTTGCTGTTTTCTTCAGGCAATACATTCTCACTTGCCAGCGTCCTGGAATTATATGCTCAGTAACTTCTAGGAACAGCACTTTTCATTTCTGTTTGCCTTGCGCACAGGGCTCGTTCCACTGCTGAAACTTGTGTTGATATTGAGGTATAGGCAAAATTTGAAGCCAGGAAGAAAAGGCTGATGGAAAAGGTCAAACATATACCTAGGTTTTGCTATTTTTTTGGCACTTAAATGGAAAAGATTAACTCATTTTCCCCCCCAACATTTTTAAAACGCTAATGTCCTTGTTCATAAATACCCAGCTAAATACTGACGGGAAAGAGATACATAATTTTTTAGGGTTTTCTCAGGGAGTTCCGCGCTATCCGGACCAAGGGTCCGCTCTGTCCATCCACCACCTCTCATGACACGGGACCGCTTCGCGCCCCGCGCCTCGGCTGCCGCCGCCCCGGTTCCTCGCCGTGCCTTCAGCCCGCAGCTAACCCGCGGCGCCTCTGTCGCGGCGCTCAGCTCGGCTGTCACGGCAGCCCCTTGGCACGTCGCCTCCGTCGGTCACCGGAGGAGCGTCCGTTCCCGCGGGGCTGGACCCGCACCCCTGTCCCGAGAGGGCGGCATCGCCCGTCGGGCCGTCCCGAACCGCGGGGCAGGGGAGAGGGGCAGCGGGGCGAGCCCCGGGGCAGGCGGAGGCGCTCCCCGAGCCGCCGGGGGAGCGGCGGGCGGCTCCGGTTTCCGAGGCGGATTTAACCTTTGCGGCGCGGGCGGGGGGGTGCCGGCCATGGGGCGGGCAGGGCCGGGGCGAGGCGGCGCCTGGGGCACGGCGCCGGGCTGGGCTGGGGCGCAGGGCGGCCGCCGCCTCCCGCCGCGGGGATGAGCGCCTCGGCGGCCACCGGCGTGTTCGTGCTCTCGCTCACCGCCATCCCCGTCACGTACCTCTTCAACTGCCTGGCGGCCACCGGCAGGTGAGGCGGGACGGGCTCGGCTGGGTTTTTGTACCGGGGGCGCGGGGTGCGCGGGACGGGGCGGGCGGCGGCGCGGGGTGAGCGGGGTGAGCGGGGCGGCCTCGCCTCGCCGCTGCCGGGTCCTGCCCGCGTCCTCTGACGGGATGCGGCGAGAGCGGCCGCTCGCCCCGGGACCCGCTCGCTGCCGGTGGCCATCCCCGGAGCGTGTCCCGTGTCCCGTGTCCGGGCCGGCCGTGCCGCCGAAGGCGCGGAACCGCCCGGCCCCGCGGGGCAGCGCCCGCTCCCGCCGGGACCGCGGCCTCCCCCGGACATTGGCCACCAAAATCCAATTGTGCTTGAAAGCGAGCGGGAGAAGTCGCCAGCCCCGGAGCGCTCCCGAGCCGAGGCTGCCCCGGCACCCGCAGCCTGCGCGCCTCGCTGGGAATGACCGCGCGCCCTCGCCCTGCCAAAAACCGGGATCCCGGGACAAACCGCAGGTCTAGAAAAGGAAAGCCTTTCCTCATGGCAAAACCCGCTTCACTTAAAGGTCTGCGTGTTATTTTGTGATCCGACAGCCCGGGGTGTTTTGCAACTTTGCTGCACAAATATTTGCTTCTTGTTTTTTGCTACATCTGTTCCTTCCCCATTTTCCTCCTTCTGGCCCATGCCTGAATTTTTTCTTTCTCATTGCTAGAGTAATGTCAAATAACACATGGTGACTTACTTGATTAACTGCCAATATTTATTTCAAATTGTTAGACTGCAGTGAAAAGTCACTGCAATATTAACAGCTGTAATGGTATGAAGAAATTCATCACTGGGAAAACAGACTAGCAGAGGCATAAAATAAATCAACAAGCTAGTACTGCTCATCCTGACTTAGAAAATATGTGTGTATATTTTCTGAAATATTTGGTCTTGCAAATTCTTTGCAATAATTTTAAGTCAAGTTTCACTAAGGTTGATATTCTCATAATATAATTTGTTCATACACAACTTGTTTGCTTGATGCAGGGTGGTACTATGTATAAAATGATGTACCAGATATTTTTAGCTTATGCTTCTGGACTTTACCTAATTTTCTTGTTCATTTTTTTCCCTTGCACAAGTAAAGATTGAGGAGAAGAATCTTACCTTTAAGAGAGCTAAAGAGCATTTACACCCTTAGATCTATGAAACAATTTAAAACTGATTTTCCTAGCTTGCATTTTCTTGGGGAAGGAGACAAATTTGCTTTGTGACAAGGATTTTTTGTGCTTTATGCCACTCCCACTGTCCCTGCAGCAACATTATAGCTCCATCTCCAGGGAAAAGATCCTTTTGCCTGAGCCCACCTGTGCTGGTCACTGAACCTGCTCAAGTGGTCCTGCCCTGCAGGGCCAGAGAGCTCTCTGGTAGCATTTCCATAACTGAACATCAGCCCAGATCCATCAGAGGTGCCCGCACTGCTACTCCTATTCCACAGGACTGATGTGATTTATTTTTGAATTTGTAATCTCCTGAGTAGATAATTTATTACTGAGGTTAGATAAAATGTCCCCAGTGATCCTTTTTGGCCTTGAAACCTCAGTGGGTTTGATCCTCATCTTTCCCTTTAATTTTCCCATAGTTTCTGTTTATTTTAGTATGGAAACGGATTTTAGTCAGACAAATCTAGATTTCTGGATATGTTGTTTATCTAGTTATTTTTAGCTGACCACACATGCAAAGAGATGCACATAAATTCTGCAAAACTATAGGATGAATTCTATGGCAGACTATTCAATAAACTTTAAAATCTGTATTTTGAATTATTAGAAGTTATGAGTATGTGTGTTTGAGGACAGCTGGCTGACAAAGCAAAATTCTATCTGTTTTTCTTTTAAATTCTTTTTTTTTCTTTTTTTTTACCATACTGTTGCAGTTCCTGGGTGATCGTTGCAGTTGGATTGCTGGTTCTGGTTCTCATTGCTCTGTCAGCTCGTGTTCTTGTCAAGAGGAAGCCACCCAAAGACCCCCTATTCTATGGTATGTCTGCTAAAGCTGAGTGGCCTCCCAGCAGTGACTGGCTCACCCATGGCTTTGCTCTAGGCTGCTGTGGCTCGTGCACTTTGCTGTGCTCACCTGCAAAAATGACAAGTCATGTGTTCCTCTCTGCTCCTTTTTGCTGTCCTTTCTCCTTTCCTTTCACAGTCAAGGCTGTAAACTCCATGTGCCCAAGATTTTTGAAAGGCTGCACAGTCCTTTCTGCAGACACTGACCTTCCGTGGAGGCTGTGCCTGCAGCTCCACAGAATTTCACCTTCCTCAGAAAACCTTCCTGAGAGCTGTGTTAACCAACCACTAATTAAAAAATCCTGAGCTATATGGGAAAGTCATATTGTGTGCTGAGTAGCTGTGACCTCAAAGCTGACACATCCAGTTCAATAGACCTCTGCCTGACAATTTAGTGGACTGTGAAGCAACTGTGTGATTCCAAGAATTTTTTAATTTAATTTTTTTCCCTTTTTCCTATTACAGTTTATGCTGTATTTGCCTTTACCAGTGTAGTGAATCTAATAATTGGACTGGAACAGGATGGAATTATTGATGGATTCATGACTCATTACTTGAGAGAGGTAAATAGCAGTTTGGCTTATAAATGTAAACAAAATCTTCAGTATAAATAACTTGGTGTAGTATCTGTCACAGAAAAATAGCCCCTTACACATTCAAAACAGTCTTCTTGAATTTTGTAGTTGACCTGCTTTGTTATTGTTATGGATAAAACCTTCATTGACTTGCAATCTACTGACTCATTTGGCAGAAATAATGTAGCATTCAAGCTCCATTGTTGTTACAGTTAACTTCAGGAACCCTGCTCTGTGTTAACCTCTGTGGGAATTGGAGGGCCTGGACATGATGGCAGAAAACCAGAGAGAGCACTGGGGAGTGGATGAGTTACCACACCAAAACATGTCACCAAGAGGAAAACAAAATTGCTCCTTTATTTTTGCCTAATCACTTTACCAGAAGGAATTAAAGTAGAGTTAAAAAATGATGATGCCAGATACTTAGTCAGCAGAATCTGCTGGCTGCTGAATATCAACATCCACCAAAAATAGCTCAGTAAGAGCTTGACAGGAAAGTCACTGAAGTCATTGAAAAGATTCCACAAACTTAAGTGTGAAATGAGTTGGACCCTACAAGGTTATATGTTGACATCCATATATTCAGTACTGCTGTAGATGATCTCTCTAGGCTGCTAAATATATCTGTATTTGTTGTATGCTAAATCTATCTTTATTTTGTAGGTTTTTTTAATCACTAAAATATGGCAAAGTAATATTTTCATAATGTGGCAGAGTAAAGCTGACAGTCCCACCCAGGAGTTTCCATCTTGCACCCTTTATTGCAGATGTGGAACTCCTTCAGTTCTGCCTGACCCTGCCTAGGTCAGCTCTGTGCTGGGAGATGTGCATTGGCAGTCAGAAGCTGAAATGTGCATTGGCAGTCAGGCACTGTACCACTGCTTGGAGGAACGTTGGTTACTGCTCTGAACTTGTTTCCTGCTGTCCTTCATGAGTTGTTTCTCTTGCTCTGAGCTCTGTGTGTTCTCCCACCCCATTCCCAGGGGGAGCCCTACCTGAACACCGCCTACGGCCACGTCATCTGCTACTGGGACGGCTCGGCGCACTACCTGATGTACCTGCTGATGGTGGCAGCTATTGCCTGGGAGTGAGTCTGACCTGGCCTCTGCTCTCCTGCCTTGCATTCTCTCACCATTTACAGAGGCCTTTCTTTCCCATGCAGTACTTAGATTTTTGTTTCGGGGTGGTTTCGTGCTGTAGGCCAAAGCAGCGCTGTTGAAATTTCATTACTTTCAGGGCTTCTATCCTTGCCAAGTACCCCTCCTCTCAGCTGACTAAGCCCAGAAAATGCATGGAGGTGCATCCTGTCTTCACCCTGCAGCAGACTGTAGCACATCTACATGGCCTTGTGTTAGCTAAAAGCTGAAAGAGGATCTGCATTAAAAGCATGTGTGAAAAAAGATTGGTTTTCAAACAAAACATTTATTACAGCAATAATGTATTGCTTAGCACCATGATGATCTCTCATCCCTGTTAGAGTGACATGAAGTTTAAGGGAAAAAGAGGTTACTTCTAGAGATTCTTATGCTTCTTGCTGTTGAATAAAGAGTTTCAGAGAGTAAGCATTTAAATTTCAGAGACAAATATACCTGCTGGTAACAGCAGCATTAACAGCATGAAATTAATTATTAATTGTCTTAGAGTTTTGTACAGCCTGTGATGTGCAAACTCGTGCAGTCAGCCCTCAGAGGAGTGACACAACAGCAAAGAACTGAGTATGCCCAGGGCCTGTGCTGTCCCTGTGATAACCTTGTCCCACACCAATGTAGGGTTTCTCCATGAGCCCTCTTAGAGGCAACAATCCACTCTTGACTTGTGGTACAGGTCTTAAAAGCCTTCACTTGGTAAAACACAACCCCAGCAATGACTGTAATATTTAGGGTAGGGAATTTTTAGAAACAGTTCAATAATTATGTATTTTTCCTTTTTTTAAACAGACAAAGCTATAGAACCATTGGTCTGTACTGGCTGGGTTCCATTATCATGAGCATCATTGTCTTTATGCCTGGAAATATTGTGGGTAAGGAAGTAATTTACATCACCAGCTTTTTCCTGTGAAACATTTTCTAAATTCAGTGTTGTGCTAGCTATATTTTAGTGCAGTGTTGGTTCATTTCTGTGTTAGTATGAAAGAGGCATTTTAGGAATATCAGTAAAGAGACACAAGATATTCTCAAATTTAAATATGAGGAAGAAAAGATGGAGACTGGAAAAAAAAAACCATTTAAACTGACTTTGCTTTCAAGGGGAAAAAAGAAACTATTGTGTTTTGATATGTCTATAAGGTTTTCATCTAAACCAGGTTTAAGTAATGAGACAATAATATCTCTTAGTATCATAAAAATATAAATCTTACTTTGCATAAAATTTCCAATTTGCTTAGAAGTGTTTCTACTTCTGCTGAGGATGTGCTTTTGAAGAGGATTTGTGTGTTAACATTGGTGATTTCTAATGTTTTATGTTTGTTTACATTACCATAGCTGCTTCAGTTTTGATGTTACATAGCATAATTTTTAATTCTTCTGCAACAGAGCTTAAAAATTCTCATAAATCTTGTCATGATTTTTTTAACAGGCAAATATGGAGCAAAAGTGTGTCCTGCTATTTTCCTAAGTATACCATATGTGTGCCTCCCCATATGGGCTGGGTTCAGAATTTATAACCAACCTTCAGTGGCTCACGACACTCCAGTCAAGGTAATTGTGTTGTATCTCAGTGCTGGCTCCTCTTAGGGCAGCTGAGATGAGCTGGCTGTTTCTGGTGGGTTTGATAGGTCCCTGGTGAGCATGGAATGTGCTGTGACTGCTCACTCTTATGACAATTGCTGTCTGGCTCTGAAAACTGCAAAAATATCTATACTGCAGGATTCTTTTTCTTTTTCTTTATTCCATTATGGTGGAATAAAGAAAAAGAAAAAGAATCTCATATCTTGAGTAAGGAACCCATTCATAGGTGTAATTGTGTTCCTAACCTCTACCTATTCAATTTCTGTCTGTTTCAGTTTCTTAGCTGATGAAAATAATGGCATTTACCAGCTTCTTAAAGCACCACAAAATCCTGTAGAAACACTGCAGGAAAGTATTCTTCTGCAGATGACTTACAGATCTCATGTAATTTAAAAATTTTTAAGTGCTTTCTGTAATATTAGATTTTACAGGTGAGACCCTGTACATAAATTGATACAAAAATTCTTTACACATGTCTTGTAAAAATTCTGTAAAATTTTTTACTTAAAACATTTTAGACTTTTGCCTTTGAAATAGCTAGATGGGTTGTAATAATATTAACTGGGCCATCAAAATAATGCATAATATTTTATGCACTGTTTTATTAAAAAAAAAAAGTTAAAACCCCCCTGCAGTACATAGCACAGAACAGATCTTTTAGCTCTTAGCTGCTGTAGGCAAGCCAGTTTGTTGCTGCAGCACTCCCTATCAGTTGTAAGCAATATAATCAATTAATATTTTTGCTCCCAAGAGTTCCTGAGGCTCAGTCAGGTTCATTCTGTCCCTGCAGACAGGGACAGGGGTGAAGGCTTGGTGGCTGCTCTGAGCCAGCAGGCAGCCAGAGTGTGAGTGGCACAGAGTGACAGCAGGACAGGACAGACCTGCCCAGACAGCTGGGAAACACAACATCCAGCCAGCCAGCCCTTCCTCAGGAGAGAGAAGCACAGAGAGATGTTCATCTCTCCTCAGGGCTGAAGAACACCTACAGAATCACAACTCTTAGGGCAAATCCCTATGGAAGGCAAATTGGAGGAATTTTCAGGTGCTAAACCTCCTGCTCTCCTGCACAGGCTCACAGGAACCCCTGTCCCATCCCAGAGCCATTTCAGCTGACTCAGTTCAAGGAGCCACTGTTTCTGGCCAGAAACACTTTCTTTAGAATCACCAAGTGTAGTTAAAGGTAGAGATGGCAATTTTTACTGCACACATCAGTGAGAGCAGCCTTTGTGTGAGCATGGATGAAGGCTTCAGTTTGTTTTCCTGGTATTAGGAATATTACAGAAATAGACATTACAGAAAATATGTGATGGACTGATTACTGAAATACAGCCATGACTTCAGGGCTTACCAGGAGATAAACTGCTTACCTAGGTTTGATATTTTAATTTAGCATATATTTCAGAGAAATATATATAAACATATACTGTATATATTTAATAAATATATACTATACACACTCATGCTAATATACACACTAAATATATACTATATATGTATATAGTATATATATAGTATATATATACTAAATATATACTATATATATATAAATATAGTATCAATTTCAGAGAAACTTAGATTTAATATTCTGTTTCAAAAAGAGAGTTCAGGAAAAGCTGCTGACCTGAAAATGTAACATTGCACTTCTTTGTGAATCCTTTCTTGGAAACCTAAACTTCCTTGCCCAGAAGGTTATAGAAAAAGTCTTGATTCCTTTCACTGGGACCTCATAGCCCACCCAAGCTGTTTGTTTTTCAGAAGCTGTATTTAGGTAAATTATGCTCCATATCTGAGCATGCCTTTAAATCTACTCATGAATTTTTCATGTGACTTTTTCAGTCCCAAATTAAGAATTGTTTCCAGGAAATAATTGTGTTTAATGCTACTAATCAGTGAGATAATCATTGTAAGTCCTGAACATATCAGTAGATCATTTGGAATTAGCTGTAAAATTTAACTTTTTTAAACTATAATTATTCATTATGGCATTAAAAGATTGAGGAAGAAAATGTAGCAATGGTTTTAAACATGTTATTATTAGTATATAGGAAAATACTTACATGAAAATAACAGAAGCAAAGTGGATTCTGTTGGCCAAGGTATACATTGCTATAATATTATAAAAACCCTGTTAGAAAAATAATCACTGTGGGGGCAGAGGAAAGGTATCCAAGTTTTGGTTGCTTTCTAATAGAGGGGTGCAGGGGAGTGGAATGCAGCTATGCCCTCATTTGGAATCAATTCCAGCTCTGCTGCAGTCTTTACAAAGCCCAACAGATTCATCTGCAAGTATATCAGCTCAGAAAAGTTTAATGGAATTTAAAAATCTTTAACAGATTAATGCACAAATTCAGATTTATACATGAATTCTGAAGGGACTGACTTTTACAGACAGCACACGAGATTATTCCAATTCCCCAAAACTGATGACATGAGAAGCCTCTCAGAAGTTATGGAAAATAGCTTTTTCCTGGAAGTGAGAGGAATTGCAAAGTGTGCCTGGCCACTTCCATGCTGCACAAAGGAGCCCCTGGGGCTGCAGGGATCTGTGCAGAGTTCAGTGCTGTTTGCAGAGCATGGGAAACCCAGGGCAGGCCAGCTCTGCTTGGCCACCTTAACATGGAATTCACTTTATCATGGGGTGATGGGTGGGGCTTTGCTGGGTTAAAGAAAGGTAAGGGAAAACTCCTCTGTAGTAGGCAGCAAAGTGCAACCTGTCTTTCAAATTCTTACTTATGTTTTTTTTAGCATTTTTTTTAAGCTTTGCATTTTAATTTTGTTGGCATGCATGCATAAAGAAAAAAAGTGTGAGTTTTCTGTACCCTGGCAATTTCACAAACTAGTATTGTACCAAAGGTTGCTTCCACTTACAGTGGCTTTGTCTCCAAACCCTCTAAGCACAAAGTTCTGTTGTAGCTTTGTCATTACAGTAAATACACACATCCATGTAAAATTTAAAGAGGAATATTGAAATATTTGAAAAGAGGAGATGATATATATCTATAAGCTTCATACACAGTCCAAAAGGGAAAGAAAATATATCAGCTTTTCATTATCCTAGGTAGTCTACAACTGAAAATTATTTGTAACTCAGTCATAAGTGACCTTTTTCTTTCATAGGAAAAAATATTTGAATATAGGCATTTTTTGCAGGTAATATTAAAAATATTCCTACACCAGTACCCTGAATACTGTGAAGTGACACCATACTGCCAAAACCTGCTACTTGTGTTAGAACATCAAACAAAGGGGTCACTTTTTTTTTCTTGAAAAGAGCCTTTAAAAGAAAATCTGAAAAAAAAATTTGTTATGAAAGGGATGGTTTATGTTTGCCACAGCCTTGTTTTTGTTAATCTGTCATCCAGATCTCATAGTATTTACCAGAAATTGTGTTTGCAAAATTGTTTCTCCTGTTTCAATAACTTTATTGTGAGTATCTTGATCCTGTGTGCTTTTAACTGTGCCCCTGCATCCTAATTTTTGTTTTGCACTTTGGAGACAATTCCACAAGTGTATAACAGGAAGGAAATCAGGTTTTTCTTTTGCTGTCTGCATGCCAACAAACGGCCAATAAAAAGGAAGAGGAAATGAGTAACACATATCCACGGGGAAGTTTTCCCTCTGAATTACACAAAGATACTCTGATGTGTTTATAATTTTGTCTGTGACTACACAGTGCAGAAAGTGTGGCTCAAATGATTTCCATGTAGGTTTTACTGTGTGGGCAAAGAGATGCCTTTGGTTCCCCCAAGCCACCTTCCCCATTAGACATGGAAATGGCCTTTGCTCTGCAGAGTGAGATCCCCTCCCCTCTGTCCCTGCAGAAGGGGGATTCCTATGCTGAGGAGGCACAAGGTCAGAGCCAGGCCTTGGAGGTGCCTCAGTGCCCCCCCAGGAATTCCCAGGGCTCAGTGATAGAAGAGGAAGGGTTTCCTCATCCTCCAAACACACACATTTCACATTTCATTCTCTATTTCTGCACTGCACACTGACATACAGTATTGGCTCACTGAACTCAGGAGAGGACTCAACCAGCCACAGAAAAGCTTTTATTTTATGCCAGTGATAGTCCATTAGTTTTAATAGTGTCACAAGCTGCTGAAAACCAGCATTCAATAATGAGATGGATCCAGTCCTTTTACAAAGCATACTAGATTGAACTTCAAATGTCTGAAACAAACCTACATTTCCAAGGCTTTTCTACATAGGGACATTCAGGAAAACAAATTATTTCCAATTACAAAAAGACAATTTTGAAGAAGTTATGCTGCTTTAAAGCCCTAGGTGATTGCAGAGTTAGTGTTCATTTGATTTAGGTTGCTTGAACTGACACTGATCTGTATTGAGATTGCTTCAGTTGGATCCATCCATTTCTAGTTTATTCAGATGAATTTTCCTCACTAATGCTATAAAGTCTGGGGTTGCCTTTTTAGGTGGAAATCTTTCTGTCTCTGAAATCAGTGGATAGATGTGATGTTTCATGATGTTTCACCACTCCAGCCTCCTTGCAGTGACTGCTCTGCAGTGAAATGCAGTGAATGGAGCAGGATGTACCCACCAGCCTGTTCTGTGTTGCAGGTGGTTCAGGAAGTCCAGAAGAAAGGACTCCTAAGACGACCAATAGATTTAATGTTAGCTGCATACCTCATTCTGGCCACGGGGTTTTGCATATTCAGGGGCATGGTAAGTTGAATCTATTTTAATAATTTCAGCTAATTTTCAGTTGAACTTTTAAATTTGAGTCTGTATGGAAAAGCAAGTACACTATGGTCAGGGGAAATCCTGGAACATTTGGGTTCAAACAGGCCTTAGATATAAAAGGATAAATTATAAATGGTAACAATTGGTGCTTTGCTTCTCCCTTTTGTGCTGTGTGCAGCATGTGTTTTAAAAGGAGGTGCACAACCATCAGAGTAAATAGCATCCCAAGAGGAAATCAACATGACCTAAAACTGTTTTCATTGGTCTGTTCCATTTATGGCCCAGAACATGGAGACAAAGCAACAAAAGTAATTCTGAATTCATGTTTTTCTAAGTAGTAATGCATATTTAAAATTATATACAAAACCAAGTTAGCTTACACTGCGTGAGAGGAGAACATTTCCACCTAAAATGAAAAAAAAAAATATCCATGTTGTGAACAACACATATTGTTTCTACTTACCAAGAGATAATTTTTAAAAATGGTTTCTCTCTAAGCATAGTTGATTGAATCAAAATTTCTAAGGGAAGAAAGCAGTACTGAAAATGCCTTCAGGAGTAAATCCAGTCATAGGTAAATCTATTCCCTTGTCAGCGCTAATGCATTTTCTGTCTTAGGCAAAATGAAACTTGTGCATCATTCAGTGAGCACAGCTCAAATGTTTAGGCATTTCAGATAACTGCCTGCTTGATTTGTAGATTTGATCCTTTCTAGAATAATTCAAGTAGGAGGTGATGATAAATACCCAGCAACATTTTATTTACCTAGAGCAGATTGTCCTTTTATAGTTGTGCTGCTCACATTCCTCTCTCACCTCCTGCTTCTCTTAAAATTTGCCTCTCATAAACATTTTTTTCTTCTAATTTTTCAGACTGCTTTATTTCCTATAGATCATGTTACTTCAGAGCACCACTGATACAGGTTAAATCAGTTGGTTTACCTGTAATTTCACTGTGGAAAATACTGGTCTCATGGTCTTACTTGGTTCTGCAGTCCCACTTCATTTCTCAGAGGAATTCTTTTTGTTTGTTTTGAGACTATGGTAATTTCCTCATATATTTCCTTTACCAAGCAGGAATTGCTTGCTGGCCTTGATTATACATACAGAAATCAACTGAACATCTCTGTGTAAGGTGCATGAACCATAATTTTGTGCAGAAGTTCATAAAACATT